>NC_081295.1:130317500-130935000 GCF_030435805.1 Mustela lutreola
CCTGTGCCTCTGGTCCCAAGGGGACAGCATCTCCTTGGCCACCTGTCCAGAGGGCAGAAGTGGGCTTGCCACCAAACTCCCGGCCCTGAACTCGCAGAATCACCTCCTGGAGGAATGGGCAATCAGATGCCGTCTTCCTCCAGGATGTGGCAGCATTGGCGGAGGCAGGGAGTGTCCCGGGGAAACAGGGACAGTTACCCATTACTCCCCATCCCAGGGCACGGGCGGTGTTGCAGTGATCCTCTCACGTCTCCTCAAGGATGGGGAAGGCACTGGCCTAGTCCCCTGTCCACCTGAACGCCAGAGCGAAAGGGCAGGCCTTGCCTATGCCGAGAGATGGCATTGTGAGCAGAGTGCCATCCTAGGCCACGCACGCTGCTGCAGGGTCGAGGCTGTGTCTGCTTAGTTCGGCTTAGCGAGGTGAACCCCGGGTGCGAACTTGGAGCCGAGGAAATCAAGGCCCAAGCGGCACCAGCTCTCCCGTGGCTCTTCTTCCCTGCCGCGACAGAGGGAACGACCAAAGCCTTGCAAAAGAAGGAGCAGTGAAGTGTGGATCGCGCCAAGCTGAAAACCTCTGCGAAAGCATAGCAGTCACTGGGAAATCAGAGTCGGTTCTGCGGGCTGCTTTTGTAGCTTGCCTTAGCCTAGTATTCGCAGCACGATGGGAGAAACCCGTAGAGAGCGAAAGCCCCTTTGCTGTGGCATCTCCTCTGGGAAAGCACAGCATTCGTTGTGAAATCAGAATCGGATGTGTGGGATGCTGCAGCTGAATGCCTGAGCTAGTCCCCGCAGAATGGTGGAAGATACCCGCATGGAGCGAAATCCTCTTTGCCCTAGCACCCCTTTGCCTAAGAGAAGCATGTTTGCACATCTGAAAGGGCCTTCAGGAAAGGGAAACGGCTGTCACCGCGCTCCCCAGAAACAAGTCTGGGGAAGGCACAGCACGCCGCCCCCAGAGAAGAGAAGGAGCCATTGGCCTTGGGGTCGGGAAACGGTCGGGAAGCAGAAGAGCCTGCCCTGGCAGGAACAGCAGGCCGGTGGCAAGACAAATGTCACCCGCTCCCTTTGCAGAGAGACAAAGCCTGGCTAATAAGGAGACATGAAGGGACGACTAGGGCAGGGACGCGTGCTCCACTCTGAGGAAGGAGTCTGGGCAGAAGGCAGGCCTGTCCTGTGCCTCTGGTCCCAAGGGGACAGCATCTCCTTGGGCAACTGTCCGTAGGGCAGACTTGGGCTAGCTACCTGGCGCCATACCCGGAACTCGCAGAAACAGCTCCCTCGAGAAATGCGCAGTCAGGTGCCATCTTCCTCCAAGATGTGACAGCATTGTGGGTGGCAGGGTGTGTGCCGGGAAAAGAGTGGGGACAATCCCCGAAAGCTCCCCATTCCAGTAAAGGGCAGTGTTCAGGGATCCTGTCGCCTCTCCTCTCCTGTGAGGAAGACACTGACCTAGCCCGCGAATCCACCTGAGGGCCAGTGCCAAAGGCCAAAGTTGCCTACACCGGGAGATGGTAGTGTGCTTAGAGTGCCATCCTAGGCAATGCACGCTGCTGCAGGGTTGTGGCTGTGTCTGCTTAGTTCACCCTGGCATGGGGAACCCAGGGCATCAACATGGAGTCCGGGAAAGCAAGGCCCAAGAGGCAGCAGCTCTCCCGCAGCTCTTCTTCCCTGCCGCTACAGAGCGAACAACCAAAGCCTTGCTGAGGAAGCAGCAGCGAAGTGCGATTCGTGCCAGGCTGAAAACCTCTGCGAAAGCATAGCAGTCGCTGGGAAATCAGAGTCTGTTCTGTGGGTTGCTGTTGCTGCTTGCCTTAGCCTAGTATTATCAGCATGGCGGGAGAAACCCGCATTAAGCGGAAGACTCTTTGCACGGGCATCCCCTCTAGGAACGCACAGCATTCTTTGGGAAATCAGAGTCGGGTGTGTGGGATGCTGCCGGTTCCTTGCCAGAGCTTGTCTCCACAGCATGGTGTAATAAACCCGCATGGAGCGAAATCCTCTATGCCTGGGCATCCCCTCTGCCTGAGAGAGAACCGTGCCTGCGCCTGTGGAAAGAGCCTTAAGGAAAGGGACATGTCTGTCACTGGGCTCCACAGGAGCCTGTCTTGGGAAAATGCAGCACGCTGCCCCAGGAGAAGAGAAGGAGCCCTTGGCCTTGGGGTCGGGAAACGGTCGAGAAGCTGGAGAGCCGGCCCTGGCAGGAACAGCGGGCCTGCGGCAAGACAAGTGTCACCCGCTCCCTGTGCAGAGAGACGAAGCCTGGCTGCTAAGGAGACATGAGGGGACGATTGGGCAAGGGAGCGTGCTCCAATCTGAGGAAGGAGTCCGAGAAGGAAGGCCTTTCCTGTGCCTCTGGTCCCAAGGGGACAGCATCTCCTTGGCCACCTGTCCAGAGGGCAGAAGTGGGCTTGCCACCAAACTCCCGGCCCTGAACTCGCAGAATCACCTCCTGGAGGAATGGGCAATCAGATGCCGTCTTCCTCCAGGATGTGGCAGCATTGGCGGAGGCAGGGAGTGTCCCGGGGAAACAGGGACAGTTACCCATTACTCCCCATCCCAGGGCACGGGCGGTGTTGCAGTGATCCTCTCACGTCTCCTCAAGGATGGGGAAGGCACTGGCCTAGTCCCCTGTCCACCTGAACGCCAGAGCGAAAGGGCAGGCCTTGCCTATGCCGAGAGATGGCATTGTGAGCAGAGTGCCATCCTAGGCCACGCACGCTGCTGCAGGGTCGAGGCTGTGTCTGCTTAGTTCGGCTTAGCGAGGTGAACCCCGGGTGCGAACTTGGAGCCGAGGAAATCAAGGCCCAAGCGGCACCAGCTCTCCCGTGGCTCTTCTTCCCTGCCGCGACAGAGGGAACGACCAGAGCCTTGCAAAAGAAGGAGCAGTGAAGTGTGGATCGCGCCAAGCTGAAAACCTCTGCGAAAGCATAGCAGTCACTGGGAAATCAGAGTCGGTTCTGCGGGCTGCTTTTGTAGCTTGCCTTAGCCTAGTATTCGCAGCACGATGGGAGAAACCCGTAGAGAGCGAAAGCCCCTTTGCTGTGGCATCTCCTCTGGGAAAGCACAGCATTCGTTGTGAAATCAGAATCGGATGTGTGGGATGCTGCAGCTGAATGCCTGAGCTAGTCCCCGCAGAATGGTGGAAGATACCCGCATGGAGCGAAATCCTCTTTGCCCTAGCACCCCTTTGCCTAAGAGAAGCATGGTTGCACATCTGAAAGGGCCTTCAGGAAAGGGAAACGGCTGTCACCGCGCTCCCCAGAAACAAGTCTGGGGAAGGCACAGCACGCCGCCCCCAGAGAAGAGAAGGAGCCATTGGCCTTGGGGTCGGGAAACGGTCGGGAAGCAGAAGAGCCTGCCCTGGCAGGAACAGCAGGCCGGTGGCAAGACAAATGTCACCCGCTCCCTTTGCAGAGAGACAAAGCCTGGCTAATAAGGAGACATGAAGGGACGACTAGGGCAGGGACGCGTGCTCCACTCTGAGGAAGGAGTCTGGGCAGAAGGCAGGCCTGTCCTGTGCCTCTGGTCCCAAGGGGACAGCATCTCCTTGGGCAACTGTCCGTAGGGCAGACTTGGGCTAGCTACCTGGCGCCATACCCGGAACTCGCAGAAACAGCTCCCTCGAGAAATGCGCAGTCAGGTGCCATCTTCCTCCAAGATGTGACAGCATTGTGGGTGGCAGGGTGTGTGCCGGGAAAGGAGTGGGGACAATCCCCGAAGGCTCCCCATTCCAGTAACGGGCAGTGTTCAGGGATCCTGTCGCCTCTCCTCTCCTGTGAGGAAGACACTGACCTAGCCCGCGAATCCACCTGAGGGCCAGTGCCAAAGGCCAAAGTTGCCTACACCGGGAGATGGTAGTGTGCATAGAGTGCCATCCTAGGCAATGCACGCTGCTGCAGGGTTGTGGCTGTGTCTGCTTAGTTCACCCTGGCATGGGGAACCCAGGGCATCAACATGGAGTCCGGGAAAGCAAGGTCCAAGAGGCAGCAGCTCTCCCGCAGCTCTTCTTCCCTGCCGCTACAGAGCGAACAACCAAAGCCTTGCTGAGGAAGCAGCAGCGAAGTGCGATTCGTGCCAGGCTGAAAACCTCTGCGAAAGCATAGCAGTCGCTGGGAAATCAGAGTCTGTTCTGTGGGTTGCTGTTGCTGCTTGCCTTAGCCTAGTATTATCAGCATGGCGGGAGAAACCCGCATTAAGCGAAAGACTCTTTGCACGGGCATCCCCTCTAGGAACGCACAGCATTCTTTGGGAAATCAGAGTCGGGTGTGTGGGATGCTGCCGGTTCCTTGCCAGAGCTTGTCTCCACAGCATGGTGTAATAAACCCGCATGGAGCGAAATCCTCTATGCCTGGGCATCCCCTCTGCCTGAGAGAGAACCGTGCCTGCGCCTGTGGAAAGAGCCTTAAGGAAAGGGACATGTCTGTCACTGGGCTCCACAGGAGCCTGTCTTGGGAAAATGCAGCACGCTGCCCCAGGAGAAGAGAAGGAGCCCTTGGCCTTGGGGTCGGGAAACGGTCGTGAAGCTGGAGAGCCGGCCCTGGCAGGAACAGCGGGCCTGCGGCAAGACAAGTGTCACCCGCTCCCTGTGCAGAGAGACGAAGCCTGGCTGCTAAGGAGACATGAGGGGACGATTGGGCAAGGGAGCGTGCTCCAATCTGAGGAAGGAGTCCGAGAAGGAAGGCCTTTCCTGTGCCTCTGGTCCCAAGGGGACAGCATCTCCTTGGCCACCTGTCCAGAGGGCAGAAGTGGGCTTGCCACCAAACTCCCGGCCCTGAACTCGCAGAATCACCTCCTGGAGGAATGGGCAATCAGATGCCGTCTTCCTCCAGGATGTGGCAGCATTGGCGGAGGCAGGGAGTGTCCCGGGGAAACAGGGACAGTTACCCATTACTCCCCATCCCAGGGCACGGGCGGTGTTGCAGTGATCCTCTCACGTCTCCTCAAGGATGGGGAAGGCACTGGCCTAGTCCCCTGTCCACCTGAACGCCAGAGCGAAAGGGCAGGCCTTGCCTATGCCGAGAGATGGCATTGTGAGCAGAGTGCCATCCTAGGCCACGCACGCTGCTGCAGGGTCGAGGCTGTGTCTGCTTAGTTCGGCTTAGCGAGGTGAACCCCGGGTGCGAACTTGGAGCCGAGGAAATCAAGGCCCAAGCGGCACCAGCTCTCCCGTGGCTCTTCTTCCCTGCCGCGACAGAGGGAACGACCAGAGCCTTGCAAAAGAAGGAGCAGTGAAGTGTGGATCGCGCCAAGCTGAAAACCTCTGCGAAAGCATAGCAGTCACTGGGAAATCAGAGTCGGTTCTGCGGGCTGCTTTTGTAGCTTGCCTTAGCCTAGTATTCGCAGCACGATGGGAGAAACCCGTAGAGAGCGAAAGCCCCTTTGCTGTGGCATCTCCTCTGGGAAAGCACAGCATTCGTTGTGAAATCAGAATCGGATGTGTGGGATGCTGCAGCTGAATGCCTGAGCTAGTCCCCGCAGAATGGTGGAAGATACCCGCATGGAGCGAAATCCTCTTTGCCCTAGCACCCCTTTGCCTAAGAGAAGCATGGTTGCACATCTGAAAGGGCCTTCAGGAAAGGGAAACGGCTGTCACCGCGCTCCCCAGAAACAAGTCTGGGGAAGGCACAGCACGCCGCCCCCAGAGAAGAGAAGGAGCCATTGGCCTTGGGGTCGGGAATCGGTCGGGAAGCAGAAGAGCCTGCCCTGGCAGGAACAGCAGGCCGGTGGCAAGACAAATGTCACCCGCTCCCTTTGCAGAGAGACAAAGCCTGGCTAATAAGGAGACATGAAGGGACGACTAGGGCAGGGACGCGTGCTCCACTCTGAGGAAGGAGTCTGGGCAGAAGGCAGGCCTGTCCTGTGCCTCTGGTCCCAAGGGGACAGCATCTCCTTGGGCAACTGTCCGTAGGGCAGACTTGGGCTAGCTACCTGGCGCCATACCCGGAACTCGCAGAAACAGCTCCCTCGAGAAATGCGCAGTCAGGTGCCATCTTCCTCCAAGATGTGACAGCATTGTGGGTGGCAGGGTGTGTGCCGGGAAAAGAGTGGGGACAATCCCCGAAAGCTCCCCATTCCAGTAACGGGCAGTGTTCAGGGATCCTGTCGCCTCTCCTCTCCTGTGAGGAAGACACTGACCTAGCCCGCGAATCCACCTGAGGGCCAGTGCCAAAGGCCAAAGTTGCCTACACCGGGAGATGGTAGTGTGCATAGAGTGCCATCCTAGGCAATGCACGCTGCTGCAGGGTTGTGGCTGTGTCTGCTTAGTTCACCCTGGCATGGGGAACCCAGGGCATCAACATGGAGTCCGGGAAAGCAAGGCCCAAGAGGCAGCAGCTCTCCCGCAGCTCTTCTTCCCTGCCGCTACAGAGCGAACAACCAAAGCCTTGCTGAGGAAGCAGCAGCGAAGTGCGATTCGTGCCAGGCTGAAAACCTCTGCGAAAGCATAGCAGTCGCTGGGAAATCAGAGTCTGTTCTGTGGGTTGCTGTTGCTGCTTGCCTTAGCCTAGTATTATCAGCATGGCGGGAGAAACCCGCATTAAGCGAAAGACTCTTGGCACGGGCATCCCCTCTAGGAACGCACAGCATTCTTTGGGAAATCAGAGTCGGGTGTGTGGGATGCTGCCGGTTCCTTGCCAGAGCTTGTCTCCACAGCATGGTGTAATAAACCCGCATGGAGCGAAATCCTCTATGCCTGGGCATCCCCTCTGCCTGAGAGAGAACCGTGCCTGCGCCTGTGGAAAGAGCCTTAAGGAAAGGGACATGTCTGTCACTGGGCTCCACAGGAGCCTGTCTTGGGTAAATGCAGCACGCTGCCCCAGGAGAAGAGAAGGAGCCCTTGGCCTTGGGGTCGGGAAACGGTCGTGAAGCTGGAGAGCCGGCCCTGGCAGGAACAGCGGGCCTGCGGCAAGACAAGTGTCACCCGCTCCCTGTGCAGAGAGACGAAGCCTGGCTGCTAAGGAGACATGAGGGGACGATTGGGCAAGGGAGCGTGCTCCAATCTGAGGAAGGAGTCCGAGAAGGAAGGCCTTTCCTGTGCCTCTGGTCCCAAGGGGACAGCATCTCCTTGGCCACCTGTCCAGAGGGCAGAAGTGGGCTTGCCACCAAACTCCCGGCCCTGAACTCGCAGAATCACCTCCTGGAGGAATGGGCAATCAGATGCCGTCTTCCTCCAGGATGTGGCAGCATTGGCGGAGGCAGGGAGTGTCCCGGGGAAACAGGGACAGTTACCCATTACTCCCCATCCCAGGGCACGGGCGGTGTTGCAGTGATCCTCTCACGTCTCCTCAAGGATGGGGAAGGCACTGGCCTAGTCCCCTGTCCACCTGAACGCCAGAGCGAAAGGGCAGGCCTTGCCTATGCCGAGAGATGGCATTGTGAGCAGAGTGCCATCCTAGGCCACGCACGCTGCTGCAGGGTCGAGGCTGTGTCTGCTTAGTTCGGCTTAGCGAGGTGAACCCCGGGTGCGAACTTGGAGCCGAGGAAATCAAGGCCCAAGCGGCACCAGCTCTCCCGTGGCTCTTCTTCCCTGCCGCGACAGAGGGAACGACCAAAGCCTTGCAAAAGAAGGAGCAGTGAAGTGTGGATCGCGCCAAGCTGAAAACCTCTGCGAAAGCATAGCAGTCACTGGGAAATCAGAGTCGGTTCTGCGGGCTGCTTTTGTAGCTTGCCTTAGCCTAGTATTCGTTCGCAGCACGATGGGAGAAACCCGTAGAGAGCGAAAGCCCCTTTGCTGTGGCATCTCCTCTGGGAAAGCACAGCATTCGTTGTGAAATCAGAATCGGATGTGTGGGATGCTGCAGCTGAATGCCTGAGCTAGTCTCCGCAGAATGGTTGAAGATACCCACATGGAGCGAAATCCTCTTTGCCCTAGCACCCCTTTGCCTAAGAGAAGCATGTTTGCACATCTGAAAGGGCCTTCAGGAAAGGGAAACGGCTGTCACCGCGCTCCCCAGAAACAAGTCTGGGGAAGGCACAGCACGCCGCCCCCAGAGAAGAGAAGGAGCCATTGGCCTTGGGGTCGGGAAACGGTCGGGAAGCAGAAGAGCCTGCCCTGGCAGGAACAGCAGGCCGGTGGCAAGACAAATGTCACCCGCTCCCTTTGCAGAGAGACAAAGCCTGGCTAATAAGGAGACATGAAGGGACGACTAGGGCAGGGACGCGTGCTCCACTCGGAGGAAGGAGTCTGGGCAGAAGGCAGGCCTGTCCTGTGCCTCTGGTCCCAAGGGGACAGCATCTCCTTGGGCAACTGTCCGTAGGGCAGACTTGGGCTAGCTACCTGGCGCCATACCCGGAACTCGCAGAAACAGCTCCCTCGAGAAATGCGCAGTCAGGTGCCATCTTCCTCCAAGATGTGACAGCATTGTGGGTGGCAGGGTGTGTGCCGGGAAAAGAGTGGGGACAATCCCCGAAAGCTCCCCATTCCAGTAACGGGCAGTGTTCAGGGATCCTGTCGCCTCTCCTCTCCTGTGAGGAAGACACTGACCTAGCCTGCGAATCCACCTGAGGGCCAGTGCCAAAGGCCAAAGTTGCCTACACCGGGAGATGGTAGTGTGCATAGAGTGCCATCCTAGGCAATGCACGCTGCTGCAGGGTTGTGGCTGTGTCTGCTTAGTTCACCCTGGCATGGTGAACCCAGGGCATCAACATGGAGTCCGGGAAAGCAAGGCCCAAGAGGCAGCAGCTCTCCCGCAGCTCTTCTTCCCTGCCGCTACAGAGCGAACAACCAAAGCCTTGCTGAGGAAGCAGCAGCGAAGTGCGATTCGTGCCAGGCTGAAAACCTCTGCGAAAGCATAGCAGTCGCTGGGAAATCAGAGTCTGTTCTGTGGGTTGCTGTTGCTGCTTGCCTTAGCCTAGTATTATCAGCATGGCGGGAGAAACCCGCATTAAGCGAAAGACTCTTGGCACGGGCATCCCCTCTAGGAACGCACAGCATTCTTTGGGAAATCAGAGTCGGGTGTGTGGGATGCTGCCGGTTCCTTGCCAGAGCTTGTCTCCACAGCATGGTGTAATAAACCCGCATGGAGCGAAATCCTCTATGCCTGGGCATCCCCTCTGCCTGAGAGAGAACCGTGCCTGCGCCTGTGGAAAGAGCCTTAAGGAAAGGGACATGTCTGTCACTGGGCTCCACAGGAGCCTGTCTTGGGAAAATGCAGCACGCTGCCCCAGGAGAAGAGAAGGAGCCCTTGGCCTTGGGGTCGGGAAACGGTCGTGAAGCTGGAGAGCCGGCCCTGGCAGGAACAGCGGGCCTGCGGCAAGACAAGTGTCACCCGCTCCCTGTGCAGAGAGACGAAGCCCGGCTGCTAAGGAGACATGAGGGGACGATTGGGCAAGGGAGCGTGCTCCAATCTGAGGAAGGAGTCCGAGAAGGAAGGCCTTTCCTGTGCCTCTGGTCCCAAGGGGACAGCATCTCCTTGGCCACCAGTCCAGAGGGCAGAAGTGGGCTTGCCACAGAACTCCCGGCCCTGAACTCGCAGAATCACCTCCTGGAGGAATGGGCAATCAGATGCCGTCTTCCTCCAGGATGTGGCAGCATTGGCGGAGGCAGGGAGTGTCCCGGGGAAACAGGGACAGTTACCCATTACTCCCCATCCCAGGGCACGGGCGGTGTTGCAGTGATCCTCTCACGTCTCCTCAAGGATGGGGAAGGCACTGGCCTAGTCCCCTGTCCACCTGAACGCCAGAGCGAAAGGGCAGGCCTTGCCTATGCCGAGAGATGGCATTGTGAGCAGAGTGCCATCCTAGGCCACGCACGCTGCTGCAGGGTCGAGGCGGTGTCTGCTTAGTTCGGCTTAGCGAGGTGAACCCCGGGTGCGAACTTGGAGCCGAGGAAATCAAGGCCCAAGCGGCACCAGCTCTCCCGTGGCTCTTCTTCCCTGCCGCGACAGAGGGAACGACCAGAGCCTTGCAAAAGAAGGAGCAGTGAAGTGTGGATCGCGCCAAGCTGAAAACCTCTGCGAAAGCATAGCAGTCACTGGGAAATCAGAGTCGGTTCTGCGGGCTGCTTTTGTAGCTTGCCTTAGCCTAGTATTCGCAGCACGATGGGAGAAACCCGTAGAGAGCGAAAGCCCCTTTGCTGTGGCATTTCCTCTGGGAAAGCACAGCATTCGTTGTGAAATCAGAATCGGATGTGTGGGATGCTGCAGCTGAATGCCTGAGCTAGTCCCCGCAGAATGGTGGAAGATTCCCGCATGGAGCGAAATCCTCTTTGCCCTAGCACCCCTTTGCCTAAGAGAAGCATGGTTGCACATCTGAAAGGGCCTTCAGGAAAGGGAAACGGCTGTCACCGCGCTCCCCAGAAACAAGTCTGGGGAAGGCACAGCACGCCGCCCCCAGAGAAGAGAAGGAGCCATTGGCCTTGGGGTCGGGAAACGGTCGGGAAGCAGAAGAGCCTGCCCTGGCAGGAACAGCAGGCCGGTGGCAAGACAAATGTCACCCGCTCCCTTTGCAGAGAGACAAAGCCTGGCTAATAAGGAGACATGAAGGGACGACTAGGGCAGGGACGCGTGCTCCACTCTGAGGAAGGAGTCTGGGCAGAAGGCAGGCCTGTCCTGTGCCTCTGGTCCCAAGGGGACAGCATCTCCTTGGGCAACTGTCCGTAGGGCAGACTTGGGCTAGCTACCTGGCGCCATACCCGGAACTCGCAGAAACAGCTCCCTCGAGAAATGCGCAGTCAGGTGCCATCTTCCTCCAAGATGTGACAGCATTGTGGGTGGCAGGGTGTGTGCGGGAAAAGAGTGGGGACAATCCCCGAAAGCTCCCCATTCCAGTAACGGGCAGTGTTCAGGGATCCTGTCGCCTCTCCTCTCCTGTGAGGAAGACACTGACCTAGCCCGCGAATCCACCTGAGGGCCAGTGCCAAAGGCCAAAGTTGCCTACACCGGGAGATGGTAGTGTGCATAGAGTGCCATCCTAGGCAATGCACGCTGCTGCAGGGTTGTGGCTGTGTCTGCTTAGTTCACCCTGGCATGGGGAACCCAGGGCATCAACATGGAGTCCGGGAAAGCAAGGCCCAAGAGGCAGCAGCTCTCCCGCAGCTCTTCTTCCCTGCCGCTACAGAGCGAACAACCAAAGCCTTGCTGAGGAAGCAGCAGCGAAGTGCGATTCGTGCCAGGCTGAAAACCTCTGCGAAAGCATAGCAGTCGCTGGGAAATCAGAGTCTTTTCTGTGGGTTGCTGTTGCTGCTTGCCTTAGCCTAGTATTATCAGCATGGCGGGAGAAACCCGCATTAAGCGAAAGACTCTTGGCACGGGCATCCCCTCTAGGAACGCACAGCATTCTTTGGGAAATCAGAGTCGGGTGTGTGGGATGCTGCCGGTTCCTTGCCAGAGCTTGTCTCCACAGCATGGTGTAATAGACCCGCATGGAGCGAAATCCTCTATGCCTGGGCATCCCCTCTGCCTGAGAGAGAACCGTGCTTGCGCCTGTGGAAAGAGCCTTAAGGAAAGGGACATGTCTGTCACTGGGCTCCACAGGAGCCTGTCTTGGGAAAATGCAGCACGCTGCCCCAGGAGAAGAGAAGGAGCCCTTGGCCTTGGGGTCGGGAAACGGTCGTGAAGCTGGAGAGCCGGCCCTGGCAGGAACAGCGGGCCTGCGGCAAGACAATTGTCACCCGCTCCCTGTGCAGAGAGACGAAGCCTGGCTGCTAAAGAGACATGAGGGGACGATTGGGCAAGGGAGCGGGCTCCAATCTGAGGAAGGAGTCCGAGAAGGAAGGCCTTTCCTGTGCCTCTGGTCCCAAGGGGACAGCATCTCCTTGGCCACCAGTCCAGAGGGCAGAAGTGGGCTTGCCACCAAACTCCCGGCCCTGAACTCGCAGAATCACCTCCTGGAGGAATGGGCAATCAGATGCCGTCTTCCTCCAGGATGTGGCAGCATTGGCGGAGGCAGGGAGTGTCCCGGGGAAACAGGGACAGTTACCCATTACTCCCCATCCCAGGGCACGGGCGGTGTTGCAGTGATCCTCTCACGTCTCCTCAAGGATGGGGAAGGCACTGGCCTAGTCCCCTGTCCACCTGAACGCCAGAGCGAAAGGGCAGGCCTTGCCTATGCCGAGAGATGGCATTGTGAGCAGAGTGCCATCCTAGGCCACGCACGCTGCTGCAGGGTCGAGGCTGTGTCTGCTTAGTTCGGCTTAGCGAGGTGAACCCCGGGTGCGAACTTGGAGCCGAGGAAATCAAGGCCCAAGCGGCACCAGCTCTCCCGTGGCTCTTCTTCCCTGCCGCGACAGAGGGAACGACCAGAGCCTTGCAAAAGAAGGAGCAGTGAAGTGTGGATCGCGCCAAGCTGAAAACCTCTGCGAAAGCATAGCAGTCACTGGGAAATCAGAGTCGGTTCTGCGGGCTGCTTTTGTAGCTTGCCTTAGCCTAGTATTCGCAGCACGATGGGAGAAACCCGTAGAGAGCGAAAGCCCCTTTGCTGTGGCATCTCCTCTGGGAAAGCACAGCATTCGTTGTGAAATCAGAATCGGATGTGTGGGATGCTGCAGCTGAATGCCTGAGCTAGTCCCCGCAGAATGGTGGAAGATACCCGCATGGAGCGAAATCCTCTTTGCCCTAGCACCCCTTTGCCTAAGAGAAGCATGGTTGCACATCTGAAAGGGCCTTCAGGAAAGGGAAACGGCTGTCACCGCGCTCCCCAGAAACAAGTCTGGGGAAGGCACAGCACGCCGCCCCCAGAGAAGAGAAGGAGCCATTGGCCTTGGGGTCGGGAAACGGTCGGGAAGCAGAAGAGCCTGCCCTGGCAGGAACAGCAGGCCGGTGGCAAGACAAATGTCACCCGCTCCCTTTGCAGAGAGACAAAGCCTGGCTAATAAGGAGACATGAAGGGACGACTAGGGCAGGGACGCGTGCTCCACTCTGAGGAAGGAGTCTGGGCAGAAGGCAGGCCTGTCCTGTGCCTCTGGTCCCAAGGGGACAGCATCTCCTTGGGCAACTGTCCGTAGGGCAGACTTGGGCTAGCTACCTGGCGCCATACCCGGAACTCGCAGAAACAGCTCCCTCGAGAAATGCGCAGTCAGGTGCCATCTTCCTCCAAGATGTGACAGCATTGTGGGTGGCAGGGTGTGTGCCGGGAAAAGAGTGGGGACAATCCCCGAAAGCTCCCCATTCCAGTAACGGGCAGTGTTCAGGGATCCTGTCGCCTCTCCTCTCCTGTGAGGAAGACACTGACCTAGCCCGCGAATCCACCTGAGGGCCAGTGCCAAAGGCCAAAGTTGCCTACACCGGGAGATGGTAGTGTGCATAGAGTGCCATCCTAGGCAATGCACGCTGCTGCAGGGTTGTGGCTGTGTCTGCTTAGTTCACCCTGGCATGGGGAACCCAGGGCATCAACATGGAGTCCGGGAAAGCAAGGCCCAAGAGGCAGCAGCTCTCCCGCAGCTCTTCTTCCCTGCCGCTACAGAGCGAACAACCAAAGCCTTGCTGAGGAAGCAGCAGCGAAGTGCGATTCGTGCCAGGCTGAAAACCTCTGCGAAAGCATAGCAGTCGCTGGGAAATCAGAGTCTGTTCTGTGGGTTGCTGTTGCTGCTTGCCTTAGCCTAGTATTATCAGCATGGCGGGAGAAACCCGCATTAAGCGAAAGACTCTTTGCACGGGCATCCCCTCTAGGAACGCACAGCATTCTTTGGGAAATCAGAGTCGGGTGTGTGGGATGCTGCCGGTTCCTTGCCAGAGCTTGTCTCCACAGCATGGTGTAATAAACCCGCATGGAGCGAAATCCTCTATGCCTGGGCATCCCCTCTGCCTGAGAGAGAACCGTGCCTGCGCCTGTGGAAAGAGCCTTAAGGAAAGGGACATGTCTGTCACTGGGCTCCACAGGAGCCTGTCTTGGGAAAATGCAGCACGCTGCCCCAGGAGAAGAGAAGGAGCCCTTGGCCTTGGGGTCGGGAAACGGTCGTGAAGCTGGAGAGCCGGCCCTGGCAGGAACAGCGGGCCTGCGGCAAGACAAGTGTCACCCGCTCCCTGTGCAGAGAGACGAAGCCTGGCTGCTAAGGAGACATGAGGGGACGATTGGGCAAGGGAGCGTGCTCCAATCTGAGGAAGGAGTCCGAGAAGGAAGGCCTTTCCTGTGCCTCTGGTCCCAAGGGGACAGCATCTCCTTGGCCACCTGTCCAGAGGGCAGAAGTGGGCTTGCCACCAAACTCCCGGCCCTGAACTCGCAGAATCACCTCCTGGAGGAATGGGCAATCAGATGCCGTCTTCCTCCAGGATGTGGCAGCATTGGCGGAGGCAGGGAGTGTCCCGGGGAAACAGGGACAGTTACCCATTACTCCCCATCCCAGGGCACGGGCGGTGTTGCAGTGATCCTCTCATGTCTCCTCAAGGATGGGGAAGGCACTGGCCTAGTCCCCTGTCCACCTGAACGCCAGAGCGAAAGGGCAGGCCTTGCCTATGCCGAGAGATGGCATTGTGAGCAGAGTGCCATCCTAGGCCACGCACGCTGCTGCAGGGTCGAGGCTGTGTCTGCTTAGTTCGGCTTAGCGAGGTGAACCCCGGGTGCGAACTTGGAGCCGAGGAAATCAAGGCCCAAGCGGCACCAGCTCTCCCGTGGCTCTTCTTCCCTGCCGCGACAGAGGGAACGACCAGAGCCTTGCAAAAGAAGGAGCAGTGAAGTGTGGATCGCGCCAAGCTGAAAACCTCTGCGAAAGCATAGCAGTCACTGGGAAATCAGAGTCGGTTCTGCGGGCTGCTTTTGTAGCTTGCCTTAGCCTAGTATTCGCAGCACGATGGGAGAAACCCGTAGAGAGCGAAAGCCCCTTTGCTGTGGCATCTCCTCTGGGAAAGCACAGCATTCGTTGTGAAATCAGAATCGGATGTGTGGGATGCTGCAGCTGAATGCCTGAGCTAGTCCCCGCAGAATGGTGGAAGATACCCGCATGGAGCGAAATCCTCTTTGCCCTAGCACCCCTTTGCCTAAGAGAAGCATGGTTGCACATCTGAAAGGGCCTTCAGGAAAGGGAAACGGCTGTCACCGCGCTCCCCAGAAACAAGTCTGGGGAAGGCACAGCACGCCGCCCCCAGAGAAGAGAAGGAGCCATTGGCCTTGGGGTCGGGAAACGGTCGGGAAGCAGAAGAGCCTGCCCTGGCAGGAACAGCAGGCCGGTGGCAAGACAAATGTCACCCGCTCCCTTTGCAGAGAGACAAAGCCTGGCTAATAAGGAGACATGAAGGGACGACTAGGGCAGGGACGCGTGCTCCACTCTGAGGAAGGAGTCTGGGCAGAAGGCAGGCCTGTCCTGTGCCTCTGGTCCCAAGGGGACAGCATCTCCTTGGGCAACTGTCCGTAGGGCAGACTTGGGCTAGCTACCTGGCGCCATACCCGGAACTCGCAGAAACAGCTCCCTCGAGAAATGCGCAGTCAGGTGCCATCTTCCTCCAAGATGTGACAGCATTGTGGGTGGCAGGGTGTGTGCCGGGAAAAGAGTGGGGACAATCCCCGAAAGCTCCCCATTCCAGTAACGGGCAGTGTTCAGGGATCCTGTCGCCTCTCCTCTCCTGTGAGGAAGACACTGACCTAGCCCGCGAATCCACCTGAGGGCCAGTGCCAAAGGCCAAAGTTGCCTACACCGGGAGATGGTAGTGTGCATAGAGTGCCATCCTAGGCAATGCACGCTGCTGCAGGGTTGTGGCTGTGTCTGCTTAGTTCACCCTGGCATGGGGAACCCAGGGCATCAACATGGAGTCCGGGAAAGCAAGGCCCAAGAGGCATCAGCTCTCCCGCAGCTCTTCTTCCCTGCCGCTACAGAGCGAACAACCAAAGCCTTGCTGAGGAAGCAGCAGCGAAGTGCGATTCGTGCCAGGCTGAAAACCTCTGCGAAAGCATAGCAGTCGCTGGGAAATCAGAGTCTGTTCTGTGGGTTGCTGTTGCTGCTTGCCTTAGCCTAGTATTATCAGCATGGCGGGAGAAACCCGCATTAAGCGAAAGACTCTTTGCACGGGCATCCCCTCTAGGAACGCACAGCATTCTTTGGGAAATCAGAGTCGGGTGTGTGGGATGCTGCCGGTTCCTTGCCAGAGCTTGTCTCCACAGCATGGTGTAATAAACCCGCATGGAGCGAAATCCTCTATGCCTGGGCATCCCCTCTGCCTGAGAGAGAACCGTGCATGCGCCTGTGGAAAGAGCCTTAAGGAAAGGGACATGTCTGTCACTGGGCTCCACAGGAGCCTGTCTTGGGAAAATGCAGCACGCTGCCCCAGGAGAAGAGAAGGAGCCCTTGGCCTTGGGGTCGGGAAACGGTCGTGAAGCTGGAGAGCCGGCCCTGGCAGGAACAGCGGGCCTGCGGCAAGACAAGTGTCACCCGCTCCCTGTGCAGAGAGACGAAGCCTGGCTGCTAAGGAGACATGAGGGGACGATTGGGCAAGGGAGCGTGCTCCAATCTGAGGAAGGAGTCCGAGAAGGAAGGCCTTTCCTGTGCCTCTGGTCCCAAGGGGACAGCATCTCCTTGGCCACCTGTCCAGAGGGCAGAAGTGGGCTTGCCACCAAACTCCCGGCCCTGAACTCGCAGAATCACCTCCTGGAGGAATGGGCAATCAGATGCCGTCTTCCTCCAGGATGTGGCAGCATTGGCGGAGGCAGGGAGTGTCCCGGGGAAACAGGGACAGTTACCCATTACTCCCCATCCCAGGGCACGGGCGGTGTTGCAGTGATCCTCTCACGTCTCCTCAAGGATGGGGAAGGCACTGGCCTAGTCCCCTGTCCACCTGAACGCCAGAGCGAAAGGGCAGGCCTTGCCTATGCCGAGAGATGGCATTGTGAGCAGAGTGCCATCCTAGGCCACGCACGCTGCTGCAGGGTCGAGGCTGTGTCTGCTTAGTTCGGCTTAGCGAGGTGAACCCCGGGTGCGAACTTGGAGCCGAGGAAATCAAGGCCCAAGCGGCACCAGCTCTCCCGTGGCTCTTCTTCCCTGCCGCGACAGAGGGAACGACCAGAGCCTTGCAAAAGAAGGAGCAGTGAAGTGTGGATCGCGCCAAGCTGAAAACCTCTGCGAAAGCATAGCAGTCACTGGGAAATCAGAGTCGGTTCTGCGGGCTGCTTTTGTAGCTTGCCTTAGCCTAGTATTCGCAGCACGATGGGAGAAACCCGTAGAGAGCGAAAGCCCCTTTGCTGTGGCATCTCCTCTGGGAAAGCACAGCATTCGTTGTGAAATCAGAATCGGATGTGTGGGATGCTGCAGCTGAATGCCTGAGCTAGTCCCCGCAGAATGGTGGAAGATACCCGCATGGAGCGAAATCCTCTTTGCCCTAGCACCCCTTTGCCTAAGAGAAGCATGGTTGCACATCTGAAAGGGCCTTCAGGAAAGGGAAACGGCTGTCACCGCGCTCCCCAGAAACAAGTCTGGGGAAGGCACAGCACGCCGCCCCCAGAGAAGAGAAGGAGCCATTGGCCTTGGGGTCGGGAAACGGTCGGGAAGCAGAAGAGCCTGCCCTGGCAGGAACAGCAGGCCGGTGGCAAGACAAATGTCACCCGCTCCCTTTGCAGAGAGACAAAGCCTGGCTAATAAGGAGACATGAAGGGACGACTAGGGCAGGGACGCGTGCTCCACTCTGAGGAAGGAGTCTGGGCAGAAGGCAGGCCTGTCCTGTGCCTCTGGTCCCAAGGGGACAGCATCTCCTTGGGCAACTGTCCGTAGGGCAGACTTGGGCTAGCTACCTGGCGCCATACCCGGAACTCGCAGAAACAGCTCCCTCGAGAAATGCGCAGTCAGGTGCCATCTTCCTCCAAGATGTGACAGCATTGTGGGTGGCAGGGTGTGTGCCGGGAAAGGAGTGGGGACAATCCCCGAAGGCTCCCCATTCCAGTAACGGGCAGTGTTCAGGGATCCTGTCGCCTCTCCTCTCCTGTGAGGAAGACACTGACCTAGCCCGCGAATCCACCTGAGGGCCAGTGCCAAAGGCCAAAGTTGCCTACACCGGGAGATGGTAGTGTGCATAGAGTGCCATCCTAGGCAATGCACGCTGCTGCAGGGTTGTGGCTGTGTCTGCTTAGTTCACCCTGGCATGGGGAACCCAGGGCATCAACATGGAGTCCGGGAAAGCAAGGTCCAAGAGGCAGCAGCTCTCCCGCAGCTCTTCTTCCCTGCCGCTACAGAGCGAACAACCAAAGCCTTGCTGAGGAAGCAGCAGCGAAGTGCGATTCGTGCCAGGCTGAAAACCTCTGCGAAAGCATAGCAGTCGCTGGGAAATCAGAGTCT
The DNA here is from genome assembly GCF_030435805.1 of Mustela lutreola. Taxonomy (NCBI): domain Eukaryota; kingdom Metazoa; phylum Chordata; class Mammalia; order Carnivora; family Mustelidae; genus Mustela; species Mustela lutreola. The sequence continues at coordinate 130,335,688 of NC_081295.1, forward strand.
GTTCTGTGGGTTGCTGTTGCTGCTTGCCTTAGCCTAGTATTATCAGCATGGCGGGAGAAACCCGCATTAAGCGAAAGACTCTTTGCACGGGCATCCCCTCTAGGAACGCACAGCATTCTTTGGGAAATCAGAGTCGGGTGTGTGGGATATGCCGGTTCCTTGCCAGAGCTTGTCTCCACAGCATGGTGTAATAAACCCGCATGGAGCGAAATCCTCTATGCCTGGGCATCCCCTCTGCCTGAGAGAGAACCGTGCCTGCGCCTGTGGAAAGAGCCTTAAGGAAAGGGACATGTCTGTCACTGGGCTCCACAGGAGCCTGTCTTGGGAAAATGCAGCACGCTGCCCCAGGAGAAGAGAAGGAGCCCTTGGCCTTGGGGTCGGGAAACGGTCGTGAAGCTGGAGAGCCGGCCCTGGCAGGAACAGCGGGCCTGCGGCAAGACAAGTGTCACCCGCTCCCTGTGCAGAGAGACGAAGCCTGGCTGCTAAGGAGACATGAGGGGACGATTGGGCAAGGGAGCGTGCTCCAATCTGAGGAAGGAGTCCGAGAAGGAAGGCCTTTCCTGTGCCTCTGGTCCCAAGGGGACAGCATCTCCTTGGCCACCTGTCCAGAGGGCAGAAGTGGGCTTGCCACCAAACTCCCGGCCCTGAACTCGCAGAATCACCTCCTGGAGGAATGGGCAATCAGATGCCGTCTTCCTCCAGGATGTGGCAGCATTGGCGGAGGCAGGGAGTGTCCCGGGGAAACAGGGACAGTTACCCATTACTCCCCATCCCAGGGCACGGGCGGTGTTGCAGTGATCCTCTCACGTCTCCTCAAGGATGGGGAAGGCACTGGCCTAGTCCCCTGTCCACCTGAACGCCAGAGCGAAAGGGCAGGCCTTGCCTATGCCGAGAGATGGCATTGTGAGCAGAGTGCCATCCTAGGCCACGCACGCTGCTGCAGGGTCGAGGCTGTGTCTGCTTAGTTCGGCTTAGCGAGGTGAACCCCGGGTGCGAACTTGGAGCCGAGGAAATCAAGGCCCAAGCGGCACCAGCTCTCCCGTGGCTCTTCTTCCCTGCCGCGACAGAGGGAACGACCAGAGCCTTGCAAAAGAAGGAGCAGTGAAGTGTGGATCGCGCCAAGCTGAAAACCTCTGCGAAAGCATAGCAGTCACTGGGAAATCAGAGTCGGTTCTGCGGGCTGCTTTTGTAGCTTGCCTTAGCCTAGTATTCGCAGCACGATGGGAGAAACCCGTAGAGAGCGAAAGCCCCTTTGCTGTGGCATCTCCTCTGGGAAAGCACAGCATTCGTTGTGAAATCAGAATCGGATGTGTGGGATGCTGCAGCTGAATGCCTGAGCTAGTCCCCGCAGAATGGTGGAAGATACCCGCATGGAGCGAAATCCTCTTTGCCCTAGCACCCCTTTGCCTAAGAGAAGCACGGTTGCACATCTGAAAGGGCCTTCAGGAAAGGGAAACGGCTGTCACCGCGCTCCCCAGAAACAAGTCTGGGGAAGGCACAGCACGCCGCCCCCAGAGAAGAGAAGGAGCCATTGGCCTTGGGGTCGGGAAACGGTCGGGAAGCAGAAGAGCCTGCCCTGGCAGGAACAGCAGGCCGGTGGCAAGACAAATGTCACCCGCTCCCTTTGCAGAGAGACAAAGCCTGCCTAATAAGGAGACATGAAGGGACGACTAGGGCAGGGACGCGTGCTCCACTCTGAGGAAGGAGTCTGGGCAGAAGGCAGGCCTGTCCTGTGCCTCTGGTCCCAAGGGGACAGCATCTCCTTGGGCAACTGTCCGTAGGGCAGACTTGGGCTAGCTACCTGGCGCCATACCCGGAACTCGCAGAAACAGCTCCCTCGAGAAATGCGCAGTCAGGTGCCATCTTCCTCCAAGATGTGACAGCATTGTGGGTGGCAGGGTGTGTGCCGGGAAAAGAGTGGGGACAATCCCCGAAAGCTCCCCATTCCAGTAACGGGCAGTGTTCAGGGATCCTGTCGCCTCTCCTCTCCTGTGAGGAAGACACTGACCTAGCCCGCGAATCCACCTGAGGGCCAGTGCCAAAGGCCAAAGTTGCCTACACCGGGAGATGGTAGTGTGCATAGAGTGCCATCCTAGGCAATGCACGCTGCTGCAGGGTTGTGGCTGTGTCTGCTTAGTTCACCCTGGCATGGGGAACCCAGGGCATCAACATGGAGTCCGGGAAAGCAAGGCCCAAGAGGCAGCAGCTCTCCCGCAGCTCTTCTTCCCTGCCGCTACAGAGCGAACAACCAAAGCCTTGCTGAGGAAGCAGCAGCGAAGTGCGATTCGTGCCAGGCTGAAAACCTCTGCGAAAGCATAGCAGTCGCTGGGAAATCAGAGTCTGTTCTGTGGGTTGCTGTTGCTGCTTGCCTTAGCCTAGTATTATCAGCATGGCGGGAGAAACCCGCATTAAGCGAAAGACTCTTGGCACGGGCATCCCCTCTAGGAACGCACAGCATTCTTTGGGAAATCAGAGTCGGGTGTGTGGGATGCTGCCGGTTCCTTGCCAGAGCTTGTCTCCACAGCATGGTGTAATAAACCCGCATGGAGCGAAATCCTCTATGCCTGGGCATCCCCTCTGCCTGAGAGAGAACCGTGCCTGCGCCTGTGGAAAGAGCCTTAAGGAAAGGGACATGTCTGTCACTGGGCTCCACAGGAGCCTGTCTTGGGAAAATGCAGCACGCTGCCCCAGGAGAAGAGAAGGAGCCCTTGGTCTTGGGGTCGGGAAACGGTCGAGAAGCTGGAGAGCCGGCCCTGGCAGGAACAGCGGGCCTGCGGCAAGACAAGTGTCACCCGCTCCCTGTGCAGAGAGACGAAGCCTGGCTGCTAAGGAGACATGAGGGGACGATTGGGCAAGGGAGCGTGCTCCAATCTGAGGAAGGAGTCCGAGAAGGAAGGCCTTTCCTGTGCCTCTGGTCCCAAGGGGACAGCATCTCCTTGGCCACCTGTCCAGAGGGCAGAAGTGGGCTTGCCACCAAACTCCCGGCCCTGAACTCGCAGAATCACCTCCTGGAGGAATGGGCAATCAGATGCCGTCTTCCTCCAGGATGTGGCAGCATAGGCGGAGGCAGGGAGTGTCCCGGGGAAACATGGACAGTTACCCATTACTCCCCATCCCAGGGCACGGGCGGTGTTGCAGTGATCCTCTCACGTCTCCTCAAGGATGGGGAAGGCACTGGCCTAGTCCCCTGTCCACCTGAACGCCAGAGCGAAAGGGCAGGCCTTGCCTATGCCGAGAGATGGCATTGTGAGCAGAGTGCCATCCTAGGCCACGCACGCTGCTGCAGGGTCGAGGCTGTGTCTGCTTAGTTCGGCTTAGCGAGGTGAACCCCGGGTGCGAACTTGGAGCCGAGGAAATCAAGGCCCAAGCGGCACCAGCTCTCCCGTGGCTCTTCTTCCCTGCCGCGACAGAGGGAACGACCAGAGCCTTGCAAAAGAAGGAGCAGTGAAGTGTGGATCGCGCCAAGCTGAAAACCTCTGCGAAAGCATAGCAGTCACTGGGAAATCAGAGTCGGTTCTGCGGGCTGCTTTTGTAGCTTGCCTTAGCCTAGTATTCGCAGCACGATGGGAGAAACCCGTAGAGAGCGAAAGCCCCTTTGCTGTGGCATCTCCTCTGGGAAAGCACAGCATTCGTTGTGAAATCAGAATCGGATGTGTGGGATGCTGCAGCTGAATGCCTGAGCTAGTCCCCGCAGAATGGTGGAAGATACCCGCATGGAGCGAAATCCTCTTTGCCCTAGCACCCCTTTGCCTAAGAGAAGCATGGTTGCACATCTGAAAGGGCCTTCAGGAAAGGGAAACGGCTGTCACCGCGCTCCCCAGAAACAAGTCTGGGGAAGGCACAGCACGCCGCCCCCAGAGAAGAGAAGGAGCCATTGGCCTTGGGGTCGGGAAACGGTCGGGAAGCAGAAGAGCCTGCCCTGGCAGGAACAGCAGGCCGGTGGCAAGACAAATGTCACCCGCTCCCTTTGCAGAGAGACAAAGCCTGGCTAATAAGGAGACATGAAGGGACGACTAGGGCAGGGACGCGTGCTCCACTCTGAGGAAGGAGTCTGGGCAGAAGGCAGGCCTGTCCTGTGCCTCTGGTCCCAAGGGGACAGCATCTCCTTGGGCAACTGTCCGTAGGGCAGACTTGGGCTAGCTACCTGGCGCCATACCCGGAACTCGCAGAAACAGCTCCCTCGAGAAATGCGCAGTCAGGTGCCATCTTCCTCCAAGATGTGACAGCATTGTGGGTGGCAGGGTGTGTGCCGGGAAAAGAGTGGGGACAATCCCCGAAAGCTCCCCATTCCAGTAACGGGCAGTGTTCAGGGATCCTGTCGCCTCTCCTCTCCTGTGAGGAAGACACTGACCTAGCCCGCGAATCCACCTGAGGGCCAGTGCCAAAGGCCAAAGTTGCCTACACCGGGAGATGGTAGTGTGCATAGAGTGCCATCCTAGGCAATGCACGCTGCTGCAGGGTTGTGGCTGTGTCTGCTTAGTTCACCCTGGCATGGGGAACCCAGGGCATCAACATGGAGTCCGGGAAAGCAAGGCCCAAGAGGCAGCAGCTCTCCCGCAGCTCTTCTTCCCTGCCGCTACAGAGCGAACAACCAAAGCCTTGCTGAGGAAGCAGCAGCGAAGTGCGATTCGTGCCAGGCTGAAAACCTCTGCGAAAGCATAGCAGTCGCTGGGAAATCAGAGTCTGTTCTGTGGGTTGCTGTTGCTGCTTGCCTTAGCCTAGTATTATCAGCATGGCGGGAGAAACCCGCATTAAGCGAAAGACTCTTTGCACGGGCATCCCCTCTAGGAACGCACAGCATTCTTTGGGAAATCAGAGTCGGGTGTGTGGGATGCTGCCGGTTCCTTGCCAGAGCTTGTCTCCACAGCATGGTGTAATAAACCCGCATGGAGCGAAATCCTCTATGCCTGGGCATCCCCTCTGCCTGAGAGAGAACCGTGCCTGCGCCTGTGGAAAGAGCCTTAAGGAAAGGGACATGTCTGTCACTGGGCTCCACAGGAGCCTGTCTTGGGAAAATGCAGCACGCTGCCCCAGGAGAAGAGAAGGAGCCCTTGGCCTTGGGGTCGGGAAACGGTCGTGAAGCTGGAGAGCCGGCCCTGGCAGGAACAGCGGGCCTGCGGCAAGACAAGTGTCACCCGCTCCCTGTGCAGAGAGACGAAGCCTGGCTGCTAAGGAGACATGAGGGGACGATTGGGCAAGGGAGCGTGCTCCAATCTGAGGAAGGAGTCCGAGAAGGAAGGCCTTTCCTGTGCCTCTGGTCCCAAGGGGACAGCATCTCCTTGGCCACCTGTCCAGAGGGCAGAAGTGGGCTTGCCACCAAACTCCCGGCCCTGAACTCGCAGAATCACCTCCTGGAGGAATGGGCAATCAGATGCCGTCTTCCTCCAGGATGTGGCAGCATTGGCGGAGGCAGGGAGTGTCCCGGGGAAACAGGGACAGTTACCCATTACTCCCCATCCCAGGGCACGGGCGGTGTTGCAGTGATCCTCTCATGTCTCCTCAAGGATGGGGAAGGCACTGGCCTAGTCCCCTGTCCACCTGAACGCCAGAGCGAAAGGGCAGGCCTTGCCTATGCCGAGAGATGGCATTGTGAGCAGAGTGCCATCCTAGGCCACGCACGCTGCTGCAGGGTCGAGGCTGTGTCTGCTTAGTTCGGCTTAGCGAGGTGAACCCCGGGTGCGAACTTGGAGCCGAGGAAATCAAGGCCCAAGCGGCACCAGCTCTCCCGTGGCTCTTCTTCCCTGCCGCGACAGAGGGAACGACCAGAGCCTTGCAAAAGAAGGAGCAGTGAAGTGTGGATCGCGCCAAGCTGAAAACCTCTGCGAAAGCATAGCAGTCACTGGGAAATCAGAGTCGGTTCTGCGGGCTGCTTTTGTAGCTTGCCTTAGCCTAGTATTCGCAGCACGATGGGAGAAACCCGTAGAGAGCGAAAGCCCCTTTGCTGTGGCATCTCCTCTGGGAAAGCACAGCATTCGTTGTGAAATCAGAATCGGATGTGTGGGATGCTGCAGCTGAATGCCTGAGCTAGTCCCCGCAGAATGGTGGAAGATACCCGCATGGAGCGAAATCCTCTTTGCCCTAGCACCCCTTTGCCTAAGAGAAGCATGGTTGCACATCTGAAAGGGCCTTCAGGAAAGGGAAACGGCTGTCACCGCGCTCCCCAGAAACAAGTCTGGGGAAGGCACAGCACGCCGCCCCCAGAGAAGAGAAGGAGCCATTGGCCTTGGGGTCGGGAAACGGTCGGGAAGCAGAAGAGCCTGCCCTGGCAGGAACAGCAGGCCGGTGGCAAGACAAATGTCACCCGCTCCCTTTGCAGAGAGACAAAGCCTGGCTAATAAGGAGACATGAAGGGACGACTAGGGCAGGGACGCGTGCTCCACTCTGAGGAAGGAGTCTGGGCAGAAGGCAGGCCTGTCCTGTGCCTCTGGTCCCAAGGGGACAGCATCTCCTTGGGCAACTGTCCGTAGGGCAGACTTGGGCTAGCTACCTGGCGCCATACCCGGAACTCGCAGAAACAGCTCCCTCGAGAAATGCGCAGTCAGGTGCCATCTTCCTCCAAGATGTGACAGCATTGTGGGTGGCAGGGTGTGTGCCGGGAAAAGAGTGGGGACAATCCCCGAAAGCTCCCCATTCCAGTAACGGGCAGTGTTCAGGGATCCTGTCGCCTCTCCTCTCCTGTGAGGAAGACACTGACCTAGCCCGCGAATCCACCTGAGGGCCAGTGCCAAAGGCCAAAGTTGCCTACACCGGGAGATGGTAGTGTGCATAGAGTGCCATCCTAGGCAATGCACGCTGCTGCAGGGTTGTGGCTGTGTCTGCTTAGTTCACCCTGGCATGGGGAACCCAGGGCATCAACATGGAGTCCGGGAAAGCAAGGCCCAAGAGGCATCAGCTCTCCCGCAGCTCTTCTTCCCTGCCGCTACAGAGCGAACAACCAAAGCCTTGCTGAGGAAGCAGCAGCGAAGTGCGATTCGTGCCAGGCTGAAAACCTCTGCGAAAGCATAGCAGTCGCTGGGAAATCAGAGTCTGTTCTGTGGGTTGCTGTTGCTGCTTGCCTTAGCCTAGTATTATCAGCATGGCGGGAGAAACCCGCATTAAGCGAAAGACTCTTTGCACGGGCATCCCCTCTAGGAACGCACAGCATTCTTTGGGAAATCAGAGTCGGGTGTGTGGGATGCTGCCGGTTCCTTGCCAGAGCTTGTCTCCACAGCATGGTGTAATAAACCCGCATGGAGCGAAATCCTCTATGCCTGGGCATCCCCTCTGCCTGAGAGAGAACCGTGCATGCGCCTGTGGAAAGAGCCTTAAGGAAAGGGACATGTCTGTCACTGGGCTCCACAGGAGCCTCTCTTGGGAAAATGCAGCACGCTGCCCCAGGAGAAGAGAAGGAGCCCTTGGCCTTGGGGTCGGGAAACGGTCGAGAAGCTGGAGAGCCGGCCCTGGCAGGAACAGCGGGCCTGCGGCAAGACAAGTGTCACCCGCTCCCTGTGCAGAGAGACGAAGCCTGGCTGCTAAGGAGACATGAGGGGACGATTGGGCAAGGGAGCGTGCTCCAATCTGAGGAAGGAGTCCGAGAAGGAAGGCCTTTCCTGTGCCTCTGGTCCCAAGGGGACAGCATCTCCTTGGCCACCTGTCCAGAGGGCAGAAGTGGGCTTGCCACCAAACTCCCGGCCCTGAACTCGCAGAATCACCTCCTGGAGGAATGGGCAATCAGATGCCGTCTTCCTCCAGGATGTGGCAGCATTGGCGGAGGCAGGGAGTGTCCCGGGGAAACAGGGACAGTTACCCATTACTCCCCATCCCAGGGCACGGGCGGTGTTGCAGTGATCCTCTCACGTCTCCTCAAGGATGGGGAAGGCACTGGCCTAGTCCCCTGTCCACCTGAACGCCAGAGCGAAAGGGCAGGCCTTGCCTATGCCGAGAGATGGCATTGTGAGCAGAGTGCCATCCTAGGCCACGCACGCTGCTGCAGGGTCGAGGCTGTGTCTGCTTAGTTCGGCTTAGCGAGGTGAACCCCGGGTGCGAACTTGGAGCCGAGGAAATCAAGGCCCAAGCGGCACCAGCTCTCCCGTGGCTCTTCTTCCCTGCCGCGACAGAGGGAACGACCAGAGCCTTGCAAAAGAAGGAGCAGTGAAGTGTGGATCGCGCCAAGCTGAAAACCTCTGCGAAAGCATAGCAGTCACTGGGAAATCAGAGTCGGTTCTGCGGGCTGCTTTTGTAGCTTGCCTTAGCCTAGTATTCGCAGCACGATGGGAGAAACCCGTAGAGAGCGAAAGCCCCTTTGCTGTGGCATCTCCTCTGGGAAAGCACAGCATTCGTTGTGAAATCAGAATCGGATGTGTGGGATGCTGCAGCTGAATGCCTGAGCTAGTCCCCGCAGAATGGTGGAAGATACCCGCATGGAGCGAAATCCTCTTTGCCCTAGCACCCCTTTGCCTAAGAGAAGCATGGTTGCACATCTGAAAGGGCCTTCAGGAAAGGGAAACGGCTGTCACCGCGCTCCCCAGAAACAAGTCTGGGGAAGGCACAGCACGCCGCCCCCAGAGAAGAGAAGGAGCCATTGGCCTTGGGGTCGGGAAACGGTCGGGAAGCAGAAGAGCCTGCCCTGGCAGGAACAGCAGGCCGGTGGCAAGACAAATGTCACCCGCTCCCTTTGCAGAGAGACAAAGCCTGGCTAATAAGGAGACATGAAGGGACGACTAGGGCAGGGACGCGTGCTCCACTCTGAGGAAGGAGTCTGGGCAGAAGGCAGGCCTGTCCTGTGCCTCTGGTCCCAAGGGGACAGCATCTCCTTGGGCAACTGTCCGTAGGGCAGACTTGGGCTAGCTACCTGGCGCCATACCCGGAACTCGCAGAAACAGCTCCCTCGAGAAATGCGCAGTCAGGTGCCATCTTCCTCCAAGATGTGACAGCATTGTGGGTGGCAGGGTGTGTGCCGGGAAAGGAGTGGGGACAATCCCCGAAGGCTCCCCATTCCAGTAACGGGCAGTGTTCAGGGATCCTGTCGCCTCTCCTCTCCTGTGAGGAAGACACTGACCTAGCCCGCGAATCCACCTGAGGGCCAGTGCCAAAGGCCAAAGTTGCCTACACCGGGAGATGGTAGTGTGCATAGAGTGCCATCCTAGGCAATGCACGCTGCTGCAGGGTTGTGGCTGTGTCTGCTTAGTTCACCCTGGCATGGGGAACCCAGGGCATCAACATGGAGTCCGGGAAAGCAAGGTCCAAGAGGCAGCAGCTCTCCCGCAGCTCTTCTTCCCTGCCGCTACAGAGCGAACAACCAAAGCCTTGCTGAGGAAGCAGCAGCGAAGTGCGATTCGTGCCAGGCTGAAAACCTCTGCGAAAGCATAGCAGTCGCTGGGAAATCAGAGTCTGTTCTGTGGGTTGCTGTTGCTGCTTGCCTTAGCCTAGTATTATCAGCATGGCGGGAGAAACCCGCATTAAGCGAAAGACTCTTTGCACGGGCATCCCCTCTAGGAACGCACAGCATTCTTTGGGAAATCAGAGTCGGGTGTGTGGGATATGCCGGTTCCTTGCCAGAGCTTGTCTCCACAGCATGGTGTAATAAACCCGCATGGAGCGAAATCCTCTATGCCTGGGCATCCCCTCTGCCTGAGAGAGAACCGTGCCTGCGCCTGTGGAAAGAGCCTTAAGGAAAGGGACATGTCTGTCACTGGGCTCCACAGGAGCCTGTCTTGGGAAAATGCAGCACGCTGCCCCAGGAGAAGAGAAGGAGCCCTTGGCCTTGGGGTCGGGAAACGGTCGTGAAGCTGGAGAGCCGGCCCTGGCAGGAACAGCGGGCCTGCGGCAAGACAAGTGTCACCCGCTCCCTGTGCAGAGAGACGAAGCCTGGCTGCTAAGGAGACATGAGGGGACGATTGGGCAAGGGAGCGTGCTCCAATCTGAGGAAGGAGTCCGAGAAGGAAGGCCTTTCCTGTGCCTCTGGTCCCAAGGGGACAGCATCTCCTTGGCCACCTGTCCAGAGGGCAGAAGTGGGCTTGCCACCAAACTCCCGGCCCTGAACTCGCAGAATCACCTCCTGGAGGAATGGGCAATCAGATGCCGTCTTCCTCCAGGATGTGGCAGCATTGGCGGAGGCAGGGAGTGTCCCGGGGAAACAGGGACAGTTACCCATTACTCCCCATCCCAGGGCACGGGCGGTGTTGCAGTGATCCTCTCACGTCTCCTCAAGGATGGGGAAGGCACTGGCCTAGTCCCCTGTCCACCTGAACGCCAGAGCGAAAGGGCAGGCCTTGCCTATGCCGAGAGATGGCATTGTGAGCAGAGTGCCATCCTAGGCCACGCACGCTGCTGCAGGGTCGAGGCTGTGTCTGCTTAGTTCGGCTTAGCGAGGTGAACCCCGGGTGCGAACTTGGAGCCGAGGAAATCAAGGCCCAAGCGGCACCAGCTCTCCCGTGGCTCTTCTTCCCTGCCGCGACAGAGGGAACGACCAGAGCCTTGCAAAAGAAGGAGCAGTGAAGTGTGGATCGCGCCAAGCTGAAAACCTCTGCGAAAGCATAGCAGTCACTGGGAAATCAGAGTCGGTTCTGCGGGCTGCTTTTGTAGCTTGCCTTAGCCTAGTATTCGCAGCACGATGGGAGAAACCCGTAGAGAGCGAAAGCCCCTTTGCTGTGGCATCTCCTCTGGGAAAGCACAGCATTCGTTGTGAAATCAGAATCGGATGTGTGGGATGCTGCAGCTGAATGCCTGAGCTAGTCCCCGCAGAATGGTGGAAGATACCCGCATGGAGCGAAATCCTCTTTGCCCTAGCACCCCTTTGCCTAAGAGAAGCACGGTTGCACATCTGAAAGGGCCTTCAGGAAAGGGAAACGGCTGTCACCGCGCTCCCCAGAAACAAGTCTGGGGAAGGCACAGCACGCCGCCCCCAGAGAAGAGAAGGAGCCATTGGCCTTGGGGTCGGGAAACGGTCGGGAAGCAGAAGAGCCTGCCCTGGCAGGAACAGCAGGCCGGTGGCAAGACAAATGTCACCCGCTCCCTTTGCAGAGAGACAAAGCCTGCCTAATAAGGAGACATGAAGGGACGACTAGGGCAGGGACGCGTGCTCCACTCTGAGGAAGGAGTCTGGGCAGAAGGCAGGCCTGTCCTGTGCCTCTGGTCCCAAGGGGACAGCATCTCCTTGGGCAACTGTCCGTAGGGCAGACTTGGGCTAGCTACCTGGCGCCATACCCGGAACTCGCAGAAACAGCTCCCTCGAGAAATGCGCAGTCAGGTGCCATCTTCCTCCAAGATGTGACAGCATTGTGGGTGGCAGGGTGTGTGCCGGGAAAAGAGTGGGGACAATCCCCGAAAGCTCCCCATTCCAGTAACGGGCAGTGTTCAGGGATCCTGTCGCCTCTCCTCTCCTGTGAGGAAGACACTGACCTAGCCCGCGAATCCACCTGAGGGCCAGTGCCAAAGGCCAAAGTTGCCTACACCGGGAGATGGTAGTGTGCATAGAGTGCCATCCTAGGCAATGCACGCTGCTGCAGGGTTGTGGCTGTGTCTGCTTAGTTCACCCTGGCATGGGGAACCCAGGGCATCAACATGGAGTCCGGGAAAGCAAGGCCCAAGAGGCAGCAGCTCTCCCGCAGCTCTTCTTCCCTGCCGCTACAGAGCGAACAACCAAAGCCTTGCTGAGGAAGCAGCAGCGAAGTGCGATTCGTGCCAGGCTGAAAACCTCTGCGAAAGCATAGCAGTCGCTGGGAAATCAGAGTCTGTTCTGTGGGTTGCTGTTGCTGCTTGCCTTAGCCTAGTATTATCAGCATGGCGGGAGAAACCCGCATTAAGCGAAAGACTCTTGGCACGGGCATCCCCTCTAGGAACGCACAGCATTCTTTGGGAAATCAGAGTCGGGTGTGTGGGATGCTGCCGGTTCCTTGCCAGAGCTTGTCTCCACAGCATGGTGTAATAAACCCGCATGGAGCGAAATCCTCTATGCCTGGGCATCCCCTCTGCCTGAGAGAGAACCGTGCCTGCGCCTGTGGAAAGAGCCTTAAGGAAAGGGACATGTCTGTCACTGGGCTCCACAGGAGCCTGTCTTGGGAAAATGCAGCACGCTGCCCCAGGAGAAGAGAAGGAGCCCTTGGTCTTGGGGTCGGGAAACGGTCGAGAAGCTGGAGAGCCGGCCCTGGCAGGAACAGCGGGCCTGCGGCAAGACAAGTGTCACCCGCTCCCTGTGCAGAGAGACGAAGCCTGGCTGCTAAGGAGACATGAGGGGACGATTGGGCAAGGGAGCGTGCTCCAATCTGAGGAAGGAGTCCGAGAAGGAAGGCCTTTCCTGTGCCTCTGGTCCCAAGGGGACAGCATCTCCTTGGCCACCTGTCCAGAGGGCAGAAGTGGGCTTGCCACCAAACTCCCGGCCCTGAACTCGCAGAATCACCTCCTGGAGGAATGGGCAATCAGATGCCGTCTTCCTCCAGGATGTGGCAGCATAGGCGGAGGCAGGGAGTGTCCCGGGGAAACATGGACAGTTACCCATTACTCCCCATCCCAGGGAACGGGCGGTGTTGCAGTGATCCTCTCACGTCTCCTCAAGGATGGGGAAGGCACTGGCCTAGTCCCCTGTCCACCTGAACGCCAGAGCGAAAGGGCAGGCCTTGCCTATGCCGAGAGATGGCATTGTGAGCAGAGTGCCATCCTAGGCCACGCACGCTGCTGCAGGGTCGAGGCTGTGTCTGCTTAGTTCGGCTTAGCGAGGTGAACCCCGGGTGCGAACTTGGAGCCGAGGAAATCAAGGCCCAAGCGGCACCAGCTCTCCCGTGGCTCTTCTTCCCTGCCGCGACAGAGGGAACGACCAAAGCCTTGCAAAAGAAGGAGCAGTGAAGTGTGGATCGCGCCAAGCTGAAAACCTCTGCGAAAGCATAGCAGTCACTGGGAAATCAGAGTCGGTTCTGCGGGCTGCTTTTGTAGCTTGCCTTAGCCTAGTATTCGTTCGCAGCACGATGGGAGAAACCCGTAGAGAGCGAAAGCCCCTTTGCTGTGGCATCTCCTCTGGGAAAGCACAGCATTCGTTGTGAAATCAGAATCGGATGTGTGGGATGCTGCAGCTGAATGCCTGAGCTAGTCTCCGCAGAATGGTTGAAGATACCCGCATGGAGCGAAATCCTCTTTGCCCTAGCACCCCTTTGCCTAAGAGAAGCATGTTTGCACATCTGAAAGGGCCTTCAGGAAAGGGAAACGGCTGTCACCGCGCTCCCCAGAAACAAGTCTGGGGAAGGCACAGCACGCCGCCCTCAGAGAAGAGAAGGAGCCATTGGCCTTGGGGTCGGGAAACGGTCGGGAAGCAGAAGAGCCTGCCCTGACAGGAACAGCAGGCCGGTGGCAAGACAAATGTCACCCGCTCCCTTTGCAGAGAGACAAAGCCTGCCTAATAAGGAGACATGAAGGGACGACTAGGGCAGGGACGCGTGCTCCACTCTGAGGAAGGAGTCTGGGCAGAAGGCAGGCCTGTCCTGTGCCTCTGGTCCCAAGGGGACAGCATCTCCTTGGGCAACTGTCCGTAGGGCAGACTTGGGCTAGCTACCTGGCGCCATACCCGGAACTCGCAGAAACAGCTCCCTCGAGAAATGCGCAGTCAGGTGCCATCTTCCTCCAAGATGTGACAGCATTGTGGGTGGCAGGGTGTGTGCCGGGAAAAGAGTGGGGACAATCCCCGAAAGCTCCCCATTCCAGTAACGGGCAGTGTTCAGGGATCCTGTCGCCTCTCCTCTCCTGTGAGGAAGACACTGACCTAGCCCGCGAATCCACCTGAGGGCCAGTGCCAAAGGCCAAAGTTGCCTACACCGGGAGATGGTAGTGTGCATAGAGTGCCATCCTAGGCAATGCACGCTGCTGCAGGGTTGTGGCTGTGTCTGCTTAGTTCACCCTGGCATGGGGAACCCAGGGCATCAACATGGAGTCCGGGAAAGCAAGGCCCAAGAGGCAGCAGCTCTCCCGCAGCTCTTCTTCCCTGCCGCTACAGAGCGAACAACCAAAGCCTTGCTGAGGAAGCAGCAGCGAAGTGCGATTCGTGCCAGGCTGAAAACCTCTGCGAAAGCATAGCAGTCGCTGGGAAATCAGAGTCTGTTCTGTGGGTTGCTGTTGCTGCTTGCCTTAGCCTAGTATTATCAGCATGGCGGGAGAAACCCGCATTAAGCGAAAGACTCTTGGCACGGGCATCCCCTCTAGGAACGCACAGCATTCTTTGGGAAATCAGAGTCGGGTGTGTGGGATGCTGCCGGTTCCTTGCCAGAGCATGTCTCCACAGCATGGTGTAATAAACCCGCATGGAGCGAAATCCTCTATGCCTGGGCATCCCCTCTGCCTGAGAGAGAACCGTGCCTGCGCCTGTGGAAAGAGCCTTAAGGAAAGGGACATGTCTGTCACTGGGCTCCACAGGAGCCTGTCTTGGGTAAATGCAGCACGCTGCCCCAGGAGAAGAGAAGGAGCCCTTGGCCTTGGGGTCGGGAAACGGTCGTGAAGCTGGAGAGCCGGCCCTGGCAGGAACAGCGGGCCTGCGGCAAGACAAGTGTCACCCGCTCCCTGTGCAGAGAGACGAAGCCTGGCTGCTAAGGAGACATGAGGGGACGATTGGGCAAGGGAGCGTGCTCCAATCTGAGGAAGGAGTCCGAGAAGGAAGGCCTTTCCTGTGCCTCTGGTCCCAAGGGGACAGCATCTCCTTGGCCACCTGTCCAGAGGGCAGAAGTGGGCTTGCCACCAAACTCCCGGCCCTGAACTCGCAGAATCACCTCCTGGAGGAATGGGCAATCAGATGCCGTCTTCCTCCAGGATGTGGCAGCATTGGCGGAGGCAGGGAGTGTCCCGGGGAAACAGGGACAGTTACCCATTACTCCCCATCCCAGGGCACGGGCGGTGTTGCAGTGATCCTCTCACGTCTCCTCAAGGATGGGGAAGGCACTGGCCTAGTCCCCTGTCCACCTGAACGCCAGAGCGAAAGGGCAGGCCTTGCCTATGCCGAGAGATGGCATTGTGAGCAGAGTGCCATCCTAGGCCACGCACGCTGCTGCAGGGTCGAGGCTGTGTCTGCTTAGTTCGGCTTAGCGAGGTGAACCCCGGGTGCGAACTTGGAGCCGAGGAAATCAAGGCCCAAGCGGCACCAGCTCTCCCGTGGCTCTTCTTCCCTGCCGCGACAGAGGGAACGACCAGAGCCTTGCAAAAGAAGGAGCAGTGAAGTGTGGATCGCGCCAAGCTGAAAACCTCTGCGAAAGCATAGCAGTCACTGGGAAATCAGAGTCGGTTCTGCGGGCTGCTTTTGTAGCTTGCCTTAGCCTAGTATTCGCAGCACGATGGGAGAAACCCGTAGAGAGCGAAAGCCCCTTTGCTGTGGCATCTCCTCTGGGAAAGCACAGCATTCGTTGTGAAATCAGAATCGGATGTGTGGGATGCTGCAGCTGAATGCCTGAGCTAGTCCCCGCAGAATGGTGGAAGATACCCGCATGGAGCGAAATCCTCTTTGCCCTAGCACCCCTTTGCCTAAGAGAAGCACGGTTGCACATCTGAAAGGGCCTTCAGGAAAGGGAAACGGCTGTCACCGCGCTCCCCAGAAACAAGTCTGGGGAAGGCACAGCACGCCGCCCCCAGAGAAGAGAAGGAGCCATTGGCCTTGGGGTCGGGAAACGGTCGGGAAGCAGAAGAGCCTGCCCTGGCAGGAACAGCAGGCCGGTGGCAAGACAAATGTCACCCGCTCCCTTTGCAGAGAGACAAAGCCTGGCTAATAAGGAGACATGAAGGGACGACTAGGGCAGGGACGCGTGCTCCACTCTGAGGAAGGAGTCTGGGCAGAAGGCAGGCCTGTCCTGTGCCTCTGGTCCCAAGGGGACAGCATCTCCTTGGGCAACTGTCCGTAGGGCAGACTTGGGCTAGCTACCTGGCGCCATACCCGGAACTCGCAGAAACAGCTCCCTCGAGAAATGCGCAGTCAGGTGCCATCTTCCTCCAAGATGTGACAGCATTGTGGGTGGCAGGGTGTGTGCCGGGAAAAGAGTGGGGACAATCCCCGAAAGCTCCCCATTCCAGTAACGGGCAGTGTTCAGGGATCCTGTCGCCTCTCCTCTCCTGTGAGGAAGACACTGACCTAGCCCGCGAATCCACCTGAGGGCCAGTGCCAAAGGCCAAAGTTGCCTACACCGGGAGATGGTAGTGTGCATAGAGTGCCATCCTAGGCAATGCACGCTGCTGCAGGGTTGTGGCTGTGTCTGCTTAGTTCACCCTGGCATGGGGAACCCAGGGCATCAACATGGAGTCCGGGAAAGCAAGGCCCAAGAGGCAGCAGCTCTCCCGCAGCTCTTCTTCCCTGCCGCTACAGAGCGAACAACCAAAGCCTTGCTGAGGAAGCAGCAGCGAAGTGCGATTCGTGCCAGGCTGAAAACCTCTGCGAAAGCATAGCAGTCGCTGGGAAATCAGAGTCTGTTCTGTGGGTTGCTGTTGCTGCTTGCCTTAGCCTAGTATTATCAGCATGGCGGGAGAAACCCGCATTAAGCGAAAGACTCTTGGCACGGGCATCCCCTCTAGGAACGCACAGCATTCTTTGGGAAATCAGAGTCGGGTGTGTGGGATGCTGCCGGTTCCTTGCCAGAGCTTGTCTCCACAGCATGGTGTAATAAACCCGCATGGAGCGAAATCCTCTATGCCTGGGCATCCCCTCTGCCTGAGAGAGAACCGTGCCTGCGCCTGTGGAAAGAGCCTTAAGGAAAGGGACATGTCTGTCACTGGGCTCCACAGGAGCCTGTCTTGGGAAAATGCAGCACGCTGCCCCAGGAGAAGAGAAGGAGCCCTTGGTCTTGGGGTCGGGAAACGGTCGAGAAGCTGGAGAGCCGGCCCTGGCAGGAACAGCGGGCCTGCGGCAAGACAAGTGTCACCCGCTCCCTGTGCAGAGAGACGAAGCCTGGCTGCTAAGGAGACATGAGGGGACGATTGGGCAAGGGAGCGTGCTCCAATCTGAGGAAGGAGTCCGAGAAGGAAGGCCTTTCCTGTGCCTCTGGTCCCAAGGGGACAGCATCTCCTTGGCCACCTGTCCAGAGGGCAGAAGTGGGCTTGCCACCAAACTCCCGGCCCTGAACTCGCAGAATCACCTCCTGGAGGAATGGGCAATCAGATGCCGTCTTCCTCCAGGATGTGGCAGCATTGGCGGAGGCAGGGTGTGTCCCGGGGAAACAGGGACAGTTACCCATTACTCCCCATCCCAGGGCACGGGCGGTGTTGCAGTGATCCTCTCACGTCTCCTCAAGGATGGGGAAGGCACTGGCCTAGTCCCCTGTCCACCTGAACGCCAGAGCGAAAGGGCAGGCCTTGCCTATGCGGAGAGATGGCATTGTGAGCAGAGTGCCATCCTAGGCCACGCACGCTGCTGCAGGGTCGAGGCTGTGTCTGCTTAGTTCGGCTTAGCGAGGTGAACCCCGGGTGCGAACTTGAAGCCGAGGAAATCAAGGCCCAAGCGGCACCAGCTCTCCCGTGGCTCTTCTTCCCTGCCGCGACAGAGGGAACGACCAAAGCCTTGCAAAAGAAGGAGCAGTGAAGTGTGGATCGCGCCAAGCTGAAAACCTCTGCGAAAGCATAGCAGTCACTGGGAAATCAGAGTCGGTTCTGCGGGCTGCTTTTGTAGCTTGCCTTAGCCTAGTATTCGTTCGCAGCACAATGGGAGAAACCCGTAGAGAGCGAAAGCCCCTTTGCTGTGGCATCTCCTCTGGGAAAGCACAGCATTCGTTGTGAAATCAGAATCGGATGTGTGGGATGCTGCAGCTGAATGCCTGAGCTAGTCCCCGCAGAATGGTGGAAGATACCCGCATGGAGCGAAATCCTCTTTGCCCTAGCACCCCTTTGCCTAAGAGAAGCACGGTTGCACATCTGAAAGGGCCTTCAGGAAAGGGAAACGGCTGTCACCGCGCTCCCCAGAAACAAGTCTGGGGAAGGCACAGCACGCCGCCCCCAGAGAAGAGAAGGAGCCATTGGCCTTGGGGTCGGGAAACGGTCGGGAAGCAGAAGAGCCTGCCCTGGCAGGAACAGCAGGCCGGTGGCAAGACAAATGTCACCCGCTCCCTTTGCAGAGAGACAAAGCCTGGCTAATAAGGAGACATGAAGGGACGACTAGGGCAGGGACGCGTGCTCCACTCTGAGGAAGGAGTCTGGGCAGAAGGCAGGCCTGTCCTGTGCCTCTGGTCCCAAGGGGACAGCATCTCCTTGGGCAACTGTCCGTAGGGCAGACTTGGGCTAGCTACCTGGCGCCATACCCGGAACTCGCAGAAACAGCTCCCTCGAGAAATGCGCAGTCAGGTGCCATCTTCCTCCAAGATGTGACAGCATTGTGGGTGGCAGGGTGTGTGCCGGGAAAAGAGTGGGGACAATCCCCGAAAGCTCCCCATTCCAGTAACGGGCAGTGTTCAGGGATCCTGTCGCCTCTCCTCTCCTGTGAGGAAGACACTGACCTAGCCCGCGAATCCACCTGAGGGCCAGTGCCAAAGGCCAAAGTTGCCTACACCGGGAGATGGTAGTGTGCATAGAGTGCCATCCTAGGCAATGCACGCTGCTGCAGGGTTGTGGCTGTGTCTGCTTAGTTCACCCTGGCATGGGGAACCCAGGGCATCAACATGGAGTCCGGGAAAGCAAGGCCCAAGAGGCAGCAGCTCTCCCGCAGCTCTTCTTCCCTGCCGCTACAGAGCGAACAACCAAAGCCTTGCTGAGGAAGCAGCAGCGAAGTGCGATTCGTGCCAGGCTGAAAACCTCTGCGAAAGCATAGCAGTCGCTGGGAAATCAGAGTCTGTTCTGTGGGTTGCTGTTGCTGCTTGCCTTAGCCTAGTATTATCAGCATGGCGGGAGAAACCCGCATTAAGCGAAAGACTCTTGGCACGGGCATCCCCTCTAGGAACGCACAGCATTCTTTGGGAAATCAGAGTCGGGTGTGTGGGATGCTGCCGGTTCCTTGCCAGAGCTTGTCTCCACAGCATGGTGTAATAAACCCGCATGGAGCGAAATCCTCTATGCCTGGGCATCCCCTCTGCCTGAGAGAGAACCGTGCCTGCGCCTGTGGAAAGAGCCTTAAGGAAAGGGACATGTCTGTCACTGGGCTCCACAGGAGCCTGTCTTGGGAAAATGCAGCACGCTGCCCCAGGAGAAGAGAAGGAGCCCTTGGTCTTGGGGTCGGGAAACGGTCGAGAAGCTGGAGAGCCGGCCCTGGCAGGAACAGCGGGCCTGCGGCAAGACAAGTGTCACCCGCTCCCTGTGCAGAGAGACGAAGCCTGGCTGCTAAGGAGACATGAGGGGACGATTGGGCAAGGGAGCGTGCTCCAATCTGAGGAAGGAGTCCGAGAAGGAAGGCCTTTCCTGTGCCTCTGGTCCCAAGGGGACAGCATCTCCTTGGCCACCTGTCCAGAGGGCAGAAGTGGGCTTGCCACCAAACTCCCGGCCCTGAACTCGCAGAATCACCTCCTGGAGGAATGGGCAATCAGATGCCGTCTTCCTCCAGGATGTGGCAGCATTGGCGGAGGCAGGGTGTGTCCCGGGGAAACAGGGACAGTTACCCATTACTCCCCATCCCAGGGCACGGGCGGTGTTGCAGTGATCCTCTCACGTCTCCTCAAGGATGGGGAAGGCACTGGCCTAGTCCCCTGTCCACCTGAACGCCAGAGCGAAAGGGCAGGCCTTGCCTATGCGGAGAGATGGCATTGTGAGCAGAGTGCCATCCTAGGCCACGCACGCTGCTGCAGGGTCGAGGCTGTGTCTGCTTAGTTCGGCTTAGCGAGGTGAACCCCGGGTGCGAACTTGAAGCCGAGGAAATCAAGGCCCAAGCGGCACCAGCTCTCCCGTGGCTCTTCTTCCCTGCCGCGACAGAGGGAACGACCAAAGCCTTGCAAAAGAAGGAGCAGTGAAGTGTGGATCGCGCCAAGCTGAAAACCTCTGCGAAAGCATAGCAGTCACTGGGAAATCAGAGTCGGTTCTGCGGGCTGCTTTTGTAGCTTGCCTTAGCCTAGTATTCGTTCGCAGCACGATGGGAGAAACCCGTAGAGAGCGAAAGCCCCTTTGCTGTGGCATCTCCTCTGGGAAAGCACAGCATTCGTTGTGAAATCAGAATCGGATGTGTGGGATGCTGCAGCTGAATGCCTGAGCTAGTCTCCGCAGAATGGTTGAAGATACCCACATGGAGCGAAATCCTCTTTGCCCTAGCACCCCTTTGCCTAAGAGAAGCATGTTTGCACATCTGAAAGGGCCTTCAGGAAAGGGAAACGGCTGTCACCGCGCTCCCCAGAAACAAGTCTGGGGAAGGCACAGCACGCCGCCCCCAGAGAAGAGAAGGAGCCATTGGCCTTGGGGTCGGGAAACGGTCGGGAAGCAGAAGAGCCTGCCCTGACAGGAACAGCAGGCCGGTGGCAAGACAAATGTCACCCGCTCCCTTTGCAGAGAGACAAAGCCTGGCTAATAAGGAGACATGAAGGGACGACTAGGGCAGGGACGCGTGCTCCACTCTGAGGAAGGAGTCTGGGCAGAAGGCAGGCCTGTCCTGTGCCTCTGGTCCCAAGGGGACAGCATCTCCTTGGGCAACTGTCCGTAGGGCAGACTTGGGCTAGCTACCTGGCGCCATACCCGGAACTCGCAGAAACAGCTCCCTCGAGAAATGCGCAGTCAGGTGCCATCTTCCTCCAAGATGTGACAGCATTGTGGGTGGCAGGGTGTGTGCCGGGAAAAGAGTGGGGACAATCCCCGAAAGCTCCCCATTCCAGTAACGGGCAGTGTTCAGGGATCCTGTCGCCTCTCCTCTCCTGTGAGGAAGACACTGACCTAGCCCGTGAATCCACCTGAGGGCCAGTGCCAAAGGCCAAAGTTGCCTACACCGGGAGATGGTAGTGTGCATAGAGTGCCATCCTAGGCAATGCACGCTGCTGCAGGGTTGTGGCTGTGTCTGCTTAGTTCACCCTGGCATGGGGAACCCAGGGCATCAACATGGAGTCCGGGAAAGCAAGGCCCAAGAGGCAGCAGCTCTCCCGCAGCTCTTCTTCCCTGCCGCTACAGAGCGAACAACCAAAGCCTTGCTGAGGAAGCAGCAGCGAAGTGCGATTCGTGCCAGGCTGAAAACCTCTGCGAAAGCATAGCAGTCGCTGGGAAATCAGAGTCTGTTCTGTGGGTTGCTGTTGCTGCTTGCCTTAGCCTAGTATTATCAGCATGGCGGGAGAAACCCGCATTAAGCGAAAGACTCTTTGCACGGGCATCCCCTCTAGGAACGCACAGCATTCTTTGGGAAATCAGAGTCGGGTGTGTGGGATGCTGCCGGTTCCTTGCCAGAGCTTGTCTCCACAGCATGGTGTAATAAACCCGCATGGAGCGAAATCCTCTATGCCTGGGCATCCCCTCTGCCTGAGAGAGAACCGTGCCTGCGCCTGTGGAAAGAGCCTTAAGGAAAGGGACTTGTCTGTCACTGGGCTCCACAGGAGCCTGTCTTGGGAAAATGCAGCACGCTGCCCCAGGAGAAGAGAAGGAGCCCTTGGCCTTGGGGTCGGGAAACGGTCGTGAAGCTGGAGAGCCGGCCCTGGCAGGAACAGCGGGCCTGCGGCAAGACAAGTGTCACCCGCTCCCTGTGCAGAGAGACGAAGCCTGGCTGCTAAGGAGACATGAGGGGACGATTGGGCAAGGGAGCGTGCTCCAATCTGAGGAAGGAGTCCGAGAAGGAAGGCCTTTCCTGTGCCTCTGGTCCCAAGGGGACAGCATCTCCTTGGCCACCTGTCCAGAGGGCAGAAGTGGGCTTGCCACCAAACTCCCGGCCCTGAACTCGCAGAATCACCTCGTGGAGGAATGGGCAATCAGATGCCGTCTTCCTCCAGGATGTGGCAGCATTGGCGGAGGCAGGGAGTGTCCCGGGGAAACAGGGACAGTTACCCATTACTCCCCATCCCAGGGCACGGGCGGTGTTGCAGTGATCCTCTCACGTCTCCTCAACGATGGGGAAGGCACTGGCCTAGTCCCCTGTCCACCTGAACGCCAGAGCGAAAGGGCAGGCCTTGCCTATGCCGAGAGATGGCATTGTGAGCAGAGTGCCATCCTAGGCCACGCACGCTGCTGCAGGGTCGAGGCTGTGTCTGCTTAGTTCGGCTTAGCGAGGTGAACCCCGGGTGCGAACTTGGAGCCGAGGAAATCAAGGCCCAAGCGGCACCAGCTCTCCCGTGGCTCTTCTTCCCTGCCGCGACAGAGGGAACGACCAGAGCCTTGCAAAAGAAGGAGCAGTGAAGTGTGGATCGCGCCAAGCTGAAAACCTCTGCGAAAGCATAGCAGTCACTGGGAAATCAGAGTCGGTTCTGCGGGCTGCTTTTGTAGCTTGCCTTAGCCTAGTATTCGCAGCACGATGGGAGAAACCCGTAGAGAGCGAAAGCCCCTTTGCTGTGGCATCTCCTCTGGGAAAGCACAGCATTCGTTGTGAAATCAGAATCGGATGTGTGGGATGCTGCAGCTGAATGCCTGAGCTAGTCCCCGCAGAATGGTGGAAGATACCCGCATGGAGCGAAATCCTCTTTGCCCTAGCACCCCTTTGCCTAAGAGAAGCATGGTTGCACATCTGAAAGGGCCTTCAGGAAAGGGAAACGGCTGTCACCGCGCTCCCCAGAAACAAGTCTGGGGAAGGCACAGCACGCCGCCCCCAGAGAAGAGAAGGAGCCATTGGCCTTGGGGTCGGGAAACGGTCGGGAAGCAGAAGAGCCTGCCCTGGCAGGAACAGCAGGCCGGTGGCAAGACAAATGTCACCCGCTCCCTTTGCAGAGAGACAAAGCCTGGCTAATAAGGAGACATGAAGGGACGACTAGGGCAGGGACGCGTGCTCCACTCTGAGGAAGGAGTCTGGGCAGAAGGCAGGCCTGTCCTGTGCCTCTGGTCCCAAGGGGACAGCATCTCCTTGGGCAACTGTCCGTAGGGCAGACTTGGGCTAGCTACCTGGCGCCATACCCGGAACTCGCAGAAACAGCTCCCTCGAGAAATGCGCAGTCAGGTGCCATCTTCCTCCAAGATGTGACAGCATTGTGGGTGGCAGGGTGTGTGCCGGGAAAAGAGTGGGGACAATCCCCGAAAGCTCCCCATTCCAGTAACGGGCAGTGTTCAGGGATCCTGTCGCCTCTCCTCTCCTGTGAGGAAGACACTGACCTAGCCCGCGAATCCACCTGAGGGCCAGTGCCAAAGGCCAAAGTTGCCTACACCGGGAGATGGTAGTGTGCATAGAGTGCCATCCTAGGCAATGCACGCTGCTGCAGGGTTGTGGCTGTGTCTGCTTAGTTCACCCTTGCATGGGGAACCCAGGGCATCAACATGGAGTCCGGGAAAGCAAGGCCCAAGAGGCAGCAGCTCTCCCGCAGCTCTTCTTCCCTGCCGCTACAGAGCGAACAACCAAAGCCTTGCTGAGGAAGCAGCAGCGAAGTGCGATTCGTGCCAGGCTGAAAACCTCTGCGAAAGCACAGCAGTCGCTGGGAAATCAGAGTCTGTTCTGTGGGTTGCTGTTGCTGCTTGCCTTAGCCTAGTATTATCAGCATGGCGGGAGAAACCCGCATTAAGCGAAAGACTCTTGGCACGGGCATCCCCTCTAGGAACGCACAGCATTCTTTGGGAAATCAGAGTCGGGTGTGTGGGATGCTGCCGGTTCCTTGCCAGAGCTTGTCTCCACAGCATGGTGTAATAAACCCGCATGGAGCGAAATCCTCTATGCCTGGGCATCCCCTCTGCCTGAGAGAGAACCGTGCCTGCGCCTGTGGAAAGAGCCTTAAGGAAAGGGACATGTCTGTCACTGGGCTCCACAGGAGCCTGTCTTGGGAAAATGCAGCACGCTGCCCCAGGAGAAGAGAAGGAGCCCTTGGCCTTGGGGTCGGGAAACGGTCGTGAAGCTGGAGAGCCGGCCCTGGCAGGAACAGCGGGCCTGCGGCAAGACAAGTGTCACCCGCTCCCTGTGCAGAGAGACGAAGCCTGGCTGCTAAGGAGACATGAGGGGACGATTGGGCAAGGGAGCGTGCTCCAATCTGAGGAAGGAGTCCGAGAAGGAAGGCCTTTCCTGTGCCTCTGGTCCCAAGGGGACAGCATCTCCTTGGCCACCTGTCCAGAGGGCAGAAGTGGGCTTGCCACCAAACTCCCGGCCCTGAACTCGCAGAATCACCTCCTGGAGGAATGGGCAATCAGATGCCGTCTTCCTCCAGGATGTGGCAGCATTGGCGGAGGCAGGGAGTGTCCCGGGGAAACAGGGACAGTTACCCATTACTCCCCATCCCAGGGCACGGGCGGTGTTGCAGTGATCCTCTCATGTCTCCTCAAGGATGGGGAAGGCACTGGCCTAGTCCCCTGTCCACCTGAACGCCAGAGCGAAAGGGCAGGCCTTGCCTATGCCGAGAGATGGCATTGTGAGCAGAGTGCCATCCTAGGCCACGCACGCTGCTGCAGGGTCGAGGCTGTGTCTGCTTAGTTCGGCTTAGCGAGGTGAACCCCGGGTGCGAACTTGGAGCCGAGGAAATCAAGGCCCAAGCGGCACCAGCTCTCCCGTGGCTCTTCTTCCCTGCCGCGACGGAGGGAACGACCAGAGCCTTGCAAAAGAAGGAGCAGTGAAGTGTGGATCGCGCCAAGCTGAAAACCTCTGCGAAAGCATAGCAGTCACTGGGAAATCAGAGTCGGTTCTGCGGGCTGCTTTTGTAGCTTGCCTTAGCCTAGTATTCGCAGCACGATGGGAGAAACCCGTAGAGAGCGAAAGCCCCTTTGCTGTGGCATCTCCTCTGGGAAAGCACAGCATTCGTTGTGAAATCAGAATCGGATGTGTGGGATGCTGCAGCTGAATGCCTGAGCTAGTCCCCGCAGAATGGTGGAAGATACCCGCATGGAGCGAAATCCTCTTTGCCCTAGCACCCCTTTGCCTAAGAGAAGCACGGTTGCACATCTGAAAGGGCCTTCAGGAAAGGGAAACGGCTGTCACCGCGCTCCCCAGAAACAAGTCTGGGGAAGGCACAGCACGCCGCCCCCAGAGAAGAGAAGGAGCCATTGGCCTTGGGGTCGGGAAACGGTCGGGAAGCAGAAGAGCCTGCCCTGGCAGGAACAGCAGGCCGGTGGCAAGACAAATGTCACCCGCTCCCTTTGCAGAGAGACAAAGCCTGGCTAATAAGGAGACATGAAGGGACGACTAGGGCAGGGACGCGTGCTCCACTCTGAGGAAGGAGTCTGGGCAGAAGGCAGGCCTGTCCTGTGCCTCTGGTCCCAAGGGGACAGCATCTCCTTGGGCAACTGTCCGTAGGGCAGACTTGGGCTAGCTACCTGGCGCCATACCCGGAACTCGCAGAAACAGCTCCCTCGAGAAATGCGCAGTCAGGTGCCATCTTCCTCCAAGATGTGACAGCATTGTGGGTGGCAGGGTGTGTGCCGGGAAAAGAGTGGGGACAATCCCCGAAAGCTCCCCATTCCAGTAACGGGCAGTGTTCAGGGATCCTGTCGCCTCTCCTCTCCTGTGAGGAAGACACTGACCTAGCCCGCGAATCCACCTGAGGGCCAGTGCCAAAGGCCAAAGTTGCCTACACCGGGAGATGGTAGTGTGCATAGAGTGCCATCCTAGGCAATGCACGCTGCTGCAGGGTTGTGGCTGTGTCTGCTTAGTTCACCCTGGCATGGGGAACCCAGGGCATCAACATGGAGTCCGGGAAAGCAAGGCCCAAGAGGCAGCAGCTCTCCCGCAGCTCTTCTTCCCTGCCGCTACAGAGCGAACAACCAAAGCCTTGCTGAGGAAGCAGCAGCGAAGTGCGATTCGTGCCAGGCTGAAAACCTCTGCGAAAGCATAGCAGTCGCTGGGAAATCAGAGTCTGTTCTGTGGGTTGCTGTTGCTGCTTGCCTTAGCCTAGTATTATCAGCATGGCGGGAGAAACCCGCATTAAGCGAAAGACTCTTGGCACGGGCATCCCCTCTAGGAACGCACAGCATTCTTTGGGAAATCAGAGTCGGGTGTGTGGGATGCTGCCGGTTCCTTGCCAGAGCTTGTCTCCACAGCATGGTGTAATAAACCCGCATGGAGCGAAATCCTCTATGCCTGGGCATCCCCTCTGCCTGAGAGAGAACCGTGCCTGCGCCTGTGGAAAGAGCCTTAAGGAAAGGGACATGTCTGTCACTGGGCTCCACAGGAGCCTGTCTTGGGAAAATGCAGCACGCTGCCCCAGGAGAAGAGAAGGAGCCCTTGGTCTTGGGGTCGGGAAACGGTCGAGAAGCTGGAGAGCCGGCCCTGGCAGGAACAGCGGGCCTGCGGCAAGACAAGTGTCACCCGCTCCCTGTGCAGAGAGACGAAGCCTGGCTGCTAAGGAGACATGAGGGGACGATTGGGCAAGGGAGCGTGCTCCAATCTGAGGAAGGAGTCCGAGAAGGAAGGCCTTTCCTGTGCCTCTGGTCCCAAGGGGACAGCATCTCCTTGGCCACCTGTCCAGAGGGCAGAAGTGGGCTTGCCACCAAACTCCCGGCCCTGAACTCGCAGAATCACCTCCTGGAGGAATGGGCAATCAGATGCCGTCTTCCTCCAGGATGTGGCAGCATTGGCGGAGGCAGGGTGTGTCCCGGGGAAACAGGGACAGTTACCCATTACTCCCCATCCCAGGGCACGGGCGGTGTTGCAGTGATCCTCTCACGTCTCCTCAAGGATGGGGAAGGCACTGGCCTAGTCCCCTGTCCACCTGAACGCCAGAGCGAAAGGGCAGGCCTTGCCTATGCGGAGAGATGGCATTGTGAGCAGAGTGCCATCCTAGGCCACGCACGCTGCTGCAGGGTCGAGGCTGTGTCTGCTTAGTTCGGCTTAGCGAGGTGAACCCCGGGTGCGAACTTGAAGCCGAGGAAATCAAGGCCCAAGCGGCACCAGCTCTCCCGTGGCTCTTCTTCCCTGCCGCGACAGAGGGAACGACCAAAGCCTTGCAAAAGAAGGAGCAGTGAAGTGTGGATCGCGCCAAGCTGAAAACCTCTGCGAAAGCATAGCAGTCACTGGGAAATCAGAGTCGGTTCTGCGGGCTGCTTTTGTAGCTTGCCTTAGCCTAGTATTCGTTCGCAGCACAATGGGAGAAACCCGTAGAGAGCGAAAGCCCCTTTGCTGTGGCATCTCCTCTGGGAAAGCACAGCATTCGTTGTGAAATCAGAATCGGATGTGTGGGATGCTGCAGCTGAATGCCTGAGCTAGTCCCCGCAGAATGGTGGAAGATACCCGCATGGAGCGAAATCCTCTTTGCCCTAGCACCCCTTTGCCTAAGAGAAGCACGGTTGCACATCTGAAAGGGCCTTCAGGAAAGGGAAACGGCTGTCACCGCGCTCCCCAGAAACAAGTCTGGGGAAGGCACAGCACGCCGCCCCCAGAGAAGAGAAGGAGCCATTGGCCTTGGGGTCGGGAAACGGTCGGGAAGCAGAAGAGCCTGCCCTGGCAGGAACAGCAGGCCGGTGGCAAGACAAATGTCACCCGCTCCCTTTGCAGAGAGACAAAGCCTGGCTAATAAGGAGACATGAAGGGACGACTAGGGCAGGGACGCGTGCTCCACTCTGAGGAAGGAGTCTGGGCAGAAGGCAGGCCTGTCCTGTGCCTCTGGTCCCAAGGGGACAGCATCTCCTTGGGCAACTGTCCGTAGGGCAGACTTGGGCTAGCTACCTGGCGCCATACCCGGAACTCGCAGAAACAGCTCCCTCGAGAAATGCGCAGTCAGGTGCCATCTTCCTCCAAGATGTGACAGCATTGTGGGTGGCAGGGTGTGTGCCGGGAAAAGAGTGGGGACAATCCCCGAAAGCTCCCCATTCCAGTAACGGGCAGTGTTCAGGGATCCTGTCGCCTCTCCTCTCCTGTGAGGAAGACACTGACCTAGCCCGCGAATCCACCTGAGGGCCAGTGCCAAAGGCCAAAGTTGCCTACACCGGGAGATGGTAGTGTGCATAGAGTGCCATCCTAGGCAATGCACGCTGCTGCAGGGTTGTGGCTGTGTCTGCTTAGTTCACCCTGGCATGGGGAACCCAGGGCATCAACATGGAGTCCGGGAAAGCAAGGCCCAAGAGGCAGCAGCTCTCCCGCAGCTCTTCTTCCCTGCCGCTACAGAGCGAACAACCAAAGCCTTGCTGAGGAAGCAGCAGCGAAGTGCGATTCGTGCCAGGCTGAAAACCTCTGCGAAAGCATAGCAGTCGCTGGGAAATCAGAGTCTGTTCTGTGGGTTGCTGTTGCTGCTTGCCTTAGCCTAGTATTATCAGCATGGCGGGAGAAACCCGCATTAAGCGAAAGACTCTTGGCACGGGCATCCCCTCTAGGAACGCACAGCATTCTTTGGGAAATCAGAGTCGGGTGTGTGGGATGCTGCCGGTTCCTTGCCAGAGCTTGTCTCCACAGCATGGTGTAATAAACCCGCATGGAGCGAAATCCTCTATGCCTGGGCATCCCCTCTGCCTGAGAGAGAACCGTGCCTGCGCCTGTGGAAAGAGCCTTAAGGAAAGGGACATGTCTGTCACTGGGCTCCACAGGAGCCTGTCTTGGGAAAATGCAGCACGCTGCCCCAGGAGAAGAGAAGGAGCCCTTGGTCTTGGGGTCGGGAAACGGTCGAGAAGCTGGAGAGCCGGCCCTGGCAGGAACAGCGGGCCTGCGGCAAGACAAGTGTCACCCGCTCCCTGTGCAGAGAGACGAAGCCTGGCTGCTAAGGAGACATGAGGGGACGATTGGGCAAGGGAGCGTGCTCCAATCTGAGGAAGGAGTCCGAGAAGGAAGGCCTTTCCTGTGCCTCTGGTCCCAAGGGGACAGCATCTCCTTGGCCACCTGTCCAGAGGGCAGAAGTGGGCTTGCCACCAAACTCCCGGCCCTGAACTCGCAGAATCACCTCCTGGAGGAATGGGCAATCAGATGCCGTCTTCCTCCAGGATGTGGCAGCATTGGCGGAGGCAGGGTGTGTCCCGGGGAAACAGGGACAGTTACCCATTACTCCCCATCCCAGGGCACGGGCGGTGTTGCAGTGATCCTCTCACGTCTCCTCAAGGATGGGGAAGGCACTGGCCTAGTCCCCTGTCCACCTGAACGCCAGAGCGAAAGGGCAGGCCTTGCCTATGCGGAGAGATGGCATTGTGAGCAGAGTGCCATCCTAGGCCACGCACGCTGCTGCAGGGTCGAGGCTGTGTCTGCTTAGTTCGGCTTAGCGAGGTGAACCCCGGGTGCGAACTTGAAGCCGAGGAAATCAAGGCCCAAGCGGCACCAGCTCTCCCGTGGCTCTTCTTCCCTGCCGCGACAGAGGGAACGACCAAAGCCTTGCAAAAGAAGGAGCAGTGAAGTGTGGATCGCGCCAAGCTGAAAACCTCTGCGAAAGCATAGCAGTCACTGGGAAATCAGAGTCGGTTCTGCGGGCTGCTTTTGTAGCTTGCCTTAGCCTAGTATTCGTTCGCAGCACGATGGGAGAAACCCGTAGAGAGCGAAAGCCCCTTTGCTGTGGCATCTCCTCTGGGAAAGCACAGCATTCGTTGTGAAATCAGAATCGGATGTGTGGGATGCTGCAGCTGAATGCCTGAGCTAGTCTCCGCAGAATGGTTGAAGATACCCACATGGAGCGAAATCCTCTTTGCCCTAGCACCCCTTTGCCTAAGAGAAGCATGTTTGCACATCTGAAAGGGCCTTCAGGAAAGGGAAACGGCTGTCACCGCGCTCCCCAGAAACAAGTCTGGGGAAGGCACAGCACGCCGCCCCCAGAGAAGAGAAGGAGCCATTGGCCTTGGGGTCGGGAAACGGTCGGGAAGCAGAAGAGCCTGCCCTGACAGGAACAGCAGGCCGGTGGCAAGACAAATGTCACCCGCTCCCTTTGCAGAGAGACAAAGCCTGGCTAATAAGGAGACATGAAGGGACGACTAGGGCAGGGACGCGTGCTCCACTCTGAGGAAGGAGTCTGGGCAGAAGGCAGGCCTGTCCTGTGCCTCTGGTCCCAAGGGGACAGCATCTCCTTGGGCAACTGTCCGTAGGGCAGACTTGGGCTAGCTACCTGGCGCCATACCCGGAACTCGCAGAAACAGCTCCCTCGAGAAATGCGCAGTCAGGTGCCATCTTCCTCCAAGATGTGACAGCATTGTGGGTGGCAGGGTGTGTGCCGGGAAAAGAGTGGGGACAATCCCCGAAAGCTCCCCATTCCAGTAACGGGCAGTGTTCAGGGATCCTGTCGCCTCTCCTCTCCTGTGAGGAAGACACTGACCTAGCCCGTGAATCCACCTGAGGGCCAGTGCCAAAGGCCAAAGTTGCCTACACCGGGAGATGGTAGTGTGCATAGAGTGCCATCCTAGGCAATGCACGCTGCTGCAGGGTTGTGGCTGTGTCTGCTTAGTTCACCCTGGCATGGGGAACCCAGGGCATCAACATGGAGTCCGGGAAAGCAAGGCCCAAGAGGCAGCAGCTCTCCCGCAGCTCTTCTTCCCTGCCGCTACAGAGCGAACAACCAAAGCCTTGCTGAGGAAGCAGCAGCGAAGTGCGATTCGTGCCAGGCTGAAAACCTCTGCGAAAGCATAGCAGTCGCTGGGAAATCAGAGTCTGTTCTGTGGGTTGCTGTTGCTGCTTGCCTTAGCCTAGTATTATCAGCATGGCGGGAGAAACCCGCATTAAGCGAAAGACTCTTTGCACGGGCATCCCCTCTAGGAACGCACAGCATTCTTTGGGAAATCAGAGTCGGGTGTGTGGGATGCTGCCGGTTCCTTGCCAGAGCTTGTCTCCACAGCATGGTGTAATAAACCCGCATGGAGCGAAATCCTCTATGCCTGGGCATCCCCTCTGCCTGAGAGAGAACCGTGCCTGCGCCTGTGGAAAGAGCCTTAAGGAAAGGGACATGTCTGTCACTGGGCTCCACAGGAGCCTGTCTTGGGTAAATGCAGCACGCTGCCCCAGGAGAAGAGAAGGAGCCCTTGGCCTTGGGGTCGGGAAACGGTCGAGAAGCTGGAGAGCCGGCCCTGGCAGGAACAGCGGGCCTGCGGCAAGACAAGTGTCACCCGCTCCCTGTGCAGAGAGACGAAGCCTGGCTGCTAAGGAGACATGAGGGGACGATTGGGCAAGGGAGCGTGCTCCAATCTGAGGAAGGAGTCCGAGAAGGAAGGCCTTTCCTGTGCCTCTGGTCCCAAGGGGACAGCATCTCCTTGGCCACCTGTCCAGAGGGCAGAAGTGGGCTTGCCACCAAACTCCCGGCCCTGAACTCGCAGAATCACCTCCTGGAGGAATGGGCAATCAGATGCCGTCTTCCTCCAGGATGTGGCAGCATTGGCGGAGGCAGGGAGTGTCCCGGGGAAACAGGGACAGTTACCCATTACTCCCCATCCCAGGGCACGGGCGGTGTTGCAGTGATCCTCTCACGTCTCCTCAAGGATGGGGAAGGCACTGGCCTAGTCCCCTGTCCACCTGAACGCCAGAGCGAAAGGGCAGGCCTTGCCTATGCCGAGAGATGGCATTGTGAGCAGAGTGCCATCCTAGGCCACGCACGCTGCTGCAGGGTCGAGGCTGTGTCTGCTTAGTTCGGCTTAGCGAGGTGAACCCCGGGTGCGAACTTGGAGCCGAGGAAATCAAGGCCCAAGCGGCACCAGCTCTCCCGTGGCTCTTCTTCCCTGCCGCGACAGAGGGAACGACCAGAGCCTTGCAAAAGAAGGAGCAGTGAAGTGTGGATCGCGCCAAGCTGAAAACCTCTGCGAAAGCATAGCAGTCACTGGGAAATCAGAGTCGGTTCTGCGGGCTGCTTTTGTAGCTTGCCTTAGCCTAGTATTCGCAGCACGATGGGAGAAACCCGTAGAGAGCGAAAGCCCCTTTGCTGTGGCATCTCCTCTGGGAAAGCACAGCATTCGTTGTGAAATCAGAATCGGATGTGTGGGATGCTGCAGCTGAATGCCTGAGCTAGTCCCCGCAGAATGGTGGAAGATACCCGCATGGAGCGAAATCCTCTTTGCCCTAGCACCCCTTTGCCTAAGAGAAGCATGGTTGCACATCTGAAAGGGCCTTCAGGAAAGGGAAACGGCTGTCACCGCGCTCCCCAGAAACAAGTCTGGGGAAGGCACAGCACGCCGCCCCCAGAGAAGAGAAGGAGCCATTGGCCTTGGGGTCGGGAAACGGTCGGGAAGCAGAAGAGCCTGCCCTGGCAGGAACAGCAGGCCGGTGGCAAGACAAATGTCACCCGCTCCCTTTGCAGAGAGACAAAGCCTGGCTAATAAGGAGACATGAAGGGACGACTAGGGCAGGGACGCGTGCTCCACTCTGAGGAAGGAGTCTGGGCAGAAGGCAGGCCTGTCCTGTGCCTCTGGTCCCAAGGGGACAGCATCTCCTTGGGCAACTGTCCGTAGGGCAGACTTGGGCTAGCTACCTGGCGCCATACCCGGAACTCGCAGAAACAGCTCCCTCGAGAAATGCGCAGTCAGGTGCCATCTTCCTCCAAGATGTGACAGCATTGTGGGTGGCAGGGTGTGTGCCGGGAAAAGAGTGGGGACAATCCCCGAAAGCTCCCCATTCCAGTAACGGGCAGTGTTCAGGGATCCTGTCGCCTCTCCTCTCCTGTGAGGAAGACACTGACCTAGCCCGCGAATCCACCTGAGGGCCAGTGCCAAAGGCCAAAGTTGCCTACACCGGGAGATGGTAGTGTGCATAGAGTGCCATCCTAGGCAATGCACGCTGCTGCAGGGTTGTGGCTGTGTCTGCTTAGTTCACCCTGGCATGGGGAACCCAGGGCATCAACATGGAGTCCGGGAAAGCAAGGCCCAAGAGGCAGCAGCTCTCCCGCAGCTCTTCTTCCCTGCCGCTACAGAGCGAACAACCAAAGCCTTGCTGAGGAAGCAGCAGCGAAGTGCGATTCGTGCCAGGCTGAAAACCTCTGCGAAAGCATAGCAGTCGCTGGGAAATCAGAGTCTGTTCTGTGGGTTGCTGTTGCTGCTTGCCTTAGCCTAGTATTATCAGCATGGCGGGAGAAACCCGCATTAAGCGAAAGACTCTTTGCACGGGCATCCCCTCTAGGAACGCACAGCATTCTTTGGGAAATCAGAGTCGGGTGTGTGGGATGCTGCCGGTTCCTTGCCAGAGCTTGTCTCCACAGCATGGTGTAATAAACCCGCATGGAGCGAAATCCTCTATGCCTGGGCATCCCCTCTGCCTGAGAGAGAACCGTGCCTGCGCCTGTGGAAAGAGCCTTAAGGAAAGGGACATGTCTGTCACTGGGCTCCACAGGAGCCTGTCTTGGGAAAATGCAGCACGCTGCCCCAGGAGAAGAGAAGGAGCCCTTGGCCTTGGGGTCGGGAAACGGTCGTGAAGCTGGAGAGCCGGCCCTGGCAGGAACAGCGGGCCTGCGGCAAGACAAGTGTCACCCGCTCCCTGTGCAGAGAGACGAAGCCTGGCTGCTAAGGAGACATGAGGGGACGATTGGGCAAGGGAGCGTGCTCCAATCTGAGGAAGGAGTCCGAGAAGGAAGGCCTTTCCTGTGCCTCTGGTCCCAAGGGGACAGCATCTCCTTGGCCACCTGTCCAGAGGGCAGAAGTGGGCTTGCCACCAAACTCCCGGCCCTGAACTCGCAGAATCACCTCCTGGAGGAATGGGCAATCAGATGCCGTCTTCCTCCAGGATGTGGCAGCATTGGCGGAGGCAGGGAGTGTCCCGGGGAAACAGGGACAGTTACCCATTACTCCCCATCCCAGGGCACGGGCGGTGTTGCAGTGATCCTCTCATGTCTCCTCAAGGATGGGGAAGGCACTGGCCTAGTCCCCTGTCCACCTGAACGCCAGAGCGAAAGGGCAGGCCTTGCCTATGCCGAGAGATGGCATTGTGAGCAGAGTGCCATCCTAGGCCACGCACGCTGCTGCAGGGTCGAGGCTGTGTCTGCTTAGTTCGGCTTAGCGAGGTGAACCCCGGGTGCGAACTTGGAGCCGAGGAAATCAAGGCCCAAGCGGCACCAGCTCTCCCGTGGCTCTTCTTCCCTGCCGCGACGGAGGGAACGACCAGAGCCTTGCAAAAGAAGGAGCAGTGAAGTGTGGATCGCGCCAAGCTGAAAACCTCTGCGAAAGCATAGCAGTCACTGGGAAATCAGAGTCGGTTCTGCGGGCTGCTTTTGTAGCTTGCCTTAGCCTAGTATTCGTTCGCAGCACGATGGGAGAAACCCGTAGAGAGCGAAAGCCCCTTTGCTGTGGCATCTCCTCTGGGAAAGCACAGCATTCGTTGTGAAATCAGAATCGGATGTGTGGGATGCTGCAGCTGAATGCCTGAGCTAGTCTCCGCAGAATGGTTGAAGATACCCACATGGAGCGAAATCCTCTTTGCCCTAGCACCCCTTTGCCTAAGAGAAGCATGTTTGCACATCTGAAAGGGCCTTCAGGAAAGGGAAACGGCTGTCACCGCGCTCCCCAGAAACAAGTCTGGGGAAGGCACAGCACGCCGCCCTCAGAGAAGAGAAGGAGCCATTGGCCTTGGGGTCGGGAAACGGTCGGGAAGCAGAAGAGCCTGCCCTGACAGGAACAGCAGGCCGGTGGCAAGACAAATGTCACCCGCTCCCTTTGCAGAGAGACAAAGCCTGGCTAATAAGGAGACATGAAGGGACGACTAGGGCAGGGACGCGTGCTCCACTCTGAGGAAGGAGTCTGGGCAGAAGGCAGGCCTGTCCTGTGCCTCTGGTCCCAAGGGGACAGCATCTCCTTGGGCAACTGTCCGTAGGGCAGACTTGGGCTAGCTACCTGGCGCCATACCCGGAACTCGCAGAAACAGCTCCCTCGAGAAATGCGCAGTCAGGTGCCATCTTCCTCCAAGATGTGACAGCATTGTGGGTGGCAGGGTGTGTGCCGGGAAAAGAGTGGGGACAATCCCCGAAAGCTCCCCATTCCAGTAACGGGCAGTGTTCAGGGATCCTGTCGCCTCTCCTCTCCTGTGAGGAAGACACTGACCTAGCCCGCGAATCCACCTGAGGGCCAGTGCCAAAGGCCAAAGTTGCCTACACCGGGAGATGGTAGTGTGCATAGATTGCCATCCTAGGCAATGCACGCTGCTGCAGGGTTGTGGCTGTGTCTGCTTAGTTCACCCTGGCATGGGGAACCCAGGGCATCAACATGGAGTCCGGGAAAGCAAGGCCCAAGAGGCAGCAGCTCTCCCGCAGCTCTTCTTCCCTGCCGCTACAGAGCGAACAACCAAAGCCTTGCTGAGGAAGCAGCAGCGAAGTGCGATTCGTGCCAGGCTGAAAACCTCTGCGAAAGCATAGCAGTCGCTGGGAAATCAGAGTCTGTTCTGTGGGTTGCTGTTGCTGCTTGCCTTAGCCTAGTATTATCAGCATGGCGGGAGAAACCCGCATTAAGCGAAAGACTCTTTGCACGGGCATCCCCTCTAGGAACGCACAGCATTCTTTGGGAAATCAGAGTCGGGTGTGTGGGATGCTGCCTGTTCCTTGCCAGAGCATGTCTCCACAGCATGGTGTAATAAACCCGCATGGAGCGAAATCCTCTATGCCTGGGCATCCCCTCTGCCTGAGAGAGAACCGTGCCTGCGCCTGTGGAAAGAGCCTTAAGGAAAGGGACATGTCTGTCACTGGGCTCCACAGGAGCCTGTCTTGGGAAAATGCAGCACGCTGCCCCAGGAGAAGAGAAGGAGCCCTTGGCCTTGGGGTCGGGAAACGGTCGTGAAGCTGGAGAGCCGGCCCTGGCAGGAACAGCGGGCCTGCGGCAAGACAAGTGTCACCCGCTCCCTGTGCAGAGAGACGAAGCCTGGCTGCTAAGGAGACATGAGGGGACGATTGGGCAAGGGAGCGTGCTCCAATCTGAGGAAGGAGTCCGAGAAGGAAGGCCTTTCCTGTGCCTCTGGTCCCAAGGGGACAGCATCTCCTTGGCCACCTGTCCAGAGGGCAGAAGTGGGCTTGCCACCAAACTCCCGGCCCTGAACTCGCAGAATCACCTCCTGGAGGAATGGGCAATCAGATGCCGTCTTCCTCCAGGATGTGGCAGCATTGGCGGAGGCAGGGAGTGTCCCGGGGAAACAGGGACAGTTACCCATTACTCCCCATCCCAGGGCACGGGCGGTGTTGCAGTGATCCTCTCACGTCTCCTCAAGGATGGGGA
The DNA here is from genome assembly GCF_030435805.1 of Mustela lutreola. Classification (NCBI taxonomy): domain Eukaryota; kingdom Metazoa; phylum Chordata; class Mammalia; order Carnivora; family Mustelidae; genus Mustela; species Mustela lutreola. Next base: position 130,371,682 of record NC_081295.1, read on the forward strand.
AGGCACTGGCCTAGTCCCCTGTCCACCTGAACGCCAGAGCGAAAGGGCAGGCCTTGCCTATGCCGAGAGATGGCATTGTGAGCAGAGTGCCATCCTAGGCCACGCACGCTGCTGCAGGGTCGAGGCTGTGTCTGCTTAGTTCGGCTTAGCGAGGTGAACCCCGGGTGCGAACTTGGAGCCGAGGAAATCAAGGCCCAAGCGGCACCAGCTCTCCCGTGGCTCTTCTTCCCTGCCGCGACAGAGGGAACGACCAAAGCCTTGCAAAAGAAGGAGCAGTGAAGTGTGGATCGCGCCAAGCTGAAAACCTCTGCGAAAGCATAGCAGTCACTGGGAAATCAGAGTCGGTTCTGCGGGCTGCTTTTGTAGCTTGCCTTAGCCTAGTATTCGCAGCACGATGGGAGAAACCCGTAGAGAGCGAAAGCCCCTTTGCTGTGGCATCTCCTCTGGGAAAGCACAGCATTCGTTGTGAAATCAGAATCGGATGTGTGGGATGCTGCAGCTGAATGCCTGAGCTAGTCCCCGCAGAATGGTGGAAGATACCCGCATGGAGCGAAATCCTCTTTGCCCTAGCACCCCTTTGCCTAAGAGAAGCATGGTTGCACATCTGAAAGGGCCTTCAGGAAAGGGAAACGGCTGTCACCGCGCTCCCCAGAAACAAGTCTGGGGAAGGCACAGCACGCCGCCCCCAGAGAAGAGAAGGAGCCATTGGCCTTGGGGTCGGGAAACGGTCGGGAAGCAGAAGAGCCTGCCCTGGCAGGAACAGCAGGCCGGTGGCAAGACAAATGTCACCCGCTCCCTTTGCAGAGAGACAAAGCCTGGCTAATAAGGAGACATGAAGGGACGACTAGGGCAGGGACGCGTGCTCCACTCTGAGGAAGGAGTCTGGGCAGAAGGCAGGCCTGTCCTGTGCCTCTGGTCCCAAGGGGACAGCATCTCCTTGGGCAACTGTCCGTAGGGCAGACTTGGGCTAGCTACCTGGCGCCATACCCGGAACTCGCAGAAACAGCTCCCTCGAGAAATGCGCAGTCAGGTGCCATCTTCCTCCAAGATGTGACAGCATTGTGGGTGGCAGGGTGTGTGCCGGGAAAAGAGTGGGGACAATCCCCGAAAGCTCCCCATTCCAGTAACGGGCAGTGTTCAGGGATCCTGTCGCCTCTCCTCTCCTGTGAGGAAGACACTGACCTAGCCCGCGAATCCACCTGAGGGCCAGTGCCAAAGGCCAAAGTTGCCTACACCGGGAGATGGTAGTGTGCATAGAGTGCCATCCTAGGCAATGCACGCTGCTGCAGGGTTGTGGCTGTGTCTGCTTAGTTCACCCTGGCATGGGGAACCCAGGGCATCAACATGGAGTCCGGGAAAGCAAGGCCCAAGAGGCAGCAGCTCTCCCGCAGCTCTTCTTCCCTGCCGCTACAGAGCGAACAACCAAAGCCTTGCTGAGGAAGCAGCAGCGAAGTGCGATTCGTGCCAGGCTGAAAACCTCTGCGAAAGCATAGCAGTCGCTGGGAAATCAGAGTCTGTTCTGTGGGTTGCTGTTGCTGCTTGCCTTAGCCTAGTATTATCAGCATGGCGGGAGAAACCCGCATTAAGCGAAAGACTCTTTGCACGGGCATCCCATCTAGGAACGCACAGCATTCTTTGGGAAATCAGAGTCGGGTGTGTGGGATGCTGCCGGTTCCTTGCCAGAGCTTGTCTCCACAGCATGGTGTAATAAACCCGCATGGAGCGAAATCCTCTATGCCTGGGCATCCCCTCTGCCTGAGAGAGAACCGTGCCTGCGCCTGTGGAAAGAGCCTTAAGGAAAGGGACATGTCTGTCACTGGGCTCCACAGGAGCCTGTCTTGGGTAAATGCAGCACGCTGCCCCAGGAGAAGAGAAGGAGCCCTTGGCCTTGGGGTCGGGAAACGGTCGTGAAGCTGGAGAGCCGGCCCTGGCAGGAACAGCGGGCCTGCGGCAAGACAAGTGTCACCCGCTCCCTGTGCAGAGAGACGAAGCCTGGCTGCTAAGGAGACATGAGGGGACGATTGGGCAAGGGAGCGTGCTCCAATCTGAGGAAGGAGTCCGAGAAGGAAGGCCTTTCCTGTGCCTCTGGTCCCAAGGGGACAGCATCTCTTTGGCCACCTGTCCAGAGGGCAGAAGTGGGCTTGCCACCAAACTCCCGGCCCTGAACTCGCAGAATCACCTCCTGGAGGAATGGGCAATCAGATGCCGTCTTCCTCCAGGATGTGGCAGCATTGGCGGAGGCAGGGAGTGTCCCGGGGAAACAGGGACAGTTACCCATTACTCCCCATCCCAGGGCACGGGCGGTGTTGCAGTGATCCTCTCACGTCTCCTCAAGGATGGGGAAGGCACTGGCCTAGTCCCCTGTCCACCTGAACGCCAGAGCGAAAGGGCAGGCCTTGCCTATGCCGAGAGATGGCATTGTGAGCAGAGTGCCATCCTAGGCCACGCACGCTGCTGCAGGGTCGAGGCTGTGTCTGCTTAGTTCGGCTTAGCGAGGTGAACCCCGGGTGCGAACTTGGAGCCGAGGAAATCAAGGCCCAAGCGGCACCAGCTCTCCCGTGGCTCTTCTTCCCTGCCGCGACAGAGGGAACGACCAGAGCCTTGCAAAAGAAGGAGCAGTGAAGTGTGGATCGCGCCAAGCTGAAAACCTCTGCGAAAGCATAGCAGTCACTGGGAAATCAGAGTCGGTTCTGCGGGCTGCTTTTGTAGCTTGCCTTAGCCTAGTATTCGCAGCACGATGGGAGAAACCCGTAGAGAGCGAAAGCCCCTTTGCTGTGGCATCTCCTCTGGGAAAGCACAGCATTCGTTGTGAAATCAGAATCGGATGTGTGGGATGCTGCAGCTGAATGCCTGAGCTAGTCCCCGCAGAATGGTGGAAGATACCCGCATGGAGCGAAATCCTCTTTGCCCTAGCACCCCTTTGCCTAAGAGAAGCACGGTTGCACATCTGAAAGGGCCTTCAGGAAAGGGAAACGGCTGTCACCGCGCTCCCCAGAAACAAGTCTGGGGAAGGCACAGCACGCCGCCCCCAGAGAAGAGAAGGAGCCATTGGCCTTGGGGTCGGGAAACGGTCGGGAAGCAGAAGAGCCTGCCCTGGCAGGAACAGCAGGCCGGTGGCAAGACAAATGTCACCCGCTCCCTTTGCAGAGAGACAAAGCCTGGCTAATAAGGAGACATGAAGGGACGACTAGGGCAGGGACGCGTGCTCCACTCTGAGGAAGGAGTCTGGGCAGAAGGCAGGCCTGTCCTGTGCCTCTGGTCCCAAGGGGACAGCATCTCCTTGGGCAACTGTCCGTAGGGCAGACTTGGGCTAGCTACCTGGCGCCATACCCGGAACTCGCAGAAACAGCTCCCTCGAGAAATGCGCAGTCAGGTGCCATCTTCCTCCAAGATGTGACAGCATTGTGGGTGGCAGGGTGTGTGCCGGGAAAAGAGTGGGGACAATCCCCGAAAGCTCCCCATTCCAGTAACGGGCAGTGTTCAGGGATCCTGTCGCCTCTCCTCTCCTGTGAGGAAGACACTGACCTAGCCCGCGAATCCACCTGAGGGCCAGTGCCAAAGGCCAAAGTTGCCTACACCGGGAGATGGTAGTGTGCATAGAGTGCCATCCTAGGCAATGCACGCTGCTGCAGGGTTGTGGCTGTGTCTGCTTAGTTCACCCTGGCATGGGGAACCCAGGGCATCAACATGGAGTCCGGGAAAGCAAGGCCCAAGAGGCAGCAGCTCTCCCGCAGCTCTTCTTCCCTGCCGCTACAGAGCGAACAACCAAAGCCTTGCTGAGGAAGCAGCAGCGAAGTGCGATTCGTGCCAGGCTGAAAACCTCTGCGAAAGCATAGCAGTCGCTGGGAAATCAGAGTCTGTTCTGTGGGTTGCTGTTGCTGCTTGCCTTAGCCTAGTATTATCAGCATGGCGGGAGAAACCCGCATTAAGCGAAAGACTCTTTGCACGGGCATCCCATCTAGGAACGCACAGCATTCTTTGGGAAATCAGAGTCGGGTGTGTGGGATGCTGCCTGTTCCTTGCCAGAGCTTGTCTCCACAGCATGGTGTAATAAACCCGCATGGAGCGAAATCCTCTATGCCTGGGCATCCCCTCTGCCTGAGAGAGAACCGTGCCTGCGCCTGTGGAAAGAGCCTTAAGGAAAGGGACATGTCTGTCACTGGGCTCCACAGGAGCCTGTCTTGGGTAAATGCAGCACGCTGCCCCAGGAGAAGAGAAGGAGCCCTTGGCCTTGGGGTCGGGAAACGGTCGTGAAGCTGGAGAGCCGGCCCTGGCAGGAACAGCGGGCCTGCGGCAAGACAAGTGTCACCCGCTCCCTGTGCAGAGAGACGAAGCCTGGCTGCTAAGGAGACATGAGGGGACGATTGGGCAAGGGAGCGTGCTCCAATCTGAGGAAGGAGTCCGAGAAGGAAGGCCTTTCCTGTGCCTCTGGTCCCAAGGGGACAGCATCTCTTTGGCCACCTGTCCAGAGGGCAGAAGTGGGCTTGCCACCAAACTCCCGGCCCTGAACTCGCAGAATCACCTCCTGGAGGAATGGGCAATCAGATGCCGTCTTCCTCCAGGATGTGGCAGCATTGGCGGAGGCAGGGAGTGTCCCGGGGAAACAGGGACAGTTACCCATTACTCCCCATCCCAGGGCACGGGCGGTGTTGCAGTGATCCTCTCACGTCTCCTCAAGGATGGGGAAGGCACTGGCCTAGTCCCCTGTCCACCTGAACGCCAGAGCGAAAGGGCAGGCCTTGCCTATGCCGAGAGATGGCATTGTGAGCAGAGTGCCATCCTAGGCCACGCACGCTGCTGCAGGGTCGAGGCTGTGTCTGCTTAGTTCGGCTTAGCGAGGTGAACCCCGGGTGCGAACTTGGAGCCGAGGAAATCAAGGCCCAAGCGGCACCAGCTCTCCCGTGGCTCTTCTTCCCTGCCGCGACAGAGGGAACGACCAAAGCCTTGCAAAAGAAGGAGCAGTGAAGTGTGGATCGCGCCAAGCTGAAAACCTCTGCGAAAGCATAGCAGTCACTGGGAAATCAGAGTCGGTTCTGCGGGCTGCTTTTGTAGCTTGCCTTAGCCTAGTATTCGCAGCACGATGGGAGAAACCCGTAGAGAGCGAAAGCCCCTTTGCTGTGGCATCTCCTCTGGGAAAGCACAGCATTCGTTGTGAAATCAGAATCGGATGTGTGGGATGCTGCAGCTGAATGCCTGAGCTAGTCCCCGCAGAATGGTGGAAGATACCCGCATGGAGCGAAATCCTCTTTGCCCTAGCACCCCTTTGCCTAAGAGAAGCATGTTTGCACATCTGAAAGGGCCTTCAGGAAAGGGAAACGGCTGTCACCGCGCTCCCCAGAAACAAGTCTGGGGAAGGCACAGCACGCCGCCCCCAGAGAAGAGAAGGAGCCATTGGCCTTGGGGTCGGGAAACGGTCGGGAAGCAGAAGAGCCTGCCCTGGCAGGAACAGCAGGCCGGTGGCAAGACAAATGTCACCCGCTCCCTTTGCAGAGAGACAAAGCCTGGCTAATAAGGAGACATGAAGGGACGACTAGGGCAGGGACGCGTGCTCCACTCTGAGGAAGGAGTCTGGGCAGAAGGCAGGCCTGTCCTGTGCCTCTGGTCCCAAGGGGACAGCATCTCCTTGGGCAACTGTCCGTAGGGCAGACTTGGGCTAGCTACCTGGCGCCATACCCGGAACTCGCAGAAACAGCTCCCTCGAGAAATGCGCAGTCAGGTGCCATCTTCCTCCAAGATGTGACAGCATTGTGGGTGGCAGGGTGTGTGCCGGGAAAAGAGTGGGGACAATCCCCGAAAGCTCCCCATTCCAGTAACGGGCAGTGTTCAGGGATCCTGTCGCCTCTCCTCTCCTGTGAGGAAGACACTGACCTAGCCCGCGAATCCACCTGAGGGCCAGTGCCAAAGGCCAAAGTTGCCTACACCGGGAGATGGTAGTGTGCATAGAGTGCCATCCTAGGCAATGCACGCTGCTGCAGGGTTGTGGCTGTGTCTGCTTAGTTCACCCTGGCATGGGGAACCCAGGGCATCAACATGGAGTCCGGGAAAGCAAGGCCCAAGAGGCAGCAGCTCTCCCGCAGCTCTTCTTCCCTGCCGCTACAGAGCGAACAACCAAAGCCTTGCTGAGGAAGCAGCAGCGAAGTGCGATTCGTGCCAGGCTGAAAACCTCTGCGAAAGCATAGCAGTCGCTGGGAAATCAGAGTCTGTTCTGTGGGTTGCTGTTGCTGCTTGCCTTAGCCTAGTATTATCAGCATGGCGGGAGAAACCCGCATTAAGCGAAAGACTCTTTGCACGGGCATCCCCTCTAGGAACGCACAGCATTCTTTGGGAAATCAGAGTCGGGTGTGTGGGATGCTGCCTGTTCCTTGCCAGAGCTTGTCTCCACAGCATGGTGTAATAAACCCGCATGGAGCGAAATCCTCTATGCCTGGGCATCCCCTCTGCCTGAGAGAGAACCGTGCCTGCGCCTGTGGAAAGAGCCTTAAGGAAAGGGACATGTCTGTCACTGGGCTCCACAGGAGCCTGTCTTGGGAAAATGCAGCACGCTGCCCCAGGAGAAGAGAAGGAGCCCTTGGCCTTGGGGTCGGGAAACGGTCGTGAAGCTGGAGAGCCGGCCCTGGCAGGAACAGCGGGCCTGCGGCAAGACAAGTGTCACCCGCTCCCTGTGCAGAGAGACGAAGCCTGGCTGCTAAGGAGACATGAGGGGACGATTGGGCAAGGGAGCGTGCTCCAATCTGAGGAAGGAGTCCGAGAAGGAAGGCCTTTCCTGTGCCTCTGGTCCCAAGGGGACAGCATCTCCTTGGCCACCTGTCCAGAGGGCAGAAGTGGGCTTGCCACCAAACTCCCGGCCCTGAACTCGCAGAATCACCTCCTGGAGGAATGGGCAATCAGATGCCGTCTTCCTCCAGGATGTGGCAGCATTGGCGGAGGCAGGGAGTGTCCCGGGGAAACAGGGACAGTTACCCATTACTCCCCATCCCAGGGCACGGGCGGTGTTGCAGTGATCCTCTCACGTCTCTTCAAGGATGGGGAAGGCATTGGCCTAGTCCCCTGTCAACCTGAACGCCAGATCGGAAGGGCAGGCCTTGCCTATGCCAAGAGATGGCATTGTGAGCAGAGTGCCATCCTAGGCCACGCACGCTGCTGCAGGGTCGAGGCTGTGTCTGCTTAGTTCGGCTTAGCGAGGTGAACCCCGGGTGCGAACTTGGAGCCGAGGAAATCAAGGCCCAAGCGGCACCAGCTCTCCCGTGGCTCTTCTTCCCTGCCGCGACAGAGGGAACGACCAAAGCCTTGCAAAAGAAGGAGCAGTGAAGTGTGGATCGCGCCAAGCTGAAAACCTCTGCGAAAGCATAGCAGTCACTGGGAAATCAGAGTCGGTTCTGCGGGCTGCTTTTGTAGCTTGCCTTAGCCTAGTATTCGCAGCACGATGGGAGAAACCCGTAGAGAGCGAAAGCCCCTTTGCTGTGGCATCTCCTCTGGGAAAGCACAGCATTCGTTGTGAAATCAGAATCGGATGTGTGGGATGCTGCAGCTGAATGCCTGAGCTAGTCCCCGCAGAATGGTGGAAGATACCCGCATGGAGCGAAATCGTCTTTGCCCTAGCACCCCTTTGCCTAAGAGAAGCATGTTTGCACATCTGAAAGGGCCTTCAGGAAAGGGAAACGGCTGTCACCGCGCTCCCCAGAAACAAGTCTGTGGAAGGCACAGCACGCCGCCCCCAGAGAAGAGAAGGAGCCATTGGCCTTGGGGTCGGGAAACGGTCGGGAAGCAGAAGAGCCTGCCCTGACAGGAACAGCAGGCCGGTGGCAAGACAAATGTCACCCGCTCCCTTTGCAGAGAGACAAAGCCTGGCTAATAAGGAGACATGAAGGGACGACTAGGGCAGGGACGCGTGCTCCACTCTGAGGAAGGAGTCTGGGCAGAAGGCAGGCCTGTCCTGTGCCTCTGGTCCCAAGGGGACAGCATCTCCTTGGGCAACTGTCCGTAGGGCAGACTTGGGCTAGCCTCCTGGCGCCATACCCGGAACTCGCAGAAACAGCTCCCTCGAGAAATGCGCAGTCAGGTGCCATCTTCCTCCAAGATGTGACAGCATTGTGGGTGGCAGGGTGTGTGCCGGGAAAAGAGTGGGGACAATCCCCGAAAGCTCCCCATTCCAGTAACGGGCAGTGTTCAGGGATCCTGTCGCCTCTCCTCTCCTGTGAGGAAGACACTGACCTAGCCCGCGAATCCACCTGAGGGCCAGTGCCAAAGGCCAAAGTTGCCTACACCGGGAGATGGTAGTGTGCATAGAGTGCCATCCTAGGCAATGCACGCTGCTGCAGGGTTGTGGCTGTGTCTGCTTAGTTCACCCTGGCCTGGGGAACTCAGGGCATCAACATGGAGTCCGGGAAAGCAAGGCCCAAGAGGCAGCAGCTCTCCCGCAGCTCTTCTTCCCTGCCGCTACAGAGCGAACAACCAAAGCCTTGCTGAGGAAGCAGCAGCGAAGTGCGATTCGTGCCAGGCTGAAAACCTCTGCGAAAGCATAGCAGTCGCTGGGAAATCAGAGTCTGTTCTGTGGGTTGCTGTTGCTGCTTGCCTTAGCCTAGTATTATCAGCATGGCGGGAGAAACCCGCATTAAGCGAAAGACTCTTTGCACGGGCATCCCCTCTAGGAACGCACAGCATTCTTTGGGAAATCAGAGTCGGGTGTGTGGGATATGCCGGTTCCTTGCCAGAGCTTGTCTCCACAGCATGGTGTAATAAACCCGCATGGAGCGAAATCCTCTATGCCTGGGCATCCCCTCTGCCTGAGAGAGAACCGTGCCTGCGCCTGTGGAAAGAGCCTTAAGGAAAGGGACATGTCTGTCACTGGGCTCCACAGGAGCCTGTCTTGGGAAAATGCAGCACGCTGCCCCAGGAGAAGAGAAGGAGCCCTTGGCCTTGGGGTCGGGAAACGGTCGTGAAGCTGGAGAGCCGGCCCTGGCAGGAACAGCGGGCCTGCGGCAAGACAAGTGTCACCCGCTCCCTGTGCAGAGAGACGAAGCCTGGCTGCTAAGGAGACATGAGGGGACGATTGGGCAAGGGAGCGTGCTCCAATCTGAGGAAGGAGTCCGAGAAGGAAGGCCTTTCCTGTGCCTCTGGTCCCAAGGGGACAGCATCTCCTTGGCCACCTGTCCAGAGGGCAGAAGTGGGCTTGCCACCAAACTCCCGGCCCTGAACTCGCAGAATCACCTCCTGGAGGAATGGGCAATCAGATGCCGTCTTCCTCCAGGATGTGGCAGCATTGGCGGAGGCAGGGAGTGTCCCGGGGAAACAGGGACAGTTACCCATTACTCCCCATCCCAGGGCACGGGCGGTGTTGCAGTGATCCTCTCACGTCTCCTCAAGGATGGGGAAGGCACTGGCCTAGTCCCCTGTCCACCTGAACGCCAGAGCGAAAGGGCAGGCCTTGCCTATGCCGAGAGATGGCATTGTGAGCAGAGTGCCATCCTAGGCCACGCACGCTGCTGCAGGGTCGAGGCTGTGTCTGCTTAGTTCGGCTTAGCGAGGTGAACCCCGGGTGCGAACTTGGAGCCGAGGAAATCAAGGCCCAAGCGGCACCAGCTCTCCCGTGGCTCTTCTTCCCTGCCGCGACAGAGGGAACGACCAGAGCCTTGCAAAAGAAGGAGCAGTGAAGTGTGGATCGCGCCAAGCTGAAAACCTCTGCGAAAGCATAGCAGTCACTGGGAAATCAGAGTCGGTTCTGCGGGCTGCTTTTGTAGCTTGCCTTAGCCTAGTATTCGCAGCACGATGGGAGAAACCCGTAGAGAGCGAAAGCCCCTTTGCTGTGGCATCTCCTCTGGGAAAGCACAGCATTCGTTGTGAAATCAGAATCGGATGTGTGGGATGCTGCAGCTGAATGCCTGAGCTAGTCCCCGCAGAATGGTGGAAGATACCCGCATGGAGCGAAATCCTCTTTGCCCTAGCACCCCTTTGCCTAAGAGAAGCACGGTTGCACATCTGAAAGGGCCTTCAGGAAAGGGAAACGGCTGTCACCGCGCTCCCCAGAAACAAGTCTGGGGAAGGCACAGCACGCCGCCCCCAGAGAAGAGAAGGAGCCATTGGCCTTGGGGTCGGGAAACGGTCGGGAAGCAGAAGAGCCTGCCCTGGCAGGAACAGCAGGCCGGTGGCAAGACAAATGTCACCCGCTCCCTTTGCAGAGAGACAAAGCCTGGCTAATAAGGAGACATGAAGGGACGACTAGGGCAGGGACGCGTGCTCCACTCTGAGGAAGGAGTCTGGGCAGAAGGCAGGCCTGTCCTGTGCCTCTGGTCCCAAGGGGACAGCATCTCCTTGGGCAACTGTCCGTAGGGCAGACTTGGGCTAGCTACCTGGCGCCATACCCGGAACTCGCAGAAACAGCTCCCTCGAGAAATGCGCAGTCAGGTGCCATCTTCCTCCAAGATGTGACAGCATTGTGGGTGGCAGGGTGTGTGCCGGGAAAAGAGTGGGGACAATCCCCGAAAGCTCCCCATTCCAGTAACGGGCAGTGTTCAGGGATCCTGTCGCCTCTCCTCTCCTGTGAGGAAGACACTGACCTAGCCCGCGAATCCACCTGAGGGCCAGTGCCAAAGGCCAAAGTTGCCTACACCGGGAGATGGTAGTGTGCATAGAGTGCCATCCTAGGCAATGCACGCTGCTGCAGGGTTGTGGCTGTGTCTGCTTAGTTCACCCTGGCATGGGGAACCCAGGGCATCAACATGGAGTCCGGGAAAGCAAGGCCCAAGAGGCAGCAGCTCTCCCGCAGCTCTTCTTCCCTGCCGCTACAGAGCGAACAACCAAAGCCTTGCTGAGGAAGCAGCAGCGAAGTGCGATTCGTGCCAGGCTGAAAACCTCTGCGAAAGCATAGCAGTCGCTGGGAAATCAGAGTCTGTTCTGTGGGTTGCTGTTGCTGCTTGCCTTAGCCTAGTATTATCAGCATGGCGGGAGAAACCCGCATTAAGCGAAAGACTCTTGGCACGGGCATCCCCTCTAGGAACGCACAGCATTCTTTGGGAAATCAGAGTCGGGTGTGTGGGATGCTGCCGGTTCCTTGCCAGAGCTTGTCTCCACAGCATGGTGTAATAAACCCGCATGGAGCGAAATCCTCTATGCCTGGGCATCCCCTCTGCCTGAGAGAGAACCGTGCCTGCGCCTGTGGAAAGAGCCTTAAGGAAAGGGACATGTCTGTCACTGGGCTCCACAGGAGCCTGTCTTGGGAAAATGCAGCACGCTGCCCCAGGAGAAGAGAAGGAGCCCTTGGTCTTGGGGTCGGGAAACGGTCGAGAAGCTGGAGAGCCGGCCCTGGCAGGAACAGCGGGCCTGCGGCAACACAAGTGTCACCCGCTCCCTGTGCAGAGAGACGAAGCCTGGCTGCTAAGGAGACATGAGGGGACGATTGGGCAAGGGAGCGTGCTCCAATCTGAGGAAGGAGTCCGAGAAGGAAGGCCTTTCCTGTGCCTCTGGTCCCAAGGGGACAGCATCTCCTTGGCCACCTGTCCAGAGGGCAGAAGTGGGCTTGCCACCAAACTCCCGGCCCTGAACTCGCAGAATCACCTCCTGGAGGAATGGGCAATCAGATGCCGTCTTCCTCCAGGATGTGGCAGCATTGGCGGAGGCAGGGAGTGTCCCGGGGAAACATGGACAGTTACCCATTACTCCCCATCCCAGGGCACGGGCGGTGTTGCAGTGATCCTCTCACGTCTCCTCAAGCATGGGGAAGGCACTGGCCTAGTCCCCTGTCCACCTGAACGCCAGAGCGAAAGGGCAGGCCTTGCCTATGCCGAGAGATGGCATTGTGAGCAGAGTGCCATCCTAGGCCACGCACGCTGCTGCAGGGTCGAGGCTGTGTCTGCTTAGTTCGGCTTAGCGAGGTGAACCCCGGGTGCGAACTTGGAGCCGAGGAAATCAAGGCCCAAGCGGCACCAGCTCTCCCGTGGCTCTTCTTCCCTGCCGCGACAGAGGGAACGACCAAAGCCTTGCAAAAGAAGGAGCAGTGAAGTGTGGATCGCGCCAAGCTGAAAACCTCTGCGAAAGCATAGCAGACACTGGGAAATCAGAGTCGGTTCTGCGGGCTGCTTTTGTAGCTTGCCTTAGCCTAGTATTCGCAGCACGATGGGAGAAACCCGTAGAGAGCGAAAGCCCCTTTGCTGTGGCATCTCCTCTGGGAAAGCACAGCATTCGTTGTGAAATCAGAATCGGATGTGTGGGATGCTGCAGCTGAATGCCTGAGCTAGTCCCCGCAGAATGGTGGAAGATACCCGCATGGAGCGAAATCCTCTTTGCCCTAGCACCCCTTTGCCTAAGAGAAGCATGTTTGCACATCTGAAAGGGCCTTCAGGAAAGGGAAACGGCTGTCACCGCGCTCCCCAGAAACAAGTCTGGGGAAGGCACAGCACGCCGCCCCCAGAGAAGAGAAGGAGCCATTGGCCTTGGGGTCGGGAAACGGTCGGGAAGCAGAAGAGCCTGCCCTGGCAGGAACAGCAGGCTGGTGGCAAGACAAATGTCACCCGCTCCCTTTGCAGAGAGACAAAGCCTGGCTAATAAGGAGACATGAAGGGACGACTAGGGCAGGGACGCGTGCTCCACTCTGAGGAAGGAGTCTGGGCAGAAGGCAGGCCTGTCCTGTGCCTCTGTTCCCAAGGGGACAGCATCTCCTTGGGCAACTGTCCGTAGGGCAGACTTGGGCTAGCTACCTGGCGTCATACACGGAACTCGCAGAAACAGCTCCCTCGAGAAATGCGCAGTCAGGTGCCATCTTCCTCCAAGATGTGACAGCATTGTGGGTGGCAGGGTGTGTGCCGGGAAAAGAGTGGGGACAATCCCCGAAAGCTCCCCATTCCAGTAACGGGCAGTGTTCAGGGATCCTGTCGCCTCTCCTCTCCTGTGAGGAAGACACTGACCTAGCCCGCGAATCCACCTGAGGGCCAGTGCCAAAGGCCAAAGTTGCCTACACCGGGAGATGGTAGTGTGCATAGAGTGCCATCCTAGGCAATGCACGCTGCTGCAGGGTTGTGGCTGTGTCTGCTTAGTTCACCCTGGCATGGGGAACCCAGGGCATCAACATGGAGTCCGGGAAAGCAAGGCCCAAGAGGCAGCAGCTCTCCCGCAGCTCTTCTTCCCTGCCGCTACAGAGCGAACAACCAAAGCCTTGCTGAGGAAGCAGCAGCGAAGTGCGATTCGTGCCAAGCTGAAAACCTCTGCGAAAGCATAGCCGTCGCTGGGAAATCAGAGTCTGTTCTGTGGGCTGCTGTTGCTGCTTGCCTTAGCCTAGTATTATCAGCATGGCGGGAGAAACCCGCATTAAGCGAAAGACTCTTTGCACGGGCATCCCCTCTAGGAACGCACAGCATTCTTTGGGAAATCAGAGTCGGGTGTGTGGGATGCTGCCGGTTCCTTGCCAGAGCTTGTCTCCACAGCATGGTGTAATAGACCCGCATGGAGCGAAATCCTCTATGCCTGGGCATCCCCTCTGCCTGAGAGAGAACCGTGCTTGCGCCTGTGGAAAGAGCCTTAAGGAAAGGGACATGTCTGTCACTGGGCTCCACAGGAGCCTGTCTTGGGAAAATGCAGCACGCTGCCCCAGGAGAAGAGAAGGAGCCCTTGGCCTTGGGGTCGGGAAACGGTCGTGAAGCTGGAGAGCCGGCCCTGGCAGGAACAGCGGGCCTGCGGCAAGACAAGTGTCACCCGCTCCCTGTGCAGAGAGACGAAGCCTGGCTGCTAAGGAGACATGAGGGGACGATTGGGCAAGGGAGCGTGCTCCAATCTGAGGAAGGAGTCCGAGAAGGAAGGCCATTCCTGTGCCTCTGGTCCCAAGGGGACAGCATCTCCTTGGCCACCTGTCCAGAGGGCAGAAGTGGGCTTGCCACCAAACTCCCGGCCCTGAACTCGCAGAATCACCTCCTGGAGGAATGGGCAATCAGATGCCGTCTTCCTCCAGGATGTGGCAGCATTGGCGGAGGCAGGGAGTGTCCCGGGGAAACAGGGACAGTTACCCATTACTCCCCATCCCAGGGCACGGGCGGTGTTGCAGTGATCCTCTCACGTCTCCTCAAGGATGGGGAAGGCACTGGCCTAGTCCCCTGTCCACCTGAACGCCAGAGCGAAAGGGCAGGCCTTGCCTATGCCGAGAGATGGCATTGTGAGCAGAGTGCCATCCTAGGCCACGCACGCTGCTGCAGGGTCGAGGCTGTGTCTGCTTAGTTCGGCTTAGCGAGGTGAACCCCGGGTGCGAACTTGGAGCCGAGGAAATCAAGGCCCAAGCGGCACCAGCTCTCCCGTGGCTCTTCTTCCCTGCCGCGACAGAGGGAACGACCAGAGCCTTGCAAAAGAAGGAGCAGTGAAGTGTGGATCGCGCCAAGCTGAAAACCTCTGCGAAAGCATAGCAGTCACTGGGAAATCAGAGTCGGTTCTGCGGGCTGCTTTTGTAGCTTGCCTTAGCCTAGTATTCGCAGCACGATGGGAGAAACCCGTAGAGAGCGAAAGCCCCTTTGCTGTGGCATCTCCTCTGGGAAAGCACAGCATTCGTTGTGAAATCAGAATCGGATGTGTGGGATGCTGCAGCTGAATGCCTGAGCTAGTCCCCGCAGAATGGTGGAAGATACCCGCATGGAGCGAAATCCTCTTTGCCCTAGCACCCCTTTGCCTAAGAGAAGCACGGTTGCACATCTGAAAGGGCCTTCAGGAAAGGGAAACGGCTGTCACCGCGCTCCCCAGAAACAAGTCTGGGGAAGGCACAGCACGCCGCCCCCAGAGAAGAGAAGGAGCCATTGGCCTTGGGGTCGGGAAACGGTCGGGAAGCAGAAGAGCCTGCCCTGGCAGGAACAGCAGGCCGGTGGCAAGACAAATGTCACCCGCTCCCTTTGCAGAGAGACAAAGCCTGCCTAATAAGGAGACATGAAGGGACGACTAGGGCAGGGACGCGTGCTCCACTCTGAGGAAGGAGTCTGGGCAGAAGGCAGGCCTGTCCTGTGCCTCTGGTCCCAAGGGGACAGCATCTCCTTGGGCAACTGTCCGTAGGGCAGACTTGGGCTAGCTACCTGGCGCCATACCCGGAACTCGCAGAAACAGCTCCCTCGAGAAATGCGCAGTCAGGTGCCATCTTCCTCCAAGATGTGACAGCATTGTGGGTGGCAGGGTGTGTGCCGGGAAAAGAGTGGGGACAATCCCCGAAAGCTCCCCATTCCAGTAACGGGCAGTGTTCAGGGATCCTGTCGCCTCTCCTCTCCTGTGAGGAAGACACTGACCTAGCCCGCGAATCCACCTGAGGGCCAGTGCCAAAGGCCAAAGTTGCCTACACCGGGAGATGGTAGTGTGCATAGAGTGCCATCCTAGGCAATGCACGCTGCTGCAGGGTTGTGGCTGTGTCTGCTTAGTTCACCCTGGCATGGGGAACCCAGGGCATCAACATGGAGTCCGGGAAAGCAAGGCCCAAGAGGCAGCAGCTCTCCCGCAGCTCTTCTTCCCTGCCGCTACAGAGCGAACAACCAAAGCCTTGCTGAGGAAGCAGCAGCGAAGTGCGATTCGTGCCAGGCTGAAAACCTCTGCGAAAGCATAGCAGTCGCTGGGAAATCAGAGTCTGTTCTGTGGGTTGCTGTTGCTGCTTGCCTTAGCCTAGTATTATCAGCATGGCGGGAGAAACCCGCATTAAGCGAAAGACTCTTGGCATGGGCATCCCCTCTAGGAACGCACAGCATTCTTTGGGAAATCAGAGTCGGGTGTGTGGGATGCTGCCGGTTCCTTGCCAGAGCTTGTCTCCACAGCATGGTGTAATAAACCCGCATGGAGCGAAATCCTCTATGCCTGGGCATCCCCTCTGCCTGAGAGAGAACCGTGCCTGCGCCTGTGGAAAGAGCCTTAAGGAAAGGGACATGTCTGTCACTGGGCTCCACAGGAGCCTGTCTTGGGAAAATGCAGCACGCTGCCCCAGGAGAAGAGAAGGAGCCCTTGGTCTTGGGGTCGGGAAACGGTCGAGAAGCTGGAGAGCCGGCCCTGGCAGGAACAGCGGGCCTGCGGCAAGACAAGTGTCACCCGCTCCCTGTGCAGAGAGACGAAGCCTGGCTGCTAAGGAGACATGAGGGGACGATTGGGCAAGGGAGCGTGCTCCAATCTGAGGAAGGAGTCCGAGAAGGAAGGCCTTTCCTGTGCCTCTGGTCCCAAGGGGACAGCATCTCCTTGGCCACCAGTCCAGAGGGCAGAAGTGGGCTTGCCACCAAACTCCCGGCCCTGAACTCGCAGAATCACCTCCTGGAGGAATGGGCAATCAGATGCCGTCTTCCTCCAGGATGTGGCAGCATTGGCGGAGGCAGGGTGTGTCCCGGGGAAACAGGGACAGTTACCCATTACTCCCCATCCCAGGGCACGGGCGGTGTTGCAGTGATCCTCTCACGTCTCCTCAAGGATGGGGAAGGCACTGGCCTAGTCCCCTGTCCACCTGAACGCCAGAGCGAAAGGGCAGGCCTTGCCTATGCCGAGAGATGGCATTGTGAGCAGAGTGCCATCCTAGGCCACGCACGCTGCTGCAGGGTCGAGGCTGTGTCTGCTTAGTTCGGCTTAGCGAGGTGAACCCCCGGTGCGAACTTGAAGCCGAGGAAATCAAGGCCCAAGCGGCACCAGCTCTCCCGTGGCTCTTCTTCCCTGCCGCGACAGAGGGAACGACCAAAGCCTTGCAAAAGAAGGAGCAGTGAAGTGTGGATCGCGCCAAGCTGAAAACCTCTGCGAAAGCATAGCAGTCACTGGGAAATCAGAGTCGGTTCTGCGGGCTGCTTTTGTAGCTTGCCTTAGCCTAGTATTCGTTCGCAGCACGATGGGAGAAACCCGTAGAGAGCGAAAGCCCCTTTGCTGTGGCATCTCCTCTGGGAAAGCACAGCATTCGTTGTGAAATCAGAATCGGATGTGTGGGATGCTGCAGCTGAATGCCTGAGCTAGTCTCCGCAGAATGGTTGAAGATACCCACATGGAGCGAAATCCTCTTTGCCCTAGCACCCCTTTGCCTAAGAGAAGCATGTTTGCACATCTGAAAGGGCCTTCAGGAAAGGGAAACGGCTGTCACCGCGCTCCCCAGAAACAAGTCTGGGGAAGGCACAGCACGCCGCCCCCAGAGAAGAGAAGGAGCCATTGGCCTTGGGGTCGGGAAACGGTCGGGAAGCAGAAGAGCCTGCCCTGACAGGAACAGCAGGCCGGTGGCAAGACAAATGTCACCCGCTCCCTTTGCAGAGAGACAAAGCCTGGCTAATAAGGAGACATGAAGGGACGACTAGGGCAGGGACGCGTGCTCCACTCTGAGGAAGGAGTCTGGGCAGAAGGCAGGCCTGTCCTGTGCCTCTGGTCCCAAGGGGACAGCATCTCCTTGGGCAACTGTCCGTAGGGCAGACTTGGGCTAGCTACCTGGCGCCATACCCGGAACTCGCAGAAACAGCTCCCTCGAGAAATGCGCAGTCAGGTGCCATCTTCCTCCAAGATGTGACAGCATTGTGGGTGGCAGGGTGTGTGCCGGGAAAAGAGTGGGGACAATCCCCGAAAGCTCCCCATTCCAGTAACGGGCAGTGTTCAGGGATCCTGTCGCCTCTCCTCTCCTGTGAGGAAGACACTGACCTAGCCCGCGAATCCACCTGAGGGCCAGTGCCAAAGGCCAAAGTTGCCTACACCGGGAGATGGTAGTGTGCATAGAGTGCCATCCTAGGCAATGCACGCTGCTGCAGGGTTGTGGCTGTGTCTGCTTAGTTCACCCTGGCATGGGGAACCCAGGGCATCAACATGGAGTCCGGGAAAGCAAGGCCCAAGAGGCAGCAGCTCTCCCGCAGCTCTTCTTCCCTGCCGCTACAGAGCGAACAACCAAAGCCTTGCTGAGGAAGCAGCAGCGAAGTGCGATTCGTGCCAGGCTGAAAACCTCTGCGAAAGCATAGCAGTCGCTGGGAAATCAGAGTCTGTTCTGTGGGTTGCTGTTGCTGCTTGCCTTAGCCTAGTATTATCAGCATGGCGGGAGAAACCCGCATTAAGCGAAAGACTCTTTGCACGGGCATCCCCTCTAGGAACGCACAGCATTCTTTGGGAAATCAGAGTCGGGTGTGTGGGATGCTGCCGGTTCCTTGCCAGAGCTTGTCTCCACAGCATGGTGTAATAAACCCGCATGGAGCGAAATCCTCTATGCCTGGGCATCCCCTCTGCCTGAGAGAGAACCGTGCCTGCGCCTGTGGAAAGAGCCTTAAGGAAAGGGACATGTCTGTCACTGGGCTCCACAGGAGCCTGTCTTGGGAAAATGCAGCACGCTGCCCCAGGAGAAGAGAAGGAGCCCTTGGCCTTGGGGTCGGGAAACGGTCGTGAAGCTGGAGAGCCGGCCCTGGCAGGAACAGCGGGCCTGCGGCAAGACAAGTGTCACCCGCTCCCTGTGCAGAGAGACGAAGCCTGGCTGCTAAGGAGACATGAGGGGACGATTGGGCAAGGGAGCGTGCTCCAATCTGAGGAAGGAGTCCGAGAAGGAAGGCCTTTCCTGTGCCTCTGGTCCCAAGGGGACAGCATCTCCTTGGCCACCTGTCCAGAGGGCAGAAGTGGGCTTGCCACCAAACTCCCGGCCCTGAACTCGCAGAATCACCTCGTGGAGGAATGGGCAATCAGATGCCGTCTTCCTCCAGGATGTGGCAGCATTGGCGGAGGCAGGGAGTGTCCCGGGGAAACAGGGACAGTTACCCATTACTCCCCATCCCAGGGCACGGGCGGTGTTGCAGTGATCCTCTCACGTCTCCTCAACGATGGGGAAGGCACTGGCCTAGTCCCCTGTCCACCTGAACGCCAGAGCGAAAGGGCAGGCCTTGCCTATGCCGAGAGATGGCATTGTGAGCAGAGTGCCATCCTAGGCCACGCACGCTGCTGCAGGGTCGAGGCTGTGTCTGCTTAGTTCGGCTTAGCGAGGTGAACCCCGGGTGCGAACTTGGAGCCGAGGAAATCAAGGCCCAAGCGGCACCAGCTCTCCCGTGGCTCTTCTTCCCTGCCGCGACAGAGGGAACGACCAGAGCCTTGCAAAAGAAGGAGCAGTGAAGTGTGGATCGCGCCAAGCTGAAAACCTCTGCGAAAGCATAGCAGTCACTGGGAAATCAGAGTCGGTTCTGCGGGCTGCTTTTGTAGCTTGCCTTAGCCTAGTATTCGCAGCACGATGGGAGAAACCCGTAGAGAGCGAAAGCCCCTTTGCTGTGGCATCTCCTCTGGGAAAGCACAGCATTCGTTGTGAAATCAGAATCGGATGTGTGGGATGCTGCAGCTGAATGCCTGAGCTAGTCCCCGCAGAATGGTGGAAGATACCCGCATGGAGCGAAATCCTCTTTGCCCTAGCACCCCTTTGCCTAAGAGAAGCATGGTTGCACATCTGAAACGGCCTTCAGGAAAGGGAAACGGCTGTCACCGCGCTCCCCAGAAACAAGTCTGGGGAAGGCACAGCACGCCGCCCCCAGAGAAGAGAAGGAGCCATTGGCCTTGGGGTCGGGAAACGGTCGGGAAGCAGAAGAGCCTGCCCTGGCAGGAACAGCAGGCCGGTGGCAAGACAAATGTCACCCGCTCCCTTTGCAGAGAGACAAAGCCTGGCTAATAAGGAGACATGAAGGGACGACTAGGGCAGGGACGCGTGCTCCACTCTGAGGAAGGAGTCTGGGCAGAAGGCAGGCCTGTCCTGTGCCTCTGGTCCCAAGGGGACAGCATCTCCTTGGGCAACTGTCCGTAGGGCAGACTTGGGCTAGCTACCTGGCGCCATACCCGGAACTCGCAGAAACAGCTCCCTCGAGAAATGCGCAGTCAGGTGCCATCTTCCTCCAAGATGTGACAGCATTGTGGGTGGCAGGGTGTGTGCCGGGAAAAGAGTGGGGACAATCCCCGAAAGCTCCCCATTCCAGTAACGGGCAGTGTTCAGGGATCCTGTCGCCTCTCCTCTCCTGTGAGGAAGACACTGACCTAGCCCGCGAATCCACCTGAGGGCCAGTGCCAAAGGCCAAAGTTGCCTACACCGGGAGATGGTAGTGTGCATAGAGTGCCATCCTAGGCAATGCACGCTGCTGCAGGGTTGTGGCTGTGTCTGCTTAGTTCACCCTGGCATGGGGAACCCAGGGCATCAACATGGAGTCCGGGAAAGCAAGGCCCAAGAGGCAGCAGCTCTCCCGCAGCTCTTCTTCCCTGCCGCTACAGAGCGAACAACGAAAGCCTTGCTGAGGAAGCAGCAGCGAAGTGCGATTCGTGCCAGGCTGAAAACCTCTGCGAAAGCATAGCAGTCGCTGGGAAATCAGAGTCTGTTCTGTGGGTTGCTGTTGCTGCTTGCCTTAGCCTAGTATTATCAGCATGGCGGGAGAAACCCGCATTAAGCGAAAGACTCTTTGCACGGGCATCCCCTCTAGGAACGCACAGCATTCTTTGGGAAATCAGAGTCGGGTGTGTGGGATGCTGCCGGTTCCTTGCCAGAGCTTGTCTCCACAGCATGGTGTAATAAACCCGCATGGAGCGAAATCCTCTATGCCTGGGCATCCCCTCTGCCTGAGAGAGAACCGTGCCTGCGCCTGTGGAAAGAGCCTTAAGGAAAGGGACATGTCTGTCACTGGGCTCCACAGGAGCCTGTCTTGGGTAAATGCAGCACGCTGCCCCAGGAGAAGAGAAGGAGCCCTTGGCCTTGGGGTCGGGAAACGGTCGTGAAGCTGGAGAGCCGGCCCTGGCAGGAACAGCGGGCCTGCGGCAAGACAAGTGTCACCCGCTCCCTGTGCAGAGAGACGAAGCCTGGCTGCTAAGGAGACATGAGGGGACGATTGGGCAAGGGAGCGTGCTCCAATCTGAGGAAGGAGTCCGAGAAGGAAGGCCTTTCCTGTGCCTCTGGTCCCAAGGGGACAGCATCTCCTTGGCCACCTGTCCAGAGGGCAGAAGTGGGCTTGCCACCAAACTCCCGGCCCTGAACTCGCAGAATCACCTCCTGGAGGAATGGGCAATCAGATGCCGTCTTCCTCCAGGATGTGGCAGCATTGGCGGAGGCAGGGAGTGTCCCGGGGAAACAGGGACAGTTACCCATTACTCCCCATCCCAGGGCACGGGCGGTGTTGCAGTGATCCTCTCACGTCTCCTCAAGCATGGGGAAGGCACTGGCCTAGTCCCATGTCCACCTGAACGCCAGAGCGAAAGGGCAGGCCTTGCCTATGCCGAGAGATGGCATTGTGAGCAGAGTGCCATCCTAGGCCACGCACGCTGCTGCAGGGTCGAGGCTGTGTCTGCTTAGTTCGGCTTAGCGAGGTGAACCCCGGGTGCGAACTTGGAGCCGAGGAAATCAAGGCCCAAGCGGCACCAGCTCTCCCGTGGCTCTTCTTCCCTGCCGCGACAGAGGGAACGACCAAAGCCTTGCAAAAGAAGGAGCAGTGAAGTGTGGATCGCGCCAAGCTGAAAACCTCTGCGAAAGCATAGCAGTCACTGGGAAATCAGAGTCGGTTCTGCGGGCTGCTTTTGTAGCTTGCCTTAGCCTAGTATTCGCAGCACGATGGGAGAAACCCGTAGAGAGCGAAAGCCCCTTTGCTGTGGCATCTCCTCTGGGAAAGCACAGCATTCGTTGTGAAATCAGAATCGGATGTGTGGGATGCTGCAGCTGAATGCCTGAGCTAGTCCCCGCAGAATGGTGGAAGATACCCGCATGGAGCGAAATCCTCTTTGCCCTAGCACCCCTTTGCATAAGAGAAGCATGTTTGCACATCTGAAAGGGCCTTCAGGAAAGGGAAACGGCTGTCACCGCGCTCCCCAGAAACAAGTCTGGGGAAGGCACAGCACGCCACCCCCAGAGAAGAGAAGGAGCCATTGGCCTTGGGGTCGGGAAACGGTCGGGAAGCAGAAGAGCCTGCCCTGACAGGAACAGCAGGCCGGTGGCAAGACAAATGTCACCCGCTCCCTTTGCAGAGAGACAAAGCCTGGCTAATAAGGAGACATGAAGGGACGACTAGGGCAGGGACGCGTGCTCCACTCTGAGGAAGGAGTCTGGGCAGAAGGCAGGCCTGTCCTGTGCCTCTGGTCCCAAGGGGACAGCATCTCCTTGGGCAACTGTCCGTAGGGCAGACTTGGGCTAGCTACCTGGCGCCATACCCGGAACTCGCAGAAACAGCTCCCTCGAGAAATGCGCAGTCAGGTGCCATCTTCCTCCAAGATGTGACAGCATTGTGGGTGGCAGGGTGTGTGCCGGGAAAAGAGTGGGGGCAATCCCCGAAAGCTCCCCATTCCAGTAACGGGCAGTGTTCAGGGATCCTGTCGCCTCTCCTCTCCTGTGAGGAAGACACTGACCTAGCCCGCGAATCCACCTGAGGGCCAGTGCCAAAGGCCAAAGTTGCCTACACCGGGAGATGGTAGTGTGCATAGAGTGCCATCCTAGGCAATGCACGCTGCTGCAGGGTTGTGGCTGTGTCTGCTTAGTTCACCCTGGCATGGGGAACCCAGGGCATCAACATGGAGTCCGGGAAAGCAAGGCCCAAGAGGCAGCAGCTCTCCCGCAGCTCTTCTTCCCTGCCGCTACAGAGCGAACAACGAAAGCCTTGCTGAGGAAGCAGCAGCGAAGTGCGATTCGTGCCAGGCTGAAAACCTCTGCGAAAGCATAGCAGTCGCTGGGAAATCAGAGTCTGTTCTGTGGGTTGCTGTTGCTGCTTGCCTTAGCCTAGTATTATCAGCATGGCGGGAGAAACCCGCATTAAGCGAAAGACTCTTTGCACGGGCATCCCCTCTAGGAACGCACAGCATTCTTTGGGAAATCAGAGTCGGGTGTGTGGGATGCTGCCTGTTCCTTGCCAGAGCTTGTCTCCACAGCATGGTGTTATAAACCCGCATGGAGCGAAATCCTCTATGCCTGGGCATCCCCTCTGCCTGAGAGAGAACCGTGCCTGCGCCTGTGGAAAGAGCCTTAAGGAAAGGGACATGTCTGTCACTGGGCTCCACAGGAGCCTGTCGTGGGAAAATGCAGCACGCTGCCCCAGGAGAAGAGAAGGAGCCCTTGGCTTGGGGTCGGGAAACGGTCGTGAAGCTGGAGAGCCGGCCCTGGCAGGAACAGCGGGCCTGCGGCAAGACAAGTGTCACCCGCTCCCTGTGCAGAGAGACGAAGCCTGGCTGCTAAGGAGACATGAGGGGACGATTGGGCAAGGGAGCGTGCTCCAATCTGAGGAAGGAGTCCGAGAAGGAAGGCCTTTCCTGTGCCTCTGGTCCCAAGGGGACAGCATCTCCTTGGCCACCTGTCCAGAGGGCAGAAGTGGGCTTGCCACCAAACTCCCGGCCCTGAACTCGCAGAATCACCTCCTGGAGGAATGGGCAATCAGATGCCGTCTTCCTCCAGGATGTGGCAGCATTGGCGGAGGCAGGGAGTGTCCCGGGGAAACAGGGACAGTTACCCATTACTCCCCATCCCAGGGCACGGGCGGTGTTGCAGTGATCCTCTCACGTCTCCTCAAGCATGGGGAAGGCACTGGCCTAGTCCCATGTCCACCTGAACGCCAGAGCGAAAGGGCAGGCCTTGCCTATGCCGAGAGATGGCATTGTGAGCAGAGTGCCATCCTAGGCCACGCACGCTGCTGCAGGGTCGAGGCTGTGTCTGCTTAGTTCGGCTTAGCGAGGTGAACCCCGGGTGCGAACTTGGAGCCGAGGAAATCAAGGCCCAAGCGGCACCAGCTCTCCCGTGGCTCTTCTTCCCTGCCGCGACAGAGGGAACGACCAGAGCCTTGCAAAAGAAGGAGCAGTGAAGTGTGGATCGCGCCAAGCTGAAAACCTCTGCGAAAGCATAGCAGTCACTGGGAAATCAGAGTCGGTTCTGCGGGCTGCTTTTGTAGCTTGCCTTAGCCTAGTATTCGCAGCACGATGGGAGAAACCCGTAGAGAGCGAAAGCCCCTTTGCTGTGGCATCTCCTCTGGGAAAGCACAGCATTCGTTGTGAAATCAGAATCGGATGTGTGGGATGCTGCAGCTGAATGCCTGAGCTAGTCCCCGCAGAATGGTGGAAGATATCCGCATGGAGCGAAATCCTCTTTGCCCTAGCACCCCTTTGCCTAAGAGAAGCATGGTTGCACATCTGAAAGGGCCTTCAGGAAAGGGAAACGGCTGTCACCGCGCTCCCCAGAAACAAGTCTGGGGAAGGCACAGCACGCCGCCCCCAGAGAAGAGAAGGAGCCATTGGCCTTGGGGTCGGGAAACGGTCGGGAAGCAGAAGAGCCTGCCCTGGCAGGAACAGCAGGCCGGTGGCAAGACAAATGTCACCCGCTCCCTTTGCAGAGAGACAAAGCCTGGCTAATAAGGAGACATGAAGGGACGACTAGGGCAGGGACGCGTGCTCCACTCTGAGGAAGGAGTCTGGGCAGAAGGCAGGCCTGTCCTGTGCCTCTGGTCCCAAGGGGACAGCTTCTCCTTGGGCAACTGTCCGTAGGGCAGACTTGGGCTAGCTACCTGGCGCCATACCCGGAACTCGCAGAAACAGCTCCCTCGAGAAATGCGCAGTCAGGTGCCATCTTCCTCCAAGATGTGACAGCATTGTGGGTGGCAGGGTGTGTGCCGGGAAAAGAGTGGGGACAATCCCCGAAAGCTCCCCATTCCAGTAACGGGCAGTGTTCAGGGATCCTGTCGCCTCTCCTCTCCTGTGAGGAAGACACTGACCTAGCCCGCGAATCCACCTGAGGGCCAGTGCCAAAGGCCAAAGTTGCCTACACCGGGAGATGGTAGTGTGCATAGAGTGCCATCCTAGGCAATGCACGCTGCTGCAGGGTTGTGGCTGTGTCTGCTTAGTTCACCCTGGCATGGGGAACCCAGGGCATCAACATGGAGTCCGGGAAAGCAAGGCCCAAGAGGCAGCAGCTCTCCCGCAGCTCTTCTTCCCTGCCGCTACAGAGCGAACAACCAAAGCCTTGCTGAGGAAGCAGCAGCGAAGTGCGATTCGTGCCAGGCTGAAAACCTCTGCGAAAGCATAGCAGTCGCTGGGAAATCAGAGTCTGTTCTGTGGGTTGCTGTTGCTGCTTGCCTTAGCCTAGTATTATCAGCATGGCGGGAGAAACCCGCATTAAGCGAAAGACTCTTGGCACGGGCATCCCCTCTAGGAACGCACAGCATTCTTTGGGAAATCAGAGTCGGGTGTGTGGGATGCTGCCGGTTCCTTGCCAGAGCTTGTCTCCACAGCATGGTGTAATAAACCCGCATGGAGCGAAATCCTCTATGCCTGGGCATCCCCTCTGCCTGAGAGAGAACCGTGCCTGCGCCTGTGGAAAGAGCCTTAAGGAAAGGGACATGTCTGTCACTGGGCTCCACAGGAGCCTGTCTTGGGTAAATGCAGCACGCTGCCCCAGGAGAAGAGAAGGAGCCCTTGGCCTTGGGGTCGGGAAACGTTCGTGAAGCTGGAGAGCCGGCCCTGGCAGGAACAGCGGGCCTGCGGCAAGACAAGTGTCACCCGCTCCCTGTGCAGAGAGACGAAGCCTGGCTGCTAAGGAGACATGAGGGGACGATTGGGCAAGGGAGCGTGCTCCAATCTGAGGAAGGAGTCCGAGAAGGAAGGCCTTTCCTGTGCCTCTGGTCCCAAGGGGACAGCATCTCCTTGGCCACCTGTCCAGAGGGCAGAAGTGGGCTTGCCACCAAACTCCCGGCCCTGAACTCGCAGAATCACCTCCTGGAGGAATGGGCAATCAGATGCCGTCTTCCTCCAGGATGTGGCAGCATTGGCGGAGGCAGGGAGTGTCCCGGGGAAACAGGGACAGTTACCCATTACTCCACATCCCAGGGCACGGGCGGTGTTGCAGTGATCCTCTCACGTCTCCTCAAGGATGGGGAAGGCACTGGCCTAGTCCCCTGTCCACCTGAACGCCAGAGCGAAAGGGCAGGCCTTGCCTATGCCGAGAGATGGCATTGTGAGCAGAGTGCCATCCTAGGCCACGCACGCTGCTGCAGGTTCGAGGCTGTGTCTGCTTAGTTCGGCTTAGCGAGGTGAACCCCGGGTGCGAGCTTGAAGCCGAGGAAATCAAGGCCCAAGCGGCACCAGCTCTCCCGTGGCTCTTCTTCCCTGCCGCGACAGAGGGAACGACCAAAGCCTTGCAAAAGAAGGAGCAGTGAAGTGTGGATCGCGCCAAGCTGAAAACCTCTGCGAAAGCATAGCAGTCACTGGGAAATCAGAGTCGGTTCTGCGGGCTGCTTTTGTAGCTTGCCTTAGCCTAGTATTCGTTCGCAGCACGATGGGAGAAACCCGTAGAGAGCGAAAGCCCTTTTGCTGTGGCATCTCCTCTGGGAAAGCACAGCATTCGTTGTGAAATCAGAATCGGATGTGTGGGATGCTGCAGCTGAATGCCTGAGCTAGTCTCCGCAGAATGGTTGAAGATACCCACATGGAGCGAAATCCTCTTTGCCCTAGCACCCCTTTGCCTAAGAGAAGCATGTTTGCACTTCTGAAAGGGCCTTCAGGAAAGGGAAACGGCTGTCACCGCGCTCCCCAGAAACAAGTCTGGGGAAGGCACAGCACGCCGCCCCCAGAGAAGAGAAGGAGCCATTGGCCTTGGGGTCGGGAAACGGTCGGGAAGCAGAAGAGCCTGCCCTGACAGGAACAGCAGGCCGGTGGCAAGACAAATGTCACCCGCTCCCTTTGCAGAGAGACAAAGCCTGGCTAATAAGGAGACATGAAGGGACGACTAGGGCAGGGACGCGTGCTCCACTCTGAGGAAGGAGTCTGGGCAGAAGGCAGGCCTGTCCTGTGCCTCTGGTCCCAAGGGGACAGCATCTCCTTGGGCAACTGTCCGTAGGGCAGACTTGGGCTAGCTACCTGGCGCCATACCCGGAACTCGCAGAAACAGCTCCCTCGAGAAATGCGCAGTCAGGTGCCATCTTCCTCCAAGATGTGACAGCATTGTGGGTGGCAGGGTGTGTGCCGGGAAAAGAGTGGGGACAATCCCCGAAAGCTCCCCATTCCAGTAACGGGCAGTGTTCAGGGATCCTGTCGCCTCTCCTCTCCTGTGAGGAAGACACTGACCTAGCCCGCGAATCCACCTGAGGGCCAGTGCCAAAGGCCAAAGTTGCCTACACCGGGAGATGGTAGTGTGCATAGAGTGCCATCCTAGGCAATGCACGCTGCTGCAGGGTTGTGGCTGTGTCTGCTTAGTTCACCCTGGCATGGGGAACCCAGGGCATCAACATGGAGTCCGGGAAAGCAAGGCCCAAGAGGCAGCAGCTCTCCCGCAGCTCTTCTTCCCTGCCGCTACAGAGCGAACAACCAAAGCCTTGCTGAGGAAGCAGCAGCGAAGTGCGATTCGTGCCAGGCTGAAAACCTCTGCGAAAGCATAGCAGTCGCTGGGAAATCAGAGTCTGTTCTGTGGGTTGCTGTTGCTGCTTGCCTTAGCCTAGTATTATCAGCATGGCGGGAGAAACCCGCATTAAGCGAAAGACTCTTGGCACGGGCATCCCCTCTAGGAACGCACAGCATTCTTTGGGAAATCAGAGTCGGGTGTGTGGGATGCTGCCGGTTCCTTGCCAGAGCTTGTCTCCACAGCATGGTGTAATAAACCCGCATGGAGCGAAATCCTCTATGCCTGGGCATCCCCTCTGCCTGAGAGAGAACCGTGCCTGCGCCTGTGGAAAGAGCCTTAAGGAAAGGGACATGTCTGTCACTGGGCTCCACAGGAGCCTGTCTTGGGTAAATGCAGCACGCTGCCCCAGGAGAAGAGAAGGAGCCCTTGGCCTTGGGGTCGGGAAACGTTCGTGAAGCTGGAGAGCCGGCCCTGGCAGGAACAGCGGGCCTGCGGCAAGACAAGTGTCACCCGCTCCCTGTGCAGAGAGACGAAGCCTGGCTGCTAAGGAGACATGAGGGGACGATTGGGCAAGGGAGCGTGCTCCAATCTGAGGAAGGAGTCCGAGAAGGAAGGCCTTTCCTGTGCCTCTGGTCCCAAGGGGACAGCATCTCCTTGGCCACCTGTCCAGAGGGCAGAAGTGGGCTTGCCACCAAACTCCCGGCCCTGAACTCGCAGAATCACCTCCTGGAGGAATGGGCAATCAGATGCCGTCTTCCTCCAGGATGTGGCAGCATTGGCGGAGGCAGGGAGTGTCCTGGGGAAACAGGGACAGTTACCCATTACTCCACATCCCAGGGCACGGGCGGTGTTGCAGTGATCCTCTCACGTCTCCTCAAGGATGGGGAAGGCACTGGCCTAGTCCCCTGTCCACCTGAACGCCAGAGCGAAAGGGCAGGCCTTGCCTATGCCGAGAGATGGCATTGTGAGCAGAGTGCCATCCTAGGCCACGCACGCTGCTGCAGGTTCGAGGCTGTGTCTGCTTAGTTCGGCTTAGCGAGGTGAACCCCGGGTGCGAGCTTGAAGCCGAGGAAATCAAGGCCCAAGCGGCACCAGCTCTCCCGTGGCTCTTCTTCCCTGCCGCGACAGAGGGAACGACCAAAGCCTTGCAAAAGAAGGAGCAGTGAAGTGTGGATCGCGCCAAGCTGAAAACCTCTGCGAAAGCATAGCAGTCACTGGGAAATCAGAGTCGGTTCTGCGGGCTGCTTTTGTAGCTTGCCTTAGCCTAGTATTCGTTCGCAGCACGATGGGAGAAACCCGTAGAGAGCGAAAGCCCTTTTGCTGTGGCATCTCCTCTGGGAAAGCACAGCATTCGTTGTGAAATCAGAATCGGATGTGTGGGATGCTGCAGCTGAATGCCTGAGCTAGTCTCCGCAGAATGGTTGAAGATACCCACATGGAGCGAAATCCTCTTTGCCCTAGCACCCCTTTGCCTAAGAGAAGCATGTTTGCACTTCTGAAAGGGCCTTCAGGAAAGGGAAACGGCTGTCACCGCGCTCCCCAGAAACAAGTCTGGGGAAGGCACAGCACGCCGCCCCCAGAGAAGAGAAGGAGCCATTGGCCTTGGGGTCGGGAAACGGTCGGGAAGCAGAAGAGCCTGCCCTGACAGGAACAGCAGGCCGGTGGCAAGACAAATGTCACCCGCTCCCTTTGCAGAGAGACAAAGCCTGGCTAATAAGGAGACATGAAGGGACGACTAGGGCAGGGACGCGTGCTCCACTCTGAGGAAGGAGTCTGGGCAGAAGGCAGGCCTGTCCTGTGCCTCTGGTCCCAAGGGGACAGCATCTCCTTGGGCAACTGTCCGTAGGGCAGACTTGGGCTAGCTACCTGGCGCCATACCCGGAACTCGCAGAAACAGCTCCCTCGAGAAATGCGCAGTCAGGTGCCATCTTCCTCCAAGATGTGACAGCATTGTGGGTGGCAGGGTGTGTGCCGGGAAAAGAGTGGGGACAATCCCCGAAAGCTCCCCATTCCAGTAACGGGCAGTGTTCAGGGATCCTGTCGCCTCTCCTCTCCTGTGAGGAAGACACTGACCTAGCCCGCGAATCCACCTGAGGGCCAGTGCCAAAGGCCAAAGTTGCCTACACCGGGAGATGGTAGTGTGCATAGAGTGCCATCCTAGGCAATGCACGCTGCTGCAGGGTTGTGGCTGTGTCTGCTTAGTTCACCCTGGCATGGGGAACCCAGGGCATCAACATGGAGTCCGGGAAAGCAAGGCCCAAGAGGCAGCAGCTCTCCCGCAGCTCTTCTTCCCTGCCGCTACAGAGCGAACAACCAAAGCCTTGCTGAGGAAGCAGCAGCGAAGTGCGATTCGGGCCAGGCTGAAAACCTCTGCGAAAGCATAGCAGTCGCTGGGAAATCAGAGTCTGTTCTGTGGGTTGCTGTTGCTGCTTGCCTTAGCCTAGTATTATCAGCATGGCGGGAGAAACCCGCATTAAGCGAAAGACTCTTTGCACGGGCATCCCCTCTAGGAACGCACAGCATTCTTTGGGAAATCAGAGTCGGGTGTGTGGGATGCTGCCTGTTCCTTGCCAGAGCTTGTCTCCACATCATGGTGTAATAAACCCGCATGGAGCGAAATCCTCTATGCCTGGGCATCCCCTCTGCCTGAGAGAGAACCGTGCCTGCGCCTGTGGAAAGAGCCTTAAGGAAAGGGACATGTCTGTCACTGGGCTCCACAGGAGCCTGTCTTGGGTAAATGCAGCACGCTGCCCCAGGAGAAGAGAAGGAGCCCTTGGCCTTGGGGTCGGGAAACGGTCGTGAAGCTGGAGAGCCGGCCCTGGCAGGAACAGCGGGCCTGCGGCAAGACAAGTGTCACCCGCTCCCTGTGCAGAGAGACGAAGCCTGGCTGCTAAGGAGACATGAGGGGACGATTGGGCAAGGGAGCGTGCTCCAATCTGAGGAAGGAGTCCGAGAAGGAAGGCCTTTCCTGTGCCTCTGGTCCCAAGGGGACAGCATCTCCTTGGCCACCTGTCCAGAGGGCAGAAGTGGGCTTGCCACCAAACTCCCGGCCCTGAACTCGCAGAATCACCTCCTGGAGGAATGGGCAATCAGATGCCGTCTTCCTCCAGGATGTGGCAGCATTGGCGGAGGCAGGGAGTGTCCCGGGGAAACAGGGACAGTTACCCATTACTCCCCATCCCAGGGCACGGGCGGTGTTGCAGTGATCCTCTCACGTCTCCTCAAGGATGGGGAAGGCACTGGCCTAGTCCCCTGTCCACCTGAACGCCAGAGCGAAAGGGCAGGCCTTGCCTATGCCGAGAGATGGCATTGTGAGCAGAGTGCCATCCTAGGCCACGCACGCTGCTGCAGGGTCGAGGCTGTGTCTGCTTAGTTCGGCTTAGCGAGGTGAACCCCGGGTGCGAACTTGGAGCCGAGGAAATCAAGGCCCAAGCGGCACCAGCTCTCCCGTGGCTCTTCTTCCCTGCCGCGACAGAGGGAACGACCAAAGCCTTGCAAAAGAAGGAGCAGTGAAGTGTGGATCGCGCCAAGCTGAAAACCTCTGCGAAAGCATAGCAGTCACTGGGAAATCAGAGTCGGTTCTGCGGGCTGCTTTTGTAGCTTGCCTTAGCCTAGTATTCGCAGCACGATGGGAGAAACCCGTAGAGAGCGAAAGCCCCTTTGCTGTGGCATCTCCTCTGGGAAAGCACAGCATTCGTTGTGAAATCAGAATCGGATGTGTGGGATGCTGCAGCTGAATGCCTGAGCTAGTCCCCGCAGAATGGTGGAAGATACCCGCATGGAGCGAAATCCTCTTTGCCCTAGCACCCCTTTGCATAAGAGAAGCATGTTTGCACATCTGAAAGGGCCTTCAGGAAAGGGAAACGGCTGTCACCGCGCTCCCCAGAAACAAGTCTGGGGAAGGCACAGCACGCCACCCCCAGAGAAGAGAAGGAGCCATTGGCCTTGGGGTCGGGAAACGGTCGGGAAGCAGAAGAGCCTGCCCTGACAGGAACAGCAGGCCGGTGGCAAGACAAATGTCACCCGCTCCCTTTGCAGAGAGACAAAGCCTGGCTAATAAGGAGACATGAAGGGACGACTAGGGCAGGGACGCGTGCTCCACTCTGAGGAAGGAGTCTGGGCAGAAGGCAGGCCTGTCCTGTGCCTCTGGTCCCAAGGGGACAGCATCTCCTTGGGCAACTGTCCGTAGGGCAGACTTGGGCTAGCTACCTGGCGCCATACCCGGAACTCGCAGAAACAGCTCCCTCGAGAAATGCGCAGTCAGGTGCCATCTTCCTCCAAGATGTGACAGCATTGTGGGTGGCAGGGTGTGTGCCGGGAAAAGAGTGGGGACAATCCCCGAAAGCTCCCCATTCCAGTAACGGGCAGTGTTCAGGGATCCTGTCGCCTCTCCTCTCCTGTGAGTAAGACACTGACCTAGCCCGCGAATCCACCTGAGGGCCAGTGCCAAAGGCCAAAGTTGCCTACACCGGGAGATGGTAGTGTGCATAGAGTGCCATCCTAGGCAATGCACGCTGCTGCAGGGTTGTGGCTGTGTCTGCTTAGTTCACCCTGGCATGGGGAACCCAGGGCATCAACATGGAGTCCGGGAAAGCAAGGCCCAAGAGGCAGCAGCTCTCCCGCAGCTCTTCTTCCCTGCCGCTACAGAGCGAACAACCAAAGCCTTGCTGAGGAAGCAGCAGCGAAGTGCGATTCGTGCCAGGCTGAAAACCTCTGCGAAAGCATAGCAGTCGCTGGGAAATCAGAGTCTGTTCTGTGGGTTGCTGTTGCTGCTTGCCTTAGCCTAGTATTATCAGCATGGCGGGAGAAACCCGCATTAAGCGAAAGACTCTTTGCACGGGCATCCCCTCTAGGAACGCACAGCATTCTTTGGGAAATCAGAGTCGGGTGTGTGGGATGCTGCCTGTTCCTTGCCAGAGCTTGTCTCCACAGCATGGTGTTATAAACCCGCATGGAGCGAAATCCTCTATGCCTGGGCATCCCCTCTGCCTGAGAGAGAACCGTGCCTGCGCCTGTGGAAAGAGCCTTAAGGAAAGGGACATGTCTGTCACTGGGCTCCACAGGAGCCTGTCTTGGGAAAATGCAGCACGCTGCCCCAGGAGAAGAGAAGGAGCCCTTGGCTTGGGGTCGGGAAACGGTCGTGAAGCTGGAGAGCCGGCCCTGGCAGGAACAGCGGGCCTGCGGCAAGACAAGTGTCACCCGCTCCCTGTGCAGAGAGACGAAGCCTGGCTGCTAAGGAGACATGAGGGGACGATTGGGCAAGGGAGCGTGCTCCAATCTGAGGAAGGAGTCCGAGAAGGAAGGCCTTTCCTGTGCCTCTGGTCCCAAGGGGACAGCATCTCCTTGGCCACCTGTCCAGAGGGCAGAAGTGGGCTTGCCACCAAACTCCCGGCCCTGAACTCGCAGAATCACCTCCTGGAGGAATGGGCAATCAGATGCCGTCTTCCTCCAGGATGTGGCAGCATTGGCGGAGGCAGGGAGTGTCCCGGGGAAACAGGGACAGTTACCCATTACTCCCCATCCCAGGGCACGGGCGGTGTTGCAGTGATCCTCTCACGTCTCCTCAAGCATGGGGAAGGCACTGGCCTAGTCCCATGTCCACCTGAACGCCAGAGCGAAAGGGCAGGCCTTGCCTATGCCGAGAGATGGCATTGTGAGCAGAGTGCCATCCTAGGCCACGCACGCTGCTGCAGGGTCGAGGCTGTGTCTGCTTAGTTCGGCTTAGCGAGGTGAACCCCGGGTGCGAACTTGGAGCCGAGGAAATCAAGGCCCAAGCGGCACCAGCTCTCCCGTGGCTCTTCTTCCCTGCCGCGACAGAGGGAACGACCAGAGCCTTGCAAAAGAAGGAGCAGTGAAGTGTGGATCGCGCCAAGCTGAAAACCTCTGCGAAAGCATAGCAGTCACTGGGAAATCAGAGTCGGTTCTGCGGGCTGCTTTTGTAGCTTGCCTTAGCCTAGTATTCGCAGCACGATGGGAGAAACCCGTAGAGAGCGAAAGCCCCTTTGCTGTGGCATCTCCTCTGGGAAAGCACAGCATTCGTTGTGAAATCAGAATCGGATGTGTGGGATGCTGCAGCTGAATGCCTGAGCTAGTCCCCGCAGAATGGTGGAAGATACCCGCATGGAGCGAAATCCTCTTTGCCCTAGCACCCCTTTGCCTAAGAGAAGCATGGTTGCACATCTGAAAGGGCCTTCAGGAAAGGGAAACGGCTGTCACCGCGCTCCCCAGAAACAAGTCTGGGGAAGGCACAGCACGCCGCCCCCAGAGAAGAGAAGGAGCCATTGGCCTTGGGGTCGGGAAACGGTCGGGAAGCAGAAGAGCCTGCCCTGGCAGGAACAGCAGGCCGGTGGCAAGACAAATGTCACCCGCTCCCTTTGCAGAGAGACAAAGCCTGGCTAATAAGGAGACATGAAGGGACGACTAGGGCAGGGACGCGTGCTCCACTCTGAGGAAGGAGTCTGGGCAGAAGGCAGGCCTGTCCTGTGCCTCTGGTCCCAAGGGGACAGCTTCTCCTTGGGCAACTGTCCGTAGGGCAGACTTGGGCTAGCTACCTGGCGCCATACCCGGAACTCGCAGAAACAGCTCCCTCGAGAAATGCGCAGTCAGGTGCCATCTTCCTCCAAGATGTGACAGCATTGTGGGTGGCAGGGTGTGTGCCGGGAAAAGAGTGGGGACAATCCCCGAAAGCTCCCCATTCCAGTAACGGGCAGTGTTCAGGGATCCTGTCGCCTCTCCTCTCCTGTGAGGAAGACACTGACCTAGCCCGCGAATCCACCTGAGGGCCAGTGCCAAAGGCCAAAGTTGCCTACACCGGGAGATGGTAGTGTGCATAGAGTGCCATCCTAGGCAATGCACGCTGCTGCAGGGTTGTGGCTGTGTCTGCTTAGTTCACCCTGGCATGGGGAACCCAGGGCATCAACATGGAGTCCGGGAAAGCAAGGCCCAAGAGGCAGCAGCTCTCCCGCAGCTCTTCTTCCCTGCCGCTACAGAGCGAACAACGAAAGCCTTACTGAGGAAGCAGCAGCGAAGTGCGATTCGTGCCAGGCTGAAAACCTCTGCGAAAGCATAGCAGTCGCTGGGAAATCAGAGTCTGTTCTGTGGGTTGCTGTTGCTGCTTGCCTTAGCCTAGTATTATCAGCATGGCGGGAGAAACCCGCATTAAGCGAAAGACTCTTTGCACGGGCATCCCCTCTAGGAACGCACAGCATTCTTTGGGAAATCAGAGTCGGGTGTGTGGGATGCTGCCGGTTCCTTGCCAGAGCTTGTCTCCACAGCATGGTGTAATAAACCCGCATGGAGCGAAATCCTCTATGCCTGGGCATCCCCTCTGCCTGAGAGAGAACCGTGCCTGCGCCTGTGGAAAGAGCCTTAAGGAAAGGGACATGTCTGTCACTGGGCTCCACAGGAGCCTGTCTTGGGAAAATGCAGCACGCTGCCCCAGGAGAAGAGAAGGAGCCCTTGGCCTTGGGGTCGGGAAACGGTCGTGAAGCTGGAGAGCCGGCCCTGGCAGGAACAGCGGGCCTGCGGCAAGACAAGTGTCACCCGCTCCCTGTGCAGAGAGACGAAGCCTGGCTGCTAAGGAGACATGAGGGGACGATTGGGCAAGGGAGCGTGCTCCAATCTGAGGAAGGAGTCCGAGAAGGAAGGCCTTTCCTGTGCCTCTGGTCCCAAGGGGACAGCATCTCCTTGGCCACCTGTCCAGAGGGCAGAAGTGGGCTTGCCACCAAACTCCCGGCCCTGAACTCGCAGAATCACCTCCTGGAGGAATGGGCAATCAGATGCCGTCTTCCTCCAGGATGTGGCAGCATTGGCGGAGGCAGGGAGTGTCCCGGGGAAACAGGGACAGTTACCCATTACTCCCCATCCCAGGGCACGGGCGGTGTTGCAGTGATCCTCTCACGTCTCCTCAAGGATGGGGAAGGCACTGGCCTAGTCCCCTGTCCACCTGAACGCCAGAGCGAAAGGGCAGGCCTTGCCTATGCCGAGAGATGGCATTGTGAGCAGAGTGCCATCCTAGGCCACGCACGCTGCTGCAGGGTCGAGGCTGTGTCTGCTTAGTTCGGCTTAGCGAGGTGAACCCCGGGTGCGAACTTGGAGCCGAGGAAATCAAGGCCCAAGCGGCACCAGCTCTCCCGTGGCTCTTCTTCCCTGCCGCGACAGAGGGAACGACCAGAGCCTTGCAAAAGAAGGAGCAGTGAAGTGTGGATCGCGCCAAGCTGAAAACCTCTGCGAAAGCATAGCAGTCACTGGGAAATCAGAGTCGGTTCTGCGGGCTGCTTTTGTAGCTTGCCTTAGCCTAGTATTCGCAGCACGATGGGAGAAACCCGTAGAGAGCGAAAGCCCCTTTGCTGTGGCATCTCCTCTGGGAAAGCACAGCATTCGTTGTGAAATCAGAATCGGATGTGTGGGATGCTGCAGCTGAATGCCTGAGCTAGTCCCCGCAGAATGGTGGAAGATACCCGCATGGAGCGAAATCCTCTTTGCCCTAGCACCCCTTTGCCTAAGAGAAGCACGGTTGCACATCTGAAAGGGCCTTCAGGAAAGGGAAACGGCTGTCACCGCGCTCCCCAGAAACAAGTCTGGGGAAGGCACAGCACGCCGCCCCCAGAGAAGAGAAGGAGCCATTGGCCTTGGGGTCGGGAAACGGTCGGGAAGCAGAAGAGCCTGCCCTGGCAGGAACAGCAGGCCGGTGGCAAGACAAATGTCACCCGCTCCCTTTGCAGAGAGACAAAGCCTGCCTAATAAGGAGACATGAAGGGACGACTAGGGCAGGGACGCGTGCTCCACTCTGAGGAAGGAGTCTGGGCAGAAGGCAGGCCTGTCCTGTGCCTCTGGTCCCAAGGGGACAGCATCTCCTTGGGCAACTGTCCGTAGGGCAGACTTGGGCTAGCTACCTGGCGCCATACCCGGAACTCGCAGAAACAGCTCCCTCGAGAAATGCGCAGTCAGGTGCCATCTTCCTCCAAGATGTGACAGCATTGTGGGTGGCAGGGTGTGTGCCGGGAAAAGAGTGGGGACAATCCCCGAAAGCTCCCCATTCCAGTAACGGGCAGTGTTCAGGGATCCTGTCGCCTCTCCTCTCCTGTGAGGAAGACACTGACCTAGCCCGCGAATCCACCTGAGGGCCAGTGCCAAAGGCCAAAGTTGCCTACACCGGGAGATGGTAGTGTGCATAGAGTGCCATCCTAGGCAATGCACGCTGCTGCAGGGTTGTGGCTGTGTCTGCTTAGTTCACCCTGGCATGGGGAACCCAGGGCATCAACATGGAGTCCGGGAAAGCAAGGCCCAAGAGGCAGCAGCTCTCCCGCAGCTCTTCTTCCCTGCCGCTACAGAGCGAACAACCAAAGCCTTGCTGAGGAAGCAGCAGCGAAGTGCGATTCGTGCCAGGCTGAAAACCTCTGCGAAAGCATAGCAGTCGCTGGGAAATCAGAGTCTGTTCTGTGGGTTGCTGTTGCTGCTTGCCTTAGCCTAGTATTATCAGCATGGCGGGAGAAACCCGCATTAAGCGAAAGACTCTTGGCACGGGCATCCCCTCTAGGAACGCACAGCATTCTTTGGGAAATCAGAGTCGGGTGTGTGGGATGCTGCCGGTTCCTTGCCAGAGCTTGTCTCCACAGCATGGTGTAATAAACCCGCATGGAGCGAAATCCTCTATGCCTGGGCATCCCCTCTGCCTGAGAGAGAACCGTGCCTGCGCCTGTGGAAAGAGCCTTAAGGAAAGGGACATGTCTGTCACTGGGCTCCACAGGAGCCTGTCTTGGGTAAATGCAGCACGCTGCCCCAGGAGAAGAGAAGGAGCCCTTGGCCTTGGGGTCGGGAAACGTTCGTGAAGCTGGAGAGCCGGCCCTGGCAGGAACAGCGGGCCTGCGGCAAGACAAGTGTCACCCGCTCCCTGTGCAGAGAGACGAAGCCTGGCTGCTAAGGAGACATGAGGGGACGATTGGGCAAGGGAGCGTGCTCCAATCTGAGGAAGGAGTCCGAGAAGGAAGGCCTTTCCTGTGCCTCTGGTCCCAAGGGGACAGCATCTCCTTGGCCACCTGTCCAGAGGGCAGAAGTGGGCTTGCCACCAAACTCCCGGCCCTGAACTCGCAGAATCACCTCCTGGAGGAATGGGCAATCAGATGCCGTCTTCCTCCAGGATGTGGCAGCATTGGCGGAGGCAGGGAGTGTCCTGGGGAAACAGGGACAGTTACCCATTACTCCACATCCCAGGGCACGGGCGGTGTTGCAGTGATCCTCTCACGTCTCCTCAAGGATGGGGAAGGCACTGGCCTAGTCCCCTGTCCACCTGAACGCCAGAGCGAAAGGGCAGGCCTTGCCTATGCCGAGAGATGGCATTGTGAGCAGAGTGCCATCCTAGGCCACGCACGCTGCTGCAGGGTCGAGGCTGTGTCTGCTTAGTTCGGCTTAGCGAGGTGAACCCCGGGTGCGAGCTTGAAGCCGAGGAAATCAAGGCCCAAGCGGCACCAGCTCTCCCGTGGCTCTTCTTCCCTGCCGCGACAGAGGGAACGATCAAAGCCTTGCAAAAGAAGGAGCAGTGAAGTGTGGATCGCGCCAAGCTGAAAACCTCTGCGAAAGCATAGCAGTCACTGGGAAATCAGAGTCGGTTCTGCGGGCTGCTTTTGTAGCTTGCCTTAGCCTAGTATTCGTTCGCAGCACGATGGGAGAAACCCGTAGAGAGCGAAAGCCCCTTTGCTGTGGCATCTCCTCTGGGAAAGCACAGCATTCGTTGTGAAATCAGAATCGGATGTGTGGGATGCTGCAGCTGAATGCCTGAGCTAGTCTCCGCAGAATGGTTGAAGATACCCACATGGAGCGAAATCCTCTTTGCCCTAGCACCCCTTTGCCTAAGAGAAGCATGTTTGCACTTCTGAAAGGGCCTTCAGGAAAGGGAAACGGCTGTCACCGCGCTCCCCAGAAACAAGTCTGGGGAAGGCACAGCACGCCGCCCCCAGAGAAGAGAAGGAGCCATTGGCCTTGGGGTCGGGAAACGGTCGGGAAGCAGAAGAGCCTGCCCTGACAGGAACAGCAGGCCGGTGGCAAGACAAATGTCACCCGCTCCCTTTGCAGAGAGACAAAGCCTGGCTAATAAGGAGACATGAAGGGACGACTAGGGCAGGGACGCGTGCTCCACTCTGAGGAAGGAGTCTGGGCAGAAGGCAGGCCTGTCCTGTGCCTCTGGTCCCAAGGGGACAGCATCTCCTTGGGCAACTGTCCGTAGGGCAGACTTGGGCTAGCTACCTGGCGCCATACCCGGAACTCGCAGAAACAGCTCCCTCGAGAAATGCGCAGTCAGGTGCCATCTTCCTCCAAGATGTGACAGCATTGTGGGTGGCAGGGTGTGTGCCGGGAAAAGAGTGGGGACAATCCCCGAAAGCTCCCCATTCCAGTAACGGGCAGTGTTCAGGGATCCTGTCGCCTCTCCTCTCCTGTGAGGAAGACACTGACCTAGCCCGCGAATCCACCTGAGGGCCAGTGCCAAAGGCCAAAGTTGCCTACACCGGGAGATGGTAGTGTGCATAGAGTGCCATCCTAGGCAATGCACGCTGCTGCAGGGTTGTGGCTGTGTCTGCTTAGTTCACCCTGGCATGGGGAACCCAGGGCATCAACATGGAGTCCGGGAAAGCAAGGCCCAAGAGGCAGCAGCTCTCCCGCAGCTCTTCTTCCCTGCCGCTACAGAGCGAACAACCAAAGCCTTGCTGAGGAAGCAGCAGCGAAGTGCGATTCGTGCCAGGCTGAAAACCTCTGCGAAAGCATAGCAGTCGCTGGGAAATCAGAGTCTGTTCTGTGGGTTGCTGTTGCTGCTTGCCTTAGCCTAGTATTATCAGCATGGCGGGAGAAACCCGCATTAAGCGAAAGACTCTTTGCACGGGCATCCCCTCTAGGAACGCACAGCATTCTTTGGGAAATCAGAGTCGGGTGTGTGGGATGCTGCCGGTTCCTTGCCAGAGCTTGTCTCCACAGCATGGTGTAATAAACCCGCATGGAGCGAAATCCTCATTGCCTGGGCATCCCCTCTGCTTGAGAGAGAACCGTGCCTGCGCCTGTGGAAAGAGCCTTAAGGAAAGGGACATGTCTGTCACTGGGCTCCACAGGAGCCTGTCTTGGGAAAATGCAGCACGCTGCCCCAGGAGAAGAGAAGGAGCCCTTGGCTTGGGGTCGGGAAACGGTCGTGAAGCTGGAGAGCCGGCCCTGGCAGGAACAGCGGGCCTGCGGCAAGACAAGTGTCACCCGCTCCCTGTGCAGAGAGACGAAGCCTGGCTGCTAAGGAGACATGAGGGGACGATTGGGCAAGGGAGCGTGCTCCAATCTGAGTAAGGAGTCCGAGAAGGAAGGCCTTTCCTGTGCCTCTGGTCCCAAGGGGACAGCATCTCCTTGGCCACCTGTCCAGAGGGCAGAAGTGGGCTTGCCACCAAACTCCCGGCCCTGAACTCGCAGAATCACCTCCTGGAGGAATGGGCAATCAGATGCCGTCTTCCTCCAGGATGTGGCAGCATTGGCGGAGTCAGGGAGTGTCCCGGGGAAACAGGGACAGTTACCCATTACTCCCCATCCCAGGGCACGGGCGGTGTTGCAGTGATCCTCTCACGTCTCCTCAAGCATGGGGAAGGCACTGGCCTAGTCCCATGTCCACCTGAACGCCAGAGCGAAAGGGCAGGCCTTGCCTATGCCGAGAGATGGCATTGTGAGCAGAGTGCCATCCTAGGCCACGCACGCTGCTGCAGGGTCGAGGCTGTGTCTGCTTAGTTCGGCTTAGCGAGGTGAACCCCGGGTGCGAACTTGGAGCCGAGGAAATCAAGGCCCAAGCGGCACCAGCTCTCCCGTGGCTCTTCTTCCCTGCCGCGACAGAGGGAACGACCAGAGCCTTGCAAAAGAAGGAGCAGTGAAGTGTGGATCGCGCCAAGCTGAAAACCTCTGCGAAAGCATAGCAGTCACTGGGAAATCAGAGTCGGTTCTGCGGGCTGCTTTTGTAGCTTGCCTTAGCCTAGTATTCGCAGCACGATGGGAGAAACCCGTAGAGAGCGAAAGCCCCTTTGCTGTGGCATCTCCTCTGGGAAAGCACAGCATTCGTTGTGAAATCAGAATCGGATGTGTGGGATGCTGCAGCTGAATGCCTGAGCTAGTCCCCGCAGAATGGTGGAAGATACCCGCATGGAGCGAAATCCTCTTTGCCCTAGCACCCCTTTGCCTAAGAGAAGCATGGTTGCACATCTGAAAGGGCCTTCAGGAAAGGGAAACGGCTGTCACCGCGCTCCCCAGAAACAAGTCTGGGGAAGGCACAGCACGCCGCCCCCAGAGAAGAGAAGGAGCCATTGGCCTTGGGGTCGGGAAACGGTCGGGAAGCAGAAGAGCCTGCCCTGGCAGGAACAGCAGGCCGGTGGCAAGACAAATGTCACCCGCTCCCTTTGCAGAGAGACAAAGCCTGGCTAATAAGGAGACATGAAGGGACGACTAGGGCAGGGACGCGTGCTCCACTCTGAGGAAGGAGTCTGGGCAGAAGGCAGGCCTGCCCTGTGCCTCTGGTCCCAAGGGGACAGCTTCTCCTTGGGCAACTGTCCGTAGGGCAGACTTGGGCTAGCTACCTGGCGCCATACCCGGAACTCGCAGAAACAGCTCCCTCGAGAAATGCGCAGTCAGGTGCCATCTTCCTCCAAGATGTGACAGCATTGTGGGTGGCAGGGTGTGTGCCGGGAAAAGAGTGGGGACAATCCCCGAAAGCTCCCCATTCCAGTAACGGGCAGTGTTCAGGGATCCTGTCGCCTCTCCTCTCCTGTGAGGAAGACACTGACCTAGCCCGCGAATCCACCTGAGGGCCAGTGCCAAAGGCCAAAGTTGCCTACACCGGGAGATGGTAGTGTGCATAGAGTGCCATCCTAGGCAATGCACGCTGCTGCAGGGTTGTGGCTGTGTCTGCTTAGTTCACCCTGGCATGGGGAACCCAGGGCATCAACATGGAGTCCGGGAAAGCAAGGCCCAAGAGGCAGCAGCTCTCCCGCAGCTCTTCTTCCCTGCCGCTACAGAGCGAACAACGAAAGCCTTGCTGAGGAAGCAGCAGCGAAGTGCGATTCGTGCCAGGCTGAAAACCTCTGCGAAAGCATAGCAGTCGCTGGGAAATCAGAGTCTGTTCTGTGGGTTGCTGTTGCTGCTTGCCTTAGCCTAGTATTATCAGCATGGCGGGAGAAACCCGCATTAAGCGAAAGACTCTTTGCACGGGCATCCCCTCTAGGAACGCACAGCATTCTTTGGGAAATCAGAGTCGGGTGTGTGGGATGCTGCCGGTTCCTTGCCAGAGCTTGTCTCCACAGCATGGTGTAATAAACCCGCATGGAGCGAAATCCTCTATGCCTGGGCATCCCCTCTGCCTGAGAGAGAACCGTGCCTGCGCCTGTGGAAAGAGCCTTAAGGAAAGGGACATGTCTGTCACTGGGCTCCACAGGAGCCTGTCTTGGGAAAATGCAGCACGCTGCCCCAGGAGAAGAGAAGGAGCCCTTGGCCTTGGGGTCGGGAAACGGTCGTGAAGCTGGAGAGCCGGCCCTGGCAGGAACAGCGGGCCTGCGGCAAGACAAGTGTCACCCGCTCCCTGTGCAGAGAGACGAAGCCTGGCTGCTAAGGAGACATGAGGGGACGATTGGGCAAGGGAGCGTGCTCCAATCTGAGGAAGGAGTCCGAGAAGGAAGGCCTTTCCTGTGCCTCTGGTCCCAAGGGGACAGCATCTCCTTGGCCACCTGTCCAGAGGGCAGAAGTGGGCTTGCCACCAAACTCCCGGCCCTGAACTCGCAGAATCACCTCCTGGAGGAATGGGCAATCAGATGCCGTCTTCCTCCAGGATGTGGCAGCATTGGCGGAGGCAGGGAGTGTCCCGGGGAAACAGGGACAGTTACCCATTACTCCCCATCCCAGGGCACGGGCGGTGTTGCAGTGATCCTCTCACGTCTCCTCAAGGATGGGGAAGGCACTGGCCTAGTCCCCTGTCCACCTGAACGCCAGAGCGAAAGGGCAGGCCTTGCCTATGCCGAGAGATGGCATTGTGAGCAGAGTGCCATCCTAGGCCACGCACGCTGCTGCAGGGTCGAGGCTGTGTCTGCTTAGTTCGGCTTAGCGAGGTGAACCCCGGGTGCGAACTTGGAGCCGAGGAAATCAAGGCCCAAGCGGCACCAGCTCTCCCGTGGCTCTTCTTCCCTGCCGCGACAGAGGGAACGACCAGAGCCTTGCAAAAGAAGGAGCAGTGAAGTGTGGATCGCGCCAAGCTGAAAAACTCTGCGAAAGCATAGCAGTCACTGGGAAATCAGAGTCGGTTCTGCGGGCTG
The DNA here is from genome assembly GCF_030435805.1 of Mustela lutreola. Taxonomy (NCBI): domain Eukaryota; kingdom Metazoa; phylum Chordata; class Mammalia; order Carnivora; family Mustelidae; genus Mustela; species Mustela lutreola. The sequence continues at coordinate 130,414,225 of NC_081295.1, forward strand.
CTTTTGTAGCTTGCCTTAGCCTAGTATTCGCAGCACGATGGGAGAAACCCGTAGAGAGCGAAAGCCCCTTTGCTGTGGCATCTCCTCTGGGAAAGCACAGCATTCGTTGTGAAATCAGAATCGGATGTGTGGGATGCTGCAGCTGAATGCCTGAGCTAGTCCCCGCAGAATGGTGGAAGATACCCGCATGGAGCGAAATCCTCTTTGCCCTAGCACCCCTTTGCCTAAGAGAAGCATGGTTGCACATCTGAAAGGGCCTTCAGGAAAGGGAAACGGCTGTCACCGCGCTCCTCAGAAACAAGTCTGGGGAAGGCACAGCACGCCGCCCCCAGAGAAGAGAAGGAGCCATTGGCCTTGGGGTCGGGAAACGGTCGGGAAGCAGAAGAGCCTGCCCTGGCAGGAACAGCAGGCCGGTGGCAAGACAAATGTCACCCGCTCCCTTTGCAGAGAGACAAAGCCTGGCTAATAAGGAGACATGAAGGGACGACTAGGGCAGGGACGCGTGCTCCACTCTGAGGAAGGAGTCTGGGCAGAAGGCAGGCCTGTCCTGTGCCTCTGGTCCCAAGGGGACAGCATCTCCTTGGGCAACTGTCCGTAGGGCAGACTTGGGCTAGCTACCTGGCGCCATACCCGGAACTCGCAGAAACAGCTCCCTCGAGAAATGCGCAGTCAGGTGCCATCTTCCTCCAAGATGTGACAGCATTGTGGGTGGCAGGGTGTGTGCCGGGAAAAGAGTGGGGACAATCCCCGAAAGCTCCCCATTCCAGTAACGGGCAGTGTTCAGGGATCCTGTCGCCTCTCCTCTCCTGTGAGGAAGACACTGACCTAGCCCGCGAATCCACCTGAGGGCCAGTGCCAAAGGCCAAAGTTGCCTACACCGGGAGATGGTAGTGTGCATAGAGTGCCATCCTAGGCAATGCACGCTGCTGCAGGGTTGTGGCTGTGTCTGCTTAGTTCACCCTGGCATGGGGAACCCAGGGCATCAACATGGAGTCCGGGAAAGCAAGGCCCAAGAGGCAGCAGCTCTCCCGCAGCTCTTCTTCCCTGCCGCTACAGAGCGAACAACCAAAGCCTTGCTGAGGAAGCAGCAGCGAAGTGCGATTCGTGCCAGGCTGAAAACCTCTGCGAAAGCATAGCAGTCGCTGGGAAATCAGAGTCTGTTCTGTGGGTTGCTGTTGCTGCTTGCCTTAGCCTAGTATTATCAGCATGGCGGGAGAAACCCGCATTAAGCGAAAGACTCTTGGCACGGGCATCCCCTCTAGGAACGCACAGCATTCTTTGGGAAATCAGAGTCGGGTGTGTGGGATGCTGCCGGTTCCTTGCCAGAGCTTGTCTCCACAGCATGGTGTAATAAACCCGCATGGAGCGAAATCCTCTATGCCTGGGCATCCCCTCTGCCTGAGAGAGAACCGTGCCTGCGCCTGTGGAAAGAGCCTTAAGGAAAGGGACATGTCTGTCACTGGGCTCCACAGGAGCCTGTCTTGGGTAAATGCAGCACGCTGCCCCAGGAGAAGAGAAGGAGCCCTTGGCCTTGGGGTCGGGAAACGTTCGTGAAGCTGGAGAGCCGGCCCTGGCAGGAACAGCGGGCCTGCGGCAAGACAAGTGTCACCCGCTCCCTGTGCAGAGAGACGAAGCCTGGCTGCTAAGGAGACATGAGGGGACGATTGGGCAAGGGAGCGTGCTCCAATCTGAGGAAGGAGTCCGAGAAGGAAGGCCTTTCCTGTGCCTCTGGTCCCAAGGGGACAGCATCTCCTTGGCCACCTGTCCAGAGGGCAGAAGTGGGCTTGCCACCAAACTCCCGGCCCTGAACTCGCAGAATCACCTCCTGGAGGAATGGGCAATCAGATGCCGTCTTCCTCCAGGATGTGGCAGCATTGGCGGAGGCAGGGAGTGTCCTGGGGAAACAGGGACAGTTACCCATTACTCCACATCCCAGGGCACGGGCGGTGTTGCAGTGATCCTCTCACGTCTCCTCAAGGATGGGGAAGGCACTGGCCTAGTCCCCTGTCCACCTGAACAACAGAGCGAAAGGGCAGGCCTTGCCTATGCCGAGAGATGGCATTGTGAGCAGAGTGCCATCCTAGGCCACGCACGCTGCTGCAGGGTCGAGGCTGTGTCTGCTTAGTTCGGCTTAGCGAGGTGAACCCCGGGTGCGAGCTTGAAGCCGAGGAAATCAAGGCCCAAGCGGCACCAGCTCTCCCGTGGCTCTTCTTCCCTGCCGCGACAGAGGGAACGACCAAAGCCTTGCAAAAGAAGGAGCAGTGAAGTGTGGATCGCGCCAAGCTGAAAACCTCTGCGAAAGCATAGCAGTCACTGGGAAATCAGAGTCGGTTCTGCGGGCTGCTTTTGTAGCTTGCCTTAGCCTAGTATTCGTTCGCAGCACGATGGGAGAAACCCGTAGAGAGCGAAAGCCCCTTTGCTGTGGCATCTCCTCTGGGAAAGCACAGCATTCGTTGTGAAATCAGAATCGGATGTGTGGGATGCTGCAGCTGAATGCCTGAGCTAGTCTCCGCAGAATGGTTGAAGATACCCACATGGAGCGAAATCCTCTTTGCCCTAGCACCCCTTTGCCTAAGAGAAGCATGTTTGCACTTCTGAAAGGGCCTTCAGGAAAGGGAAACGGCTGTCACCGCGCTCCCCAGAAACAAGTCTGGGGAAGGCACAGCACGCCGCCCCCAGAGAAGAGAAGGAGCCATTGGCCTTGGGGTCGGGAAACGGTCGGGAAGCAGAAGAGCCTGCCCTGACAGGAACAGCAGGCCGGTGGCAAGACAAATGTCACCCGCTCCCTTTGCAGAGAGACAAAGCCTGGCTAATAAGGAGACATGAAGGGACGACTAGGGCAGGGACGCGTGCTCCACTCTGAGGAAGGAGTCTGGGCAGAAGGCAGGCCTGTCCTGTGCCTCTGGTCCCAAGGGGACAGCATCTCCTTGGGCAACTGTCCGTAGGGCAGACTTGGGCTAGCTACCTGGCGCCATACCCGGAACTCGCAGAAACAGCTCCCTCGAGATATGCGCAGTCAGGTGCCATCTTCCTCCAAGATGTGACAGCATTGTGGGTGGCAGGGTGTGTGCCGGGAAAAGAGTGGGGACAATCCCCGAAAGCTCCACATTCCAGTAACGGGCAGTGTTCAGGGATCCTGTCGCCTCTCCTCTCCTGTGAGGAAGACACTGACCTAGCCCGCGAATCCACCTGAGGGCCAGTGCCAAAGGCCAAAGTTGCCTACACCGGGAGATGGTAGTGTGCATAGAGTGCCATCCTAGGCAATGCACGCTGCTGCAGGGTTGTGGCTGTGTCTGCTTAGTTCACCCTGGCATGGGGAACCCAGGGCATCAACATGGAGTCCGGGAAAGCAAGGCCCAAGAGGCAGCAGCTCTCCCGCAGCTCTTCTTCCCTGCCGCTACAGAGCGAACAACCAAAGCCTTGCTGAGGAAGCAGCAGCGAAGTGCGATTCGTGCCAGGCTGAAAACCTCTGCGAAAGCATAGCAGTCGCTGGGAAATCAGAGTCTGTTCTGTGGGTTGCTGTTGCTGCTTGCCTTAGCCTAGTATTATCAGCATGGCGGGAGAAACCCGCATTAAGCGAAAGACTCTTTGCACGGGCATCCCCTCTAGGAACGCACAGCATTCTTTGGGAAATCAGAGTCGGGTGTGTGGGATGCTGCCGGTTCCTTGCCAGAGCTTGTCTCCACAGCATGGTGTAATAAACCCGCATGGAGCGAAATCCTCATTGCCTGGGCATCCCCTCTGCTTGAGAGAGAACCGTGCCTGCGCCTGTGGAAAGAGCCTTAAGGAAAGGGACATGTCTGTCACTGGGCTCCACAGGAGCCTGTCTTGGGAAAATGCAGCACGCTGCCCCAGGAGAAGAGAAGGAGCCCTTGGCCTTGGGGTCGGGAAACGGTCGTGAAGCTGGAGAGCCGGCCCTGGCAGGAACAGCGGGCCTGCGGCAAGACAAGTGTCACCCGCTCCCTGTGCAGAGAGACGAAGCCTGGCTGCTAAGGAGACATGAGGGGACGATTGGGCAAGGGAGCGTGCTCCAATCTGAGGAAGGAGTCCGAGAAGGAAGGCCTTTCCTGTGCCTCTGGTCCCAAGGGGACAGCATCTCCTTGGCCACCTGTCCAGAGGGCAGAAGTGGGCTTGCCACCAAACTCCCGGCCCTGAACTCGCAGAATCACCTCCTGGAGGAATGGGCAATCAGATGCCGTCTTCCTCCAGGATGTGGCAGCATTGGCGGAGGCAGGGAGTGTCCCGGGGAAACAGGGACAGTTACCCATTACTCCCCATCCCAGGGCACGGGCGGTGTTGCAGTGATCCTCTCACGTCTCCTCAAGGATGGGGAAGGCACTGGCCTAGTCCCCTGTCCACCTGAACGCCAGAGCGAAAGGGCAGGCCTTGCCTATGCCGAGAGATGGCATTGTGAGCAGAGTGCCATCCTAGGCCACGCACGCTGCTGCAGGGTCGAGGCTGTGTCTGCTTAGTTCGGCTTAGCGAGGTGAACCCCGGGTGCGAACTTGGAGCCGAGGAAATCAAGGCCCAAGCGGCACCAGCTCTCCCGTGGCTCTTCTTCCCTGCCGCGACAGAGGGAACGACCAGAGCCTTGCAAAAGAAGGAGCAGTGAAGTGTGGATCGCGCCAAGCTGAAAAACTCTGCGAAAGCATAGCAGTCACTGGGAAATCAGAGTCGGTTCTGCGGGCTGCTTTTGTAGCTTGCCTTAGCCTAGTATTCGCAGCACGATGGGAGAAACCCGTAGAGAGCGAAAGCCCCTTTGCTGTGGCATCTCCTCTGGGAAAGCACAGCATTCGTTGTGAAATCAGAATCGGATGTGTGGGATGCTGCAGCTGAATGCCTGAGCTAGTCCCCGCAGAATGGTGGAAGATACCCGCATGGAGCGAAATCCTCTTTGCCCTAGCACCCCTTTGCCTAAGAGAAGCATGTTTGCACATCTGAAAGGGCCTTCCGGAAAGGGAAACGGCTGTCACCGCGCTCCCCAGAAACAAGTCTGGGGAAGGCACAGCACGCCGCCCCCAGAGAAGAGAAGGAGCCATTGGCCTTGGGGTCGGGAAACGGTCGGGAAGCAGAAGAGCCTGCACTGACAGGAACAGCAGGCCGGTGGCAAGACAAATGTCACCCGCTCCCTTTGCAGAGAGACAAAGCCTGGCGAATAAGGAGACATGAAGGGACGACTAGGGCAGGGACGCGTGCTCCACTCTGAGGAAGGAGTCTGGGCAGAAGGCAAGCCTGTCCTGTGCCTCTGGTCCCAAGGAGACAGCATCTCCTTGGGCAACTGTCCGTAGGGCAGACTTGGGCTAGCTACCTGGCGCCATACCCGGAACTCGCAGAAACAGCTCCCTCGAGAAATGCGCAGTCAGGTGCCATCTTCCTCCAAGATGTGACAGCATTGTGGGTGGCAGGGTGTGTGCCGGGAAAAGAGTGGGGACAATCCCCGAAAGCTCCCCATTCCAGTAACGGGCAGTGTTCAGGGATCCTGTCGCCTCTCCTCTCCTGTGAGGAAGACACTGACCTAGCCCGCGAATCCACCTGAGGGCCAGTGCCAAAGGCCAAAGTTGCCTACACCGGGAGATGGTAGTGTGCATAGAGTGCCATCCTAGGCAATGCACGCTGCTGCAGGGTTGTGGCTGTGTCTGCTTAGTTCACCCTGGCATGGGGAACCCAGGGCATCAACCTGGAGTCCGGGAAAGCAAGGCCCAAGAGGCAGCAGCTCTCCCGCATCTCTTCTTCCCTGCCGCTACAGAGCGAACAACCAAAGCCTTGCTGAGGAAGCAGCAGCGAAGTGCGATTCGTGCCAGGCTGAAAACCTCTGCGAAAGCATAGCAGTCGCTGGGAAATCAGAGTCTGTTCTGTGGGTTGCTGTTGCTGCTTGCCTTAGCCTAGTATTATCAGCATGGCGGGAGAAACCCGCATTAAGCGAAAGACTCTTTGCACGGGCATCCCCTCTAGGAACGCACAGCATTCTTTGGGAAATCAGAGTCGGGTGTGTGGGATGCTGCCGGTTCCTTGCCAGAGCTTGTCTCCACAGCATGGTGTAATAAACCAGCATGGAGCGAAATCCTCTATGCCTGGGCATCCCCTCTGCCTGAGAGAGAACCGTGCCTGCGCCTGTGGAAAGAGCCTTAAGGAAAGGGACATGTCTGTCACTGGGCTCCACAGGAGCCTGTCTTGGGAAAATGCAGCACGCTGCCCCAGGAGAAGAGAAGGAGCCCTTGGCCTTGGGGTCGGGAAACGGTCGTGAAGCTGGAGAGCCGGCCCTGGCAGGAACACCGGGCCTGCGGCAAGACAAGTGTCACCCGCTCCCTGTGCAGAGAGACGAAGCCTGGCTGCTAAGGAGACATGAGGGGACGATTGGGCAAGGGAGCGTGCTCCAATCTGAGGAAGGAGTCCGAGAAGGAAGGCCTTTCCTGTGCCTCTGGTCCCAAGGGGACAGCATCTCCTTGGCCACCTGTCCAGAGGGCAGAAGTGGGCTTGCCACCAAACTCCCGGCCCTGAACTCGCAGAATCACCTCCTGGAGGAATGGGCAATCAGATGCAGTCTTCCTCCAGGATGTGGCAGCATTGGCGGAGGCAGGGAGTGTCCCGGGGAAACAGGGACAGTTACCCATTACTCCCCATCCCAGGGCACGGGCGGTGTTGCAGTGATCCTCTCACGTCTCTTCAAGGATGGGGAAGGCACTGGCCTAGTCCCCTGTCCACCTGAACGCCAGAGCGAAAGGGCAGGCCTTGCCTATGCCAAGAGTTGGCATTGTGAGCAGAGTGCCATCCTAGGCCACGCACGCTGCTGCAGGGTCGAGGCTGTGTCTGCTTAGTTCGGCTTAGCGAGGTGAACCCCGGGTGCGAACTTGGAGCCGAGGAAATCAAGGCCCAAGCGGCACCAGCTCTCCCGTGGCTCTTCTTCCCTGCCGCGACAGAGGGAACGACCAAAGCCTTGCAAAAGAAGGAGCAGTGAAGTGTGGATCGCGCCAAGCTGAAAACCTCTGCGAAAGCATAGCAGTCACTGGGAAATCAGAGTCGGTTCTGCGGGCTGCTTTTGTAGCTTGCCTTAGCCTAGTATTCGCAGCACGATGGGAGAAACCCGTAGAGAGCGAAAGCCCCTTTGCTGTGGCATCTCCTCTGGGAAAGCACAGCATTCGTTGTGAAATCAGAATCGGATGTGTGGGATGCTGCAGCTGAATGCCTGAGCTAGTCCCCGCAGAATGGTGGAAGATACCCGCATGGAGCGAAATCCTCTTTGCCCTAGCACCCCTTTGCCTAAGAGAAGCATGGTTGCACATCTGAAAGGGCCTTCAGGAAAGGGAAACGGCTGTCACCGCGCTCCCCAGAAACAAGTCTGGGGAAGGCACAGCACGCCGCCCCCAGAGAAGAGAAGGAGCCATTGGCCTTGGGGTCGGGAAACGGTCGGGAAGCAGAAGAGCCTGCCCTGGCAGGAACAGCAGGCCGGTGGCAAGACAAATGTCACCCGCTCCCTTTGCAGAGAGACAAAGCCTGGCTAATAAGGAGACATGAAGGGACGACTAGGGCAGGGACGCGTGCTCCACTCTGAGGAAGGAGTCTGGGCAGAAGGCAGGCCTGTCCTGTGCCTCTGGTCCCAAGGGGACAGCATCTCCTTGGGCAACTGTCCGTAGGGCAGACTTGGGCTAGCTACCTGGCGCCATACCCGGAACTCGCAGAAACAGCTCCCTCGAGAAATGCGCAGTCAGGTGCCATCTTCCTCCAAGATGTGACAGCATTGTGGGTGGCAGGGTGTGTGCCGGGAAAAGAGTGGGGACAATCCCCGAAAGCTCCCCATTCCAGTAACGGGCAGTGTTCAGGGATCCTGTCGCCTCTCCTCTCCTGTGAGGAAGACACTGACCTAGCCCGCGAATCCACCTGAGGGCCAGTGCCAAAGGCCAAAGTTGCCTACACCGGGAGATGGTAGTGTGCATAGAGTGCCATCCTAGGCAATGCACGCTGCTGCAGGGTTGTGGCTGTGTCTGCTTAGTTCACCCTGGCATGGGGAACCCAGGGCATCAACATGGAGTCCGGGAAAGCAAGGCCCAAGAGGCAGCAGCTCTCCCGCAGCTCTTCTTCCCTGCCGCTACAGAGCGAACAACGAAAGCCTTGCTGAGGAAGCAGCAGCGAAGTGCGATTCGTGCCAGGCTGAAAACCTCTGCGAAAGCATAGCAGTCGCTGGGAAATCAGAGTCTGTTCTGTGGGTTGCTGTTGCTGCTTGCCTTAGCCTAGTATTATCAGCATGGCGGGAGAAACCCGCATTAAGCGAAAGACTCTTTGCACGGGCATCCCCTCTAGGAACGCACAGCATTCTTTGGGAAATCAGAGTCGGGTGTGTGGGATGCTGCCGGTTCCTTGCCAGAGCTTGTCTCCACAGCATGGTGTAATAAACCCGCATGGAGCGAAATCCTCTATGCCTGGGCATCCCCTCTGCCTGAGAGAGAACCGTGCCTGCGCCTGTGGAAAGAGCCTTAAGGAAAGGGACATGTCTGTCACTGGGCTCCACAGGAGCCTGTCTTGGGAAAATGCAGCACGCTGCCCCAGGAGAAGAGAAGGAGCCCTTGGCCTTGGGGTCGGGAAACGGTCGTGAAGCTGGAGAGCCGGCCCTGGCAGGAACAGCGGGCCTGCGGCAAGACAAGTGTCACCCGCTCCCTGTGCAGAGAGACGAAGCCTGGCTGCTAAGGAGACATGAGGGGACGATTGGGCAAGGGAGCGTGCTCCAATCTGAGGAAGGAGTCCGAGAAGGAAGGCCTTTCCTGTGCCTCTGGTCCCAAGGGGACAGCATCTCCTTGGCCACCTGTCCAGAGGGCAGAAGTGGGCTTGCCACCAAACTCCCGGCCCTGAACTCGCAGAATCACCTCCTGGAGGAATGGGCAATCAGATGCCGTCTTCCTCCAGGATGTGGCAGCATTGGCGGAGGCAGGGAGTGTCCCGGGGAAACAGGGACAGTTACCCATTACTCCCCATCCCAGGGCACGGGCGGTGTTGCAGTGATCCTCTCACGTCTCCTCAAGGATGGGGAAGGCACTGGCCTAGTCCCCTGTCCACCTGAACGCCAGAGCGAAAGGGCAGGCCTTGCCTATGCCGAGAGATGGCATTGTGAGCAGAGTGCCATCCTAGGCCACGCACGCTGCTGCAGGGTCGAGGCTGTGTCTGCTTAGTTCGGCTTAGCGAGGTGAACCCCGGGTGCGAACTTGGAGCCGAGGAAATCAAGGCCCAAGCGGCACCAGCTCTCCCGTGGCTCTTCTTCCCTGCCGCGACAGAGGGAACGACCAGAGCCTTGCAAAAGAAGGAGCAGTGAAGTGTGGATCGCGCCAAGCTGAAAAACTCTGCGAAAGCATAGCAGTCACTGGGAAATCAGAGTCGGTTCTGCGGGCTGCTTTTGTAGCTTGCCTTAGCCTAGTATTCGCAGCACGATGGGAGAAACCCGTAGAGAGCGAAAGCCCCTTTGCTGTGGCATCTCCTCTGGGAAAGCACAGCATTCGTTGTGAAATCAGAATCGGATGTGTGGGATGCTGCAGCTGAATGCCTGAGCTAGTCCCCGCAGAATGGTGGAAGATACCCGCATGGAGCGAAATCCTCTTTGCCCTAGCACCCCTTTGCCTAAGAGAAGCATGGTTGCACATCTGAAAGGGCCTTCAGGAAAGGGAAACGGCTGTCACCGCGCTCCCCAGAAACAAGTCTGGGGAAGGCACAGCACGCCGCCCCCAGAGAAGAGAAGGAGCCATTGGCCTTGGGGTCGGGAAACGGTCGGGAAGCAGAAGAGCCTGCCCTGGCAGGAACAGCAGGCCGGTGGCAAGACAAATGTCACCCGCTCCCTTTGCAGAGAGACAAAGCCTGGCTAATAAGGAGACATGAAGGGACGACTAGGGCAGGGACGCGTGCTCCACTCTGAGGAAGGAGTCTGGGCAGAAGGCAGGCCTGTCCTGTGCCTCTGGTCCCAAGGGGACAGCATCTCCTTGGGCAACTGTCCGTAGGGCAGACTTGGGCTAGCTACCTGGCGCCATACCCGGAACTCGCAGAAACAGCTCCCTCGAGAAATGCGCAGTCAGGTGCCATCTTCCTCCAAGATGTGACAGCATTGTGGGTGGCAGGGTGTGTGCCGGGAAAAGAGTGGGGACAATCCCCGAAAGCTCCCCATTCCAGTAACGGGCAGTGTTCAGGGATCCTGTCGCCTCTCCTCTCCTGTGAGGAAGACACTGACCTAGCCCGCGAATCCACCTGAGGGCCAGTGCCAAAGGCCAAAGTTGCCTACACCGGGAGATGGTAGTGTGCATAGAGTGCCATCCTAGGCAATGCACGCTGCTGCAGGGTTGTGGCTGTGTCTGCTTAGTTCACCCTGGCATGGGGAACCCAGGGCATCAACATGGAGTCCGGGAAAGCAAGGCCCAAGAGGCAGCAGCTCTCCCGCAGCTCTTCTTCCCTGCCGCTACAGAGCGAACAACCAAAGCCTTGCTGAGGAAGCAGCAGCGAAGTGCGATTCGTGCCAGGCTGAAAACCTCTGCGAAAGCATAGCAGTCGCTGGGAAATCAGAGTCTGTTCTGTGGGTTGCTGTTGCTGCTTGCCTTAGCCTAGTATTATCAGCATGGCGGGAGAAACCCGCATTAAGCGAAAGACTCTTTGCACGGGCATCCCCTCTAGGAACGCACAGCATTCTTTGGGAAATCAGAGTCGGGTGTGTGGGATGCTGCCGGTTCCTTGCCAGAGCTTGTCTCCACAGCATGGTGTAATAAACCCGCATGGAGCGAAATCCTCTATGCCTGGGCATCCCCTCTGCCTGAGAGAGAACCGTGCCTGCGCCTGTGGAAAGAGCCTTAAGGAAAGGGACATGTCTGTCACTGGGCTCCACAGGAGCCTGTCTTGGGTAAATGCAGCACGCTGCCCCAGGAGAAGAGAAGGAGCCCTTGGCCTTGGGGTCGGGAAACGTTCGTGAAGCTGGAGAGCCGGCCCTGGCAGGAACAGCGGGCCTGCGGCAAGACAAGTGTCACCCGCTCCCTGTGCAGAGAGACGAAGCCTGGCTGCTAAGGAGACATGAGGGGACGATTGGGCAAGGGAGCGTGCTCCAATCTGAGGAAGGAGTCCGAGAAGGAAGGCCTTTCCTGTGCCTCTGGTCCCAAGGGGACAGCATCTCCTTGGCCACCTGTCCAGAGGGCAGAAGTGGGCTTGCCACCAAACTCCCGGCCCTGAACTCGCAGAATCACCTCCTGGAGGAATGGGCAATCAGATGCCGTCTTCCTCCAGGATGTGGCAGCATTGGCGGAGGCAGGGAGTGTCCTGGGGAAACAGGGACAGTTACCCATTACTCCACATCCCAGGGCACGGGCGGTGTTGCAGTGATCCTCTCACGTCTCCTCAAGGATGGGGAAGGCACTGGCCTAGTCCCCTGTCCACCTGAACAACAGAGCGAAAGGGCAGGCCTTGCCTATGCCGAGAGATGGCATTGTGAGCAGAGTGCCATCCTAGGCCACGCACGCTGCTGCAGGGTCGAGGCTGTGTCTGCTTAGTTCGGCTTAGCGAGGTGAACCCCGGGTGCGAGCTTGAAGCCGAGGAAATCAAGGCCCAAGCGGCACCAGCTCTCCCGTGGCTCTTCTTCCCTGCCGCGACAGAGGGAACGACCAAAGCCTTGCAAAAGAAGGAGCAGTGAAGTGTGGATCGCGCCAAGCTGAAAACCTCTGCGAAAGCATAGCAGTCACTGGGAAATCAGAGTCGGTTCTGCGGGCTGCTTTTGTAGCTTGCCTTAGCCTAGTATTCGTTCGCAGCACGATGGGAGAAACCCGTAGAGAGCGAAAGCCCCTTTGCTGTGGCATCTCCTCTGGGAAAGCACAGCATTCGTTGTGAAATCAGAATCGGATGTGTGGGATGCTGCAGCTGAATGCCTGAGCTAGTCTCCGCAGAATGGTTGAAGATACCCACATGGAGCGAAATCCTCTTTGCCCTAGCACCCCTTTGCCTAAGAGAAGCATGTTTGCACTTCTGAAAGGGCCTTCAGGAAAGGGAAACGGCTGTCACCGCGCTCCCCAGAAACAAGTCTGGGGAAGGCACAGCACGCCGCCCCCAGAGAAGAGAAGGAGCCATTGGCCTTGGGGTCGGGAAACGGTCGGGAAGCAGAAGAGCCTGCCCTGACAGGAACAGCAGGCCGGTGGCAAGACAAATGTCACCCGCTCCCTTTGCAGAGAGACAAAGCCTGGCTAATAAGGAGACATGAAGGGACGACTAGGGCAGGGACGCGTGCTCCACTCTGAGGAAGGAGTCTGGGCAGAAGGCAGGCCTGTCCTGTGCCTCTGGTCCCAAGGGGACAGCATCTCCTTGGGCAACTGTCCGTAGGGCAGACTTGGGCTAGCTACCTGGCGCCATACCCGGAACTCGCAGAAACAGCTCCCTCGAGATATGCGCAGTCAGGTGCCATCTTCCTCCAAGATGTGACAGCATTGTGGGTGGCAGGGTGTGTGCCGGGAAAAGAGTGGGGACAATCCCCGAAAGCTCCACATTCCAGTAACGGGCAGTGTTCAGGGATCCTGTCGCCTCTCCTCTCCTGTGAGGAAGACACTGACCTAGCCCGCGAATCCACCTGAGGGCCAGTGCCAAAGGCCAAAGTTGCCTACACCGGGAGATGGTAGTGTGCATAGAGTGCCATCCTAGGCAATGCACGCTGCTGCAGGGTTGTGGCTGTGTCTGCTTAGTTCACCCTGGCATGGGGAACCCAGGGCATCAACATGGAGTCCGGGAAAGCAAGGCCCAAGAGGCAGCAGCTCTCCCGCAGCTCTTCTTCCCTGCCGCTACAGAGCGAACAACCAAAGCCTTGCTGAGGAAGCAGCAGCGAAGTGCGATTCGTGCCAGGCTGAAAACCTCTGCGAAAGCATAGCAGTCGCTGGGAAATCAGAGTCTGTTCTGTGGGTTGCTGTTGCTGCTTGCCTTAGCCTAGTATTATCAGCATGGCGGGAGAAACCCGCATTAAGCGAAAGACTCTTTGCACGGGCATCCCCTCTAGGAACGCACAGCATTCTTTGGGAAATCAGAGTCGGGTGTGTGGGATGCTGCCGGTTCCTTGCCAGAGCTTGTCTCCACAGCATGGTGTAATAAACCCGCATGGAGCGAAATCCTCATTGCCTGGGCATCCCCTCTGCTTGAGAGAGAACCGTGCCTGCGCCTGTGGAAAGAGCCTTAAGGAAAGGGACATGTCTGTCACTGGGCTCCACAGGAGCCTGTCTTGGGAAAATGCAGCACGCTGCCCCAGGAGAAGAGAAGGAGCCCTTGGCCTTGGGGTCGGGAAACGGTCGTGAAGCTGGAGAGCCGGCCCTGGCAGGAACAGCGGGCCTGCGGCAAGACAAGTGTCACCCGCTCCCTGTGCAGAGAGACGAAGCCTGGCTGCTAAGGAGACATGAGGGGACGATTGGGCAAGGGAGCGTGCTCCAATCTGAGGAAGGAGTCCGAGAAGGAAGGCCTTTCCTGTGCCTCTGGTCCCAAGGGGACAGCATCTCCTTGGCCACCTGTCCAGAGGGCAGAAGTGGGCTTGCCACCAAACTCCCGGCCCTGAACTCGCAGAATCACCTCCTGGAGGAATGGGCAATCAGATGCCGTCTTCCTCCAGGATGTGGCAGCATTGGCGGAGGCAGGGAGTGTCCCGGGGAAACAGGGACAGTTACCCATTACTCCCCATCCCAGGGCACGGGCGGTGTTGCAGTGATCCTCTCACGTCTCCTCAAGGATGGGGAAGGCACTGGCCTAGTCCCCTGTCCACCTGAACGCCAGAGCGAAAGGGCAGGCCTTGCCTATGCCGAGAGATGGCATTGTGAGCAGAGTGCCATCCTAGGCCACGCACGCTGCTGCAGGGTCGAGGCTGTGTCTGCTTAGTTCGGCTTAGCGAGGTGAACCCCGGGTGCGAACTTGGAGCCGAGGAAATCAAGGCCCAAGCGGCACCAGCTCTCCCGTGGCTCTTCTTCCCTGCCGCGACAGAGGGAACGACCAGAGCCTTGCAAAAGAAGGAGCAGTGAAGTGTGGATCGCGCCAAGCTGAAAAACTCTGCGAAAGCATAGCAGTCACTGGGAAATCAGAGTCGGTTCTGCGGGCTGCTTTTGTAGCTTGCCTTAGCCTAGTATTCGCAGCACGATGGGAGAAACCCGTAGAGAGCGAAAGCCCCTTTGCTGTGGCATCTCCTCTGGGAAAGCACAGCATTCGTTGTGAAATCAGAATCGGATGTGTGGGATGCTGCAGCTGAATGCCTGAGCTAGTCCCCGCAGAATGGTGGAAGATACCCGCATGGAGCGAAATCCTCTTTGCCCTAGCACCCCTTTGCCTAAGAGAAGCATGTTTGCACATCTGAAAGGGCCTTCCGGAAAGGGAAACGGCTGTCACCGCGCTCCCCAGAAACAAGTCTGGGGAAGGCACAGCACGCCGCCCCCAGAGAAGAGAAGGAGCCATTGGCCTTGGGGTCGGGAAACGGTCGGGAAGCAGAAGAGCCTGCACTGACAGGAACAGCAGGCCGGTGGCAAGACAAATGTCACCCGCTCCCTTTGCAGAGAGACAAAGCCTGGCGAATAAGGAGACATGAAGGGACGACTAGGGCAGGGACGCGTGCTCCACTCTGAGGAAGGAGTCTGGGCAGAAGGCAAGCCTGTCCTGTGCCTCTGGTCCCAAGGAGACAGCATCTCCTTGGGCAACTGTCCGTAGGGCAGACTTGGGCTAGCTACCTGGCGCCATACCCGGAACTCGCAGAAACAGCTCCCTCGAGAAATGCGCAGTCAGGTGCCATCTTCCTCCAAGATGTGACAGCATTGTGGGTGGCAGGGTGTGTGCCGGGAAAAGAGTGGGGACAATCCCCGAAAGCTCCCCATTCCAGTAACGGGCAGTGTTCAGGGATCCTGTCGCCTCTCCTCTCCTGTGAGGAAGACACTGACCTAGCCCGCGAATCCACCTGAGGGCCAGTGCCAAAGGCCAAAGTTGCCTACACCGGGAGATGGTAGTGTGCATAGAGTGCCATCCTAGGCAATGCACGCTGCTGCAGGGTTGTGGCTGTGTCTGCTTAGTTCACCCTGGCATGGGGAACCCAGGGCATCAACCTGGAGTCCGGGAAAGCAAGGCCCAAGAGGCAGCAGCTCTCCCGCATCTCTTCTTCCCTGCCGCTACAGAGCGAACAACCAAAGCCTTGCTGAGGAAGCAGCAGCGAAGTGCGATTCGTGCCAGGCTGAAAACCTCTGCGAAAGCATAGCAGTCGCTGGGAAATCAGAGTCTGTTCTGTGGGTTGCTGTTGCTGCTTGCCTTAGCCTAGTATTATCAGCATGGCGGGAGAAACCCGCATTAAGCGAAAGACTCTTTGCACGGGCATCCCCTCTAGGAACGCACAGCATTCTTTGGGAAATCAGAGTCGGGTGTGTGGGATGCTGCCGGTTCCTTGCCAGAGCTTGTCTCCACAGCATGGTGTAATAAACCAGCATGGAGCGAAATCCTCTATGCCTGGGCATCCCCTCTGCCTGAGAGAGAACCGTGCCTGCGCCTGTGGAAAGAGCCTTAAGGAAAGGGACATGTCTGTCACTGGGCTCCACAGGAGCCTGTCTTGGGAAAATGCAGCACGCTGCCCCAGGAGAAGAGAAGGAGCCCTTGGCCTTGGGGTCGGGAAACGGTCGTGAAGCTGGAGAGCCGGCCCTGGCAGGAACACCGGGCCTGCGGCAAGACAAGTGTCACCCGCTCCCTGTGCAGAGAGACGAAGCCTGGCTGCTAAGGAGACATGAGGGGACGATTGGGCAAGGGAGCGTGCTCCAATCTGAGGAAGGAGTCCGAGAAGGAAGGCCTTTCCTGTGCCTCTGGTCCCAAGGGGACAGCATCTCCTTGGCCACCTGTCCAGAGGGCAGAAGTGGGCTTGCCACCAAACTCCCGGCCCTGAACTCGCAGAATCACCTCCTGGAGGAATGGGCAATCAGATGCAGTCTTCCTCCAGGATGTGGCAGCATTGGCGGAGGCAGGGAGTGTCCCGGGGAAACAGGGACAGTTACCCATTACTCCCCATCCCAGGGCACGGGCGGTGTTGCAGTGATCCTCTCACGTCTCTTCAAGGATGGGGAAGGCACTGGCCTAGTCCCCTGTCCACCTGAACGCCAGAGCGAAAGGGCAGGCCTTGCCTATGCCAAGAGTTGGCATTGTGAGCAGAGTGCCATCCTAGGCCACGCACGCTGCTGCAGGGTCGAGGCTGTGTCTGCTTAGTTCGGCTTAGCGAGGTGAACCCCGGGTGCGAACTTGGAGCCGAGGAAATCAAGGCCCAAGCGGCACCAGCTCTCCCGTGGCTCTTCTTCCCTGCCGCGACAGAGGGAACGACCAAAGCCTTGCAAAAGAAGGAGCAGTGAAGTGTGGATCGCGCCAAGCTGAAAACCTCTGCGAAAGCATAGCAGTCACTGGGAAATCAGAGTCGGTTCTGCGGGCTGCTTTTGTAGCTTGCCTTAGCCTAGTATTCGCAGCACGATGGGAGAAACCCGTAGAGAGCGAAAGCCCCTTTGCTGTGGCATCTCCTCTGGGAAAGCACAGCATTCGTTGTGAAATCAGAATCGGATGTGTGGGATGCTGCAGCTGAATGCCTGAGCTAGTCCCCGCAGAATGGTGGAAGATACCCGCATGGAGCGAAATCCTCTTTGCCCTAGCACCCCTTTAGCTAAGAGAAGCATGGTTGCACATCTGAAAGGGCCTTCAGGAAAGGGAAACGGCTGTCACCGCGCTCCCCAGAAACAAGTCTGGGGAAGGCACAGCACGCCGCCCCCAGAGAAGAGAAGGAGCCATTGGCCTTGGGGTCGGGAAACGGTCGGGAAGCAGAAGAGCCTGCCCTGGCAGGAACAGCAGGCCGGTGGCAAGACAAATGTCACCCGCTCCCTTTGCAGAGAGACAAAGCCTGGCTAATAAGGAGACATGAAGGGACGACTAGGGCAGGGACGCGTGCTCCACTCTGAGGAAGGAGTCTGGGCAGAAGGCAGGCCTGTCCTGTGCCTCTGGTCCCAAGGGGACAGCATCTCCTTGGGCAACTGTCCGTAGGGCAGACTTGGGCTAGCTACCTGGCGCCATACCCGGAACTCGCAGAAACAGCTCCCTCGAGAAATGCGCAGTCAGGTGCCATCTTCCTCCAAGATGTGACAGCATTGTGGGTGGCAGGGTGTGTGCCGGGAAAAGAGTGGGGACAATCCCCGAAAGCTCCCCATTCCAGTAACGGGCAGTGTTCAGGGATCCTGTCGCCTCTCCTCTCCTGTGAGGAAGACACTGACCTAGCCCGCGAATCCACCTGAGGGCCAGTGCCAAAGGCCAAAGTTGCCTACACCGGGAGATGGTAGTGTGCATAGAGTGCCATCCTAGGCAATGCACGCTGCTGCAGGGTTGTGGCTGTGTCTGCTTAGTTCACCCTGGCATGGGGAACCCAGGGCATCAACATGGAGTCCGGGAAAGCAAGGCCCAAGAGGCAGCAGCTCTCCCGCAGCTCTTCTTCCCTGCCGCTACAGAGCGAACAACGAAAGCCTTGCTGAGGAAGCAGCAGCGAAGTGCGATTCGTGCCAGGCTGAAAACCTCTGCGAAAGCATAGCAGTCGCTGGGAAATCAGAGTCTGTTCTGTGGGTTGCTGTTGCTGCTTGCCTTAGCCTAGTATTATCAGCATGGCGGGAGAAACCCGCATTAAGCGAAAGACTCTTTGCACGGGCATCCCCTCTAGGAACGCACAGCATTCTTTGGGAAATCAGAGTCGGGTGTGTGGGATGCTGCCGGTTCCTTGCCAGAGCTTGTCTCCACAGCATGGTGTAATAAACCCGCATGGAGCGAAATCCTCTATGCCTGGGCATCCCCTCTGCCTGAGAGAGAACCGTGCCTGCGCCTGTGGAAAGAGCCTTAAGGAAAGGGACATGTCTGTCACTGGGCTCCACAGGAGCCTGTCTTGGGAAAATGCAGCACGCTGCCCCAGGAGAAGAGAAGGAGCCCTTGGCCTTGGGGTCGGGAAACGGTCGTGAAGCTGGAGAGCCGGCCCTGGCAGGAACAGCGGGCCTGCGGCAAGACAAGTGTCACCCGCTCCCTGTGCAGAGAGACGAAGCCTGGCTGCTAAGGAGACATGAGGGGACGATTGGGCAAGGGAGCGTGCTCCAATCTGAGGAAGGAGTCCGAGAAGGAAGGCCTTTCCTGTGCCTCTGGTCCCAAGGGGACAGCATCTCCTTGGCCACCTGTCCAGAGGGCAGAAGTGGGCTTGCCACCAAACTCCCGGCCCTGAACTCGCAGAATCACCTCCTGGAGGAATGGGCAATCAGATGCCGTCTTCCTCCAGGATGTGGCAGCATTGGCGGAGGCAGGGAGTGTCCCGGGGAAACAGGGACAGTTACCCATTACTCCCCATCCCAGGGCACGGGCGGTGTTGCAGTGATCCTCTCACGTCTCCTCAAGGATGGGGAAGGCACTGGCCTAGTCCCCTGTCCACCTGAACGCCAGAGCGAAAGGGCAGGCCTTGCCTATGCCGAGAGATGGCATTGTGAGCAGAGTGCCATCCTAGGCCACGCACGCTGCTGCAGGGTCGAGGCTGTGTCTGCTTAGTTCGGCTTAGCGAGGTGAACCCCGGGTGCGAACTTGGAGCCGAGGAAATCAAGGCCCAAGCGGCACCAGCTCTCCCGTGGCTCTTCTTCCCTGCCGCGACAGAGGGAACGACCAGAGCCTTGCAAAAGAAGGAGCAGTGAAGTGTGGATCGCGCCAAGCTGAAAAACTCTGCGAAAGCATAGCAGTCACTGGGAAATCAGAGTCGGTTCTGCGGGCTGCTTTTGTAGCTTGCCTTAGCCTAGTATTCGCAGCACGATGGGAGAAACCCGTAGAGAGCGAAAGCCCCTTTGCTGTGGCATCTCCTCTGGGAAAGCACAGCATTCGTTGTGAAATCAGAATCGGATGTGTGGGATGCTGCAGCTGAATGCCTGAGCTAGTCCCCGCAGAATGGTGGAAGATACCCGCATGGAGCGAAATCCTCTTTGCCCTAGCACCCCTTTGCCTAAGAGAAGCATGGTTGCACATCTGAAAGGGCCTTCAGGAAAGGGAAACGGCTGTCACCGCGCTCCCCAGAAACAAGTCTGGGGAAGGCACAGCACGCCGCCCCCAGAGAAGAGAAGGAGCCATTGGCCTTGGGGTCGGGAAACGGTCGGGAAGCAGAAGAGCCTGCCCTGGCAGGAACAGCAGGCCGGTGGCAAGACAAATGTCACCCGCTCCCTTTGCAGAGAGACAAAGCCTGGCTAATAAGGAGACATGAAGGGACGACTAGGGCAGGGACGCGTGCTCCACTCTGAGGAAGGAGTCTGGGCAGAAGGCAGGCCTGTCCTGTGCCTCTGGTCCCAAGGGGACAGCATCTCCTTGGGCAACTGTCCGTAGGGCAGACTTGGGCTAGCTACCTGGCGCCATACCCGGAACTCGCAGAAACAGCTCCCTCGAGAAATGCGCAGTCAGGTGCCATCTTCCTCCAAGATGTGACAGCATTGTGGGTGGCAGGGTGTGTGCCGGGAAAAGAGTGGGGACAATCCCCGAAAGCTCCCCATTCCAGTAACGGGCAGTGTTCAGGGATCCTGTCGCCTCTCCTCTCCTGTGAGGAAGACACTGACCTAGCCCGCGAATCCACCTGAGGGCCAGTGCCAAAGGCCAAAGTTGCCTACACCGGGAGATGGTAGTGTGCATAGAGTGCCATCCTAGGCAATGCACGCTGCTGCAGGGTTGTGGCTGTGTCTGCTTAGTTCACCCTGGCATGGGGAACCCAGGGCATCAACATGGAGTCCGGGAAAGCAAGGCCCAAGAGGCAGCAGCTCTCCCGCAGCTCTTCTTCCCTGCCGCTACAGAGCGAACAACCAAAGCCTTGCTGAGGAAGCAGCAGCGAAGTGCGATTCGTGCCAGGCTGAAAACCTCTGCGAAAGCATAGCAGTCGCTGGGAAATCAGAGTCTGTTCTGTGGGTTGCTGTTGCTGCTTGCCTTAGCCTAGTATTATCAGCATGGCGGGAGAAACCCGCATTAAGCGAAAGACTCTTTGCACGGGCATCCCCTCTAGGAACGCACAGCATTCTTTGGGAAATCAGAGTCGGGTGTGTGGGATGCTGCCTGTTCCTTGCCAGAGCTTGTCTCCACAGCATGGTGTAATAAACCCGCATGGAGCGAAATCCTCTATGCCTGGGCATCCCCTCTGCCTGAGAGAGAACCGTGCCTGCGCCTGTGGAAAGAGCCTTAAGGAAAGGGACATGTCTGTCACTGGGCTCCACAGGAGCCTGTCTTGGGAAAATGCAGCACGCTGCCCCAGGAGAAGAGAAGGAGCCCTTGGCCTTGGGGTCGGGAAACGGTCGTGAAGCTGGAGAGCCGGCCCTGGCAGGAACAGCGGGCCTGCGGCAAGACAAGTGTCACCCGCACCCTGTGCAGAGAGACGAAGCCTGGCTGCTAAGGAGACATGAGGGGACGATTGGGCAAGGGAGCGTGCTCCAATCTGAGGAAGGAGTCCGAGAAGGAAGGCCTTTCCTGTGCCTCTGGTCCCAAGGGGACAGCATCTCCTTGGCCACCAGTCCAGAGGGCAGAAGTGGGCTTGCCACCAAACTCCCGGCCCTGAACTCGCAGAATCACCTCCTGGAGGAATGGGCAATCAGATGCCGTCTTCCTCCAGGATGTGGCAGCATTGGCGGAGGCAGGGAGTGTCCCGGGGAAACATGGACAGTTACCCATTACTCCCCATCCCAGGGCACGGGCGGTGTTGCAGTGATCCTCTCACGTCTCCTCAAGGATGGGGAAGGCACTGGCCTAGTCCCCTGTCCACCTGAACGCCAGAGCGAAAGGGCAGGCCTTGCCTATGCCGAGAGATGGCATTGTGAGCAGAGTGCCATCCTAGGCCACGCACGCTGCTGCAGGGTCGAGGCTGTGTCTGCTTAGTTCGGCTTAGCGAGGTGAACCCCGGGTGCGAACTTGGAGCCGAGGAAATCAAGGCCCAAGCGGCACCAGCTCTCCCGTGGCTCTTCTTCCCTGCCGCGACAGAGGGAACGACCAAAGCCTTGCAAAAGAAGGAGCAGTGAAGTGTGGATCGCGCCAAGCTGAAAACCTCTGCGAAAGCATAGCAGTCACTGGGAAATCAGAGTCGGTTCTGCGGGCTGCTTTTGTAGCTTGCCTTAGCCTAGTATTCGCAGCACGATGGGAGAAACCCGTAGAGAGCGAAAGCCCCTTTGCTGTGGCATCTCCTCTGGGAAAGCACAGCATTCGTTGTGAAATCAGAATCGGATGTGTGGGATGCTGCAGCTGAATGCCTGAGCTAGTCTCCGCAGAATGGTTGAAGATACCCACATGGAGCGAAATCCTCTTTGCCCTAGCACCCCTTTGCCTAAGAGAAGCATGTTTGCACTTCTGAAAGGGCCTTCAGGAAAGGGAAACGGCTGTCACCGCGCTCCCCAGAAACAAGTCTGGGGAAGGCACAGCACGCCGCCCCCAGAGAAGAGAAGGAGCCATTGGCCTTGGGGTCGGGAAACGGTCGGGAAGCAGAAGAGCCTGCCCTGACAGGAACAGCAGGCCGGTGGCAAGACAAATGTCACCCGCTCCCTTTGCAGAGAGACAAAGCCTGGCTAATAAGGAGACATGAAGGGACGACTAGGGCAGGGACGCGTGCTCCACTCTGAGGAAGGAGTCTGGGCAGAAGGCAGGCCTGTCCTGTGCCTCTGGTCCCAAGGGGACAGCATATCCTTGGGCAACTGTCCGTAGGGCAGACTTGGGCTAGCTACCTGGCGCCATACCCGGAACTCGCAGAAACAGCTCCCTCGAGATATGCGCAGTCAGGTGCCATCTTCCTCCAAGATGTGACAGCATTGTGGGTGGCAGGGTGTGTGCCGGGAAAAGAGTGGGGACAATCCCCGAAAGCTCCACATTCCAGTAACGGGCAGTGTTCAGGGATCCTGTCGCCTCTCCTCTCCTGTGAGGAAGACACTGACCTAGCCCGCGAATCCACCTGAGGGCCAGTGCCAAAGGCCAAAGTTGCCTACACCGGGAGATGGTAGTGTGCATAGAGTGCCATCCTAGGCAATGCACGCTGCTGCAGGGTTGTGGCTGTGTCTGCTTAGTTCACCCTGGCATGGGGAACCCAGGGCATCAACATGGAGTCCGGGAAAGCAAGGCCCAAGAGGCAGCAGCTCTCCCGCAGCTCTTCTTCCCTGCCGCTACAGAGCGAACAACCAAAGCCTTGCTGAGGAAGCAGCAGCGAAGTGCGATTCGTGCCAGGCTGAAAACCTCTGCGAAAGCATAGCAGTCGCTGGGAAATCAGAGTCTGTTCTGTGGGTTGCTGTTGCTGCTTGCCTTAGCCTAGTATTATCAGCATGGCGGGAGAAACCCGCATTAAGCGAAAGACTCTTGGCACGGGCATCCCCTCTAGGAACGCACAGCATTCTTTGGGAAATCAGAGTCGGGTGTGTGGGATGCTGCCGGTTCCTTGCCAGAGCTTGTCTCCACAGCATGGTGTAATAAACCCGCATGGAGCGAAATCCTCTATGCCTGGGCATCCCCTCTGCCTGAGAGAGAACCGTGCCTGCGCCTGTGGAAAGAGCCTTAAGGAAAGGGACATGTCTGTCACTGGGCTCCACAGGAGCCTGTCTTGGGTAAATGCAGCACGCTGCCCCAGGAGAAGAGAAGGAGCCCTTGGCCTTGGGGTCGGGAAACGTTCGTGAAGCTGGAGAGCCGGCCCTGGCAGGAACAGCGGGCCTGCGGCAAGACAAGTGTCACCCGCTCCCTGTGCAGAGAGACGAAGCCTGGCTGCTAAGGAGACATGAGGGGACGATTGGGCAAGGGAGCGTGCTCCAATCTGAGGAAGGAGACCGAGAAGGAAGGCCTTTCCTGTGCCTCTGGTCCCAAGGGGACAGCATCTCCTTGGCCACCTGTCCAGAGGGCAGAAGTGGGCTTGCCACCAAACTCCCGGCCCTGAACTCGCAGAATCACCTCCTGGAGGAATGGGCAATCAGATGCCGTCTTCCTCCAGGATGTGGCAGCATTGGCGGAGGCAGGGAGTGTCCTGGGGAAACAGGGACAGTTACCCATTACTCCACATCCCAGGGCACGGGCGGTGTTGCAGTGATCCTCTCACGTCTCCTCAAGGATGGGGAAGGCACTGGCCTAGTCCCCTGTCCACCTGAACGCCAGAGCGAAAGGGCAGGCCTTGCCTATGCCGAGAGATGGCATTGTGAGCAGAGTGCCATCCTAGGCCACGCACGCTGCTGCAGGGTCGAGGCTGTGTCTGCTTAGTTCGGCTTAGCGAGGTGAACCCCGGGTGCGAGCTTGAAGCCGAGGAAATCAAGGCCCAAGCGGCACCAGCTCTCCCGTGGCTCTTCTTCCCTGCCGCGACAGAGGGAACGACCAAAGCCTTGCAAAAGAAGGAGCAGTGAAGTGTGGATCGCGCCAAGCTGAAAACCTCTGCGAAAGCATAGCAGTCACTGGGAAATCAGAGTCGGTTCTGCGGGCTGCTTTTGTAGCTTGCCTTAGCCTAGTATTCGTTCGCAGCACGATGGGAGAAACCCGTAGAGAGCGAAAGCCCCTTTGCTGTGGCATCTCCTCTGGGAAAGCACAGCATTCGTTGTGAAATCAGAATCGGATGTGTGGGATGCTGCAGCTGAATGCCTGAGCTAGTCTCCGCAGAATGGTTGAAGATACCCACATGGAGCGAAATCCTCTTTGCCCTAGCACCCCTTTGCCTAAGAGAAGCATGTTTGCACTTCTGAAAGGGCCTTCAGGAAAGGGAAACGGCTGTCACCGCGCTCCCCAGAAACAAGTCTGGGGAAGGCACAGCACGCCGCCCCCAGAGAAGAGAAGGAGCCATTGGCCTTGGGGTCGGGAAACGGTCGGGAAGCAGAAGAGCCTGCCCTGACAGGAACAGCAGGCCGGTGGCAAGACAAATGTCACCCGCTCCCTTTGCAGAGAGACAAAGCCTGGCTAATAAGGAGACATGAAGGGACGACTAGGGCAGGGACGCGTGCTCCACTCTGAGGAAGGAGTCTGGGCAGAAGGCAGGCCTGTCCTGTGCCTCTGGTCCCAAGGGGACAGCATCTCCTTGGGCAACTGTCCGTAGGGCAGACTTGGGCTAGCTACCTGGCGCCATACCCGGAACTCGCAGAAACAGCTCCCTCGAGATATGCGCAGTCAGGTGCCATCTTCCTCCAAGATGTGACAGCATTGTGGGTGGCAGGGTGTGTGCCGGGAAAAGAGTGGGGACAATCCCCGAAAGCTCCCCATTCCAGTAACGGGCAGTGTTCAGGGATCCTGTCGCCTCTCCTCTCCTGTGAGGAAGACACTGACCTAGCCCGCGAATCCACCTGAGGGCCAGTGCCAAAGGCCAAAGTTGCCTACACCGGGAGATGGTAGTGTGCATAGAGTGCCATCCTAGGCAATGCACGCTGCTGCAGGGTTGTGGCTGTGTCTGCTTAGTTCACCCTGGCATGGGGAACCCAGGGCATCAACATGGAGTCCGGGAAAGCAAGGCCCAAGAGGCAGCAGCTCTCCCGCATCTCTTCTTCCCTGCCGCTACAGAGCGAACAACCAAAGCCTTGCTGAGGAAGCAGCAGCGAAGTGCGATTCGTGCCAGGCTGAAAACCTCTGCGAAAGCATAGCAGTCGCTGGGAAATCAGAGTCTGTTCTGTGGGTTGCTGTTGCTGCTTGCCTTAGCCTAGTATTATCAGCATGGCGGGAGAAACCCGCATTAAGCGAAAGACTCTTTGCACGGGCATCCCCTCTAGGAACGCACAGCATTCTTTGGGAAATCAGAGTCGGGTGTGTGGGATGCTGCCGGTTCCTTGCCAGAGCTTGTCTCCACAGCATGGTGTAATAAACCCGCATGGAGCGAAATCCTCATTGCCTGGGCATCCCCTCTGCTTGAGAGAGAACCGTGCCTGCGCCTGTGGAAAGAGCCTTAAGGAAAGGGACATGTCTGTCACTGGGCTCCACAGGAGCCTGTCTTGGGAAAATGCAGCACGCTGCCCCAGGAGAAGAGAAGGAGCCCTTGGCCTTGGGGTCGGGAAACGGTCGTGAAGCTGGAGAGCCGGCCCTGGCAGGAACAGCGGGCCTGCGGCAAGACAAGTGTCACCCGCTCCCTGTGCAGAGAGACGAAGCCTGGCTGCTAAGGAGACATGAGGGGACGATTGGGCAAGGGAGCGTGCTCCAATCTGAGGAAGGAGTCCGAGAAGGAAGGCCTTTCCTGGGCCTCTGGTCCCAAGGGGACAGCATCTCCTTGGCCACCTGTCCAGAGGGCAGAAGTGGGCTTGCCACCAAACTCCCGGCCCTGAACTCGCAGAATCACCTCCTGGAGGAATGGGCAATCAGATGCCGTCTTCCTCCAGGATGTGGCAGCATTGGCGGAGGCAGGGAGTGTCCCGGGGAAACAGGGACAGTTACCCATTACTCCCCATCCCAGGGCACGGGCGGTGTTGCAGTGATCCTCTCACGTCTCCTCAAGGATGGGGAAGGCACTGGCCTAGTCCCCTGTCCACCTGAACGCCAGAGCGAAAGGGCAGGCCTTGCCTATGCCGAGAGATGGCATTGTGAGCAGAGTGCCATCCTAGGCCACGCACGCTGCTGCAGGGTCGAGGCTGTGTCTGCTTAGTTCGGCTTAGCGAGGTGAACCCCGGGTGCGAACTTGGAGCCGAGGAAATCAAGGCCCAAGCGGCACCAGCTCTCCCGTGGCTCTTCTTCCCTGCCGCGACAGAGGGAACGACCAAAGCCTTGCAAAAGAAGGAGCAGTGAAGTGTGGATCGCGCCAAGCTGAAAACCTCTGCGAAAGCATAGCAGTCACTGGGAAATCAGAGTCGGTTCTGCGGGCTGCTTTTGTAGCTTGCCTTAGCCTAGTATTCGCAGCACGATGGGAGAAACCCGTAGAGAGCGAAAGCCCCTTTGCTGTGGCATCTCCTCTGGGAAAGCACAGCATTCGTTGTGAAATCAGAATCGGATGTGTGGGATGCTGCAGCTGAATGCCTGAGCTAGTCCCCGCAGAATGGTGGAAGATACCCGCATGGAGCGAAATCCTCTTTGCCCTAGCACCCCTTTGCCTAAGAGAAGCATGTTTGCACATCTGAAAGGGCCTTCCGGAAAGGGAAACGGCTGTCACCGCGCTCCCCAGAAACAAGTCTGGGGAAGGCACAGCACGCCGCCCCCAGAGAAGAGAAGGAGCCATTGGCCTTGGGGTCGGGAAACGGTCGGGAAGCAGAAGAGCCTGCACTGACAGGAACAGCAGGCCGGTGGCAAGACAAATGTCACCCGCTCCCTTTGCAGAGAGACAAAGCCTGGCGAATAAGGAGACATGAAGGGACGACTAGGGCAGGGACGCGTGCTCCACTCTGAGGAAGGAGTCTGGGCAGAAGGCAAGCCTGTCCTGTGCCTCTGGTCCCAAGGAGACAGCATCTCCTTGGGCAACTGTCCGTAGGGCAGACTTGGGCTAGCTACCTGGCGCCATACCCGGAACTCGCAGAAACAGCTCCCTCGAGAAATGCGCAGTCAGGTGCCATCTTCCTCCAAGATGTGACAGCATTGTGGGTGGCAGGGTGTGTGCCGGGAAAAGAGTGGGGACAATCCCCGAAAGCTCCCCATTCCAGTAACGGGCAGTGTTCAGGGATCCTGTCGCCTCTCCTCTCCTGTGAGGAAGACACTGACCTAGCCCGCGAATCCACCTGAGGGCCAGTGCCAAAGGCCAAAGTTGCCTACACCGGGAGATGGTAGTGTGCATAGAGTGCCATCCTAGGCAATGCACGCTGCTGCAGGGTTGTGGCTGTGTCTGCTTAGTTCACCCTGGCATGGGGAACCCAGGGCATCAACCTGGAGTCCGGGAAAGCAAGGCCCAAGAGGCAGCAGCTCTCCCGCATCTCTTCTTCCCTGCCGCTACAGAGCGAACAACCAAAGCCTTGCTGAGGAAGCAGCAGCGAAGTGCGATTCGTGCCAGGCTGAAAACCTCTGCGAAAGCATAGCAGTCGCTGGGAAATCAGAGTCTGTTCTGTGGGTTGCTGTTGCTGCTTGCCTTAGCCTAGTATTATCAGCATGGCGGGAGAAACCCGCATTAAGCGAAAGACTCTTTGCACGGGCATCCCCTCTAGGAACGCACAGCATTCTTTGGGAAATCAGAGTCGGGTGTGTGGGATGCTGCCGGTTCCTTGCCAGAGCTTGTCTCCACAGCATGGTGTAATAAACCAGCATGGAGCGAAATCCTCTATGCCTGGGCATCCCCTCTGCCTGAGAGAGAACCGTGCCTGCGCCTGTGGAAAGAGCCTTAAGGAAAGGGACATGTCTGTCACTGGGCTCCACAGGAGCCTGTCTTGGGAAAATGCAGCACGCTGCCCCAGGAGAAGAGAAGGAGCCCTTGGCCTTGGGGTCGGGAAACGGTCGTGAAGCTGGAGAGCCGGCCCTGGCAGGAACAGCGGGCCTGCGGCAAGACAAGTGTCACCCGCTCCCTGTGCAGAGAGACGAAGCCTGGCTGCTAAGGAGACATGAGGGGACGATTGGGCAAGGGAGCGTGCTCCAATCTGAGGAAGGAGTCCGAGAAGGAAGGCCTTTCCTGTGCCTCTGGTCCCAAGGGGACAGCATCTCCTTGGCCACCTGTCCAGAGGGCAGAAGTGGGCTTGCCACCAAACTCCCGGCCCTGAACTCGCAGAATCACCTCCTGGAGGAATGGGCAATCAGATGCAGTCTTCCTCCAGGATGTGGCAGCATTGGCGGAGGCAGGGAGTGTCCCGGGGAAACAGGGACAGTTACCCATTACTCCCCATCCCAGGGCACGGGCGGTGTTGCAGTGATCCTCTCACGTCTCTTCAAGGATGGGGAAGGCACTGGCCTAGTCCCTTGTCCACCTGAACGCCAGAGCGAAAGGGCAGGCCTTGCCTATGCCAAGAGTTGGCATTGTGAGCAGAGTGCCATCCTAGGCCACGCACGCTGCTGCAGGGTCGAGGCTGTGTCTGCTTAGTTCGGCTTAGCGAGGTGAACCCCGGGTGCGAACTTGGAGCCGAGGAAATCAAGGCCCAAGCGGCACCAGCTCTCCCGTGGCTCTTCTTCCCTGCCGCGACAGAGGGAACGACCAAAGCCTTGCAAAAGAAGGAGCAGTGAAGTGTGGATCGCGCCAAGCTGAAAACCTCTGCGAAAGCATAGCAGTCACTGGGAAATCAGAGTCGGTTCTGCGGGCTGCTTTTGTAGCTTGCCTTAGCCTAGTATTCGCAGCACGATGGGAGAAACCCGTAGAGAGCGAAAGCCCCTTTGCTGTGGCATCTCCTCTGGGAAAGCACAGCATTCGTTGTGAAATCAGAATCGGATGTGTGGGATGCTGCAGCTGAATGCCTGAGCTAGTCCCCGCAGAATGGTGGAAGATACCCGCATGGAGCGAAATCCTCTTTGCCCTAGCACCCCTTTGCCTAAGAGAAGCATGTTTGCACATCTGAAAGGGCCTTCAGGAAAGGGAAACGGCTGTCACCGCGCTCCCCAGAAACAAGTCTGGGGAAGGCACAGCACGCCGCCCCCAGAGAAGAGAAGGAGCCATTGGCCTTGGGGTCGGGAAACGGTCGGGAAGCAGAAGAGCCTGCCCTGGCAGGAACAGCAGGCCGGTGGCAAGACAAATGTCACCCGCTCCCTTTGCAGAGAGACAAAGCCTGGCTAATAAGGAGACATGAAGGGACGACTAGGGCAGGGACGCGTGCTCCACTCTGAGGAAGGAGTCTGGGCAGAAGGCAGGCCTGTCCTGTGCCTCTGGTCCCAAGGGGACAGCATCTCCTTGGGCAACTGTCCGTAGGGCAGACTTGGGCTAGCTACCTGGCGCCATACCCGGAACTCGCAGAAACAGCTCCCTCGAGAAATGCGCAGTCAGGTGCCATCTTCCTCCAAGATGTGACAGCATTGTGGGTGGCAGGGTGTGTGCCGGGAAAAGAGTGGGGACAATCCCCGAAAGCTCCCCATTCCAGTAACGGGCAGTGTTCAGGGATCCTGTCGCCTCTCCTCTCCTGTGAGGAAGACACTGACCTAGCCCGCGAATCCACCTGAGGGCCAGTGCCAAAGGCCAAAGTTGCCTACACCGGGAGATGGTAGTGTGCATAGAGTGCCATCCTAGGCAATGCACGCTGCTGCAGGGTTGTGGCTGTGTCTGCTTAGTTCACCCTGGCATGGGGAACCCAGGGCATCAACATGGAGTCCGGGAAAGCAAGGCCCAAGAGGCAGCAGCTCTCCTGCAGCTCTTCTTCCCTGCCGCTACAGAGCGAACAACCAAAGCCTTGCTGAGGAAGCAGCAGCGAAGTGCGATTCGTGCCAGGCTGAAAACCTCTGCGAAAGCATAGCAGTCGCTGGGAAATCAGAGTCTGTTCTGTGGGTTGCTGTTGCTGCTTGCCTTAGCCTAGTATTATCAGCATGGCGGGAGAAACCCGCATTAAGCGAAAGACTCTTTGCACGGGCATCCCCTCTAGGAACGCACAGCATTCTTTGGGAAATCAGAGTCGGGTGTGTGGGATGCTGCCGGTTCCTTGCCAGAGCTTGTCTCCACAGCATGGTGTAATAAACCCGCATGGAGCGAAATCCTCTATGCCTGGGCATCCCCTCTGCCTGAGAGAGAACCGTGCCTGCGCCTGTGGAAAGAGCCTTAAGGAAAGGGACATGTCTGTCACTGGGCTCCACAGGAGCCTGTCTTGGGAAAATGCAGCACGCTGCCCCAGGAGAAGAGAAGGAGCCCTTGGCCTTGGGGTCGGGAAACGGTCGTGAAGCTGGAGAGCCGGCCCTGGCAGGAACAGCGGGCCTGCGGCAAGACAAGTGTCACCCGCTCCCTGTGCAGAGAGACGAAGCCTGGCTGCTAAGGAGACATGAGGGGACGATTGGGCAAGGGAGCGTGCTCCAATATGAGGAAGGAGTCCGAGAAGGAAGGCCTTTCCTGTGCCTCTGGTCCCAAGGGGACAGCATCTCCTTGGCCACCTGTCCAGAGGGCAGAAGTGGGCTTGCCACCAAACTCCCGGCCCTGAACTCGCAGAATCACCTCCTGGAGGAATGGGCAATCAGATGCCGTCTTCCTCCAGGATGTGGCAGCATTGGCGGAGGCAGGGAGTGTCCCGGGGAAACAGGGACAGTTACCCATTACTCCCCATCCCAGGGCACGGGCGGTGTTGCAGTGATCCTCTCACGTCTCCTCAAGGATGGGGAAGGCACTGGCCTAGTCCCCTGTCCACCTGAACGCCAGAGCGAAAGGGCAGGCCTTGCCTATGCCGAGAGATGGCATTGTGAGCAGAGTGCCATCCTAGGCCACGCACGCTGCTGCAGGGTCGAGGCTGTGTCTGCTTAGTTCGGCTTAGCGAGGTGAACCCCGGGTGCGAACTTGGAGCCGAGGAAATCAAGGCCCAAGCAGCACCAGCTCTCCCGTGGCTCTTCTTCCCTGCCGCGACAGAGGGAACGAACAGAGCCTTGCAAAAGAAGGAGCAGTGAAGTGTGGATCGCGCCAAGCTGAAAACCTCTGCGAAAGCATAGCAGTCACTGGGAAATCAGAGTCGGTTCTGCGGGCTGCTTTTGTAGCTTGCCTTAGCCTAGTATTCGCAGCACGATGGGAGAAACCCGTAGAGAGCGAAAGCCCCTTTGCTGTGGCATCTCCTCTGGGAAAGCACAGCATTCGTTGTGAAATCAGAATCGGATGTGTGGGATGCTGCAGCTGAATGCCTGAGCTAGTCCCCGCAGAATGGTGGAAGATACCCGCATGGAGCGAAATCCTCTTTGCCCTAGCACCCCTTTGCCTAAGAGAAGCATGGTTGCACATCTGAAAGGGCCTTCAGGAAAGGGAAACGGCTGTCACCGCGCTCCCCAGAAACAAGTCTGGGGAAGGCACAGCACGCCGCCCCCAGAGAAGAGAAGGAGCCATTGGCCTTGGGGTCGGGAAACGGTCGGGAAGCAGAAGAGCCTGCCCTGGCAGGAACAGCAGGCCGGTGGCAAGACAAATGTCACCCGCTCCCTTTGCAGAGAGACAAAGCCTGGCTAATAAGGAGACATGAAGGGACGACTAGGGCAGGGACGCGTGCTCCACTCTGAGGAAGGAGTCTGGGCAGAAGGCAGGCCTGTCCTGTGCCTCTGGTCCCAAGGGGACAGCATCTCCTTGGGCAACTGTCCGTAGGGCAGACTTGGGCTAGCTACCTGGCGCCATACCCGGAACTCGCAGAAACAGCTCCCTCGAGAAATGCGCAGTCAGGTGCCATCTTCCTCCAAGATGTGACAGCATTGTGGGTGGCAGGGTGTGTGCCGGGAAAAGAGTGGGGACAATCCCCGAAAGCTCCCCATTCCAGTAACGGGCAGTGTTCAGGGATCCTGTCGCCTCTCCTCTCCTGTGAGGAAGACACTGACCTAGCCCGCGAATCCACCTGAGGGCCAGTGCCAAAGGCCAAAGTTGCCTACACCGGGAGATGGTAGTGTGCATAGAGTGCCATCCTAGGCAATGCACGCTGCTGCAGGGTTGTGGCTGTGTCTGCTTAGTTCACCCTGGCATGGGGAACCCAGGGCATCAACATGGAGTCCGGGAAAGCAAGGCCCAAGAGGCAGCAGCTCTCCCGCAGCTCTTCTTCCCTGCCGCTACAGAGCGAACAACCAAAGCCTTGCTGAGGAAGCAGCAGCGAAGTGCGATTCGGGCCAGGCTGAAAACCTCTGCGAAAGCATAGCAGTCGCTGGGAAATCAGAGTCTGTTCTGTGGGTTGCTGTTGCTGCTTGCCTTAGCCTAGTATTATCAGCATGGCGGGAGAAACCCGCATTAAGCGAAAGAGTCTTTGCACGGGCATCCCCTCTAGGAACGCACAGCATTCTTTGGGAAATCAGAGTCGGGTGTGTGGGATGCTGCCTGTTCCTTGCCAGAGCTTGTCTCCACAGCATGGTGTAATAAACCCGCATGGAGCGAAATCCTCTATGCCTGGGCATCCCCTCTGCCTGAGAGAGAACCGTGCCTGCGCCTGTGGAAAGAGCCTTAAGGAAAGGGACATGTCTGTCACTGGGCTCCACAGGAGCCTGTCTTGGGAAAATGCAGCACGCTGCCCCAGGAGAAGAGAAGGAGCCCTTGGCCTTGGGGTCGGGAAACGGTCGTGAAGCTGGAGAGCCGGCCCTGGCAGGAACAGCGGGCCTGCGGCAAGACAAGTGTCACCCGCACCCTGTGCAGAGAGACGAAGCCTGGCTGCTAAGGAGACATGAGGGGACGATTGGGCAAGGGAGCGTGCTCCAATCTGAGGAAGGAGTCCGAGAAGGAAGGCCTTTCCTGTGCCTCTGGTCCCAAGGGGACAGCATCTCCTTGGCCACCAGTCCAGAGGGCAGAAGTGGGCTTGCCACCAAACTCCCGGCCCTGAACTCGCAGAATCACCTCCTGGAGGAATGGGCAATCAGATGCCGTCTTCCTCCAGGATGTGGCAGCATTGGCGGAGGCAGGGAGTGTCCCGGGGAAACATGGACAGTTACCCATTACTCCCCATCCCAGGGCACGGGCGGTGTTGCAGTGATCCTCTCACGTCTCCTCAAGGATGGGGAAGGCACTGGCCTAGTCCCCTGTCCACCTGAACGCCAGAGCGAAAGGGCAGGCCTTGCCTATGCCGAGAGATGGCATTGTGAGCAGAGTGCCATCCTAGGCCACGCACGCTGCTGCAGGGTCGAGGCTGTGTCTGCTTAGTTCGGCTTAGCGAGGTGAACCCCGGGTGCGAACTTGGAGCCGAGGAAATCAAGGCCCAAGCGGCACCAGCTCTCCCGTGGCTCTTCTTCCCTGCCGCGACAGAGGGAACGACCAAAGCCTTGCAAAAGAAGGAGCAGTGAAGTGTGGATCGCGCCAAGCTGAAAACCTCTGCGAAAGCATAGCAGTCACTGGGAAATCAGAGTCGGTTCTGCGGGCTGCTTTTGTAGCTTGCCTTAGCCTAGTATTCGCAGCACGATGGGAGAAACCCGTAGAGAGCGAAAGCCCCTTTGCTGTGGCATCTCCTCTGGGAAAGCACAGCATTCGTTGTGAAATCAGAATCGGATGTGTGGGATGCTGCAGCTGAATGCCTGAGCTAGTCTCCGCAGAATGGTTGAAGATACCCACATGGAGCGAAATCCTCTTTGCCCTAGCACCCCTTTGCCTAAGAGAAGCATGTTTGCACTTCTGAAAGGGCCTTCAGGAAAGGGAAACGGCTGTCACCGCGCTCCCCAGAAACAAGTCTGGGGAAGGCACAGCACGCCGCCCCCAGAGAAGAGAAGGAGCCATTGGCCTTGGGGTCGGGAAACGGTCGGGAAGCAGAAGAGCCTGCCCTGACAGGAACAGCAGGCCGGTGGCAAGACAAATGTCACCCGCTCCCTTTGCAGAGAGACAAAGCCTGGCTAATAAGGAGACATGAAGGGACGACTAGGGCAGGGACGCGTGCTCCACTCTGAGGAAGGAGTCTGGGCAGAAGGCAGGCCTGTCCTGTGCCTCTGGTCCCAAGGGGACAGCATCTCCTTGGGCAACTGTCCGTAGGGCAGACTTGGGCTAGCTACCTGGCGCCATACCCGGAACTCGCAGAAACAGCTCCCTCGAGATATGCGCAGTCAGGTGCCATCTTCCTCCAAGATGTGACAGCATTGTGGGTGGCAGGGTGTGTGCCGGGAAAAGAGTGGGGACAATCCCCGAAAGCTCCACATTCCAGTAACGGGCAGTGTTCAGGGATCCTGTCGCCTCTCCTCTCCTGTGAGGAAGACACTGACCTAGCCCGCGAATCCACCTGAGGGCCAGTGCCAAAGGCCAAAGTTGCCTACACCGGGAGATGGTAGTGTGCATAGAGTGCCATCCTAGGCAATGCACGCTGCTGCAGGGTTGTGGCTGTGTCTGCTTAGTTCACCCTGGCATGGGGAACCCAGGGCATCAACATGGAGTCCGGGAAAGCAAGGCCCAAGAGGCAGCAGCTCTCCCGCAGCTCTTCTTCCCTGCCGCTACAGAGCGAACAACCAAAGCCTTGCTGAGGAAGCAGCAGCGAAGTGCGATTCGTGCCAGGCTGAAAACCTCTGCGAAAGCATAGCAGTCGCTGGGAAATCAGAGTCTGTTCTGTGGGTTGCTGTTGCTGCTTGCCTTAGCCTAGTATTATCAGCATGGCGGGAGAAACCCGCATTAAGCGAAAGACTCTTTGCACGGGCATCCCCTCTAGGAACGCACAGCATTCTTTGGGAAATCAGAGTCGGGTGTGTGGGATGCTGCCGGTTCCTTGCCAGAGCTTGTCTCCACAGCATGGTGTAATAAACCCGCATGGAGCGAAATCCTCATTGCCTGGGCATCCCCTCTGCTTGAGAGAGAACCGTGCCTGCGCCTGTGGAAAGAGCCTTAAGGAAAGGGACATGTCTGTCACTGGGCTCCACAGGAGCCTGTCTTGGGAAAATGCAGCACGCTGCCCCAGGAGAAGAGAAGGAGCCCTTGGCCTTGGGGTCGGGAAACGGTCGTGAAGCTGGAGAGCCGGCCCTGGCAGGAACAGCGGGCCTGCGGCAAGACAAGTGTCACCCGCTCCCTGTGCAGAGAGACGAAGCCTGGCTGCTAAGGAGACATGAGGGGACGATTGGGCAAGGGAGCGTGCTCCAATCTGAGGAAGGAGTCCGAGAAGGAAGGCCTTTCCTGGGCCTCTGGTCCCAAGGGGACAGCATCTCCTTGGCCACCTGTCCAGAGGGCAGAAGTGGGCTTGCCACCAAACTCCCGGCCCTGAACTCGCAGAATCACCTCCTGGAGGAATGGGCAATCAGATGCCGTCTTCCTCCAGGATGTGGCAGCATTGGCGGAGGCAGGGAGTGTCCCGGGGAAACAGGGACAGTTACCCATTACTCCCCATCCCAGGGCACGGGCGGTGTTGCAGTGATCCTCTCACGTCTCCTCAAGGATGGGGAAGGCACTGGCCTAGTCCCCTGTCCACCTGAACGCCAGAGCGAAAGGGCAGGCCTTGCCTATGCCGAGAGATGGCATTGTGAGCAGAGTGCCATCCTAGGCCACGCACGCTGCTGCAGGGTCGAGGCTGTGTCTGCTTAGTTCGGCTTAGCGAGGTGAACCCCGGGTGCGAACTTGGAGCCGAGGAAATCAAGGCCCAAGCGGCACCAGCTCTCCCGTGGCTCTTCTTCCCTGCCGCGACAGAGGGAACGACCAAAGCCTTGCAAAAGAAGGAGCAGTGAAGTGTGGATCGCGCCAAGCTGAAAACCTCTGCGAAAGCATAGCAGTCACTGGGAAATCAGAGTCGGTTCTGCGGGCTGCTTTTGTAGCTTGCCTTAGCCTAGTATTCGCAGCACGATGGGAGAAACCCGTAGAGAGCGAAAGCCCCTTTGCTGTGGCATCTCCTCTGGGAAAGCACAGCATTCGTTGTGAAATCAGAATCGGATGTGTGGGATGCTGCAGCTGAATGCCTGAGCTAGTCCCCGCAGAATGGTGGAAGATACCCGCATGGAGCGAAATCCTCTTTGCCCTAGCACCCCTTTGCCTAAGAGAAGCATGTTTGCACATCTGAAAGGGCCTTCCGGAAAGGGAAACGGCTGTCACCGCGCTCCCCAGAAACAAGTCTGGGGAAGGCACAGCACGCCGCCCCCAGAGAAGAGAAGGAGCCATTGGCCTTGGGGTCGGGAAACGGTCGGGAAGCAGAAGAGCCTGCACTGACAGGAACAGCAGGCCGGTGGCAAGACAAATGTCACCCGCTCCCTTTGCAGAGAGACAAAGCCTGGCGAATAAGGAGACATGAAGGGACGACTAGGGCAGGGACGCGTGCTCCACTCTGAGGAAGGAGTCTGGGCAGAAGGCAAGCCTGTCCTGTGCCTCTGGTCCCAAGGAGACAGCATCTCCTTGGGCAACTGTCCGTAGGGCAGACTTGGGCTAGCTACCTGGCGCCATACCCGGAACTCGCAGAAACAGCTCCCTCGAGAAATGCGCAGTCAGGTGCCATCTTCCTCCAAGATGTGACAGCATTGTGGGTGGCAGGGTGTGTGCCGGGAAAAGAGTGGGGACAATCCCCGAAAGCTCCCCATTCCAGTAACGGGCAGTGTTCAGGGATCCTGTCGCCTCTCCTCTCCTGTGAGGAAGACACTGACCTAGCCCGCGAATCCACCTGAGGGCCAGTGCCAAAGGCCAAAGTTGCCTACACCGGGAGATGGTAGTGTGCATAGAGTGCCATCCTAGGCAATGCACGCTGCTGCAGGGTTGTGGCTGTGTCTGCTTAGTTCACCCTGGCATGGGGAACCCAGGGCATCAACCTGGAGTCCGGGAAAGCAAGGCCCAAGAGGCAGCAGCTCTCCCGCATCTCTTCTTCCCTGCCGCTACAGAGCGAACAACCAAAGCCTTGCTGAGGAAGCAGCAGCGAAGTGCGATTCGTGCCAGGCTGAAAACCTCTGCGAAAGCATAGCAGTCGCTGGGAAATCAGAGTCTGTTCTGTGGGTTGCTGTTGCTGCTTGCCTTAGCCTAGTATTATCAGCATGGCGGGAGAAACCCGCATTAAGCGAAAGACTCTTTGCACGGGCATCCCCTCTAGGAACGCACAGCATTCTTTGGGAAATCAGAGTCGGGTGTGTGGGATGCTGCCGGTTCCTTGCCAGAGCTTGTCTCCACAGCATGGTGTAATAAACCAGCATGGAGCGAAATCCTCTATGCCTGGGCATCCCCTCTGCCTGAGAGAGAACCGTGCCTGCGCCTGTGGAAAGAGCCTTAAGGAAAGGGACATGTCTGTCACTGGGCTCCACAGGAGCCTGTCTTGGGAAAATGCAGCACGCTGCCCCAGGAGAAGAGAAGGAGCCCTTGGCCTTGGGGTCGGGAAACGGTCGTGAAGCTGGAGAGCCGGCCCTGGCAGGAACAGCGGGCCTGCGGCAAGACAAGTGTCACCCGCTCCCTGTGCAGAGAGACGAAGCCTGGCTGCTAAGGAGACATGAGGGGACGATTGGGCAAGGGAGCGTGCTCCAATCTGAGGAAGGAGTCCGAGAAGGAAGGCCTTTCCTGTGCCTCTGGTCCCAAGGGGACAGCATCTCCTTGGCCACCTGTCCAGAGGGCAGAAGTGGGCTTGCCACCAAACTCCCGGCCCTGAACTCGCAGAATCACCTCCTGGAGGAATGGGCAATCAGATGCAGTCTTCCTCCAGGATGTGGCAGCATTGGCGGAGGCAGGGAGTGT
Organism: Mustela lutreola; assembly: GCF_030435805.1. Classification (NCBI taxonomy): domain Eukaryota; kingdom Metazoa; phylum Chordata; class Mammalia; order Carnivora; family Mustelidae; genus Mustela; species Mustela lutreola. The sequence goes on from NC_081295.1 coordinate 130,451,276, forward strand.
CCCGGGGAAACAGGGACAGTTACCCATTACTCCCCATCCCAGGGCACGGGCGGTGTTGCAGTGATCCTCTCACGTCTCTTCAAGGATGGGGAAGGCACTGGCCTAGTCCCTTGTCCACCTGAACGCCAGAGCGAAAGGGCAGGCCTTGCCTATGCCAAGAGTTGGCATTGTGAGCAGAGTGCCATCCTAGGCCACGCACGCTGCTGCAGGGTCGAGGCTGTGTCTGCTTAGTTCGGCTTAGCGAGGTGAACCCCGGGTGCGAACTTGGAGCCGAGGAAATCAAGGCCCAAGCGGCACCAGCTCTCCCGTGGCTCTTCTTCCCTGCCGCGACAGAGGGAACGACCAAAGCCTTGCAAAAGAAGGAGCAGTGAAGTGTGGATCGCGCCAAGCTGAAAACCTCTGCGAAAGCATAGCAGTCACTGGGAAATCAGAGTCGGTTCTGCGGGCTGCTTTTGTAGCTTGCCTTAGCCTAGTATTCGCAGCACGATGGGAGAAACCCGTAGAGAGCGAAAGCCCCTTTGCTGTGGCATCTCCTCTGGGAAAGCACAGCATTCGTTGTGAAATCAGAATCGGATGTGTGGGATGCTGCAGCTGAATGCCTGAGCTAGTCCCCGCAGAATGGTGGAAGATACCCGCATGGAGCGAAATCCTCTTTGCCCTAGCACCCCTTTGCCTAAGAGAAGCATGTTTGCACATCTGAAAGGGCCTTCAGGAAAGGGAAACGGCTGTCACCGCGCTCCCCAGAAACAAGTCTGGGGAAGGCACAGCACGCCGCCCCCAGAGAAGAGAAGGAGCCATTGGCCTTGGGGTCGGGAAACGGTCGGGAAGCAGAAGAGCCTGCCCTGGCAGGAACAGCAGGCCGGTGGCAAGACAAATGTCACCCGCTCCCTTTGCAGAGAGACAAAGCCTGGCTAATAAGGAGACATGAAGGGACGACTAGGGCAGGGACGCGTGCTCCACTCTGAGGAAGGAGTCTGGGCAGAAGGCAGGCCTGTCCTGTGCCTCTGGTCCCAAGGGGACAGCATCTCCTTGGGCAACTGTCCGTAGGGCAGACTTGGGCTAGCTACCTGGCGCCATACCCGGAACTCGCAGAAACAGCTCCCTCGAGAAATGCGCAGTCAGGTGCCATCTTCCTCCAAGATGTGACAGCATTGTGGGTGGCAGGGTGTGTGCCGGGAAAAGAGTGGGGACAATCCCCGAAAGCTCCCCATTCCAGTAACGGGCAGTGTTCAGGGATCCTGTCGCCTCTCCTCTCCTGTGAGGAAGACACTGACCTAGCCCGCGAATCCACCTGAGGGCCAGTGCCAAAGGCCAAAGTTGCCTACACCGGGAGATGGTAGTGTGCATAGAGTGCCATCCTAGGCAATGCACGCTGCTGCAGGGTTGTGGCTGTGTCTGCTTAGTTCACCCTGGCATGGGGAACCCAGGGCATCAACATGGAGTCCGGGAAAGCAAGGCCCAAGAGGCAGCAGCTCTCCTGCAGCTCTTCTTCCCTGCCGCTACAGAGCGAACAACCAAAGCCTTGCTGAGGAAGCAGCAGCGAAGTGCGATTCGTGCCAGGCTGAAAACCTCTGCGAAAGCATAGCAGTCGCTGGGAAATCAGAGTCTGTTCTGTGGGTTGCTGTTGCTGCTTGCCTTAGCCTAGTATTATCAGCATGGCGGGAGAAACCCGCATTAAGCGAAAGACTCTTTGCACGGGCATCCCCTCTAGGAACGCACAGCATTCTTTGGGAAATCAGAGTCGGGTGTGTGGGATGCTGCCGGTTCCTTGCCAGAGCTTGTCTCCACAGCATGGTGTAATAAACCCGCATGGAGCGAAATCCTCTATGCCTGGGCATCCCCTCTGCCTGAGAGAGAACCGTGCCTGCGCCTGTGGAAAGAGCCTTAAGGAAAGGGACATGTCTGTCACTGGGCTCCACAGGAGCCTGTCTTGGGAAAATGCAGCACGCTGCCCCAGGAGAAGAGAAGGAGCCCTTGGCCTTGGGGTCGGGAAACGGTCGTGAAGCTGGAGAGCCGGCCCTGGCAGGAACAGCGGGCCTGCGGCAAGACAAGTGTCACCCGCTCCCTGTGCAGAGAGACGAAGCCTGGCTGCTAAGGAGACATGAGGGGACGATTGGGCAAGGGAGCGTGCTCCAATATGAGGAAGGAGTCCGAGAAGGAAGGCCTTTCCTGTGCCTCTGGTCCCAAGGGGACAGCATCTCCTTGGCCACCTGTCCAGAGGGCAGAAGTGGGCTTGCCACCAAACTCCCGGCCCTGAACTCGCAGAATCACCTCCTGGAGGAATGGGCAATCAGATGCCGTCTTCCTCCAGGATGTGGCAGCATTGGCGGAGGCAGGGAGTGTCCCGGGGAAACAGGGACAGTTACCCATTACTCCCCATCCCAGGGCACGGGCGGTGTTGCAGTGATCCTCTCACGTCTCCTCAAGGATGGGGAAGGCACTGGCCTAGTCCCCTGTCCACCTGAACGCCAGAGCGAAAGGGCAGGCCTTGCCTATGCCGAGAGATGGCATTGTGAGCAGAGTGCCATCCTAGGCCACGCACGCTGCTGCAGGGTCGAGGCTGTGTCTGCTTAGTTCGGCTTAGCGAGGTGAACCCCGGGTGCGAACTTGGAGCCGAGGAAATCAAGGCCCAAGCAGCACCAGCTCTCCCGTGGCTCTTCTTCCCTGCCGCGACAGAGGGAACGAACAGAGCCTTGCAAAAGAAGGAGCAGTGAAGTGTGGATCGCGCCAAGCTGAAAACCTCTGCGAAAGCATAGCAGTCACTGGGAAATCAGAGTCGGTTCTGCGGGCTGCTTTTGTAGCTTGCCTTAGCCTAGTATTCGCAGCACGATGGGAGAAACCCGTAGAGAGCGAAAGCCCCTTTGCTGTGGCATCTCCTCTGGGAAAGCACAGCATTCGTTGTGAAATCAGAATCGGATGTGTGGGATGCTGCAGCTGAATGCCTGAGCTAGTCCCCGCAGAATGGTGGAAGATACCCGCATGGAGCGAAATCCTCTTTGCCCTAGCACCCCTTTGCCTAAGAGAAGCATGGTTGCACATCTGAAAGGGCCTTCAGGAAAGGGAAACGGCTGTCACCGCGCTCCCCAGAAACAAGTCTGGGGAAGGCACAGCACGCCGCCCCCAGAGAAGAGAAGGAGCCATTGGCCTTGGGGTCGGGAAACGGTCGGGAAGCAGAAGAGCCTGCCCTGGCAGGAACAGCAGGCCGGTGGCAAGACAAATGTCACCCGCTCCCTTTGCAGAGAGACAAAGCCTGGCTAATAAGGAGACATGAAGGGACGACTAGGGCAGGGACGCGTGCTCCACTCTGAGGAAGGAGTCTGGGCAGAAGGCAGGCCTGTCCTGTGCCTCTGGTCCCAAGGGGACAGCATCTCCTTGGGCAACTGTCCGTAGGGCAGACTTGGGCTAGCTACCTGGCGCCATACCCGGAACTCGCAGAAACAGCTCCCTCGAGAAATGCGCAGTCAGGTGCCATCTTCCTCCAAGATGTGACAGCATTGTGGGTGGCAGGGTGTGTGCCGGGAAAAGAGTGGGGACAATCCCCGAAAGCTCCCCATTCCAGTAACGGGCAGTGTTCAGGGATCCTGTCGCCTCTCCTCTCCTGTGAGGAAGACACTGACCTAGCCCGCGAATCCACCTGAGGGCCAGTGCCAAAGGCCAAAGTTGCCTACACCGGGAGATGGTAGTGTGCATAGAGTGCCATCCTAGGCAATGCACGCTGCTGCAGGGTTGTGGCTGTGTCTGCTTAGTTCACCCTGGCATGGGGAACCCAGGGCATCAACATGGAGTCCGGGAAAGCAAGGCCCAAGAGGCAGCAGCTCTCCCGCAGCTCTTCTTCCCTGCCGCTACAGAGCGAACAACCAAAGCCTTGCTGAGGAAGCAGCAGCGAAGTGCGATTCGGGCCAGGCTGAAAACCTCTGCGAAAGCATAGCAGTCGCTGGGAAATCAGAGTCTGTTCTGTGGGTTGCTGTTGCTGCTTGCCTTAGCCTAGTATTATCAGCATGGCGGGAGAAACCCGCATTAAGCGAAAGAGTCTTTGCACGGGCATCCCCTCTAGGAACGCACAGCATTCTTTGGGAAATCAGAGTCGGGTGTGTGGGATGCTGCCTGTTCCTTGCCAGAGCTTGTCTCCACAGCATGGTGTAATAAACCCGCATGGAGCGAAATCCTCTATGCCTGGGCATCCCCTCTGCCTGAGAGAGAACCGTGCCTGCGCCTGTGGAAAGAGCCTTAAGGAAAGGGACATGTCTGTCACTGGGCTCCACAGGAGCCTGTCTTGGGAAAATGCAGCACGCTGCCCCAGGAGAAGAGAAGGAGCCCTTGGCCTTGGGGTCGGGAAACGGTCGTGAAGCTGGAGAGCCGGCCCTGGCAGGAACAGCGGGCCTGCGGCAAGACAAGTGTCACCCGCACCCTGTGCAGAGAGACGAAGCCTGGCTGCTAAGGAGACATGAGGGGACGATTGGGCAAGGGAGCGTGCTCCAATCTGAGGAAGGAGTCCGAGAAGGAAGGCCTTTCCTGTGCCTCTGGTCCCAAGGGGACAGCATCTCCTTGGCCACCAGTCCAGAGGGCAGAAGTGGGCTTGCCACCAAACTCCCGGCCCTGAACTCGCAGAATCACCTCCTGGAGGAATGGGCAATCAGATGCCGTCTTCCTCCAGGATGTGGCAGCATTGGCGGAGGCAGGGAGTGTCCCGGGGAAACATGGACAGTTACCCATTACTCCCCATCCCAGGGCACGGGCGGTGTTGCAGTGATCCTCTCACGTCTCCTCAAGGATGGGGAAGGCACTGGCCTAGTCCCCTGTCCACCTGAACGCCAGAGCGAAAGGGCAGGCCTTGCCTATGCCGAGAGATGGCATTGTGAGCAGAGTGCCATCCTAGGCCACGCACGCTGCTGCAGGGTCGAGGCTGTGTCTGCTTAGTTCGGCTTAGCGAGGTGAACCCCGGGTGCGAACTTGGAGCCGAGGAAATCAAGGCCCAAGCGGCACCAGCTCTCCCGTGGCTCTTCTTCCCTGCCGCGACAGAGGGAACGACCAAAGCCTTGCAAAAGAAGGAGCAGTGAAGTGTGGATCGCGCCAAGCTGAAAACCTCTGCGAAAGCATAGCAGTCACTGGGAAATCAGAGTCGGTTCTGCGGGCTGCTTTTGTAGCTTGCCTTAGCCTAGTATTCGCAGCACGATGGGAGAAACCCGTAGAGAGCGAAAGCCCCTTTGCTGTGGCATCTCCTCTGGGAAAGCACAGCATTCGTTGTGAAATCAGAATCGGATGTGTGGGATGCTGCAGCTGAATGCCTGAGCTAGTCTCCGCAGAATGGTTGAAGATACCCACATGGAGCGAAATCCTCTTTGCCCTAGCACCCCTTTGCCTAAGAGAAGCATGTTTGCACTTCTGAAAGGGCCTTCAGGAAAGGGAAACGGCTGTCACCGCGCTCCCCAGAAACAAGTCTGGGGAAGGCACAGCACGCCGCCCCCAGAGAAGAGAAGGAGCCATTGGCCTTGGGGTCGGGAAACGGTCGGGAAGCAGAAGAGCCTGCCCTGACAGGAACAGCAGGCCGGTGGCAAGACAAATGTCACCCGCTCCCGTTGCAGAGAGACAAAGCCTGGCTAATAAGGAGACATGAAGGGACGACTAGGGCAGGGACGCGTGCTCCACTCTGAGGAAGGAGTCTGGGCAGAAGGCAGGCCTGTCCTGTGCCTCTGGTCCCAAGGGGACAGCATCTCCTTGGGCAACTGTCCGTAGGGCAGACTTGGGCTAGCTACCTGGCGCCATACCCGGAACTCGCAGAAACAGCTCCCTCGAGATATGCGCAGTCAGGTGCCATCTTCCTCCAAGATGTGACAGCATTGTGGGTGGCAGGGTGTGTGCCGGGAAAAGAGTGGGGACAATCCCCGAAAGCTCCACATTCCAGTAACGGGCAGTGTTCAGGGATCCTGTCGCCTCTCCTCTCCTGTGAGGAAGACACTGACCTAGCCCGCGAATCCACCTGAGGGCCAGTGCCAAAGGCCAAAGTTGCCTACACCGGGAGATGGTAGTGTGCATAGAGTGCCATCCTAGGCAATGCACGCTGCTGCAGGGTTGTGGCTGTGTCTGCTTAGTTCACCCTGGCATGGGGAACCCAGGGCATCAACATGGAGTCCGGGAAAGCAAGGCCCAAGAGGCAGCAGCTCTCCCGCAGCTCTTCTTCCCTGCCGCTACAGAGCGAACAACCAAAGCCTTGCTGAGGAAGCAGCAGCGAAGTGCGATTCGTGCCAGGCTGAAAACCTCTGCGAAAGCATAGCAGTCGCTGGGAAATCAGAGTCTGTTCTGTGGGTTGCTGTTGCTGCTTGCCTTAGCCTAGTATTATCAGCATGGCGGGAGAAACCCGCATTAAGCGAAAGACTCTTTGCACGGGCATCCCCTCTAGGAACGCACAGCATTCTTTGGGAAATCAGAGTCGGGTGTGTGGGATGCTGCCGGTTCCTTGCCAGAGCTTGTCTCCACAGCATGGTGTAATAAACCCGCATGGAGCGAAATCCTCATTGCCTGGGCATCCCCTCTGCTTGAGAGAGAACCGTGCCTGCGCCTGTGGAAAGAGCCTTAAGGAAAGGGACATGTCTGTCACTGGGCTCCACAGGAGCCTGTCTTGGGAAAATGCAGCACGCTGCCCCAGGAGAAGAGAAGGAGCCCTTGGCCTTGGGGTCGGGAAACGGTCGTGAAGCTGGAGAGCCGGCCCTGGCAGGAACAGCGGGCCTGCGGCAAGACAAGTGTCACCCGCTCCCTGTGCAGAGAGACGAAGCCTGGCTGCTAAGGAGACATGAGGGGACGATTGGGCAAGGGAGCGTGCTCCAATCTGAGGAAGGAGTCCGAGAAGGAAGGCCTTTCCTGTGCCTCTGGTCCCAAGGGGACAGCATCTCCTTGGCCACCTGTCCAGAGGGCAGAAGTGGGCTTGCCACCAAACTCCCGGCCCTGAACTCGCAGAATCACCTCCTGGAGGAATGGGCAATCAGATGCCGTCTTCCTCCAGGATGTGGCAGCATTGGCGGAGGCAGGGAGTGTCCCGGGGAAACAGGGACAGTTACCCATTACTCCCCATCCCAGGGCACGGGCGGTGTTGCAGTGATCCTCTCACGTCTCCTCAAGGATGGGGAAGGCACTGGCCTAGTCCCCTGTCCACCTGAACGCCAGAGCGAAAGGGCAGGCCTTGCCTATGCCGAGAGATGGCATTGTGAGCAGAGTGCCATCCTAGGCCACGCACGCTGCTGCAGGGTCGAGGCTGTGTCTGCTTAGTTCGGCTTAGCGAGGTGAACCCCGGGTGCGAACTTGGAGCCGAGGAAATCAAGGCCCAAGCGGCACCAGCTCTCCCGTGGCTCTTCTTCCCTGCCGCGACAGAGGGAACGACCAAAGCCTTGCAAAAGAAGGAGCAGTGAAGTGTGGATCGCGCCAAGCTGAAAACCTCTGCGAAAGCATAGCAGTCACTGGGAAATCAGAGTCGGTTCTGCGGGCTGCTTTTGTAGCTTGCCTTAGCCTAGTATTCGCAGCACGATGGGAGAAACCCGTAGAGAGCGAAAGCCCCTTTGCTGTGGCATCTCCTCTGGGAAAGCACAGCATTCGTTGTGAAATCAGAATCGGATGTGTGGGATGCTGCAGCTGAATGCCTGAGCTAGTCCCCGCAGAATGGTGGAAGATACCCGCATGGAGCGAAATCCTCTTTGCCCTAGCACCCCTTTGCCTAAGAGAAGCATGTTTGCACATCTGAAAGGGCCTTCAGGAAAGGGAAACGGCTGTCACCGCGCTCCCCAGAAACAAGTCTGGGGAAGGCACAGCACGCCGCCCCCAGAGAAGAGAAGGAGCCATTGGCCTTGGGGTCGGGAAACGGTCGGGAAGCAGAAGAGCCTGCCCTGGCAGGAACAGCAGGCCGGTGGCAAGACAAATGTCACCCGCTCCCTTTGCAGAGAGACAAAGCCTGGCTAATAAGGAGACATGAAGGGACGACTAGGGCAGGGACGCGTGCTCCACTCTGAGGAAGGAGTCTGGGCAGAAGGCAGGCCTGTCCTGTGCCTCTGGTCCCAAGGGGACAGCATCTCCTTGGGCAACTGTCCGTAGGGCAGACTTGGGCTAGCTACCTGGCGCCATACCCGGAACTCGCAGAAACAGCTCCCTCGAGAAATGCGCAGTCAGGTGCCATCTTCCTCCAAGATGTGACAGCATTGTGGGTGGCAGGGTGTGTGCCGGGAAAAGAGTGGGGACAATCCCCGAAAGCTCCCCATTCCAGTAACGGGCAGTGTTCAGGGATCCTGTCGCCTCTCCTCTCCTGTGAGGAAGACACTGACCTAGCCCGCGAATCCACCTGAGGGCCAGTGCCAAAGGCCAAAGTTGCCTACACCGGGAGATGGTAGTGTGCATAGAGTGCCATCCTAGGCAATGCACGCTGCTGCAGGGTTGTGGCTGTGTCTGCTTAGTTCACCCTGGCATGGGGAACCCAGGGCATCAACATGGAGTCCGGGAAAGCAAGGCCCAAGAGGCAGCAGCTCTCCTGCAGCTCTTCTTCCCTGCCGCTACAGAGCGAACAACCAAAGCCTTGCTGAGGAAGCAGCAGCGAAGTGCGATTCGTGCCAGGCTGAAAACCTCTGCGAAAGCATAGCAGTCGCTGGGAAATCAGAGTCTGTTCTGTGGGTTGCTGTTGCTGCTTGCCTTAGCCTAGTATTATCAGCATGGCGGGAGAAACCCGCATTAAGCGAAAGACTCTTTGCACGGGCATCCCCTCTAGGAACGCACAGCATTCTTTGGGAAATCAGAGTCGGGTGTGTGGGATGCTGCCGGTTCCTTGCCAGAGCTTGTCTCCACAGCATGGTGTAATAAACCCGCATGGAGCGAAATCCTCTATGCCTGGGCATCCCCTCTGCCTGAGAGAGAACCGTGCCTGCGCCTGTGGAAAGAGCCTTAAGGAAAGGGACATGTCTGTCACTGGGCTCCACAGGAGCCTGTCTTGGGAAAATGCAGCACGCTGCCCCAGGAGAAGAGAAGGAGCCCTTGGCCTTGGGGTCGGGAAACGGTCGTGAAGCTGGAGAGCCGGCCCTGGCAGGAACAGCGGGCCTGCGGCAAGACAAGTGTCACCCGCTCCCTGTGCAGAGAGACGAAGCCTGGCTGCTAAGGAGACATGAGGGGACGATTGGGCAAGGGAGCGTGCTCCAATATGAGGAAGGAGTCCGAGAAGGAAGGCCTTTCCTGTGCCTCTGGTCCCAAGGGGACAGCATCTCCTTGGCCACCTGTCCAGAGGGCAGAAGTGGGCTTGCCACCAAACTCCCGGCCCTGAACTCGCAGAATCACCTCCTGGAGGAATGGGCAATCAGATGCCGTCTTCCTCCAGGATGTGGCAGCATTGGCGGAGGCAGGGAGTGTCCCGGGGAAACAGGGACAGTTACCCATTACTCCCCATCCCAGGGCACGGGCGGTGTTGCAGTGATCCTCTCACGTCTCCTCAAGGATGGGGAAGGCACTGGCCTAGTCCCCTGTCCACCTGAACGCCAGAGCGAAAGGGCAGGCCTTGCCTATGCCGAGAGATGGCATTGTGAGCAGAGTGCCATCCTAGGCCACGCACGCTGCTGCAGGGTCGAGGCTGTGTCTGCTTAGTTCGGCTTAGCGAGGTGAACCCCGGGTGCGAACTTGGAGCCGAGGAAATCAAGGCCCAAGCAGCACCAGCTCTCCCGTGGCTCTTCTTCCCTGCCGCGACAGAGGGAACGAACAGAGCCTTGCAAAAGAAGGAGCAGTGAAGTGTGGATCGCGCCAAGCTGAAAACCTCTGCGAAAGCATAGCAGTCACTGGGAAATCAGAGTCGGTTCTGCGGGCTGCTTTTGTAGCTTGCCTTAGCCTAGTATTCGCAGCACGATGGGAGAAACCCGTAGAGAGCGAAAGCCCCTTTGCTGTGGCATCTCCTCTGGGAAAGCACAGCATTCGTTGTGAAATCAGAATCGGATGTGTGGGATGCTGCAGCTGAATGCCTGAGCTAGTCCCCGCAGAATGGTGGAAGATACCCGCATGGAGCGAAATCCTCTTTGCCCTAGCACCCCTTTGCCTAAGAGAAGCATGGTTGCACATCTGAAAGGGCCTTCAGGAAAGGGAAACGGCTGTCACCGCGCTCCCCAGAAACAAGTCTGGGGAAGGCACAGCACGCCGCCCCCAGAGAAGAGAAGGAGCCATTGGCCTTGGGGTCGGGAAACGGTCGGGAAGCAGAAGAGCCTGCCCTGGCAGGAACAGCAGGCCGGTGGCAAGACAAATGTCACCCGCTCCCTTTGCAGAGAGACAAAGCCTGGCTAATAAGGAGACATGAAGGGACGACTAGGGCAGGGACGCGTGCTCCACTCTGAGGAAGGAGTCTGGGCAGAAGGCAGGCCTGTCCTGTGCCTCTGGTCCCAAGGGGACAGCATCTCCTTGGGCAACTGTCCGTAGGGCAGACTTGGGCTAGCTACCTGGCGCCATACCCGGAACTCGCAGAAACAGCTCCCTCGAGAAATGCGCAGTCAGGTGCCATCTTCCTCCAAGATGTGACAGCATTGTGGGTGGCAGGGTGTGTGCCGGGAAAAGAGTGGGGACAATCCCCGAAAGCTCCCCATTCCAGTAACGGGCAGTGTTCAGGGATCCTGTCGCCTCTCCTCTCCTGTGAGGAAGACACTGACCTAGCCCGCGAATCCACCTGAGGGCCAGTGCCAAAGGCCAAAGTTGCCTACACCGGGAGATGGTAGTGTGCATAGAGTGCCATCCTAGGCAATGCACGCTGCTGCAGGGTTGTGGCTGTGTCTGCTTAGTTCACCCTGGCATGGGGAACCCAGGGCATCAACATGGAGTCCGGGAAAGCAAGGCCCAAGAGGCAGCAGCTCTCCCGCAGCTCTTCTTCCCTGCCGCTACAGAGCGAACAACCAAAGCCTTGCTGAGGAAGCAGCAGCGAAGTGCGATTCGGGCCAGGCTGAAAACCTCTGCGAAAGCATAGCAGTCGCTGGGAAATCAGAGTCTGTTCTGTGGGTTGCTGTTGCTGCTTGCCTTAGCCTAGTATTATCAGCATGGCGGGAGAAACCCGCATTAAGCGAAAGAGTCTTTGCACGGGCATCCCCTCTAGGAACGCACAGCATTCTTTGGGAAATCAGAGTCGGGTGTGTGGGATGCTGCCTGTTCCTTGCCAGAGCTTGTCTCCACAGCATGGTGTAATAAACCCGCATGGAGCGAAATCCTCTATGCCTGGGCATCCCCTCTGCCTGAGAGAGAACCGTGCCTGCGCCTGTGGAAAGAGCCTTAAGGAAAGGGACATGTCTGTCACTGGGCTCCACAGGAGCCTGTCTTGGGAAAATGCAGCACGCTGCCCCAGGAGAAGAGAAGGAGCCCTTGGCCTTGGGGTCGGGAAACGGTCGTGAAGCTGGAGAGCCGGCCCTGGCAGGAACAGCGGGCCTGCGGCAAGACAAGTGTCACCCGCACCCTGTGCAGAGAGACGAAGCCTGGCTGCTAAGGAGACATGAGGGGACGATTGGGCAAGGGAGCGTGCTCCAATCTGAGGAAGGAGTCCGAGAAGGAAGGCCTTTCCTGTGCCTCTGGTCCCAAGGGGACAGCATCTCCTTGGCCACCAGTCCAGAGGGCAGAAGTGGGCTTGCCACCAAACTCCCGGCCCTGAACTCGCAGAATCACCTCCTGGAGGAATGGGCAATCAGATGCCGTCTTCCTCCAGGATGTGGCAGCATTGGCGGAGGCAGGGAGTGTCCCGGGGAAACATGGACAGTTACCCATTACTCCCCATCCCAGGGCACGGGCGGTGTTGCAGTGATCCTCTCACGTCTCCTCAAGGATGGGGAAGGCACTGGCCTAGTCCCCTGTCCACCTGAACGCCAGAGCGAAAGGGCAGGCCTTGCCTATGCCGAGAGATGGCATTGTGAGCAGAGTGCCATCCTAGGCCACGCACGCTGCTGCAGGGTCGAGGCTGTGTCTGCTTAGTTCGGCTTAGCGAGGTGAACCCCGGGTGCGAACTTGGAGCCGAGGAAATCAAGGCCCAAGCGGCACCAGCTCTCCCGTGGCTCTTCTTCCCTGCCGCGACAGAGGGAACGACCAAAGCCTTGCAAAAGAAGGAGCAGTGAAGTGTGGATCGCGCCAAGCTGAAAACCTCTGCGAAAGCATAGCAGTCACTGGGAAATCAGAGTCGGTTCTGCGGGCTGCTTTTGTAGCTTGCCTTAGCCTAGTATTCGCAGCACGATGGGAGAAACCCGTAGAGAGCGAAAGCCCCTTTGCTGTGGCATCTCCTCTGGGAAAGCACAGCATTCGTTGTGAAATCAGAATCGGATGTGTGGGATGCTGCAGCTGAATGCCTGAGCTAGTCTCCGCAGAATGGTTGAAGATACCCACATGGAGCGAAATCCTCTTTGCCCTAGCACCCCTTTGCCTAAGAGAAGCATGTTTGCACTTCTGAAAGGGCCTTCAGGAAAGGGAAACGGCTGTCACCGCGCTCCCCAGAAACAAGTCTGGGGAAGGCACAGCACGCCGCCCCCAGAGAAGAGAAGGAGCCATTGGCCTTGGGGTCGGGAAACGGTCGGGAAGCAGAAGAGCCTGCCCTGACAGGAACAGCAGGCCGGTGGCAAGACAAATGTCACCCGCTCCCGTTGCAGAGAGACAAAGCCTGGCTAATAAGGAGACATGAAGGGACGACTAGGGCAGGGACGCGTGCTCCACTCTGAGGAAGGAGTCTGGGCAGAAGGCAGGCCTGTCCTGTGCCTCTGGTCCCAAGGGGACAGCATCTCCTTGGGCAACTGTCCGTAGGGCAGACTTGGGCTAGCTACCTGGCGCCATACCCGGAACTCGCAGAAACAGCTCCCTCGAGATATGCGCAGTCAGGTGCCATCTTCCTCCAAGATGTGACAGCATTGTGGGTGGCAGGGTGTGTGCCGGGAAAAGAGTGGGGACAATCCCCGAAAGCTCCACATTCCAGTAACGGGCAGTGTTCAGGGATCCTGTCGCCTCTCCTCTCCTGTGAGGAAGACACTGACCTAGCCCGCGAATCCACCTGAGGGCCAGTGCCAAAGGCCAAAGTTGCCTACACCGGGAGATGGTAGTGTGCATAGAGTGCCATCCTAGGCAATGCACGCTGCTGCAGGGTTGTGGCTGTGTCTGCTTAGTTCACCCTGGCATGGGGAACCCAGGGCATCAACATGGAGTCCGGGAAAGCAAGGCCCAAGAGGCAGCAGCTCTCCCGCAGCTCTTCTTCCCTGCCGCTACAGAGCGAACAACCAAAGCCTTGCTGAGGAAGCAGCAGCGAAGTGCGATTCGTGCCAGGCTGAAAACCTCTGCGAAAGCATAGCAGTCGCTGGGAAATCAGAGTCTGTTCTGTGGGTTGCTGTTGCTGCTTGCCTTAGCCTAGTATTATCAGCATGGCGGGAGAAACCCGCATTAAGCGAAAGACTCTTTGCACGGGCATCCCCTCTAGGAACGCACAGCATTCTTTGGGAAATCAGAGTCGGGTGTGTGGGATGCTGCCGGTTCCTTGCCAGAGCTTGTCTCCACAGCATGGTGTAATAAACCCGCATGGAGCGAAATCCTCATTGCCTGGGCATCCCCTCTGCTTGAGAGAGAACCGTGCCTGCGCCTGTGGAAAGAGCCTTAAGGAAAGGGACATGTCTGTCACTGGGCTCCACAGGAGCCTGTCTTGGGAAAATGCAGCACGCTGCCCCAGGAGAAGAGAAGGAGCCCTTGGCCTTGGGGTCGGGAAACGGTCGTGAAGCTGGAGAGCCGGCCCTGGCAGGAACAGCGGGCCTGCGGCAAGACAAGTGTCACCCGCTCCCTGTGCAGAGAGACGAAGCCTGGCTGCTAAGGAGACATGAGGGGACGATTGGGCAAGGGAGCGTGCTCCAATCTGAGGAAGGAGTCCGAGAAGGAAGGCCTTTCCTGTGCCTCTGGTCCCAAGGGGACAGCATCTCCTTGGCCACCTGTCCAGAGGGCAGAAGTGGGCTTGCCACCAAACTCCCGGCCCTGAACTCGCAGAATCACCTCCTGGAGGAATGGGCAATCAGATGCCGTCTTCCTCCAGGATGTGGCAGCATTGGCGGAGGCAGGGAGTGTCCCGGGGAAACAGGGACAGTTACCCATTACTCCCCATCCCAGGGCACGGGCGGTGTTGCAGTGATCCTCTCACGTCTCCTCAAGGATGGGGAAGGCACTGGCCTAGTCCCCTGTCCACCTGAACGCCAGAGCGAAAGGGCAGGCCTTGCCTATGCCGAGAGATGGCATTGTGAGCAGAGTGCCATCCTAGGCCACGCACGCTGCTGCAGGGTCGAGGCTGTGTCTGCTTAGTTCGGCTTAGCGAGGTGAACCCCGGGTGCGAACTTGGAGCCGAGGAAATCAAGGCCCAAGCGGCACCAGCTCTCCCGTGGCTCTTCTTCCCTGCCGCGACAGAGGGAACGACCAAAGCCTTGCAAAAGAAGGAGCAGTGAAGTGTGGATCGCGCCAAGCTGAAAACCTCTGCGAAAGCATAGCAGTCACTGGGAAATCAGAGTCGGTTCTGCGGGCTGCTTTTGTAGCTTGCCTTAGCCTAGTATTCGCAGCACGATGGGAGAAACCCGTAGAGAGCGAAAGCCCCTTTGCTGTGGCATCTCCTCTGGGAAAGCACAGCATTCGTTGTGAAATCAGAATCGGATGTGTGGGATGCTGCAGCTGAATGCCTGAGCTAGTCCCCGCAGAATGGTGGAAGATACCCGCATGGAGCGAAATCCTCTTTGCCCTAGCACCCCTTTGCCTAAGAGAAGCATGTTTGCACATCTGAAAGGGCCTTCCGGAAAGGGAAACGGCTGTCACCGCGCTCCCCAGAAACAAGTCTGGGGAAGGCACAGCACGCCGCCCCCAGAGAAGAGAAGGAGCCATTGGCCTTGGGGTCGGGAAACGGTCGGGAAGCAGAAGAGCCTGCACTGACAGGAACAGCAGGCCGGTGGCAAGACAAATGTCACCCGCTCCCTTTGCAGAGAGACAAAGCCTGGCTAATAAGGAGACATGAAGGGACGACTAGGGCAGGGACGCGTGCTCCACTCTGAGGAAGGAGTCTGGGCAGAAGGCAGGCCTGTCCTGTGCCTCTGGTCCCAAGGGGACAGCATCTCCTTGGGCAACTGTCCGTAGGGCAGACTTGGGCTAGCTACCTGGCGCCATACCCGGAACTCGCAGAAACAGCTCCCTCGAGATATGCGCAGTCAGGTGCCATCTTCCTCCAAGATGTGACAGCATTGTGGGTGGCAGGGTGTGTGCCGGGAAAAGAGTGGGGACAATCCCCGAAAGCTCCACATTCCAGTAACGGGCAGTGTTCAGGGATCCTGTCGCCTCTCCTCTCCTGTGAGGAAGACACTGACCTAGCCCGCGAATCCACCTGAGGGCCAGTGCCAAAGGCCAAAGTTGCCTACACCGGGAGATGGTAGTGTGCATAGAGTGCCATCCTAGGCAATGCACGCTGCTGCAGGGTTGTGGCTGTGTCTGCTTAGTTCACCCTGGCATGGGGAACCCAGGGCATCAACATGGAGTCCGGGAAAGCAAGGCCCAAGAGGCAGCAGCTCTCCCGCAGCTCTTCTTCCCTGCCGCTACAGAGCGAACAACCAAAGCCTTGCTGAGGAAGCAGCAGCGAAGTGCGATTCGTGCCAGGCTGAAAACCTCTGCGAAAGCATAGCAGTCGCTGGGAAATCAGAGTCTGTTCTGTGGGTTGCTGTTGCTGCTTGCCTTAGCCTAGTATTATCAGCATGGCGGGAGAAACCCGCATTAAGCGAAAGACTCTTTGCACGGGCATCCCCTCTAGGAACGCACAGCATTCTTTGGGAAATCAGAGTCGGGTGTGTGGGATGCTGCCGGTTCCTTGCCAGAGCTTGTCTCCACAGCATGGTGTAATAAACCCGCATGGAGCGAAATCCTCATTGCCTGGGCATCCCCTCTGCTTGAGAGAGAACCGTGCCTGCGCCTGTGGAAAGAGCCTTAAGGAAAGGGACATGTCTGTCACTGGGCTCCACAGGAGCCTGTCTTGGGAAAATGCAGCACGCTGCCCCAGGAGAAGAGAAGGAGCCCTTGGCCTTGGGGTCGGGAAACGGTCGTGAAGCTGGAGAGCCGGCCCTGGCAGGAACAGCGGGCCTGCGGCAAGACAAGTGTCACCCGCTCCCTGTGCAGAGAGACGAAGCCTGGCTGCTAAGGAGACATGAGGGGACGATTGGGCAAGGGAGCGTGCTCCAATCTGAGGAAGGAGTCCGAGAAGGAAGGCCTTTCCTGTGCCTCTGGTCCCAAGGGGACAGCATCTCCTTGGCCACCTGTCCAGAGGGCAGAAGTGGGCTTGCCACCAAACTCCCGGCCCTGAACTCGCAGAATCACCTCCTGGAGGAATGGGCAATCAGATGCCGTCTTCCTCCAGGATGTGGCAGCATTGGCGGAGGCAGGGAGTGTCCCGGGGAAACAGGGACAGTTACCCATTACTCCCCATCCCAGGGCACGGGCGGTGTTGCAGTGATCCTCTCACGTCTCCTCAAGGATGGGGAAGGCACTGGCCTAGTCCCCTGTCCACCTGAACGCCAGAGCGAAAGGGCAGGCCTTGCCTATGCCGAGAGATGGCATTGTGAGCAGAGTGCCATCCTAGGCCACGCACGCTGCTGCAGGGTCGAGGCTGTGTCTGCTTAGTTCGGCTTAGCGAGGTGAACCCCGGGTGCGAACTTGGAGCCGAGGAAATCAAGGCCCAAGCGGCACCAGCTCTCCCGTGGCTCTTCTTCCCTGCCGCGACAGAGGGAACGACCAAAGCCTTGCAAAAGAAGGAGCAGTGAAGTGTGGATCGCGCCAAGCTGAAAACCTCTGCGAAAGCATAGCAGTCACTGGGAAATCAGAGTCGGTTCTGCGGGCTGCTTTTGTAGCTTGCCTTAGCCTAGTATTCGCAGCACGATGGGAGAAACCCGTAGAGAGCGAAAGCCCCTTTGCTGTGGCATCTCCTCTGGGAAAGCACAGCATTCGTTGTGAAATCAGAATCGGATGTGTGGGATGCTGCAGCTGAATGCCTGAGCTAGTCCCCGCAGAATGGTGGAAGATACCCGCATGGAGCGAAATCCTCTTTGCCCTAGCACCCCTTTGCCTAAGAGAAGCATGTTTGCACATCTGAAAGGGCCTTCCGGAAAGGGAAACGGCTGTCACCGCGCTCCCCAGAAACAAGTCTGGGGAAGGCACAGCACGCCGCCCCCAGAGAAGAGAAGGAGCCATTGGCCTTGGGGTCGGGAAACGGTCGGGAAGCAGAAGAGCCTGCACTGACAGGAACAGCAGGCCGGTGGCAAGACAAATGTCACCCGCTCCCTTTGCAGAGAGACAAAGCCTGGCGAATAAGGAGACATGAAGGGACGACTAGGGCAGGGACGCGTGCTCCACTCTGAGGAAGGAGTCTGGGCAGAAGGCAAGCCTGTCCTGTGCCTCTGGTCCCAAGGAGACAGCATCTCCTTGGGCAACTGTCCGTAGGGCAGACTTGGGCTAGCTACCTGGCGCCATACCCGGAACTCGCAGAAACAGCTCCCTCGAGAAATGCGCAGTCAGGTGCCATCTTCCTCCAAGATGTGACAGCATTGTGGGTGGCAGGGTGTGTGCCGGGAAAAGAGTGGGGACAATCCCCGAAAGCTCCCCATTCCAGTAACGGGCAGTGTTCAGGGATCCTGTCGCCTCTCCTCTCCTGTGAGGAAGACACTGACCTAGCCCGCGAATCCACCTGAGGGCCAGTGCCAAAGGCCAAAGTTGCCTACACCGGGAGATGGTAGTGTGCATAGAGTGCCATCCTAGGCAATGCACGCTGCTGCAGGGTTGTGGCTGTGTCTGCTTAGTTCACCCTGGCATGGGGAACCCAGGGCATCAACCTGGAGTCCGGGAAAGCAAGGCCCAAGAGGCAGCAGCTCTCCCGCATCTCTTCTTCCCTGCCGCTACAGAGCGAACAACCAAAGCCTTGCTGAGGAAGCAGCAGCGAAGTGCGATTCGTGCCAGGCTGAAAACCTCTGCGAAAGCATAGCAGTCGCTGGGAAATCAGAGTCTGTTCTGTGGGTTGCTGTTGCTGCTTGCCTTAGCCTAGTATTATCAGCATGGCGGGAGAAACCCGCATTAAGCGAAAGACTCTTTGCACGGGCATCCCCTCTAGGAACGCACAGGATTCTTTGGGAAATCAGAGTCGGGTGTGTGGGATGCTGCCGGTTCCTTGCCAGAGCTTGTCTCCACAGCATGGTGTAATAAACCAGCATGGAGCGAAATCCTCTATGCCTGGGCATCCCCTCTGCCTGAGAGAGAACCGTGCCTGCGCCTGTGGAAAGAGCCTTAAGGAAAGGGACATGTCTGTCACTGGGCTCCACAGGAGCCTGTCTTGGGAAAATGCAGCACGCTGCCCCAGGAGAAGAGAAGGAGCCCTTGGCCTTGGGGTCGGGAAACGGTCGTGAAGCTGGAGAGCCGGCCCTGGCAGGAACAGCGGGCCTGCGGCAAGACAAGTGTCACCCGCTCCCTGTGCAGAGAGACGAAGCCTGGCTGCTAAGGAGACATGAGGGGACGATTGGGCAAGGGAGCGTGCTCCAATCTGAGGAAGGAGTCCGAGAAGGAAGGCCTTTCCTGTGCCTCTGGTCCCAAGGGGACAGCATCTCCTTGGCCACCTGTCCAGAGGGCAGAAGTGGGCTTGCCACCAAACTCCCGGCCCTGAACTCGCAGAATCACCTCCTGGAGGAATGGGCAATCAGATGCAGTCTTCCTCCAGGATGTGGCAGCATTGGCGGAGGCAGGGAGTGTCCCGGGGAAACAGGGACAGTTACCCATTACTCCCCATCCCAGGGCACGGGCGGTGTTGCAGTGATCCTCTCACGTCTCTTCAAGGATGGGGAAGGCACTGGCCTAGTCCCCTGTCCACCTGAACGCCAGAGCGAAAGGGCAGGCCTTGCCTATGCCAAGAGTTGGCATTGTGAGCAGAGTGCCATCCTAGGCCACGCACGCTGCTGCAGGGTCGAGGCTGTGTCTGCTTAGTTCGGCTTAGCGAGGTGAACCCCGGGTGCGAACTTGGAGCCGAGGAAATCAAGGCCCAAGCGGCACCAGCTCTCCCGTGGCTCTTCTTCCCTGCCGCGACAGAGGGAACGACCAAAGCCTTGCAAAAGAAGGAGCAGTGAAGTGTGGATCGCGCCAAGCTGAAAACCTCTGCGAAAGCATAGCAGTCACTGGGAAATCAGAGTCGGTTCTGCGGGCTGCTTTTGTAGCTTGCCTTAGCCTAGTATTCGCAGCACGATGGGAGAAACCCGTAGAGAGCGAAAGCCCCTTTGCTGTGGCATCTCCTCTGGGAAAGCACAGCATTCGTTGTGAAATCAGAATCGGATGTGTGGGATGCTGCAGCTGAATGCCTGAGCTAGTCCCCGCAGAATGGTGGAAGATACCCGCATGGAGCGAAATCCTCTTTGCCCTAGCACCCCTTTGCCTAAGAGAAGCATGTTTGCACATCTGAAAGGGCCTTCAGGAAAGGGAAACGGCTGTCACCGCGCTCCCCAGAAACAAGTCTGGGGAAGGCACAGCACGCCGCCCCCAGAGAAGAGAAGGAGCCATTGGCCTTGGGGTCGGGAAACGGTCGGGAATCAGAAGAGCCTGCCCTGGCAGGAACAGCAGGCCGGTGGCAAGACAAATGTCACCCGCTCCCTTTGCAGAGAGACAAAGCCTGGCTAATAAGGAGACATGAAGGGACGACTAGGGCAGGGACGCGTGCTCCACTCTGAGGAAGGAGTCTGGGCAGAAGGCAGGCCTGTCCTGTGCCTCTGGTCCCAAGGGGACAGCATCTCCTTGGGCAACTGTCCGTAGGGCAGACTTGGGCTAGCTACCTGGCGCCATACCCGGAACTCGCAGAAACAGCTCCCTCGAGAAATGCGCAGTCAGGTGCCATCTTCCTCCAAGATGTGACAGCATTGTGGGTGGCAGGGTGTGTGCCGGGAAAAGAGTGGGGACAATCCCCGAAAGCTCCCCATTCCAGTAACGGGCAGTGTTCAGGGATCCTGTCGCCTCTCCTCTCCTGTGAGGAAGACACTGACCTAGCCCGCGAATCCACCTGAGGGCCAGTGCCAAAGGCCAAAGTTGCCTACACCGGGAGATGGTAGTGTGCATAGAGTGCCATCCTAGGCAATGCACGCTGCTGCAGGGTTGTGGCTGTGTCTGCTTAGTTCACCCTGGCATGGGGAACCCAGGGCATCAACATGGAGTCCGGGAAAGCAAGGCCCAAGAGGCAGCAGCTCTCCTGCAGCTCTTCTTCCCTGCCGCTACAGAGCGAACAACCAAAGCCTTGCTGAGGAAGCAGCAGCGAAGTGCGATTCGTGCCAGGCTGAAAACCTCTGCGAAAGCATAGCAGTCGCTGGGAAATCAGAGTCTGTTCTGTGGGTTGCTGTTGCTGCTTGCCTTAGCCTAGTATTATCAGCATGGCGGGAGAAACCCGCATTAAGCGAAAGACTCTTTGCACGGGCATCCCCTCTAGGAACGCACAGCATTCTTTGGGAAATCAGAGTCGGGTGTGTGGGATGCTGCCGGTTCCTTGCCAGAGCTTGTCTCCACAGCATGGTGTAATAAACCCGCATGGAGCGAAATCCTCATTGCCTGGGCATCCCCTCTGCCTGAGAGAGAACCGTGCCTGCGCCTGTGGAAAGAGCCTTAAGGAAAGGGACATGTCTGTCACTGGGCTCCACAGGAGCCTGTCTTGGGAAAATGCAGCACGCTGCCCCAGGAGAAGAGAAGGAGCCCTTGGCCTTGGGGTCGGGAAACGGTCGTGAAGCTGGAGAGCCGGCCCTGGCAGGAACAGCGGGCCTGCGGCAAGACAAGTGTCACCCGCTCCCTGTGCAGAGAGACGAAGCCTGGCTGCTAAGGAGACATGAGGGGACGATTGGGCAAGGGAGCGTGCTCCAATCTGAGGAAGGAGTCCGAGAAGGAAGGCCTTTCCTGTGCCTCTGGTCCCAAGGGGACAGCATCTCCTTGGCCACCTGTCCAGAGGGCAGAAGTGGGCTTGCCACCAAACTCCCGGCCCTGAACTCGCAGAATCACCTCCTGGAGGAATGGGCAATCAGATGCCGTCTTCCTCCAGGATGTGGCAGCATTGGCGGAGGCAGGGAGTGTCCCGGGGAAACAGGGACAGTTACCCATTACTCCCCATCCCAGGGCACGGGCGGTGTTGCAGTGATCCTCTCACGTCTCCTCAAGGATGGGGAAGGCACTGGCCTAGTCCCCTGTCCACCTGAACGCCAGAGCGAAAGGGCAGGCCTTGCCTATGCCGAGAGATGGCATTGTGAGCAGAGTGCCATCCTAGGCCACGCACGCTGCTGCAGGGTCGAGGCTGTGTCTGCTTAGTTCGGCTTAGCGAGGTGAACCCCGGGTGCGAACTTGGAGCCGAGGAAATCAAGGCCCAAGCAGCACCAGCTCTCCCGTGGCTCTTCTTCCCTGCCGCGACAGAGGGAACGAACAGAGCCTTGCAAAAGAAGGAGCAGTGAAGTGTGGATCGCGCCAAGCTGAAAACCTCTGCGAAAGCATAGCAGTCACTGGGAAATCAGAGTCGGTTCTGCGGGCTGCTTTTGTAGCTTGCCTTAGCCTAGTATTCGCAGCACGATGGGAGAAACCCGTAGAGAGCGAAAGCCCCTTTGCTGTGGCATCTCCTCTGGGAAAGCACAGCATTCGTTGTGAAATCAGAATCGGATGTGTGGGATGCTGCAGCTGAATGCCTGAGCTAGTCCCCGCAGAATGGTGGAAGATACCCGCATGGAGCGAAATCCTCTTTGCCCTAGCACCCCTTTGCCTAAGAGAAGCATGGTTGCACATCTGAAAGGGCCTTCAGGAAAGGGAAACGGCTGTCACCGCGCTCCCCAGAAACAAGTCTGGGGAAGGCACAGCACGCCGCCCCCAGAGAAGAGAAGGAGCCATTGGCCTTGGGGTCGGGAAACGGTCGGGAAGCAGAAGAGCCTGCCCTGGCAGGAACAGCAGGCCGGTGGCAAGACAAATGTCACCCGCTCCCTTTGCAGAGAGACAAAGCCTGGCTAATAAGGAGACATGAAGGGACGACTAGGGCAGGGACGCGTGCTCCACTCTGAGGAAGGAGTCTGGGCAGAAGGCAGGCCTGTCCTGTGCCTCTGGTCCCAAGGGGACAGCATCTCCTTGGGCAACTGTCCGTAGGGCAGACTTGGGCTAGCTACCTGGCGCCATACCCGGAACTCGCAGAAACAGCTCCCTCGAGAAATGCGCAGTCAGGTGCCATCTTCCTCCAAGATGTGACAGCATTGTGGGTGGCAGGGTGTGTGCCGGGAAAAGAGTGGGGACAATCCCCGAAAGCTCCCCATTCCAGTAACGGGCAGTGTTCAGGGATCCTGTCGCCTCTCCTCTCCTGTGAGGAAGACACTGACCTAGCCCGCGAATCCACCTGAGGGCCAGTGCCAAAGGCCAAAGTTGCCTACACCGGGAGATGGTAGTGTGCATAGAGTGCCATCCTAGGCAATGCACGCTGCTGCAGGGTTGTGGCTGTGTCTGCTTAGTTCACCCTGGCATGGGGAACCCAGGGCATCAACATGGAGTCCGGGAAAGCAAGGCCCAAGAGGCAGCAGCTCTCCCGCAGCTCTTCTTCCCTGCCGCTACAGAGCGAACAACCAAAGCCTTGCTGAGGAAGCAGCAGCGAAGTGCGATTCGGGCCAGGCTGAAAACCTCTGCGAAAGCATAGCAGTCGCTGGGAAATCAGAGTCTGTTCTGTGGGTTGCTGTTGCTGCTTGCCTTAGCCTAGTATTATCAGCATGGCGGGAGAAACCCGCATTAAGCGAAAGAGTCTTTGCACGGGCATCCCCTCTAGGAACGCACAGCATTCTTTGGGAAATCAGAGTCGGGTGTGTGGGATGCTGCCTGTTCCTTGCCAGAGCTTGTCTCCACAGCATGGTGTAATAAACCCGCATGGAGCGAAATCCTCTATGCCTGGGCATCCCCTCTGCCTGAGAGAGAACCGTGCCTGCGCCTGTGGAAAGAGCCTTAAGGAAAGGGACATGTCTGTCACTGGGCTCCACAGGAGCCTGTCTTGGGAAAATGCAGCACGCTGCCCCAGGAGAAGAGAAGGAGCCCTTGGCCTTGGGGTCGGGAAACGGTCGTGAAGCTGGAGAGCCGGCCCTGGCAGGAACAGCGGGCCTGCGGCAAGACAAGTGTCACCCGCACCCTGTGCAGAGAGACGAAGCCTGGCTGCTAAGGAGACATGAGGGGACGATTGGGCAAGGGAGCGTGCTCCAATCTGAGGAAGGAGTCCGAGAAGGAAGGCCTTTCCTGTGCCTCTGGTCCCAAGGGGACAGCATCTCCTTGGCCACCAGTCCAGAGGGCAGAAGTGGGCTTGCCACCAAACTCCCGGCCCTGAACTCGCAGAATCACCTCCTGGAGGAATGGGCAATCAGATGCCGTCTTCCTCCAGGATGTGGCAGCATTGGCGGAGGCAGGGAGTGTCCCGGGGAAACATGGACAGTTACCCATTACTCCCCATCCCAGGGCACGGGCGGTGTTGCAGTGATCCTCTCACGTCTCCTCAAGGATGGGG
This sequence comes from Mustela lutreola, assembly GCF_030435805.1. Lineage (NCBI taxonomy): Eukaryota > Metazoa > Chordata > Mammalia > Carnivora > Mustelidae > Mustela > Mustela lutreola. The sequence continues at coordinate 130,474,797 of NC_081295.1, forward strand.
AAGGCACTGGCCTAGTCCCCTGTCCACCTGAACGCCAGAGCGAAAGGGCAGGCCTTGCCTATGCCGAGAGATGGCATTGTGAGCAGAGTGCCATCCTAGGCCACGCACGCTGCTGCAGGGTCGAGGCTGTGTCTGCTTAGTTCGGCTTAGCGAGGTGAACCCCGGGTGCGAACTTGGAGCCGAGGAAATCAAGGCCCAAGCGGCACCAGCTCTCCCGTGGCTCTTCTTCCCTGCCGCGACAGAGGGAACGACCAAAGCCTTGCAAAAGAAGGAGCAGTGAAGTGTGGATCGCGCCAAGCTGAAAACCTCTGCGAAAGCATAGCAGTCACTGGGAAATCAGAGTCGGTTCTGCGGGCTGCTTTTGTAGCTTGCCTTAGCCTAGTATTCGCAGCACGATGGGAGAAACCCGTAGAGAGCGAAAGCCCCTTTGCTGTGGCATCTCCTCTGGGAAAGCACAGCATTCGTTGTGAAATCAGAATCGGATGTGTGGGATGCTGCAGATGAATGCCTGAGCTAGTCCCCGCAGAATGGTGGAAGATACCCGCATGGAGCGAAATCCTCTTTGCCCTAGCACCCCTTTGCCTAAGAGAAGCATGTTTGCACATCTGAAAGGGCCTTCAGGAAAGGGAAACGTCTGTCACCGCGCTCCCCAGAAACAAGTCTGGGGAAGGCACAGCACGCCGCCCCCAGAGAAGAGAAGGAGCCATTGGCCTTGGGGTCGGGAAACGGTCGGGAAGCAGAAGAGCCTGCCCTGGCAGGAACAGCAGGCCGGTGGCAAGACAAATGTCACCCGCTCCCTTTGCAGAGAGACAAAGCCTGGCTAATAAGGAGACATGAAGGGACGACTAGGGCAGGGACGCGTGCTCCACTCTGAGGAAGGAGTCTGGGCAGAAGGCAGGCCTGTCCTGTGCCTCTGGTCCCAAGGGGACAGCATCTCCTTGGGCAACTGTCCGTAGGGCAGACTTGGGCTAGCTACCTGGCGCCATACCCGGAACTCGCAGAAACAGCTCCCTCGAGAAATGCGCAGTCAGGTGCCATCTTCCTCCAAGATGTGACAGCATTGTGGGTGGCAGGGTGTGTGCCGGGAAAAGAGTGGGGACAATCCCCGAAAGCTCCCCATTCCAGTAACGGGCAGTGTTCAGGGATCCTGTCGCCTCTCCTCTCCTGTGAGGAAGACACTGACCTAGCCCGCGAATCCACCTGGGGCCAGTGCCAAAGGCCAAAGTTGCCTACACCGGGAGATGGTAGTGTGCATAGAGTGCCATCCTAGGCAATGCACGCTGCTGCAGGGTTGTGGCTGTGTCTGCTTAGTTCACCCTGGCATGGGGAACCCAGGGCATCAACATGGAGTCCGGGAAAGCAAGGCCCAAGAGGCAGCAGCTCTCCCGCAGCTCTTCTTCCCTGCCGCTACAGAGCGAACAACCAAAGCCTTGCTGAGGAAGCAGCAGCGAAGTGCGATTCGTGCCAGGCTGAAAACCTCTGCGAAAGCATAGCCGTCGCTGGGAAATCAGAGTCTGTTCTGTGGGCTGCTGTTGCTGCTTGCCTTAGCCTAGTATTATCAGCATGGCGGGAGAAACCCGCATTAAGCGAAAGACTCTTTGCACGGGCATCCCCTCTAGGAACGCAGAGCATTCTTTGGGAAATCAGAGTCGGGTGTGTGTGATGCTGCCGGTTCCTTGCCAGAGCTTGTCTCCACAGCATGGTGTAATAAACCCGCATGGAGCGAAATCCTCATTGCCTGGGCATCCCCTCTGCCTGAGAGAGAACCGTGCCTGCGCCTGTGGAAAGAGCCTTAAGGAAAGGGACATGTCTGTCACTGGGCTCCACAGGAGCCTGTCTTGGGAAAATGCAGCACGCTGCCCCAGGAGAAGAGAAAGAGCCCTTGGCCTTGGGGTCGGGAAACGGTCGTGAAGCTGGAGAGCCGGCCCTGGCAGGAACAGCGGGCCTGCGGCAAGACAAGTGTCACCCGCTCCCTGTGCAGAGAGACGAAGCCTGGCTGCTAAGGAGACATGAGGGGACGATTGGGCAAGGGAGCGTGCTCCAATCTGAGGAAGGAGTCCGAGAAGGAAGGCCTTTCCTGTGCCTCTGGTCCCAAGGGGACAGCATCTCCTTGGCCACCTGTCCAGAGGGCAGAAGTGGGCTTGCCACCAAACTCCCGGCCCTGAACTCGCAGAATCACCTCCTGGAGGAATGGGCAATCAGATGCCGTCTTCCTCCAGGATGTGGCAGCATTGGCGGAGGCAGGGAGTGTCCCGGGGAAACAGGGACAGTTACCCATTACTCCCCATCCCAGGGCACGGGCGGTGTTGCAGTGATCCTCTCACGTCTCCTCAAGGATGGGGAAGGCACTGGCCTAGTCCCCTGTCCACCTGAACGCCAGAGCGAAAGGGCAGGCCTTGCCTATGCCGAGAGATGGCATTGTGAGCAGAGTGCCATCCTAGGCCACGCACGCTGCTGCAGGGTCGAGGCTGTGTCTGCTTAGTTCGGCTTAGCGAGGTGAACCCCGGGTGCGAACTTGGAGCCGAGGAAATCAAGGCCCAAGCGGCACCAGCTCTCCCGTGGCTCTTCTTCCCTGCCGCGACAGAGGGAACGACCAGAGCCTTGCAAAAGAAGGAGCAGTGAAGTGTGGATCGCGCCAAGCTGAAAACCTCTGCGAAAGCATAGCAGTCACTGGGAAATCAGAGTCGGTTCTGCGGGCTGCTTTTGTAGCTTGCCTTAGCCTAGTATTCGTTCGCAGCACGATGGGAGAAACCCGTAGAGAGCGAAAGCCCCTTTGCTGTGGCATCTCCTCTGGGAAAGCACAGCATTCGTTGTGAAATCAGAATCGGATGTGTGGGATGCTGCAGCTGAATGCCTGAGCTAGTCCCCGCAGAATGGTGGAAGATACCCGCATGGAGCGAAATCCTCTTTGCCCTAGCACCCCTTTGCCTAAGAGAAGCATGTTTGCACATCTGAAAGGGCCTTCAGGAAAGGGAAACGGCTGTCACCGCGCTCCCCAGAAACAAGTCTAGGGAAGGCACAGCACGCCGCCCCCAGAGAAGAGAAGGAGCCATTGGCCTTGGGGTCGGGAAACGGTCGGGAAGCAGAAGAGCCTGCCCTGACAGGAACAGCAGGCCGGTGGCAAGACAAATGTCACCCGCTCCCTTTGCAGAGAGACAAAGCCTGGCTAATAAGGAGACATGAAGGGACGACTAGGGCAGGGACGCGTGCTCCACTCTGAGGAAGGAGTCTGGGCAGAAGGCAGGCCTGTCCTGTGCCTCTGGTCCCAAGGGGACAGCATCTCCTTGGGCAACTGTCCGTAGGGCAGACTTGGGCTAGCTACCTGGCGCCATACCCGGAACTCGCAGAAACAGCTCCCTCGAGAAATGCGCAGTCAGGTGCCATCTTCCTCCAAGATGTGACAGCATTGTGGGTGGCAGGGTGTGTGCCGGGAAAAGAGTGGGGACAATCCCCGAAAGCTCCCCATTCCAGTAACGGGCAGTGTTCAGGGATCCTGTCGCCTCTCCTCTCCTGTGAGGAAGACACTGACCTAGCCCGCGAATCCACCTGAGGGCCAGTGCCAAAGGCCAAAGTTGCCTACACCGGGAGATGGTAGTGTGCATAGAGTGCCATCCTAGGCAATGCACGCTGCTGCAGGGTTGTGGCTGTGTCTGCTTAGTTCACCCTGGCATGGGGAACCCAGGGCATCAACATGGAGTCCGGGAAAGCAAGGCCCAAGAGGCAGCAGCTCTCCCGCAGCTCTTCTTCCCTGCCGCTACAGAGCGAACAACGAAAGCCTTGCTGAGGAAGCAGCAGCGAAGTGCGATTCGTGCCAGGCTGAAAACCTCTGCGAAAGCATAGCAGTCGCTGGGAAATCAGAGTCTGTTCTGTGGGTTGCTGTTGCTGCTTGCCTTAGCCTAGTATTATCAGCATGGCGGGAGAAACCCGCATTAAGCGAAAGACTCTTTGCACGGGCATCCCCTCTAGGAACGCACAGCATTCTTTGGGAAATCAGAGTCGGGTGTGTGGGATGCTGCCGGTTCCTTGCCAGAGCTTGTCTCCACAGCATGGTGTAATAAACCCGCATGGAGCGAAATCCTCATTGCCTGGGCATCCCCTCTGCCTGAGAGAGAACCGTGCCTGCGCCTGTGGAAAGAGCCTTAAGGAAAGGGACATGTCTGTCACTGGGCTCCACAGGAGCCTGTCTTGGGAAAATGCAGCACGCTGCCCCAGGAGAAGAGAAGGAGCCCTTGGCCTTGGGGTCGGGAAACGGTCGTGAAGCTGGAGAGCCGGCCCTGGCAGGAACAGCGGGCCTGCGGCAAGACAAGTGTCACCCGCTCCCTGTGCAGAGAGACGAAGCCTGGCTGCTAAGGAGACATGAGGGGACGATTGGGCAAGGGAGCGTGCTCCAATCTGAGGAAGGAGTCCGAGAAGGAAGGCCTTTCCTGTGCCTCTGGTCCCAAGGGGACAGCATCTCCTTGGCCACCTGTCCAGAGGGCAGAAGTGGGCTTGCCACCAAACTCCCGGCCCTGAACTCGCAGAATCACCTCCTGGAGGAATGGGCAATCAGATGCAGTCTTCCTCCAGGATGTGGCAGCATTGGCGGAGGCAGGGAGTGTCCCGGGGAAAGAGGGACAGTTACCCATTACTCCCCATCCCAGGGCACGGGCGGTGTTGCAGTGATCCTCTCACGTCTCTTCAAGGATGGGGAAGGCACTGGCCTAGTCCCCTGTCCACCTGAACGCCAGATCGAAAGGGCAGGCCTTGCCTATGCCGAGAGATGGCATTGTGAGCAGAGTGCCATCCTAGGCCACGCACGCTGCTGCAGGGTCGAGGCTGTGTCTGCTTAGTTCGGCTTAGCGAGGTGAACCCCGGGTGCGAACTTGGAGCCGAGGAAATCAAGGCCCAAGCGGCACCAGCTCTCCCGTGGCTCTTCTTCCCTGCCGCGACAGAGGGAACGACCAAAGCCTTGCAAAAGAAGGAGCAGTGAAGTGTGGATCGCGCCAAGCTGAAAACCTCTGCGAAAGCATAGCAGTCACTGGGAAATCAGAGTCGGTTCTGCGGGCTGCTTTTGTAGCTTGCCTTAGCCTAGTATTCGTTCGCAGCACGATGGGAGAAACCCGTAGAGAGCGAAAGCCCCTTTGCTGTGGCATCTCCTCTGGGAAAGCACAGCATTCGTTGTGAAATCAGAATCGGATGTGTGGGATGCTGCAGCTGAATGCCTGAGCTAGTCCCCGCAGAATGGTGGAAGATACCCGCATGGAGCGAAATCCTCTTTGCCCTAGCACCCCTTTGCCTAAGAGAAGCATGTTTGCACATCTGAAAGGGCCTTCAGGAAAGGGAAACGGCTGTCACCGCGCTCCCCAGAAACAAGTCTGGGGAAGGCACAGCACGCCGCCCCCAGAGAAGAGAAGGAGCCATTGGCCTTGGGGTCGGGAAACGGTCGGGAAGCAGAAGAGCCTGCCCTGGCAGGAACAGCAGGCCGGTGGCAAGACAAATGTCACCCGCTCCCTTTGCAGAGAGACAAAGCCTGGCTAATAAGGAGACATGAAGGGACGACTAGGGCAGGGACGCGTGCTCCACTCTGAGGAAGGAGTCTGGGCAGAAGGCAGGCCTGTCCTGTGCCTCTGGTCCCAAGGGGACAGCATCTCCTTGGGCAACTGTCCGTAGGGCAGACTTGGGCTAGCTACCTGGCGCCATACCCGGAACTCGCAGAAACAGCTCCCTCGAGAAATGCGCAGTCAGGTGCCATCTTCCTCCAAGATGTGACAGCATTGTGGGTGGCAGGGTGTGTGCCGGGAAAAGAGTGGGGACAATCCCCGAAAGCTCCCCATTCCAGTAACGGGCAGTGTTCAGGGATCCTGTCGCCTCTCCTCTCCTGTGAGGAAGACACTGACCTAGCCCGCGAATCCACCTGAGGGCCAGTGCCAAAGGCCAAAGTTGCCTACACCGGGAGATGGTAGTGTGCATAGAGTGCCATCCTAGGCAATGCACGCTGCTGCAGGGTTGTGGCTGTGTCTGCTTAGTTCACCCTGGCATGGGGAACCCAGGGCATCAACATGGAGTCCGGGAAAGCAAGGCCCAAGAGGCAGCAGCTCTCCCGCAGCTCTTCTTCCCTGCCGCTACAGAGCGAACAACCAAAGCCTTGCTGAGGAAGCAGCAGCGAAGTGCGATTCGTGCCAGGCTGAAAACCTCTGCGAAAGCATAGCAGTCGCTGGGAAATCAGAGTCTGTTCTGTGTGTTGCTGTTGCTGCTTGCCTTAGCCTAGTATTATCAGCATGGCGGGAGAAACCCGCATTAAGCGAAAGACTCTTTGCACGGGCATCCCCTCTAGGAACGCAGAGCATTCTTTGGGAAATCAGAGTCGGGTGTGTGTGATGCTGCCGGTTCCTTGCCAGAGCTTGTCTCCACAGCATGGTGTAATAAACCCGCATGGAGCGAAATCCTCATTGCCTGGGCATCCCCTCTGCCTGAGAGAGAACCGTGCCTGCGCCTGTGGAAAGAGCCTTAAGGAAAGGGACATGTCTGTCACTGGGCTCCACAGGAGCCTGTCTTGGGAAAATGCAGCACGCTGCCCCAGGAGAAGAGAAGGAGCCCTTGGCCTTGGGGTCGGGAAACGGTCGTGAAGCTGGAGAGCCGGCCCTGGCAGGAACAGCGGGCCTGCGGCAAGACAAGTGTCACCCGCTCCCTGTGCAGAGAGACGAAGCCTGGCTGCTAAGGAGACATGAGGGGACGATTGGGCAAGGGAGCGTGCTCCAATCTGAGGAAGGAGTCCGAGAAGGAAGGCCTTTCCTGTGCCTCTGGTCCCAAGGGGACAGCATCTCCTTGGCCACCTGTCCAGAGGGCAGAAGTGGGCTTGCCACCAAACTCCCGGCCCTGAACTCGCAGAATCACCTCCTGGAGGAATGGGCAATCAGATGCCGTCTTCCTCCAGGATGTGGCAGCATTGGCGGAGGCAGGGAGTGTCCCGGGGAAACAGGGACAGTTACCCATTACTCCCCATCCCAGGGCACGGGCGGTGTTGCAGTGATCCTCTCACGTCTCCTCAAGGATGGGGAAGGCACTGGCCTAGTCCCCTGTCCACCTGAACGCCAGAGCGAAAGGGCAGGCCTTGCCTATGCCGAGAGATGGCATTGTGAGCAGAGTGCCATCCTAGGCCACGCACGCTGCTGCAGGGTCGAGGCTGTGTCTGCTTAGTTCGGCTTAGCGAGGTGAACCCCGGGTGCGAACTTGGAGCCGAGGAAATCAAGGCCCAAGCGGCACCAGCTCTCCCGTGGCTCTTCTTCCCTGCCGCGACAGAGGGAACGACCAAAGCCTTGCAAAAGAAGGAGCAGTGAAGTGTGGATCGCGCCAAGCTGAAAACCTCTGCGAAAGCATAGCAGTCACTGGGAAATCAGAGTCGGTTCTGCGGGCTGCTTTTGTAGCTTGCCTTAGCCTAGTATTCGTTCGCAGCACGATGGGAGAAACCCGTAGAGAGCGAAAGCCCCTTTGCTGTGGCATCTCCTCTGGGAAAGCACAGCATTCGTTGTGAAATCAGAATCGGATGTGTGGGATGCTGCAGCTGAATGCCTGAGCTAGTCCCCGCAGAATGGTGGAAGATACCCGCATGGAGCGAAATCCTCTTTGCCCTAGCACCCCTTTGCCTAAGAGAAGCATGTTTGCACATCTGAAAGGGCCTTCAGGAAAGGGAAACGGCTGTCACCACGCTCCCCAGAAACAGGTCTGGGGAAGGCACAGCACGCCGCCCCCAGAGAAGAGAAGGAGCCATTGGCCTTGGGGTCGGGAAACGGTCGGGAAGCAGAAGAGCCTGCCCTGGCAGGAACAGCAGGCCGGTGGCAAGACAAATGTCACCCGCTCCCTTTGCAGAGAGACAAAGCCTGGCTAATAAGGAGACATGAAGGGACGACTAGGGCAGGGACGCGTGCTCCACTCTGAGGAAGGAGTCTGGGCAGAAGGCAGGCCTGTCCTGTGCCTCTGGTACCAAGGGGACAGCATCTCCTTGGGCAACTGTCCGTAGGGCAGACTTGGGCTAGCTACCTGGCGCCATACCCGGAACTCGCAGAAACAGCTCCCTCGAGAAATGCGCAGTCAGGTGCCATCTTCCTCCAAGATGTGACAGCATTGTGGGTGGCAGGGTGTGTGCCGGGAAAAGAGTGGGGACAATCCCCGAAAGCTCCCCATTCCAGTAACGGGCAGTGTTCAGGGATCCTGTCGCCTCTCCTCTCCTGTGAGGAAGACACTGACCTAGCCCGCGAATCCACCTGAGGGCCAGTGCCAAAGGCCAAAGTTGCCTACACCGGGAGATGGTAGTGTGCATAGAGTGCCATCCTAGGCAATGCACGCTGCTGCAGGGTTGTGGCTGTGTCTGCTTAGTTCACCCTGGCATGGGGAACCCAGGGCATCAACATGGAGTCCGGGAAAGCAAGGCCCAAGAGGCAGCAGCTCTCCCGCAGCTCTTCTTCCCTGCCGCTACAGAGCGAACAACCAAAGCCTTGCTGAGGAAGCAGCAGCGAAGTGCGATTCGTGCCAGGCTGAAAACCTCTGCGAAAGCATAGCAGTCGCTGGGAAATCAGAGTCTGTTCTGTGGGTTGCTGTTGCTGCTTGCCTTAGCCTAGTATTATCAGCATGGCGGGAGAAACCCGCATTAAGCGAAAGACTCTTTGCACGGGCATCCCCTCTAGGAACGCACAGCATTCTTTGGGAAATCAGAGTCGGGTGTGTGGGATGCTGCCGGTTCCTTGCCAGAGCTTGTCTCCACAGCATGGTGTAATAAACCCGCATGGAGCGAAATCCTCTATGCCTGGGCATCCCTTCTGCCTGAGAGAGAACCGTGCCTGCGCCTGTGGAAAGAGCCTTAAGGAAAGGGACATGTCTGTCACTGGGCTCCACAGGAGCCTGTCTTGGGAAAATGCAGCACGCTGCCCCAGGAGAAGAGAAGGAGCCCTTGGCCTTGGGGTCGGGAAACGGTCGTGAAGCTGGAGAGCCGGCCCTGGCAGAAACAGCGGGCCTGCGGCAAGACAAGTGTCACCCGCTCCCTGTGCAGAGAGACGAAGCCTGGCTGCTAAGGAGACATGAGGGGACGATTGGGCAAGGGAGCGTGCTCCAATCTGAGGAAGGAGTCCGAGAAGGAAGGCCTTTCCTGTGCCTCTGGTCCCAAGGGGACAGCATCTCCTTGGCCACCTGTCCAGAGGGCAGAAGTGGGCTTGCCACCATACTCCCGGCCCTGAACTCGCAGAATCACCTCCTGGAGGAATGGGCAATCAGATGCAGTCTTCCTCCAGGATGTGGCAGCATTGGCGGAGGCAGGGAGTGTCCCGGGGAAACAGGGACAGTTACCCATTACTCCCCATCCCAGGGCACGGGCGGTGTTGCAGTGATCCTCTCATGTCTCTTCAAGGATGGGGAAGGCACTGGCCTAGTCCCCTGTCCACCTGAACGCCAGATCGAAAGGGCAGGCCTTGCCTATGCCGAGAGATGGCATTGTGAGCAGAGTGCCATCCTAGGCCACGCACGCTGCTGCAGGGTCGAGGCTGTGTCTGCTTAGTTCGGCTTAGCGAGGTGAACCCCGGGTGCGAACTTGGAGCCGAGGAAATCAAGGCCCAAGCGGCACCAGCTCTCCCGTGGCTCTTCTTCCCTGCCGCGACAGAGGGAACGACCAAAGCCTTGCAAAAGAAGGAGCAGTGAAGTGTGGATCGCGCCAAGCTGAAAACCTCTGCGAAAGCATAGCAGTCACTGGGAAATCAGAGTCGGTTCTGCGGGCTGCTTTTGTAGCTTGCCTTAGCCTAGTATTCGCAGCACGATGGGAGAAACCCGTAGAGAGCGAAAGCCCCTTTGCTGTGGCATCTCCTCTGGGAAAGCACAGCATTCGTTGTGAAATCAGAATCGGATGTGTGGGATGCTGCAGCTGAATGCCTGAGCTAGTCCCCGCAGAATGGTGGAAGACACCCGCATGGAGCGAAATCCTCTTTGCCCTAGCACCCCTTTGCCTAAGAGAAGCATGTTTGCACATCTGAAAGGGCCTTCAGGAAAGGGAAACGGCTGTCACCGCGCTCCCCAGAAACAAGTCTGGGGAAGGCACAGCACGCCGCCCCCAGAGAAGAGAAGGAGCCATTGGCCTTGGGGTCGGGAAACGGTCGGGAAGCAGAAGAGCCTGCCCTGGCAGGAACAGCAGGCCGGTGGCAAGACAAATGTCACCCGCTCCCTTTGCAGAGAGACAAAGCCTGGCTAATAAGGAGACATGAAGGGACGACTAGGGCAGGGACGCGTGCTCCACTCTGAGGAAGGAGTCTGGGCAGAAGGCAGGCCTGTCCTGTGCCTCTGGTCCCAAGGGGACAGCATCTCCTTGGGCAACTGTCCGTAGGGCAGACTTGGGCTAGCTACCTGGCGCCATACCCGGAACTCGCAGAAACAGCTCCCTCGAGAAATGCGCAGTCAGGTGCCATCTTCCTCCAAGATGTGACAGCATTGTGGGTGGCAGGGTGTGTGCCGGGAAAAGAGTGGGGACAATCCCCGAAAGCTCCCCATTCCAGTAACGGGCAGTGTTCAGGGATCCTGTCGCCTCTCCTCTCCTGTGAGGAAGACACTGACCTAGCCCGCGAATCCACCTGAGGGCCAGTGCCAAAGGCCAAAGTTGCCTACACCGGGAGATGGTAGTGTGCATAGAGTGCCATCCTAGGCAATGCACGCTGCTGCAGGGTTGTGGCTGTGTCTGCTTAGTTCACCCTGGCATGGGGAACCCAGGGCATCAACATGGAGTCTGGGAAAGCAAGGCCCAAGAGGCAGCAGCTCTCCCGCAGCTCTTCTTCCCTGCCGCTACAGAGCGAACAACCAAAGCCTTGCTGAGGAAGCAGCAGCGAAGTGCGATTCGTGCCAGGCTGAAAACCTCTGCGAAAGCATAGCAGTCGCTGGGAAATCAGAGTCTGTTCTGTGGGTTGCTGTTGCTGCTTGCCTTAGCCTAGTATTATCAGCATGGCGGGAGAAACCCGCATTAAGCGAAAGACTCTTTGCACGGGCATCCCCTCTAGGAACGCACAGCATTCTTTGGGAAATCAGAGTCGGGTGTGTGGGATGCTGCCGGTTCCTTGCCAGAGCTTGTCTCCACAGCATGGTGTAATAAACCCGCATGGAGCGAAATCCTCATTGCCTGGGCATCCCCTCTGCCTGAGAGAGAACCGTGCCTGCGCCTGTGGAAAGAGCCTTAAGGAAAGGGACATGTCTGTCACTGGGCTCCACAGGAGCCTGTCTTGGGAAAATGCAGCACGCTGCCCCAGGAGAAGAGAAGGAGCCCTTGGCCTTGGGGTCGGGAAACGGTCGTGAAGCTGGAGAGCCGGCCCTGGCAGGAACAGCGGGCCTGCGGCAAGACAAGTGTCACCCGCTCCCTGTGCAGAGAGACGAAGCCTGGCTGCTAAGGAGACATGAGGGGACGATTGGGCAAGGGAGCGTGCTCCAATCTGAGGAAGGAGTCCGAGAAGGAAGGCCTTTCCTGTGCCTCTGGTCCCAAGGGGACAGCATCTCCTTGGCCACCTGTCCAGAGGGCAGAAGTGGGCTTGCCACCAAACTCCCGGCCCTGAACTCGCAGAATCACCTCCTGGAGGAATGGGCAATCAGATGCCGTCTTCCTCCAGGATGTGGCAGCATTGGCGGAGGCAGGGAGTGTCCCGGGGAAACAGGGACAGTTACCCATTACTCCCCATCCCAGGGCACGGGCGGTGTTGCAGTGATCCTCTCACGTCTCCTCAAGGATGGGGAAGGCACTGGCCTAGTCCCCTGTCCACCTGAACGCCAGAGCGAAAGGGCAGGCCTTGCCTATGCCGAGAGATGGCATTGTGAGCAGAGTGCCATCCTAGGCCACGCACGCTGCTGCAGGGTCGAGGCTGTGTCTGCTTAGTTCGGCTTAGCGAGGTGAACCCCGGGTGCGAACTTGGAGCCGAGGAAATCAAGGCCCAAGCGGCACCAGCTCTCCCGTGGCTCTTCTTCCCTGCCGCGACAGAGGGAACGACCAAAGCCTTGCAAAAGAAGGAGCAGTGAAGTGTGGATCGCGCCAAGCTGAAAACCTCTGCGAAAGCATAGCAGTCACTGGGAAATCAGAGTCGGTTCTGCGGGCTGCTTTTGTAGCTTGCCTTAGCCTAGTATTCGTTCGCAGCACGATGGGAGAAACCCGTAGAGAGCGAAAGCCCCTTTGCTGTGGCATCTCCTCTGGGAAAGCACAGCATTCGTTGTGAAATCAGAATCGGATGTGTGGGATGCTGCAGCTGAATGCCTGAGCTAGTCCCCGCAGAATGGTGGAAGACACCCGCATGGAGCGAAATCCTCTTTGCCCTAGCACCCCTTTGCCTAAGAGAAGCATGTTTGCACATCTGAAAGGGCCTTCAGGAAAGGGAAACGGCTGTCACCGCGCTCCCCAGAAACAAGTCTGGGGAAGGCACAGCACGCCGCCCCCAGAGAAGAGAAGGAGCCATTGGCCTTGGGGTCGGGAAACGGTCGGGAAGCAGAAGAGCCTGCCCTGGCAGGAACAGCAGGCCGGTGGCAAGACAAATGTCACCCGCTCCCTTTGCAGAGAGACAAAGCCTGGCTAATAAGGAGACATGAAGGGACGACTAGGGCAGGGACGCGTGCTCCACTCTGAGGAAGGAGTCTGGGCAGAAGGCAGGCCTGTCCTGTGCCTCTGGTCCCAAGGGGACAGCATCTCCTTGGGCAACTGTCCGTAGGGCAGACTTGGGCTAGCTACCTGGCGCCATACCCGGAACTCGCAGAAACAGCTCCCTCGAGAAATGCGCAGTCAGGTGCCATCTTCCTCCAAGATGTGACAGCATTGTGGGTGGCAGGGTGTGTGCCGGGAAAAGAGTGGGGACAATCCCCGAAAGCTCCCCATTCCAGTAACGGGCAGTGTTCAGGGATCCTGTCGCCTCTCCTCTCCTGTGAGGAAGACACTGACCTAGCCCGCGAATCCACCTGAGGGCCAGTGCCAAAGGCCAAAGTTGCCTACACCGGGAGATGGTAGTGTGCATAGAGTGCCATCCTAGGCAATGCACGCTGCTGCAGGGTTGTGGCTGTGTCTGCTTAGTTCACCCTGGCATGGGGAACCCAGGGCATCAACATGGAGTCTGGGAAAGCAAGGCCCAAGAGGCAGCAGCTCTCCCGCAGCTCTTCTTCCCTGCCGCTACAGAGCGAACAACCAAAGCCTTGCTGAGGAAGCAGCAGCGAAGTGCGATTCGTGCCAGGCTGAAAACCTCTGCGAAAGCATAGCAGTCGCTGGGAAATCAGAGTCTGTTCTGTGGGTTGCTGTTGCTGCTTGCCTTAGCCTAGTATTATCAGCATGGCGGGAGAAACCCGCATTAAGCGAAAGACTCTTTGCACGGGCATCCCCTCTAGGAACGCACAGCATTCTTTGGGAAATCAGAGTCGGGTGTGTGGGATGCTGCCGGTTCCTTGCCAGAGCTTGTCTCCACAGCATGGTGTAATAAACCCGCATGGAGCGAAATCCTCATTGCCTGGGCATCCATCCCCTCTGCCTGAGAGAGAACCGTGCCTGCGCCTGTGGAAAGAGCCTTAAGGAAAGGGACATGTCTGTCACTGGGCTCCACAGGAGCCTGTCTTGGGAAAATGCAGCACGCTGCCCCAGGAGAAGAGAAGGAGCCCTTGGCCTTGGGGTCGGGAAACGGTCGTGAAGCTGGAGAGCCGGCCCTGGCAGGAACAGCGGGCCTGCGGCAAGACAAGTGTCACCCGCTCCCTGTGCAGAGAGACGAAGCCTGGCTGCTAAGGAGACATGAGGGGACGATTGGGCAAGGGAGCGTGCTCCAATCTGAGGAAGGAGTCCGAGAAGGAAGGCCTTTCCTGTGCCTCTGGTCCCAAGGGGACAGCATCTCCTTGGCCACCTGTCCAGAGGGCAGAAGTGGGCTTGCCACCAAACTCCCGGCCCTGAACTCGCAGAATCACCTCCTGGAGGAATGGGCAATCAGATGCCGTCTTCCTCCAGGATGTGGCAGCATTGGCGGAGGCAGGGAGTGTCCCGGGGAAACAGGGACAGTTACCCATTACTCCCCATCCCAGGGCACGGGCGGTGTTGCAGTGATCCTCTCACGTCTCCTCAAGGATGGGGAAGGCACTGGCCTAGTCCCCTGTCCACCTGAACGCCAGAGCGAAAGGGCAGGCCTTGCCTATGCCGAGAGATGGCATTGTGAGCAGAGTGCCATCCTAGGCCACGCACGCTGCTGCAGGGTCGAGGCTGTGTCTGCATAGTTCGGCGTAGCGAGGTGAACCCCGGGTGCGAACTTGGAGCCGAGGAAATCAAGGCCCAAGCGGCACCAGCTCTCCCGTGGCTCTTCTTCCCTGCCGCGACAGAGGGAACGACCAGAGCCTTGGAAAAGAAGGAGCAGTGAAGTGTGGATCGCGCCAAGCTGAAAACCTCTGCGAAAGCATAGCAGTCACTGGGAAATCAGAGTCGGTTCTGCGGGCTGCTTTTGTAGCTTGCCTTAGCCTAGTATTCGCAGCACGATGGGAGAAACCCGTAGGGAGCGAAAGCCCCTTTGCTGTGGCATCTCCTCTGGGAAAGCACAGCATTCGTTGTGAAATCAGAATCGGATGTGTGGGATGCTGCAGCTGAATGCCTGAGCTAGTCCCCGCAGAATGGTGGAAGATACCCGCATGGAGCGAAATCCTCTTTGCCCTAGCACCCCTTTGCCTAAGAGAAGCATGTTTGCACATCTGAAAGGGCCTTCAGGAAAGGGAAACGGCTGTCACCGCGCTCCCCAGAAACAAGTCTGGGGAAGGCACAGCACGCCGCCCCCAGAGAAGAGAAGGAGCCATTGGCCTTGGGGTCGGGAAACGGTCGGGAAGCAGAAGAGCCTGCCCTGGCAGGAACAGCAGGCCGGTGGCAAGACAAATGTCACCCGCTCCCTTTGCAGAGAGACAAAGCCTGGCTAATAAGGAGACATGAAGGGACGACTAGGGCAGGGACGCGTGCTCCACTCTGAGGAAGGAGTCTGGGCAGAAGGCAGGCCTGTCCTGTGCCTCTGTTCCCAAGGGGACAGCATCTCCTTGGGCAACTGTCCGTAGGGCAGACTTGGGCTAGCTGCCTGGCGCCATACCCGGAACTCGCAGAAACAGCTCCCTCGAGAAATGCGCAGTCAGGTGCCATCTTCCTCCAAGATGTGACAGCATTGTGGGTGGCAGGGTGTGTGCCGGGAAAAGAGTGGGGACAATCCCCGAAAGCTCCCCATTCCAGTAACGGGCAGTGTTCAGGGATCCTGTCGCCTCTCCTCTCCTGTGAGGAAGACACTGACCTAGCCCGCGAATCCGCCTGAGGGCCAGTGCCAAAGGCCAAAGTTGCCTACACCGGGAGATGGTAGTGTGCATAGAGTGCCATCCTAGGCAACGCACGCTGCTGCAGGGTTGTGGCTGTGTCTGCTTAGTTCACCCTGGCATGGTGAACCCAGGGCATCAACATGGAGTCCGGGAAAGCAAGGCCCAAGAGGCAGCAGCTCTCCCGTAGCTCTTCTATCCTGATGTGACAGAGCGAACAGCCAAAGCCTTGCTGAGGAAACAGCAGCGAAGTGCGGTTCGCGCCAAGGTGAAAACCTCTGCGAAAGCAGAGCAGTCGCTGGGAAATCAGAGTCTGTTCTGTGGGCTGCTGTTGCTGCTGGCCTTAGCCTAGTATTCGCAGCATGGCAGGAGAAACCCGCATAAAGCAAAAGCCTCTTTGCACTGGCACAACATCTGGGAAAGCACAGCATTCTTTGGGAAATCAGAGTCGGGTCTGTGGGATGCTGCCTGTTGCTTTCCAGAGCTAGTCTCCACAGCACGGTGTAATAAACCCGCATGGAGCGAAATCCTCTTTGCCTGGGCATCCCCTCTGCCTGAGAGAGAAGCATGGTTGCATATGTCTGTCACTGCGCTCCCTAGGAGCAAGTGTGGGGAAGGCGCAGCACGCCGTCCCTGGGGAAGAGAAGGAGCCCTTGGCCTTGGGGTCCGGAAACGCTCGGGAAGCAGGATAGCCTACCATGGCACGAACAGCAGGGCGGTGGCAAGACACGTGTCACCCGCTCCCTGTAAGGAGAGATGGAAGCCTGGCTGCTAAGGAGACATGAGGGGATGACTAGGGCAGGGGTGCGTGCTCCACTCTGAGGAAGGAGTCTGGGCAGAAGGCAGGCCTGTCCTGTGCCTCAGGTCCCAAGGGGACAGCATCTCCTTGGCCACCTGTCCCAAGGGCAGACTTGGGCTTGCCACCAGGTGCCATACCCGGAACTCGCAGAAACAACCCCATGGAGAAACCGGCAGTCAGAAGCCCTGTTCCACCAAGATGTGGCAGCGTTGTGGGTGGCAGGGGGTGTGCCGCGGAAGGAGTGGAGACAGTACCCCACAGTTCCCAATCCTAGTGCACGGGCCTTGTGCAGGGATCCTGTCGCCTCCTCTCTCCTGTGGTGAAGGCACTGGCCTAGACCCCGAGTCTGCCTGATCGCCGGAGAAACGGCAAAGCCTTACCTACGCCAGGAGATGGTAATAGGCATAGAGTGCCATGATAGGCCACGCACGTTGCTGCAGGGTTGTGTCTGTGTCTATTTGTTCGGCTTAGCAAGGTGAAACCCGGGCGCGATCTTGGAGCCCGGAAAAGCAACGTCCCAGAGGCACCAGCTCCCCCGCAGCTCTTCTTCCCTGCCGCTACAGAGCGAACAAACAAAGCCTTGCTGAGGAAGCAGCAGCGAAGTGCGATTCGTGCCAAGCTGAAAACCTCTGCGAAAGCATAGCCGTCGCTGGGAAATCAGAGTCTGTTCTGTGGGCTGCTGTTGCTGCTTGCCTTAGCCTAGTATTATCAGCATGGCGGGAGAAACCCGCATTAAGCGGAAGACTCTTTGCACGGGCATCCCCTCTAGGAACGCACAGCATTCTTTGGGAAATCAGAGTCGGGTGTGTGGGATGCTGCCGGTTCCTTGCCAGAGCTTGTCTCCACAGCATGGTGTAATAAACCCGCATGGAGCGAAATCCTCTATGCCTGGGCATCCCCTCTGCCTGAGAGAGAACCGTGCTTGCGCCTGTGGAAAGAGCCTTAAGGAAAGGGACATGTCTGTCACTGGGCTCCACAGGAGCCTGTCTTGGGAAAATGCAGCACGCTGCCCCAGGAGAAGAGAAGGAGCCCTTGGCCTTGGGGTCGGGAAACGGTCGTGAAGCTGGAGAGCCGGCCCTGGCAGGAACAGCGGGCCTGTGGCAAGACAAGTGTCACCCGCTCCCTGTGCAGAGAGACGAAGCCTGGCTGCTAAGGAGACATGAGGGGACGATTGGGCAAGGGAGCGTGCTCCAATCTGAGGAAGGAGTCCGAGAAGGAAGGCCTTTCCTGTGCCTCTGGTCCCAAGGGGACAGCATCTCCTTGGCCACCTGTCCAGAGGGCAGAAGTGGGCTTGCCACCAAACTCCCGGCCCTGAACTCGCAGAATCACCTCCTGGAGGAATGGGCAATCAGATGCCGTCTTCCTCCAGGATGTGGCAGCATTGGCGGAGGCAGGGAGTGTCCCGGGGAAACAGGGACAGTTACCCATTACTCCCCATCCCAGGGCACGGGCGGTGTTGCAGTGATCCTCTCACGTCTCCTCAAGGATGGGGAAGGCACTGGCCTAGTCCCCTGTCCACCTGAACGCCAGAGCGAAAGGGCAGGCCTTGCCTATGCCGAGAGATGGCATTGTGAGCAGAGTGCCATCCTAGGCCACGCACGCTGCTGCAGGGTCGAGGCTGTGTCTGCTTAGTTCGGCTTAGCGAGGTGAACCCCGGGTGCGAACTTGGAGCCGAGGAAATCAAGGCCCAAGCGGCACCAGCTCTCCCGTGGCTCTTCTTCCCTGCCGCGACAGAGGGAACGACCAGAGCCTTGCAAAAGAAGGAGCAGTGAAGTGTGGATCGCGCCAAGCTGAAAAACTCTGCGAAAGCATAGCAGTCACTGGGAAATCAGAGTCGGTTCTGCGGGCTGCTTTTGTAGCTTGCCTTAGCCTAGTATTCGCAGCACGATGGGAGAAACCCGTAGAGAGCGAAAGCCCCTTTGCTGTGGCATCTCCTCCGGGAAAGCACAGCATTCGTTGTGAAATCAGAATCGGATGTGTGGGATGCTGCAGCTGAATGCCTGAGCTAGTCCCCGCAGAATGGTGGAAGATACCCGCATGGAGCGAAATCGTCTTTGCCCTAGCACCCCTTTGCCTAAGAGAAGCATGTTTGCACATCTGAAAGGGCCTTCAGGAAAGGGAAACGGCTGTCACCGCGCTCCCCAGAAACAAGTCTGGGGAAGGCACAGCACGCCGCCCCCAGAGAAGAGAAGGAGCCATTGGCCTTGGGGTCGGGAAACGGTCGGGAAGCAGAAGAGCCTGCCCTGGCAGGAACAGCAGGCCGGTGGCAAGACAAATGTCACCCGCTCCCTTTGCAGAGAGACAAAGCCTGGCTAATAAGGAGACATGAAGGGACGACTAGGGCAGGGACGCGTGCTCCACTCTGAGGAAGGAGTCTGGGCAGAAGGCAGGCCTGTCCTGTGCCTCTGGTCCCAAGGGGACAGCATCTCCTTGGGCAACTGTCCGTAGGGCAGACTTGGGCTAGCTACCTGGCGCCATACCCGGAACTCGCAGAAACAGCTCCCTCGAGAAATGCGCAGTCAGGTGCCATCTTCCTCCAAGATGTGACAGCATTGTGGGTGGCAGGGTGTGTGCCGGGAAAAGAGTGGGGACAATCCCCGAAAGCTCCCCATTCCAGTAACGGGCAGTGTTCAGGGATCCTGTCGCCTCTCCTCTCCTGTGAGGAAGACACTGACCTAGCCCGCGAATCCGCCTGAGGGCCAGTGCCAAAGGCCAAAGTTGCCTACACCGGGAGATGGTAGTGTGCATAGAGTGCCATCCTAGGCAACGCACGCTGCTGCAGGGTTGTGGCTGTGTCTGCTTAGTTCACCCTGGCATGGGGAACCCAGGGCATCAACATGGAGTCCGGGAAAGCAAGGCCCAAGAGGCAGCAGCTCTCCCGCAGCTCTTCTATCCTGATGTGACAGAGCGAACAGCCAAAGCCTTGCTGAGGAAACAGCAGCGAAGTGCGGTTCGCGCCAAGGTGAAAACCTCTGCGAAAGCAGAGCAGTCGCTGGGAAATCAGAGTCTGTTCTGTGGGCTGCTGTTGCTGCTGGCCTTAGCCTAGTATTCGCAGCATGGCAGGAGAAACCCGCAAAAAGCAAAAGCCTCTTTGCACTGGCACAACATCTGGGAAAGCACAGCATTCTTTGGGAAATCAGAGTCGGGTCTGTGGGATGCTGCCTGTTGCTTTCCAGAGCTAGTCTCCACAGCACGGTGTAATAAACCCGCATGGAGCGAAATCCTCTTTGCCTGGGCATCCCCTCTGCCTGAGAGAGAAGCATGGTTGCATATGTCTGTCACTGCGCTCCCTAGGAGCAAGTGTGGGGAAGGCGCAGCACGCCGTCCCTGGGGAAGAGAAGGAGCCCTTGGCCTTGGGGTCCGGAAACGCTCGGGAAGCAGGATAGCCTACCATGGCACGAACAGCAGGGCGGTGGCAAGACACGTGTCACCCGCTCCCTGTAAGGAGAGATGGAAGCCTGGCTGCTAAGGAGACATGAGGGGATGACTAGGGCAGGGGTGCGTGCTCCACTCTGAGGAAGGAGTCTGGGCAGAAGGCAGGCCTGTCCTGTGCCTCAGGTCCCAAGGGGACAGCATCTCCTTGGCCCCTGTCCCAAGGGCAGACCTGGGCTTGCCACCAGGTGCCATACCCGGAACTCGCAGAAACAACCCCATGGAGAAACCGGCAGTCAGAAGCCCTGTTCCACCAAGATGTGGCAGCGTTGTGGGTGGCAGGGGGTGTGCCGCGGAAGGAGTGGAGACAGTACCCCACAGTTCCCAATCCTAGTGCACGGGCCTTGTGCAGGGATCCTGTCGCCTCCTCTCTCCTGTGGTGAAGGCACTGGCCTAGACCCCGAGTCTGCCTGATCGCCGGGGAAACGGCAAAGCCTTACCTACGCCAGGAGATGGTAATAGGCATAGAGTGCCATGATAGGCCTCGCACGTTGCTGCAGGGTTGTGTCTGTGTCTATTTGTTCGGCTTAGCAAGGTGAAACCCGGGCGCGATCTTGGAGCCCGGAAAAGCAACGTCCCAGAGGCACCAGCTCCCCCGCAGCTCTTCTTCCCTGCCGCTACAGAGCGAACAAACAAAGCCTTGCTGAGGAAGCAGCAGCGAAGTGCGATTCGTGCCAAGCTGAAAACCTCTGCGAAAGCATAGCCGTCGCTGGGAAATCAGAGTCTGTTCTGTGGGCTGCTGTTGCTGCTTGCCTTAGCCTAGTATTATCAGCATGGCGGGAGAAACCCGCATTAAGCGAAAGACTCTTTGCACGGGCATCCCCTCTAGGAACGCACAGCATTCTTTGGGAAATCAGAGTCGGGTGTGTGGGATGCTGCCGGTTCCTTGCCAGAGCTTGTCTCCACAGCATGGTGTAATAAACCCGCATGGAGCGAAATCCTCTATGCCTGGGCATCCCCTCTGCCTGAGAGAGAACCGTGCCTGCGCCTGTGGAAAGAGCCTTAAGGAAAGGGACATGTCTGTCACTGGGCTCCACAGGAGCCTGTCTTGGGAAAATGCAGCACGCTGCCCCAGGAGAAGAGAAGGAGCCCTTGGCCTTGGGGTCGGTAAACGGCCGTGAAGCTGGAGAGCCGGCCCTGGCAGGAACAGCGGGCCTGCGGCAAGACAAGTGTCACCCGCTCCCTGTGCAGAGAGACGAAGCCTGGCTGCTAAGGAGACATGAGGGGACGATTGGGCAAGGGAGCGTGCTCCAATCTGAGGAAGGAGTCCGAGAAGGAAGGCCTTTCCTGTGCCTCTGGTCCCAAGGGGACAGCATTTCCTTGGCCACCTGTCCAGAGGGCAGAAGTGGGCTTGCCACCAAACTCCCGGCCCTGAACTCGCAGAATCACCTCCTGGAGGAATGGGCAATCAGATGCCGTCTTCCTCCAGGATGTGGCAGCATTGGCGGAGGCAGGGAGTGTCCCGGGGAAACAGGGACAGTTACCCATTACTCCCCATCCCAGGGCACGGGCGGTGTTGCAGTGATCCTCTCACGTCTCCTCAAGGATGGGGAAGGCACTGGCCTAGTCCCCTGTCCACCTGAACGCCAGAGCGAAAGGGCAGGCCTTGCCTATGCCGAGAGATGGCATTGTGAGCAGAGTGCCATCCTAGGCCACGCACGCTGCTGCAGGGTCGAGGCTGTGTCTGCTTAGTTCGGCTTAGCGAGGTGAACCCCGGGTGCGAACTTGGAGCCGAGGAAATCAAGGCCCAAGCGGCACCAGCTCTCCCGTGGCTCTTCTTCCCTGCCGCGACAGAGGGAACGACCAAAGCCTTGCAAAAGAAGGAGCAGTGAAGTGTGGATCGCGCCAAGCTGAAAACCTCTGCGAAAGCATAGCAGTCACGGGGAAATCAGAGTCGGTTCTGCGGGCTGCTTTTGTAGCTTGCCTTAGCCTAGTATTCGTTCGCAGCACGATGGGATAAACCCGTAGAGAGCGAAAGCCCCTTTGCTGTGGCATCTCCTCTGGGAAAGCACAGCATTCGTTGTGAAATCAGAATCGGATGTGTGGGATGCTGCAGCTGAATGCCTGAGCTAGTCCCCGCAGAATGGTGGAAGATACCCGCATGGAGCGAAATCCTCTTTGCCCTAGCACCCCTTTGCCTAAGAGAAGCATGTTTGCACATCTGAAAGGGCCTTCAGGAAAGGGAAACGGCTGTCACCGCGCTCCCCAGAAACAAGTCTGGGGAAGGCACAGCACGCCGCCCCCAGAGAAGAGAAGGAGCCATTGGCCTTGGGGTCGGGAAACGGTCGGGAAGCAGAAGAGCCTGCCCTGGCAGGAACAGCAGGCCGGTGGCAAGACAAATGTCACCCGCTCCCTTTGCAGAGAGACAAAGCCTGGCTAATAAGGAGACATGAAGGGACGACTAGGGCAGGGACGCGTGCTCCACTCTGAGGAAGGAGTCTGGGCAGAAGGCAGGCCTGTCCTGTGCCTCTGGTCCCAAGGGGACAGCATCTCCTTGGGCAACTGTCCGTAGGGCAGACTTGGGCTAGCTACCTGGCGCCATACCCGGAACTCGCAGAAACAGCTCCCTCGAGAAATGCGCAGTCAGGTGCCATCTTCCTCCAAGATGTGACAGCATTGTGGGTGGCAGGGTGTGTGCCGGGAAAAGAGTGGGGACAATCCCCGAAGGCTCCCCATTCCAGTAACGGGCAGTGTTCAGGGATCCTGTCGCCTCTCCTCTCCTGTGAGGAAGACACTGACCTAGTCCGCGAATCCGCCTGAGGGCCAGTGCCAAAGGCCAAAGTTGCCTACACCGGGAGATGGTAGTGTGCATAGAGTGCCATCCTAGGCAACGCACGCTGCTGCAGGGTTGTGGCTGTGTCTGCTTAGTTCACCCTGGCATGGGGAACCCAGGGCATCAACATGGAGTCCGGGAAAGCAAGGCCCAAGAGGCAGCAGCTCTCCCGCAGCTCTTCTATCCTGATGTGACAGAGCGAACAGCCAAAGCCTTGCTGAGGAAACAGCAGCGAAGTGCGGTTCGCGCCAAGGTGAAAACCTCTGCGAAAGCAGAGCAGTCGCTGGGAAATCAGAGTCTGTTCTGTGGGCTGCTGTTGCTGCTGGCCTTAGCCTAGTATTCGCAGCATGGCAGGAGAAACCCGCATAAAGCAAAAGCCTCTTTGCACTGGCACAACATCTGGGAAAGCACAGCATTCTTTGGGAAATCAGAGTCGGGTCTGTGGGATGCTGCCTGTTGCTTTCCAGAGCTAGTCTCCACAGCACGGTGTAATAAACCCGCATGGAGCGAAATCCTCTTTGCCTGGGCATCCCCTCTGCCTGAGAGAGAAGCATGGTTGCGTATGTCTGTCACTGCGCTCCCTAGGAGCAAGTGTGGGGAAGGCGCAGCACGCCGTCCCTGGGGAAGAGAAGGAGCCTTTGGCCTTGGGGTCCGGAAACGCTCGGGAAGCAGAATAGCCTACCATGGCACGAACAGCAGGGCGGTGGCAAGACACGTGTCACCCGCTCCCTGTAAGGAGAGATGGAAGCCTGGCTGCTAAGGAGACATGAGGGGATGACTAGGGTAGGGGTGCGTGCTCCACTCTGAGGAAGGAGTCTGGGCAGAAGGCAGGCCTGTCCTGTGCCTCAGGTCCCAAGGGGACAGCATCTCCTTGGCCACCTGTCCCAAGGGCAGACTTGGGCTTGCCACCAGGTGCCATACCCGGAACTCGCAGAAACAACCCCTTGGAGAAACCGGCAGTCAGAAGCCCTGTTCCACCAAGATGTGGCAGCGATGTGGGTGGCAGGGGGTGTGCCGCGGAAGGAGTGGAGACAGTACCCCACAGTTCCCAATCCTAGTGCACGGGCCTTGTGCAGGGATCCTGTCGCCTCCTCTCTCCTGTGGTGAAGGCACTGGCCTAGACCCCGAGTCTGCCTGATCGCCGGAGAAACGGCAAAGCCTTACCTACGCCAGGAGATGGTAATAGGCATAGAGTGCCATGATAGGCCACGCACGTTGCTGCAGGGTTGTGTCTGTGTCTATTTGTTCGGCTAGGCAAGGTGAAACCCGGGCGCGATCTTGGAGCCCGGAAAAGCAACGTCCCAGAGGCACCAGCTCCCCCGCAGCTCTTCTTCCCTGCCGCTACAGAGCAAACAAACAAAGCCTTGCTGAGGAAGCAGCAGCGAAGTGCGATTCGTGCCAAGCTGAAAACCTCTGCGAAAGCATAGCCGTCGCTGGGAAATCAGAGTCTGTTCTGTGGGCTGCTGTTGCTGCTTGCCTTAGCCTAGTATTATCAGCATGGCGGGAGAAACCCGCATTAAGCGAAAGACTCTTTGGACGGGCATCCCCTCTAGGAACGCACAGCATTCTTTGGGAAGACAGAGTCGGGTGTGTGGGATGCTGCCGGTTCCTTGCCAGAGCTTGTCCCCACAGCATGGTGTAATAAACCCGCATGGAGCGAAATCCTCTATGCCTGGGCATCCCCTCTGCCTGAGAGAGAACCGTGCCTGCGCCTGTGGAAAGAGCCTTAAGGAAAGGGACATGTCTGTCACTGGGCTCCACAGGAGCCTGTCTTGGGAAAATGCAGCACGCTGCCCCAGGAGAAGAGAAGGAGCCCTTGGCCTTGGGGTCGGGAAACGGCCGTGAAGCTGGAGAGCCGGCCCTGGCAGGAACAGCGGGCCTGTGGCAAGACAAGTGTCACCCGCTCCCTGTGCAGAGAGACGAAGCCTGGCTTCTAAGGAGACATGAGGGGACGATTGGGCAAGGGAGCGTGCTCCAATCTGAGGAAGGAGTCCGAGAAGGAAGGCCTTTCCTGTGCCTCTGGTCCCAAGGGGACAGCATCTCCTTGGCCACCTGTCCAGAGGGCAGAAGTGGGCTTGCCACCAAACTCCCGGCCCTGAACTCGCAGAATCACCTCCTGGAGGAATGGGCAATCAGATGCCGTCTTCCTCCAGGATGTGGCAGCATTGCCGGAGGCAGGGAGTGTCCCGGGGAAACAGAGACAGTTACCCATTACTCCCCATCCCAGGGCACGGGCGGTGTTGCAGTGATCCTCTCACGTCTCCTCAAGGATGGGGAAGGCACTGGCCTAGTCCCCTGTCCACCTGAACGCCAGAGCGAAAGGGCAGGCCTTGCCTATGCCGAGAGATGGCATTGTGAGCAGAGTGCCATCCTAGGCCACGCACGCTGCTGCAGGGTCGAGGCTGTGTCTGCTTAGTTCGGCTTAGCGAGGTGAACCCCGGGTGCGAACTTGGAGCCGAGGAAATCAAGGCCCAAGCGGCACCAGCTCTCCCGTGGCTCTTCTTCCCTGCCGCGACAGAGGGAACGACCAAAGCCTTGCAAAAGAAGGAGCAGTGAAGTGTGGATCGCGCCAAGCTGAAAACCTCTGCGAAAGCATAGCAGTCACTGGGAAATCAGAGTCGGTTCTGCGGGCTGCTTTTGTAGCTTGCCTTAGCCTAGTATTCGCAGCACGATGGGAGAAACCCGTAGAGAGCGAAAGCCCCTTTGCTGTGGCATCTCCTCTGGGAAAGCACAGCATTCGTTGTGAAATCAGAATCGGATGTGTGGGATGCTGCAGCTGAATGCCTGAGCTAGTCTCCGCAGAATGGTGGAAGATACCCGCATGGAGCGAAATCCTCTTTGCCCTAGCACCCCTTTGCCTAAGAGAAGCATGTTTGCACATCTGAAAGGGCCTTCAGGAAAGGGAAACGGCTGTCACCGCGCTCCCCAGAAACAAGTCTGGGGAAGGCACAGCACGCCGCCCCCAGAGAAGAGAAGGAGCCATTGGCCTTGGGGTCGGGAAACGGTCGGGAAGCAGAAGAGCCTGCCCTGGCAGGAACAGCAGGCCGGTGGCAAGACAAATGTCACCCACTCCCTTTGAAGAGAGACAAAGCCTGGCTAATAAGGAGACATGAAGGGACGACTAGGGCAGGGACGCGTGCTCCACTCTGAGGAAGGAGTCTGGGCAGAAGGCAGGCCTGTCCTGTGCCTCTGGTCCCAAGGGGACAGCATCTCCTTGGGCAACTGTCCGTAGGGCAGACTTGGGCTAGCCTCCTGGCGCCATACCCGGAACTCGCAGAAACAGCTCCCTCGAGAAATGCGCAGTCAGGTGCCATCTTGCTCCAAGATGTGACAGCATTGTGGGTGGCAGGGTGTGTGCCGGGAAAAGAGTGGGGACAATCCCCGAAAGCTCCCCATTCCAGTAACGGGCAGTGTTCAGGGATCCTGTCGCCTCTCCTCTCCTGTGAGGAAGACACTGACCTAGTCCGCGAATCCGCCTGAGGGCCAGTGCCAAAGGCCAAAGTTGCCTACACCGGGAGATGGTAGTGTGCATAGAGTGCCATCCTAGGCAACGCACGCTGCTGCAGGGTTGTGGCTGTGTCTGCTTAGTTCACCCTGGCATGGGGAACCCAGGGCATCAACATGGAGTCCGGGAAAGCAAGGCCCAAGAGGCAGCAGCTCTCCCGCAGCTCTTCTATCCTGATGTGACAGAGCGAACAGCCAAAGCCTTGCTGAGGAAACAGCAGCGAAGTGCGGTTCGCGCCAAGGTGAAAACCTCTGCGAAAGCAGAGCAGTCGCTGGGAAATCAGAGTCTGTTCTGTGGGCTGCTGTTGCTGCTGGCCTTAGCCTAGTATTCGCAGCATGGCAGGAGAAACCCGCATAAAGCAAAAGCCTCTTTGCACTGGCACAACATCTGGGAAAGCACAGCATTCTTTGGGAAATCAGAGTCGGGTCTGTGGGATGCTGCCTGTTGCTTTCCAGAGCTAGTCTCCACAGCACGGTGTAATAAACCCGCATGGAGCGAAATCCTCTTTGCCTGGGCATCCCCTCTGCCTGAGAGAGAAGCATGGTTGCATATGTCTGTCACTGCGCTCCCTAGGAGCAAGTGTGGGGAAGGCGCAGCACGCCGTCCCTGGGGAAGAGAAGGAGCCTTTGGCCTTGGGGTCCGGAAACGCTCGGGAAGCAGGATAGCCTACCATGGCACGAACAGCAGGGCGGTGGCAAGACACGTGTCACCCGCTCCCTGTAAGGAGAGATGGAAGCCTGGCTGCTAAGGAGACATGAGGGGATGACTAGGGTAGGGGTGCGTGCTCCACTCTGAGGAAGGAGTCTGGGCAGAAGGCAGGCCTGTCCTGTGCCTCAGGTCCCAAGGGGACAGCATCTCCTTGGCCACCTGTCCCAAGGGCAGACTTGGGCTTGCCACCAGGTGCCATACCCGGAACTCGCAGAAACAACCCCTTGGAGAAACCGGCAGTCAGAAGCCCTGTTCCACCAAGATGTGGCAGCGATGTGGGTGGCAGGGGGTGTGCCGCGGAAGGAGTGGAGACAGTACCCCACAGTTCCCAATCCTAGTGCACGGGCCTTGTGCAGGGATCCTGTCGCCTCCTCTCTCCTGTGGTGAAGGCACTGGCCTAGACCCCGAGTCTGCCTGATCGCCGGAGAAACGGCAAAGCCTTACCTACGCCAGGAGATGGTAATAGGCATAGAGTGCCATGATAGGCCACGCACGTTGCTGCAGGGTTGTGTCTGTGTCTATTTGTTCGGCTAGGCAAGGTGAAACCCGGGCGCGATCTTGGAGCCCGGAAAAGCAACGTCCCAGAGGCACCAGCTCCCCCGCAGCTCTTCTTCCCTGCCGCTACAGAGCGAACAAACAAAGCCTTGCTGAGGAAGCAGCAGCGAAGTGCGATTCGTGCCAAGCTGAAAACCTCTGCGAAAGCATAGCCGTCGCTGGGAAATCAGAGTCTGTTCTGTGGGCTGCTGTTGCTGCTTGCCTTAGCCTAGTATTATCAGCATGGCGGGAGAAACCCGCATTAAGCAAAAGACTCTTTGCACGGGCATCCCCTCTAGGAACGCACAGCATTCTTTGGGAAGACAGAGTCGGGTGTGTGGGATGCTGCCGGTTCCTTGCCAGAGCTTGTCCCCACAGCATGGTGTAATAAACCCGCATGGAGCGAAATCCTCTATGCCTGGGCATCCCCTCTGCCTGAGAGAGAACCGTGCCTGCGCCTGTGGAAAGAGCCTTAAGGAAAGGGACATGTCTGTCACTGGGCTCCACAGGAGCCTGTCTTGGTAAAATGCAGCACGCTGCCCCATGAGAAGAGAAGGAGCCCTTGGCCTTGGGGTCGGGAAACGGCCGTGAAGCTGGAGAGCCGGCCCTGGCAGGAACAGCGGGCCTGTGGCAAGACAAGTGTCACCCGCTCCCTGTGCAGAGAGACGAAGCCTGGCTTCTAAGGAGACATGAGGGGACGATTGGGCAAGGGAGCGTGCTCCAATCTGAGGAAGGAGTCCGAGAAGGAAGGCCTTTCCTGTGCCTCTGGTCCCAAGGGGACAGCATCTCCTTGGCCACCTGTCCAGAGGGCAGAAGTGGGCTTGCCACCAAACTCCCGGCCCTGAACTCGCAGAATCATCTCCTGGAGGAATGGGCAATCAGATGCCGTCTTCCTCCAGGATGTGGCAGCATTGGCGGAGGCAGGGAGTGTCCCGGGGAAACAGGGACAGTTACCCATTACTCCCCATCCCAGGGCACGGGTGGTGTTGCAGTGATCCTCTCACGTCTCCTCAAGGATGGGGAAGGCACTGGCCTAGTCCCCTGTCCACCTGAACGCCAGAGCGAAAGGGCAGGCCTTGCCTATGCCGAGAGATGGCATTGTGAGCAGAGTGCCATCCTAGGCCACGCACGCTGCTGCAGGGTCGAGGCTGTGTCTGCTTAGTTCGGCTTAGCGAGGTGAACCCCGGGTGCGAACTTGGAGCCGAGGAAATCAAGGCCCAAGCGGCACCAGCTCTCCCGTGGCTCTTCTTCCCTGCCGCGACAGAGGGAACGACCAAAGCCTTGCAAAAGAAGGAGCAGTGAAGTGTGGATCGCGCCAAGCTGAAAACCTCTGCGAAAGCATAGCAGTCACTGGGAAATCAGAGTCGGTTCTGCGGGCTGCTTTTGTAGCTTGCCTTAGCCTAGTATTCGTTCGCAGCACGATGGGAGAAACCCGTAGAGAGCGAAAGCCCCTTTGCTGTGGCATCTCCTCTGGGAAAGCACAGCATTCGTTGTGAAATCAGAATCGGATGTGTGGGATGCTGCAGCTGAATGCCTGAGCTAGTCCCCGCAGAATGGTGGAAGATACCCTCATGGAGCGAAATCCTCTTTGCCCTAGCACCCCTTTGCCTAAGAGAAGCATGTTTGCACATCTGAAAGGGCCTTCAGGAAAGGGAAACGGCTGTCACCGCGCTCCCCAGAAACAAGTCTGGGGAAGGCACAGCACGCCGCCCCCAGAGAAGAGAAGGAGCCATTGGCCTTGGGGTCGGGAAACGGTCGGGAAGCAGAAGAGCCTGCCCTGGCAGGAACAGCAGGCCGGTGGCAAGACAAATGTCACCCGCTCCCTTTGCAGAGAGACAAAGCCTGGCTAATAAGGAGACATGAAGGGACGACTAGGGCAGGGACGCGTGCTCCACTCTGAGGAAGGAGTCTGGGCAGAAGGCAGGCCTGTCCTGTGCCTCTGGTCCCAAGGGGACAGCATCTCCTTGGGCAACTGTCCGTAGGGCAGACTTGGGCTAGCTACCTGGCGCCATACCCGGAACTCGCAGAAACAGCTCCCTCGAGAAATGCGCAGTCAGGTGCCATCTTCCTCCAAGATGTGACAGCATTGTGGGTGGCAGGGTGTGTGCCGGGAAAAGAGTGGGGACAATCCCCGAAAGCTCCCCATTCCAGTAACGGGCAGTGTTCAGGGATCCTGTCGCCTCTCCTCTCCTGTGAGGAAGACACTGACCTAGCCCGCGAATCCACCTGAGGGCCAGTGCCAAAGGCCAAAGTTGCCTACACCGGGAGATGGTAGTGTGCATAGAGTGCCATCCTAGGCAATGCACGCTGCTGCAGGGTTGTGGCTGTGTCTGCTTAGTTCACCCTGGCATGGGGAACCCAGGGCATCAACATGGAGTCTGGGAAAGCAAGGCCCAAGAGGCAGCAGCTCTCCCGCAGCTCTTCTTCCCTGCCGCTACAGAGCGAACAACCAAAGCCTTGCTGAGGAAGCAGCAGCGAAGTGCGATTCGTGCCAGGCTGAAAACCTCTGCGAAAGCATAGCAGTCGCTGGGAAATCAGAGTCTGTTCTGTGGGCTGCTGTTGCTGCTTGCCTTAGCCTAGTATTATCAGCATGGCGGGAGAAACCCGCATTAAGCGAAAGACTCTTTGGACGGGCATCCCCTCTAGGAACGCACAGCATTCTTTGGGAAGACAGAGTCGGGTGTGTGGGATGCTGCCGGTTCCTTGCCAGAGCTTGTCCCCACAGCATGGTGTAATAAACCCGCATGGAGCGAAATCCTCTATGCCTGGGCATCCCCTCTGCCTGAGAGAGAACCGTGCCTGCGCCTGTGGAAAGAGCCTTAAGGAAAGGGACATGTCTGTCACTGGGCTCCACAGGAGCCTGTCTTGGGAAAATGCAGCACGCTGCCCCAGGAGAAGAGAAGGAGCCCTTGGCCTTGGGGTCGGGAAACGGCCGTGAAGCTGGAGAGCCGGCCCTGGCAGGAACAGCGGGCCTGTGGCAAGACAAGTGTCACCCGCTCCCTGTGCAGAGAGACGAAGCCTGGCTTCTAAGGAGACATGAGGGGACGATTGGGCAAGGGAGCGTGCTCCAATCTGAGGAAGGAGTCCGAGAAGGAAGGCCTTTCCTGTGCCTCTGGTCCCAAGGGGACAGCATCTCCTTGGCCACCTGTCCAGAGGGCAGAAGTGGGCTTGCCACCAAACTCCCGGCCCTGAACTCGCAGAATCACCTCCTGGAGGAATGGGCAATCAGATGCCGTCTTCCTCCAGGATGTGGCAGCATTGCCGGAGGCAGGGAGTGTCCCGGGGAAACAGAGACAGTTACCCATTACTCCCCATCCCAGGGCACGGGCGGTGTTGCAGTGATCCTCTCACGTCTCCTCAAGGATGGGGAAGGCACTGGCCTAGTCCCCTGTCCACCTGAACGCCAGAGCGAAAGGGCAGGCCTTGCCTATGCCGAGAGATGGCATTGTGAGCAGAGTGCCATCCTAGGCCACGCACGCTGCTGCAGGGTCGAGGCTGTGTCTGCTTAGTTCGGCTTAGCGAGGTGAACCCCGGGTGCGAACTTGGAGCCGAGGAAATCAAGGCCCAAGCGGCACCAGCTCTCCCGTGGCTCTTCTTCCCTGCCGCGACAGAGGGAACGACCAAAGCCTTGCAAAAGAAGGAGCAGTGAAGTGTGGATCGCGCCAAGCTGAAAACCTCTGCGAAAGCATAGCAGTCACTGGGAAATCAGAGTCGGTTCTGCGGGCTGCTTTTGTAGCTTGCCTTAGCCTAGTATTCGCAGCACGATGGGAGAAACCCGTAGAGAGCGAAAGCCCCTTTGCTGTGGCATCTCCTCTGGGAAAGCACAGCATTCGTTGTGAAATCAGAATCGGATGTGTGGGATGCTGCAGCTGAATGCCTGAGCTAGTCTCCGCAGAATGGTGGAAGATACCCGCATGGAGCGAAATCCTCTTTGCCCTAGCACCCCTTTGCCTAAGAGAAGCATGTTTGCACATCTGAAAGGGCCTTCAGGAAAGGGAAACGGCTGTCACCGCGCTCCCCAGAAACAAGTCTGGGGAAGGCACAGCACGCCGCCCCCAGAGAAGAGAAGGAGCCATTGGCCTTGGGGTCGGGAAACGGTCGGGAAGCAGAAGAGCCTGCCCTGGCAGGAACAGCAGGCCGGTGGCAAGACAAATGTCACCCACTCCCTTTGAAGAGAGACAAAGCCTGGCTAATAAGGAGACATGAAGGGACGACTAGGGCAGGGACGCGTGCTCCACTCTGAGGAAGGAGTCTGGGCAGAAGGCAGGCCTGTCCTGTGCCTCTGGTCCCAAGGGGACAGCATCTCCTTGGGCAACTGTCCGTAGGGCAGACTTGGGCTAGCCTCCTGGCGCCATACCCGGAACTCGCAGAAACAGCTCCCTCGAGAAATGCGCAGTCAGGTGCCATCTTGCTCCAAGATGTGACAGCATTGTGGGTGGCAGGGTGTGTGCCGGGAAAAGAGTGGGGACAATCCCCGAAAGCTCCCCATTCCAGTAACGGGCAGTGTTCAGGGATCCTGTCGCCTCTCCTCTCCTGTGAGGAAGACACTGACCTAGTCCGCGAATCCGCCTGAGGGCCAGTGCCAAAGGCCAAAGTTGCCTACACCGGGAGATGGTAGTGTGCATAGAGTGCCATCCTAGGCAACGCACGCTGCTGCAGGGTTGTGGCTGTGTCTGCTTAGTTCACCCTGGCATGGGGAACCCAGGGCATCAACATGGAGTCCGGGAAAGCAAGGCCCAAGAGGCAGCAGATCTCCCGCAGCTCTTCTATCCTGATGTGACAGAGCGAACAGCCAAAGCCTTGCTGAGGAAACAGCAGCGAAGTGCGGTTCGCGCCAAGGTGAAAACCTCTGCGAAAGCAGAGCAGTCGCTGGGAAATCAGAGTCTGTTCTGTGGGCTGCTGTTGCTGCTGGCCTTAGCCTAGTATTCGCAGCATGGCAGGAGAAACCCGCATAAAGCAAAAGCCTCTTTGCACTGGCACAACATCTGGGAAAGCACAGCATTCTTTGGGAAATCAGAGTCGGGTCTGTGGGATGCTGCCTGTTGCTTTCCAGAGCTAGTCTCCACAGCACGGTGTAATAAACCCGCATGGAGCGAAATCCTCTTTGCCTGGGCATCCCCTCTGCCTGAGAGAGAAGCATGGTTGCATATGTCTGTCACTGCGCTCCCTAGGAGCAAGTGTGGGGAAGGCGCAGCACGCCGTCCCTGGGGAAGAGAAGGAGCCTTTGGCCTTGGGGTCCGGAAACGCTCGGGAAGCAGGATAGCCTACCATGGCACGAACAGCAGGGCGGTGGCAAGACACGTGTCACCCGCTCCCTGTAAGGAGAGATGGAAGCCTGGCTGCTAAGGAGACATGAGGGGATGACTAGGGTAGGGGTGCGTGCTCCACTCTGAGGAAGGAGTCTGGGCAGAAGGCAGGCCTGTCCTGTGCCTCAGGTCCCAAGGGGACAGCATCTCCTTGGCCACCTGTCCCAAGGGCAGACTTGGGCTTGCCACCAGGTGCCATACCCGGAACTCGCAGAAACAACCCCTTGGAGAAACCGGCAGTCAGAAGCCCTGTTCCACCAAGATGTGGCAGCGATGTGGGTGGCAGGGGGTGTGCCGCGGAAGGAGTGGAGACAGTACCCCACAGTTCCCAATCCTAGTGCACGGGCCTTGTGCAGGGATCCTGTCGCCTCCTCTCTCCTGTGGTGAAGGCACTGGCCTAGACCCCGAGTCTGCCTGATCGCCGGAGAAACGGCAAAGCCTTACCTACGCCAGGAGATGGTAATAGGCATAGAGTGCCATGATAGGCCACGCACGTTGCTGCAGGGTTGTGTCTGTGTCTATTTGTTCGGCTAGGCAAGGTGAAACCCGGGCGCGATCTTGGAGCCCGGAAAAGCAACGTCCCAGAGGCACCAGCTCCCCCGCAGCTCTTCTTCCCTGCCGCTACAGAGCGAACAAACAAAGCCTTGCTGAGGAAGCAGCAGCGAAGTGCGATTCGTGCCAAGCTGAAAACCTCTGCGAAAGCATAGCCGTCGCTGGGAAATCAGAGTCTGTTCTGTGGGCTGCTGTTGCTGCTTGCCTTAGCCTAGTATTATCAGCATGGCGGGAGAAACCCGCATTAAGCGAAAGACTCTTTGCACGGGCATCCCCTCTAGGAACGCACAGCATTCTTTGGGAAGACAGAGTCGGGTGTGTGGGATGCTGCCGGTTCCTTGCCAGAGCTTGTCCCCACAGCATGGTGTAATAAACCCGCATGGAGCGAAATCCTCTATGCCTGGGCATCCCCTCTGCCTGAGAGAGAACCGTGCCTGCGCCTGTGGAAAGAGCCTTAAGGAAAGGGACATGTCTGTCACTGGGCTCCACAGGAGCCTGTCTTGGTAAAATGCAGCACGCTGCCCCATGAGAAGAGAAGGAGCCCTTGGCCTTGGGGTCGGGAAACGGCCGTGAAGCTGGAGAGCCGGCCCTGGCAGGAACAGCGGGCCTGTGGCAAGACAAGTGTCACCCGCTCCCTGTGCAGAGAGACGAAGCCTGGCTTCTAAGGAGACATGAGGGGACGATTGGGCAAGGGAGCGTGCTCCAATCTGAGGAAGGAGTCCGAGAAGGAAGGCCTTTCCTGTGCCTCTGGTCCCAAGGGGACAGCATCTCCTTGGCCACCTGTCCAGAGGGCAGAAGTGGGCTTGCCACCAAACTCCCGGCCCTGAACTCGCAGAATCATCTCCTGGAGGAATGGGCAATCAGATGCCGTCTTCCTCCAGGATGTGGCAGCATTGGCGGAGGCAGGGAGTGTCCCGGGGAAACAGGGACAGTTACCCATTACTCCCCATCCCAGGGCACGGGTGGTGTTGCAGTGATCCTCTCACGTCTCCTCAAGGATGGGGAAGGCACTGGCCTAGTCCCCTGTCCACCTGAACGCCAGAGCGAAAGGGCAGGCCTTGCCTATGCCGAGAGATGGCATTGTGAGCAGAGTGCCATCCTAGGCCACGCACGCTGCTGCAGGGTCGAGGCTGTGTCTGCTTAGTTCGGCTTAGCGAGGTGAACCCCGGGTGCGAACTTGGAGCCGAGGAAATCAAGGCCCAAGCGGCACCAGCTCTCCCGTGGCTCTTCTTCCCTGCCGCGACAGAGGGAACGACCAAAGCCTTGCAAAAGAAGGAGCAGTGAAGTGTGGATCGCGCCAAGCTGAAAACCTCTGCGAAAGCATAGCAGTCACTGGGAAATCAGAGTCGGTTCTGCGGGCTGCTTTTGTAGCTTGCCTTAGCCTAGTATTCGTTCGCAGCACGATGGGAGAAACCCGTAGAGAGCGAAAGCCCCTTTGCTGTGGCATCTCCTCTGGGAAAGCACAGCATTCGTTGTGAAATCAGAATCGGATGTGTGGGATGCTGCAGCTGAATGCCTGAGCTAGTCCCCGCAGAATGGTGGAAGATACCCTCATGGAGCGAAATCCTCTTTGCCCTAGCACCCCTTTGCCTAAGAGAAGCATGTTTGCACATCTGAAAGGGCCTTCAGGAAAGGGAAACGGCTGTCACCGCGCTCCCCAGAAACAAGTCTGGGGAAGGCACAGCACGCCGCCCCCAGAGAAGAGAAGGAGCCATTGGCCTTGGGGTCGGGAAACGGTCGGGAAGCAGAAGAGCCTGCCCTGGCAGGAACAGCAGGCCGGTGGCAAGACAAATGTCACCCGCTCCCTTTGCAGAGAGACAAAGCCTGGCTAATAAGGAGACATGAAGGGACGACTAGGGCAGGGACGCGTGCTCCACTCTGAGGAAGGAGTCTGGGCAGAAGGCAGGCCTGTCCTGTGCCTCTGGTCCCAAGGGGACAGCATCTCCTTGGGCAACTGTCCGTAGGGCAGACTTGGGCTAGCTACCTGGCGCCATACCCGGAACTCGCAGAAACAGCTCCCTCGAGAAATGCGCAGTCAGGTGCCATCTTCCTCCAAGATGTGACAGCATTGTGGGTGGCAGGGTGTGTGCCGGGAAAAGAGTGGGGACAATCCCCGAAAGCTCCCCATTCCAGTAACGGGCAGTGTTCAGGGATCCTGTCGCCTCTCCTCTCCTGTGAGGAAGACACTGACCTAGTCCGCGAATCCGCCTGAGGGCCAGTGCCAAAGGCCAAAGTTGCCTACACCGGGAGATGGTAGTGTGCAGAGAGTGCCATCCTAGGCAACGCACGCTGCTGCAGGGTTGTGGCTGTGTCTGCTTAGTTCACCCTGGCATGGTGAACCCAGGGCATCAACATGGAGTCCGGGAAAGCAAGGCCCAAGAGGCAGCAGCTCTCCCGCAGCTCTTCTATCCTGATGTGACAGAGCGAACAGCCAAAGCCTTGCTGAGGAAACAGCAGCGAAGTGCGGTTCGCGCCAAGGTGAAAACCTCTGCGAAAGCAGAGCAGTCGCTGGGAAATCAGAGTCTGTTCTGTGGGCTGCTGTTGCTGCTGGCCTTAGCCTAGTATTCGCAGCATGGCAGGAGAAACCCGCATAAAGCAAAAGCCTCTTTGCACTGGCACAACATCTGGGAAAGCACAGCATTCTTTGGGAAATCAGAGTCGGGTCTGTGGGATGCTGCCTGTTGCTTTCCAGAGCTAGTCTCCACAGCACGGTGTAATAAACCCGCATGGAGCGAAATCCTCTTAGCCTGGGCATCCCCTCTGCCTGAGAGAGAAGCATGGTTGCATATGTCTGTCACTGCGCTCCCTAGGAGCAAGTGTGGGGAAGGCGCAGCACGCCGTCCCTGGGGAAGAGAAGGAGCCCTTGGCCTTGGGGTCCGGAAACGCTCGGGAAGCAGGATAGCCTACCATGGCACGAACAGCAGGGCGGTGGCAAGACACGTGTCACCCGCTCCCTGTAAGGAGAGATGGAAGCCTGGCTGCTAAGGAGACATGAGGGGATGACTAGGGCAAGTGTGCGTGCTCCACTCTGAGGAAGGAGTCTGGGCAGAAGGCAGGCCTGTGCTGTGCCTCAGGTCCCAAGGGGACAGCATCTCCTTGGCCACCTGTCCCAAGGGCAGACTTGGGCTTGCCACCAGGTGCCATAGCCGGAACTCGCAGAAACAACCCCATGGAGAAACCGGCAGTCAGAAGCCCTGTTCCACCAAGATGTGGCAGCGTTGTGGGTGGCAGGGGGTGTGCCGCGGAAGGAGTGGAGACAGTACCCCACAGTTCCCAATCCTAGTGCACGGGCCTTGTGCAGGGATCCTGTCGCCTCCTCTCTCCTGTGGTGAAGGCACTGGCCTAGACCCCGAGTCTGCCTGATCGCCGGAGAAACGGCAAAGCCTTACCTACGCCAGGAGATGGTAATAGGCATAGAGTGCCATGATAGGCCACGCACGTTGCTGCAGGGTTGTGTCTGTGTCTATTTGTTCGGCTTAGCAAGGTGAAACCCGGGCGCGATCTTGGAGCCCGGAAAAGCAACGTCCCAGAGGCACCAGCTCCCCCGCAGCTCTTCTTCCCTGCCGCTACAGAGCGAACAAACAAAGCCTTGCTGAGGAAGCAGCAGCGAAGTGCGATTCGTGCCAAGCTGAAAACCTCTGCGAAAGCATAGCCGTCGCTGGGAAATCAGAGTCTGTTCTGTGGGCTGCTGTTGCTGCTTGCCTTAGCCTAATATTATCAGCATGGCGGGAGAAACCCGCATTAAGCGAAAGACTCTTTGCACGGGCATCCCCTCTAGGAACGTACAGCATTCTTTGGGAAATCAGAGTCGGGTGTGTGGGATGCTGCCGGTTCCTTGCCAGAGCTTGTCTCCACAGCATGGTGTAATAAACCCGCATGGAGCGAAATCCTCTATGCCTGGGCATCCCCTCTGCCTGAGGGAGAACCGTGCCTGCGCCTGTGGAAAGAGCCTTAAGGAAAGGGACATGTCTGTCACTGGGCTCCACAGGAGCCTGTCTTGGGAAAATGCAGCACGCTGCCCCAGGAGAAGAGAAGGAGCCCTTGGCCTTGGGGTCGGGAAACGGTCGTGAAGCTGGAGAGCCGGCCCTGGCAGGAACAGCGGGCCTGTGGCAAGACAAGTGTCACCCGCTCCCTGTGCAGAGAGACGAAGCCTGGCTGCTAAGGAGACATGAGGGGACGATTGGGCAAGGGAGCGTGCTCCAATCTGAGGAAGGAGTCCGAGAAGGAAGGCCTTTCCTGTGCCTCTGGTCCCAAGGGGACAGCATCTCCTTGGCCACCTGTCCAGAGGGCAGAAGTGGGCTTGCCACCAAACTCCCGGCCCTGAACTCGCAGAATCACCTCCTGGAGGAATGGGCAATCAGATGCCGTCTTCCTCCAGGATGTGGCAGCATTGGCGGAGGCAGGGAGTGTCCCGGGGAAACAGGGACAGTTACCCATTACTCCCCATCCCAGGGCACGGGCGGTGTTGCAGTGATCCTCTCACGTCTCCTCAAGGATGGGGAAGGCACTGGCCTAGTCCCCTGTCCACCTGAACGCCAGAGCGAAAGGGCAGGCCTTGCCTATGCCGAGAGATGGCATTGTGAGCAGAGTGCCATCCTAGGCCACGCACGCTGCTGCAGGGTCGAGGCTGTGTCTGCTTAGTTCGGCTTAGCGAGGTGAACCCCGGGTGCGAACTTGGAGCCGAGGAAATCAAGGCCCAAGCGGCACCAGCTCTCCCGTGGCTCTTCTTCCCTGCCGCGACAGAGGGAACGACCAAAGCCTTGCAAAAGAAGGAGCAGTGAAGTGTGGATCGCGCCAAGCTGAAAACCTCTGCGAAAGCATAGCAGTCACTGGGAAATCAGAGTCGGTTCTGCGGGCTGCTTTTGTAGCTTGCCTTAGCCTAGTATTCGTTCGCAGCACGATGGGAGAAACCCGTAGAGAGCGAAAGCCCCTTTGCTGTGGCATCTCCTCTGGGAAAGCACAGCATTCGTTGTGAAATCAGAATCGGATGTGTGGGATGCTGCAGCTGAATGCCTGAGCTAGTCCCCGCAGAATGGTGGAAGATACCCTCATGGAGCGAAATCCTCTTTGCCCTAGCACCCCTTTGCCTAAGAGAAGCATGTTTGCACATCTGAAAGGGCCTTCAGGAAAGGGAAACGGCTGTCACCGCGCTCCCCAGAAACAAGTCTGGGGAAGGCACAGCACGCCGCCCCCAGAGAAGAGAAGGAGCCATTGGCCTTGGGGTCGGGAAACGGTCGGGAAGCAGAAGAGCCTGCCCTGGCAGGAACAGCAGGCCGGTGGCAAGACAAATGTCACCCGCTCCCTTTGCAGAGAGACAAAGCCTGGCTAATAAGGAGACATGAAGGGACGACTAGGGCAGGGACGCGTGCTCCACTCTGAGGAAGGAGTCTGGGCAGAAGGCAGGCCTGTCCTGTGCCTCTGGTCCCAAGGGGACAGCATCTCCTTGGGCAACTGTCCGTAGGGCAGACTTGGGCTAGCTACCTGGCGCCATACCCGGAACTCGCAGAAACAGCTCCCTCGAGAAATGCGCAGTCAGGTGCCATCTTCCTCCAAGATGTGACAGCATTGTGGGTGGCAGGGTGTGTGCCGGGAAAAGAGTGGGGACAATCCCCGAAAGCTCCCCATTCCAGTAACGGGCAGTGTTCAGGGATCCTGTCGCCTCTCCTCTCCTGTGAGGAAGACACTGACCTAGTCCGCGAATCCGCCTGAGGGCCAGTGCCAAAGGCCAAAGTTGCCTACACCGGGAGATGGTAGTGTGCAGAGAGTGCCATCCTAGGCAACGCACGCTGCTGCAGGGTTGTGGCTGTGTCTGCTTAGTTCACCCTGGCATGGTGAACCCAGGGCATCAACATGGAGTCCGGGAAAGCAAGGCCCAAGAGGCAGCAGCTCTCCCGCAGCTCTTCTATCCTGATGTGACAGAGCGAACAGCCAAAGCCTTGCTGAGGAAACAGCAGCGAAGTGCGGTTCGCGCCAAGGTGAAAACCTCTGCGAAAGCAGAGCAGTCGCTGGGAAATCAGAGTCTGTTCTGTGGGC
Organism: Mustela lutreola; assembly: GCF_030435805.1. Taxonomy (NCBI): domain Eukaryota; kingdom Metazoa; phylum Chordata; class Mammalia; order Carnivora; family Mustelidae; genus Mustela; species Mustela lutreola. The sequence continues at coordinate 130,513,718 of NC_081295.1, forward strand.
TGCTGTTGCTGCTGGCCTTAGCCTAGTATTCGCAGCATGGCAGGAGAAACCCGCATAAAGCAAAAGCCTCTTTGCACTGGCACAACATCTGGGAAAGCACAGCATTCTTTGGGAAATCAGAGTCGGGTCTGTGGGATGCTGCCTGTTGCTTTCCAGAGCTAGTCTCCACAGCACGGTGTAATAAACCCGCATGGAGCGAAATCCTCTTTGCCTGGGCATCCCCTCTGCCTGAGAGAGAAGCATGGTTGCATATGTCTGTCACTGCGCTCCCTAGGAGCAAGTGTGGGGAAGGCGCAGCACGCCGTCCCTGGGGAAGAGAAGGAGCCCTTGGCCTTGGGGTCCGGAAACGCTCGGGAAGCAGGATAGCCTACCATGGCACGAACAGCAGGGCGGTGGCAAGACACGTGTCACCCGCTCCCTGTAAGGAGAGATGGAAGCCTGGCTGCTAAGGAGACATGAGGGGATGACTAGGGCAAGTGTGCGTGCTCCACTCTGAGGAAGGAGTCTGGGCAGAAGGCAGGCCTGTGCTGTGCCTCAGGTCCCAAGGGGACAGCATCTCCTTGGCCACCTGTCCCAAGGGCAGACTTGGGCTTGCCACCAGGTGCCATAGCCGGAACTCGCAGAAACAACCCCATGGAGAAACCGGCAGTCAGAAGCCCTGTTCCACCAAGATGTGGCAGCGTTGTGGGTGGCAGGGGGTGTGCCGCGGAAGGAGTGGAGACAGTACCCCACAGTTCCCAATCCTAGTGCACGGGCCTTGTGCAGGGATCCTGTCGCCTCCTCTCTCCTGTGGTGAAGGCACTGGCCTAGACCCCGAGTCTGCCTGATCGCCGGAGAAACGGCAAAGCCTTACCTACGCCAGGAGATGGTAATAGGCATAGAGTGCCATGATAGGCCACGCACGTTGCTGCAGGGTTGTGTCTGTGTCTATTTGTTCGGCTTAGCAAGGTGAAACCCGGGCGCGATCTTGGAGCCCGGAAAAGCAACGTCCCAGAGGCACCAGCTCCCCCGCAGCTCTTCTTCCCTGCCGCTACAGAGCGAACAAACAAAGCCTTGCTGAGGAAGCAGCAGCGAAGTGCGATTCGTGCCAAGCTGAAAACCTCTGCGAAAGCATAGCCGTCGCTGGGAAATCAGAGTCTGTTCTGTGGGCTGCTGTTGCTGCTTGCCTTAGCCTAATATTATCAGCATGGCGGGAGAAACCCGCATTAAGCGAAAGACTCTTTGCACGGGCATCCCCTCTAGGAACGTACAGCATTCTTTGGGAAATCAGAGTCGGGTGTGTGGGATGCTGCCGGTTCCTTGCCAGAGCTTGTCTCCACAGCATGGTGTAATAAACCCGCATGGAGCGAAATCCTCTATGCCTGGGCATCCCCTCTGCCTGAGGGAGAACCGTGCCTGCGCCTGTGGAAAGAGCCTTAAGGAAAGGGACATGTCTGTCACTGGGCTCCACAGGAGCCTGTCTTGGGAAAATGCAGCACGCTGCCCCAGGAGAAGAGAAGGAGCCCTTGGCCTTGGGGTCGGGAAACGGTCGTGAAGCTGGAGAGCCGGCCCTGGCAGGAACAGCGGGCCTGTGGCAAGACAAGTGTCACCCGCTCCCTGTGCAGAGAGACGAAGCCTGGCTGCTAAGGAGACATGAGGGGACGATTGGGCAAGGGAGCGTGCTCCAATCTGAGGAAGGAGTCCGAGAAGGAAGGCCTTTCCTGTGCCTCTGGTCCCAAGGGGACAGCATCTCCTTGGCCACCTGTCCAGAGGGCAGAAGTGGGCTTGCCACCAAACTCCCGGCCCTGAACTCGCAGAATCACCTCCTGGAGGAATGGGCAATCAGATGCCGTCTTCCTCCAGGATGTGGCAGCATTGCCGGAGGCAGGGAGTGTCCCGGGGAAACAGGGACAGTTACCCATTACTCCCCATCCCAGGGCACGGGCGGTGTTGCAGTGATCCTCTCACGTCTCCTCAAGGATGGGGAAGGCACTGGCCTAGTCCCCTGTCCACCTGAACGCCAGAGCGAAAGGGCAGGCCTTGCCTATGCCGAGAGATGGCATTGTGAGCAGAGTGCCATCCTAGGCCACGCACGCTGCTGCAGGGTCGAGGCTGTGTCTGCTTAGTTCGGCTTAGCGAGGTGAACCCCGGGTGCGAACTTGGAGCCGAGGAAATCAAGGCCCAAGCGGCACCAGCTCTCCCGTGGCTCTTCTTCCCTGCCGCGACAGAGGGAACGACCAAAGCCTTGCAAAAGAAGGAGCAGTGAAGTGTGGATCGCGCCAAGCTGAAAACCTCTGCGAAAGCATAGCAGTCACTGGGAAATCAGAGTCGGTTCTGCGGGCTGCTTTTGTAGCTTGCCTTAGCCTAGTATTCGTTCGCAGCACGATGGGAGAAACCCGTAGAGAGCGAAAGCCCCTTTGCTGTGGCATCTCCTCTGGGAAAGCACAGCATTCGTTGTGAAATCAGAATCGGATGTGTGGGATGCTGCAGCTGAATGCCTGAGCTAGTCCCCGCAGAATGGTGGAAGATACCCTCATGGAGCGAAATCCTCTTTGCCCTAGCACCCCTTTGCCTAAGAGAAGCATGTTTGCACATCTGAAAGGGCCTTCAGGAAAGGGAAACGGCTGTCACCGCGCTCCCCAGAAACAAGTCTGGGGAAGGCACAGCACGCCGCCCCCAGAGAAGAGAAGGAGCCATTGGCCTTGGGGTCGGGAAACGGTCGGGAAGCAGAAGAGCCTGCCCTGGCAGGAACAGCAGGCCGGTGGCAAGACAAATGTCACCCGCTCCCTTTGCAGAGAGACAAAGCCTGGCTAATAAGGAGACATGAAGGGACTACTAGGGCAGGGACGCGTGCTCCACTCTGAGGAAGGAGTCTGGGCAGAAGGCAGGCCTGTCCTGTGCCTCTGGTCCCAAGGGGACAGCATCTCCTTGGGCAACTGTCCGTAGGGCAGACTTGGGCTAGCTACCTGGCGCCATACCCGGAACTCGCAGAAACAGCTCCCTCGAGAAATGCGCAGTCAGGTGCCATCTTCCTCCAAGATGTGACAGCATTGTGGGTGGCAGGGTGTGTGCCGGGAAAAGAGTGGGGACAATCCCCGAAAGCTCCCCATTCCAGTAACGGGCAGTGTTCAGGGATCCTGTCGCCTCTCCTCTCCTGTGAGGAAGACACTGACCTAGTCCGCGAATCCGCCTGAGGGCCAGTGCCAAAGGCCAAAGTTGCCTACACCGGGAGATGGTAGTGTGCAGAGAGTGCCATCCTAGGCAACGCACGCTGCTGCAGGGTTGTGGCTGTGTCTGCTTAGTTCACCCTGGCATGGTGAACCCAGGGCATCAACATGGAGTCCGGGAAAGCAAGGCCCAAGAGGCAGCAGCTCTCCCGCAGCTCTTCTATCCTGATGTGACAGAGCGAACAGCCAAAGCCTTGCTGAGGAAACAGCAGCGAAGTGCGGTTCGCGCCAAGGTGAAAACCTCTGCGAAAGCAGAGCAGTCGCTGGGAAATCAGAGTCTGTTCTGTGGGCTGCTGTTGCTGCTGGCCTTAGCCTAGTATTCGCAGCATGGCAGGAGAAACCCGCATAAAGCAAAAGCCTCTTTGCACTGGCACAACATCTGGGAAAGCACAGCATTCTTTGGGAAATCAGAGTCGGGTCTGTGGGATGCTGCCTGTTGCTTTCCAGAGCTAGTCTCCACAGCACGGTGTAATAAACCCGCATGGAGCGAAATCCTCTTTGCCTGGGCATCCCCTCTGCCTGAGAGAGAAGCATGGTTGCATATGTCTGTCACTGCGCTCCCTAGGAGCAAGTGTGGGGAAGGCGCAGCACGCCGTCCCTGGGGAAGAGAAGGAGCCCTTGGCCTTGGGGTCCGGAAACGCTCGGGAAGCAGGATAGCCTACCATGGCATGAACAGCAGGGCGGTGGCAAGACACGTGTCACCCGCTCCCTGTAAGGAGAGATGGAAGCCTGGCTGCTAAGGAGACATGAGGGGATGACTAGGGCAAGTGTGCGTGCTCCACTCTGAGGAAGGAGTCTGGGCAGAAGGCAGGCCTGTGCTGTGCCTCAGGTCCCAAGGGGACAGCATCTCCTTGGCCACCTGTCCCAAGGGCAGACTTGGGCTTGCCACCAGGTGCCATAGCCGGAACTCGCAGAAACAACCCCATGGAGAAACCGGCAGTCAGAAGCCCTGTTCCACCAAGATGTGGCAGCGTTGTGGGTGGCAGGGGGTGTGCCGCGGAAGGAGTGGAGACAGTACCCCACAGTTCCCAATCCTAGTGCACGGGCCTTGTGCAGGGATCCTGTCGCCTCCTCTCTCCTGTGGTGAAGGCACTGGCCTAGACCCCGAGTCTGCCTGATCGCCGGAGAAACGGCAAAGCCTTACCTACGCCAGGAGATGGTAATAGGCATAGAGTGCCATGATAGGCCACGCACGTTGCTGCAGGGTTGTGTCTGTGTCTATTTGTTCGGCTTAGCAAGGTGAAACCCGGGCGCGATCTTGGAGCCCGGAAAAGCAACGTCCCAGAGGCACCAGCTCCCCCGCAGCTCTTCTTCCCTGCCGCTACAGAGCGAACAAACAAAGCCTTGCTGAGGAAGCAGCAGCGAAGTGCGATTCGTGCCAAGCTGAAAACCTCTGCGAAAGCATAGCCGTCGCTGGGAAATCAGAGTCTGTTCTGTGGGCTGCTGTTGCTGCTTGCCTTAGCCTAATATTATCAGCATGGCGGGAGAAACCCGCATTAAGCGAAAGACTCTTTGCACGGGCATCCCCTCTAGGAACGTACAGCATTCTTTGGGAAATCAGAGTCGGGTGTGTGGGATGCTGCCGGTTCCTTGCCAGAGCTTGTCTCCACAGCATGGTGTAATAAACCCGCATGGAGCGAAATCCTCTATGCCTGGGCATCCCCTCTGCCTGAGGGAGAACCGTGCCTGCGCCTGTGGAAAGAGCCTTAAGGAAAGGGACATGTCTGTCACTGGGCTCCACAGGAGCCTGTCTTGGGAAAATGCAGCACGCTGCCCCAGGAGAAGAGAAGGAGCCCTTGGCCTTGGGGTCGGGAAACGGTCGTGAAGCTGGAGAGCCGGCCCTGGCAGGAACAGCGGGCCTGTGGCAAGACAAGTGTCACCCGCTCCCTGTGCAGAGAGACGAAGCCTGGCTGCTAAGGAGACATGAGGGGACGATTGGGCAAGGGAGCGTGCTCCAATCTGAGGAAGGAGTCCGAGAAGGAAGGCCTTTCCTGTGCCTCTGGTCCCAAGGGGACAGCATCTCCTTGGCCACCTGTCCAGAGGGCAGAAGTGGGCTTGCCACCAAACTCCCGGCCCTGAACTCGCAGAATCACCTCCTGGAGGAATGGGCAATCAGATGCCGTCTTCCTCCAGGATGTGGCAGCATTGCCGGAGGCAGGGAGTGTCCCGGGGAAACAGGGACAGTTACCCATTACTCCCCATCCCAGGGCACGGGCGGTGTTGCAGTGATCCTCTCACGTCTCCTCAAGGATGGGGAAGGCACTGGCCTAGTCCCCTGTCCACCTGAACGCCAGAGCGAAAGGGCAGGCCTTGCCTATGCCGAGAGATGGCATTGTGAGCAGAGTGCCATCCTAGGCCACGCACGCTGCTGCAGGGTCGAGGCTGTGTCTGCTTAGTTCGGCTTAGCGAGGTGAACCCCGGGTGCGAACTTGGAGCCGAGGAAATCAAGGCCCAAGCGGCACCAGCTCTCCCGTGGCTCTTCTTCCCTGCCGCGACAGAGGGAACGACCAAAGCCTTGCAAAAGAAGGAGCAGTGAAGTGTGGATCGCGCCAAGCTGAAAACCTCTGCGAAAGCATAGCAGTCACTGGGAAATCAGAGTCGGTTCTGCGGGCTGCTTTTGTAGCTTGCCTTAGCCTAGTATTCGTTCGCAGCACGATGGGAGAAACCCGTAGAGAGCGAAAGCCCCTTTGCTGTGGCATCTCCTCTGGGAAAGCACAGCATTCGTTGTGAAATCAGAATCGGATGTGTGGGATGCTGCAGCTGAATGCCTGAGCTAGTCCCCGCAGAATGGTGGAAGATACCCTCATGGAGCGAAATCCTCTTTGCCCTAGCACCCCTTTGCCTAAGAGAAGCATGTTTGCACATCTGAAAGGGCCTTCAGGAAAGGGAAACGGCTGTCACCGCGCTCCCCAGAAACAAGTCTGGGGAAGGCACAGCACGCCGCCCCCAGAGAAGAGAAGGAGCCATTGGCCTTGGGGTCGGGAAACGGTCGGGAAGCAGAAGAGCCTGCCCTGGCAGGAACAGCAGGCCGGTGGCAAGACAAATGTCACCCGCTCCCTTTGCAGAGAGACAAAGCCTGGCTAATAAGGAGACATGAAGGGACTACTAGGGCAGGGACGCGTGCTCCACTCTGAGGAAGGAGTCTGGGCAGAAGGCAGGCCTGTCCTGTGCCTCTGGTCCCAAGGGGACAGCATCTCCTTGGGCAACTGTCCGTAGGGCAGACTTGGGCTAGCTACCTGGCGCCATACCCGGAACTCGCAGAAACAGCTCCCTCGAGAAATGCGCAGTCAGGTGCCATCTTCCTCCAAGATGTGACAGCATTGTGGGTGGCAGGGTGTGTGCCGGGAAAAGAGTGGGGACAATCCCCGAAAGCTCCCCATTCCAGTAACGGGCAGTGTTCAGGGATCCTGTCGCCTCTCCTCTCCTGTGAGGAAGACACTGACCTAGTCCGCGAATCCGCCTGAGGGCCAGTGCCAAAGGCCAAAGTTGCCTACACCGGGAGATGGTAGTGTGCAGAGAGTGCCATCCTAGGCAACGCACGCTGCTGCAGGGTTGTGGCTGTGTCTGCTTAGTTCACCCTGGCATGGTGAACCCAGGGCATCAACATGGAGTCCGGGAAAGCAAGGCCCAAGAGGCAGCAGCTCTCCCGCAGCTCTTCTATCCTGATGTGACAGAGCGAACAGCCAAAGCCTTGCTGAGGAAACAGCAGCGAAGTGCGGTTCGCGCCAAGGTGAAAACCTCTGCGTTAGCAGAGCAGTCGCTGGGAAATCAGAGTCTGTTCTGTGGGCTGCTGTTGCTGCTGGCCTTAGCCTAGTATTCGCAGCATGGCAGGAGAAACCCGCATAAAGCAAAAGCCTCTTTGCACTGGCACAACATCTGGGAAAGCACAGCATTCTTTGGGAAATCAGAGTCGGGTCTGTGGGATGCTGCCTGTTGCTTTCCAGAGCTAGTCTCCACAGCACGGTGTAATAAACCCGCATGGAGCGAAATCCTCTTTGCCTGGGCATCCCCTCTGCCTGAGAGAGAAGCATGGTTGCATATGTCTGTCACTGCGCTCCCTAGGAGCAAGTGTGGGGAAGGCGCAGCACGCCGTCCCTGGGGAAGAGAAGGAGCCCTTGGCCTTGGGGTCCGGAAACGCTCGGGAAGCAGGATAGCCTACCATGGCACGAACAGCAGGGCGGTGGCAAGACACGTGTCACCCGCTCCCTGTAAGGAGAGATGGAAGCCTGGCTGCTAAGGAGACATGAGGGGATGACTAGGGCAAGTGTGCGTGCTCCACTCTGAGGAAGGAGTCTGGGCAGAAGGCAGGCCTGTGCTGTGCCTCAGGTCCCAAGGGGACAGCATCTCCTTGGCCACCTGTCCCAAGGGCAGACTTGGGCTTGCCACCAGGTGCCATAGCCGGAACTCGCAGAAACAACCCCATGGAGAAACCGGCAGTCAGAAGCCCTGTTCCACCAAGATGTGGCAGCGTTGTGGGTGGCAGGGGGTGTGCCGCGGAAGGAGTGGAGACAGTACCCCACAGTTCCCAATCCTAGTGCACGGGCCTTGTGCAGGGATCCTGTCGCCTCCTCTCTCCTGTGGTGAAGGCACTGGCCTAGACCCCGAGTCTGCCTGATCGCCGGAGAAACGGCAAAGCCTTACCTACGCCAGGAGATGGTAATAGGCATAGAGTGCCATGATAGGCCACGCACGTTGCTGCAGGGTTGTGTCTGTGTCTATTTGTTCGGCTTAGCAAGGTGAAACCCGGGCGCGATCTTGGAGCCCGGAAAAGCAACGTCCCAGAGGCACCAGCTCCCCCGCAGCTCTTCTTCCCTGCCGCTACAGAGCGAACAAACAAAGCCTTGCTGAGGAAGCAGCAGCGAAGTGCGATTCGTGCCAAGCTGAAAACCTCTGCGAAAGCATAGCCGTCGCTGGGAAATCAGAGTCTGTTCTGTGGGCTGCTGTTGCTGCTTGCCTTAGCCTAATATTATCAGCATGGCGGGAGAAACCCGCATTAAGCGAAAGACTCTTTGCACGGGCATCCCCTCTAGGAACGTACAGCATTCTTTGGGAAATCAGAGTCGGGTGTGTGGGATGCTGCCGGTTCCTTGCCAGAGCTTGTCTCCACAGCATGGTGTAATAAACCCGCATGGAGCGAAATCCTCTATGCCTGGGCATCCCCTCTGCCTGAGGGAGAACCGTGCCTGCGCCTGTGGAAAGAGCCTTAAGGAAAGGGACATGTCTGTCACTGGGCTCCACAGGAGCCTGTCTTGGGAAAATGCAGCACGCTGCCCCAGGAGAAGAGAAGGAGCCCTTGGCCTTGGGGTCGGGAAACGGTCGTGAAGCTGGAGAGCCGGCCCTGGCAGGAACAGCGGGCCTGTGGCAAGACAAGTGTCACCCGCTCCCTGTGCAGAGAGACGAAGCCTGGCTGCTAAGGAGACATGAGGGGACGATTGGGCAAGGGAGCGTGCTCCAATCTGAGGAAGGAGTCCGAGAAGGAAGGCCTTTCCTGTGCCTCTGGTCCCAAGGGGACAGCATCTCCTTGGCCACCTGTCCAGAGGGCAGAAGTGGGCTTGCCACCAAACTCCCGGCCCTGAACTCGCAGAATCACCTCCTGGAGGAATGGGCAATCAGATGCCGTCTTCCTCCAGGATGTGGCAGCATTGCCGGAGGCAGGGAGTGTCCCGGGGAAACAGGGACAGTTACCCATTACTCCCCATCCCAGGGCACGGGCGGTGTTGCAGTGATCCTCTCACGTCTCCTCAAGGATGGGGAAGGCACTGGCCTAGTCCCCTGTCCACCTGAACGCCAGAGCGAAAGGGCAGGCCTTGCCTATGCCGAGAGATGGCATTGTGAGCAGAGTGCCATCCTAGGCCACGCACGCTGCTGCAGGGTCGAGGCTGTGTCTGCTTAGTTCGGCTTAGCGAGGTGAACCCCGGGTGCGAACTTGGAGCCGAGGAAATCAAGGCCCAAGCGGCACCAGCTCTCCCGTGGCTCTTCTTCCCTGCCGCGACAGAGGGAACGACCAAAGCCTTGCAAAAGAAGGAGCAGTGAAGTGTGGATCGCGCCAAGCTGAAAACCTCTGCGAAAGCATAGCAGTCACTGGGAAATCAGAGTCGGTTCTGCGGGCTGCTTTTGTAGCTTGCCTTAGCCTAGTATTCGTTCGCAGCACGATGGGAGAAACCCGTAGAGAGCGAAAGCCCCTTTGCTGTGGCATCTCCTCTGGGAAAGCACAGCATTCGTTGTGAAATCAGAATCGGATGTGTGGGATGCTGCAGCTGAATGCCTGAGCTAGTCCCCGCAGAATGGTGGAAGATACCCTCATGGAGCGAAATCCTCTTTGCCCTAGCACCCCTTTGCCTAAGAGAAGCATGTTTGCACATCTGAAAGGGCCTTCAGGAAAGGGAAACGGCTGTCACCGCGCTCCCCAGAAACAAGTCTGGGGAAGGCACAGCACGCCGCCCCCAGAGAAGAGAAGGAGCCATTGGCCTTGGGGTCGGGAAACGGTCGGGAAGCAGAAGAGCCTGCCCTGGCAGGAACAGCAGGCCGGTGGCAAGACAAATGTCACCCGCTCCCTTTGCAGAGAGACAAAGCCTGGCTAATAAGGAGACATGAAGGGACTACTAGGGCAGGGACGCGTGCTCCACTCTGAGGAAGGAGTCTGGGCAGAAGGCAAGCCTGTCCTGTGCCTCTGGTCCCAAGGGGACAGCATCTCCTTGGGCAACTGTCCGTAGGGCAGACTTGGGCTAGCTACCTGGCGCCATACCCGGAACTCGCAGAAACAGCTCCCTCGAGAAATGCGCAGTCAGGTGCCATCTTCCTCCAAGATGTGACAGCATTGTGGGTGGCAGGGTGTGTGCCGGGAAAAGAGTGGGGACAATCCCCGAAAGCTCCCCATTCCAGTAACGGGCAGTGTTCAGGGATCCTGTCGCCTCTCCTCTCCTGTGAGGAAGACACTGACCTAGTCCGCGAATCCGCCTGAGGGCCAGTGCCAAAGGCCAAAGTTGCCTACACCGGGAGATGGTAGTGTGCAGAGAGTGCCATCCTAGGCAACGCACGCTGCTGCAGGGTTGTGGCTGTGTCTGCTTAGTTCACCCTGGCATGGTGAACCCAGGGCATCAACATGGAGTCCGGGAAAGCAAGGCCCAAGAGGCAGCAGCTCTCCCGCAGCTCTTCTATCCTGATGTGACAGAGCGAACAGCCAAAGCCTTGCTGAGGAAACAGCAGCGAAGTGCGGTTCGCGCCAAGGTGAAAACCTCTGCGAAAGCAGAGCAGTCGCTGGGAAATCAGAGTCTGTTCTGTGGGCTGCTGTTGCTGCTGGCCTTAGCCTAGTATTCGCAGCATGGCAGGAGAAACCCGCATAAAGCAAAAGCCTCTTTGCACTGGCACAACATCTGGGAAAGCACAGCATTCTTTGGGAAATCAGAGTCGGGTCTGTGGGATGCTGCCTGTTGCTTTCCAGAGCTAGTCTCCACAGCACGGTGTAATAAACCCGCATGGAGCGAAATCCTCTTTGCCTGGGCATCCCCTCTGCCTGAGAGAGAAGCATGGTTGCATATGTCTGTCACTGCGCTCCCTAGGAGCAAGTGTGGGGAAGGCGCAGCACGCCGTCCCTGGGGAAGAGAAGGAGCCCTTGGCCTTGGGGTCCGGAAACGCTCGGGAAGCAGGATAGCCTACCATGGCACGAACAGCAGGGCGGTGGCAAGACACGTGTCACCCGCTCCCTGTAAGGAGAGATGGAAGCCTGGCTGCTAAGGAGACATGAGGGGATGACTAGGGCAAGTGTGCGTGCTCCACTCTGAGGAAGGAGTCTGGGCAGATGGCAGGCCTGTGCTGTGCCTCAGGTCCCAAGGGGACAGCATCTCCTTGGCCACCTGTCCCAAGGGCAGACTTGGGCTTGCCACCAGGTGCCATAGCCGGAACTCGCAGAAACAACCCCATGGAGAAACCGGCAGTCAGAAGCCCTGTTCCACCAAGATGTGGCAGCGTTGTGGGTGGCAGGGGGTGTGCCGCGGAAGGAGTGGAGACAGTACCCCACAGTTCCCAATCCTAGTGCACGGGCCTTGTGCAGGGATCCTGTCGCCTCCTCTCTCCTGTGGTGAAGGCACTGGCCTAGACCCCGAGTCTGCCTGATCGCCGGAGAAACGGCAAAGCCTTACCTACGCCAGGAGATGGTAATAGGCATAGAGTGCCATGATAGGCCACGCACGTTGCTGCAGGGTTGTGTCTGTGTCTATTTGTTCGGCTTAGCAAGGTGAAACCCGGGCGCGATCTTGGAGCCCGGAAAAGCAACGTCCCAGAGGCACCAGCTCCCCCGCAGCTCTTCTTCCCTGCCGCTACAGAGCGAACAAACAAAGCCTTGCTGAGGAAGCAGCAGCGAAGTGCGATTCGTGCCAAGCTGAAAACCTCTGCGAAAGCATAGCCGTCGCTGGGAAATCAGAGTCTGTTCTGTGGGCTGCTGTTGCTGCTTGCCTTAGCCTAATATTATCAGCATGGCGGGAGAAACCCGCATTAAGCGAAAGACTCTTTGCACGGGCATCCCCTCTAGGAACGTACAGCATTCTTTGGGAAATCAGAGTCGGGTGTGTGGGATGCTGCCGGTTCCTTGCCAGAGCTTGTCTCCACAGCATGGTGTAATAAACCCGCATGGAGCGAAATCCTCTATGCCTGGGCATCCCCTCTGCCTGAGGGAGAACCGTGCCTGCGCCTGTGGAAAGAGCCTTAAGGAAAGGGACATGTCTGTCACTGGGCTCCACAGGAGCCTGTCTTGGGAAAATGCAGCACGCTGCCCCAGGAGAAGAGAAGGAGCCCTTGGCCTTGGGGTCGGGAAACGGTCGTGAAGCTGGAGAGCCGGCCCTGGCAGGAACAGCGGGCCTGTGGCAAGACAAGTGTCACCCGCTCCCTGTGCAGAGAGACGAAGCCTGGCTGCTAAGGAGACATGAGGGGACGATTGGGCAAGGGAGCGTGCTCCAATCTGAGGAAGGAGTCCGAGAAGGAAGGCCTTTCCTGTGCCTCTGGTCCCAAGGGGACAGCATCTCCTTGGCCACCTGTCCAGAGGGCAGAAGTGGGCTTGCCACCAAACTCCCGGCCCTGAACTCGCAGAATCACCTCCTGGAGGAATGGGCAATCAGATGCCGTCTTCCTCCAGGATGTGGCAGCATTGCCGGAGGCAGGGAGTGTCCCGGGGAAACAGGGACAGTTACCCATTACTCCCCATCCCAGGGCACGGGCGGTGTTGCAGTGATCCTCTCACGTCTCCTCAAGGATGGGGAAGGCACTGGCCTAGTCCCCTGTCCACCTGAACGCCAGAGCGAAAGGGCAGGCCTTGCCTATGCCGAGAGATGGCATTGTGAGCAGAGTGCCATCCTAGGCCACGCACGCTGCTGCAGGGTCGAGGCTGTGTCTGCTTAGTTCGGCTTAGCGAGGTGAACCCCGGGTGCGAACTTGGAGCCGAGGAAATCAAGGCCCAAGCGGCACCAGCTCTCCCGTGGCTCTTCTTCCCTGCCGCGACAGAGGGAACGACCAAAGCCTTGCAAAAGAAGGAGCAGTGAAGTGTGGATCGCGCCAAGCTGAAAACCTCTGCGAAAGCATAGCAGTCACTGGGAAATCAGAGTCGGTTCTGCGGGCTGCTTTTGTAGCTTGCCTTAGCCTAGTATTCGTTCGCAGCACGATGGGAGAAACCCGTAGAGAGCGAAAGCCCCTTTGCTGTGGCATCTCCTCTGGGAAAGCACAGCATTCGTTGTGAAATCAGAATCGGATGTGTGGGATGCTGCAGCTGAATGCCTGAGCTAGTCCCCGCAGAATGGTGGAAGATACCCTCATGGAGCGAAATCCTCTTTGCCCTAGCACCCCTTTGCCTAAGAGAAGCATGTTTGCACATCTGAAAGGGCCTTCAGGAAAGGGAAACGGCTGTCACCGCGCTCCCCAGAAACAAGTCTGGGGAAGGCACAGCACGCCGCCCCCAGAGAAGAGAAGGAGCCATTGGCCTTGGGGTCGGGAAACGGTCGGGAAGCAGAAGAGCCTGCCCTGGCAGGAACAGCAGGCCGGTGGCAAGACAAATGTCACCCGCTCCCTTTGCAGAGAGACAAAGCCTGGCTAATAAGGAGACATGAAGGGACTACTAGGGCAGGGACGCGTGCTCCACTCTGAGGAAGGAGTCTGGGCAGAAGGCAGGCCTGTCCTGTGCCTCTGGTCCCAAGGGGACAGCATCTCCTTGGGCAACTGTCCGTAGGGCAGACTTGGGCTAGCTACCTGGCGCCATACCCGGAACTCGCAGAAACAGCTCCCTCGAGAAATGCGCAGTCAGGTGCCATCTTCCTCCAAGATGTGACAGCATTGTGGGTGGCAGGGTGTGTGCCGGGAAAAGAGTGGGGACAATCCCCGAAAGCTCCCCATTCCAGTAACGGGCAGTGTTCAGGGATCCTGTCGCCTCTCCTCTCCTGTGAGGAAGACACTGACCTAGTCCGCGAATCCGCCTGAGGGCCAGTGCCAAAGGCCAAAGTTGCCTACACCGGGAGATGGTAGTGTGCAGAGAGTGCCATCCTAGGCAACGCACGCTGCTGCAGGGTTGTGGCTGTGTCTGCTTAGTTCACCCTGGCATGGTGAACCCAGGGCATCAACATGGAGTCCGGGAAAGCAAGGCCCAAGAGGCAGCAGCTCTCCCGCAGCTCTTCTATCCTGATGTGACAGAGCGAACAGCCAAAGCCTTGCTGAGGAAACAGCAGCGAAGTGCGGTTCGCGCCAAGGTGAAAACCTCTGCGAAAGCAGAGCAGTCGCTGGGAAATCAGAGTCTGTTCTGTGGGCTGCTGTTGCTGCTGGCCTTAGCCTAGTATTCGCAGCATGGCAGGAGAAACCCGCATAAAGCAAAAGCCTCTTTGCACTGGCACAACATCTGGGAAAGCACAGCATTCTTTGGGAAATCAGAGTCGGGTCTGTGGGATGCTGCCTGTTGCTTTCCAGAGCTAGTCTCCACAGCACGGTGTAATAAACCCGCATGGAGCGAAATCCTCTTTGCCTGGGCATCCCCTCTGCCTGAGAGAGAAGCATGGTTGCATATGTCTGTCACTGCGCTCCCTAGGAGCAAGTGTGGGGAAGGCGCAGCACGCCGTCCCTGGGGAAGAGAAGGAGCCCTTGGCCTTGGGGTCCGGAAACGCTCGGGAAGCAGGATAGCCTACCATGGCACGAACAGCAGGGCGGTGGCAAGACACGTGTCACCCGCTCCCTGTAAGGAGAGATGGAAGCCTGGCTGCTAAGGAGACATGAGGGGATGACTAGGGCAGGGGTGCGTGCTCCACTCTGAGGAAGGAGTCTGGGCAGAAGTCAGGCCTGTCCTGTGCCTCAGGTCCCAAGGGGACAGCATCTCCTTGGCCACCTGTCCCAAGGGCAGACTTGGGCTTGCCACCAGGTGCCATACCCGGAACTCGCAGAAACAACCCCATGGAGAAACCGGCAGTCAGAAGCCCTGTTCCACCAAGATGTGGCAGCGTTGTGGGTGGCAGGGGGTGTGCCGCGGAAGGAGTGGAGACAGTACCCCACAGTTCCCAATCCTAGTGCACGGGCCTTGTGCAGGGATCCTGTCGCCTCCTCTCTCCTGTGGTGAAGGCACTGGCCTAGACCCCGAGTCTGCCTGATCGCCGGAGAAACGGCAAAGCCTTACCTACGCCAGGAGATGGTAATAGGCATAGAGTGCCATGATAGGCCACGCACGTTGCTGCAGGGTTGTGTCTGTGTCTATTTGTTAGGCTTAGCAAGGTGAAACCCGGGCGCGATCTTGGAGCCAGGAAAAGCAACGTCCCAGAGGCACCAGCTCCCCCGCTGCTCTTCTTCCCTGCCGCTACAGAGCGAACAAACAAAGCCTTGCTGAGGAAGCAGCAGCGAAGTGCGATTCGTGCCAAGCTGAAAACCTCTGCGAAAGCATAGCCGTCGCTGGGAAAACAGAGTCTGTTCTGTGGGCTGCTGTTGCTGCTTGCCTTAGCCTAGTATTATCAGCATGGCGGGAGAAACCCGCATTAAGCGAAAGACTCTTTGCACGGGCATCCCCTCTAGGAACGCATAGCATTCTTTGGGAAATCAGAGTCGGGTGTGTGGGATGCTGCCGGTTCCTTGCCAGAGCTTGTCTCCACAGCATGGTGTAATAAACCCGCATGGAGCGAAATCCTCTATGCCTGGGCATCCCCTCTGCCTGAGAGAGAACCGTGCTTGCGCCTGTGGAAAGAGCCTTATGGAAAGGGACATGTCTGTCACTGGGCTCCACAGGAGCCTGTCTTGGGAAAATGCAGCACGCAGCCCCAGGAGAAGAGAAGGAGCCCTTGGCCTTGGGGTCGGGAAACGGCCGTGAAGCTGGAGAGCCGGCCCTGGCAGGAACAGCGGGCCTGTGGCAAGACAAGTGTCACCCGCTCCCTGTGCAGAGAGACGAAGCCTGGCTGCTAAGGAGACATGAGGGGACGATTGGGCAAGGGAGCGTGCTCCAATCTGAGGAAGGAGTCCGAGAAGGAAGGCCTTTCCTGTGCCTCTGGTCCCAAGGGGACAGCATCTCCTTGGCCACATGTCCAGAGGGCAGAAGTGGGCTTGCCACCAAACTCCCAGCCCTGAACTCGCAGAATCACCTCCTGGAGGAATGGGCAATCAGATGCCGTCTTCCTCCAGGATGTGGCAGCATTGGCGGAGGCAGGGAGTGTCCCGGGGAAACAGGGACAGTTACCCATTACTCCCCATCCCAGGGCACGGGCGGTGTTGCAGTGATCCTCTCACGTCTCCTCAAGGATGGGGAAGGCACTGGCCTAGTCCCCTGTCCACCTGAACGCCAGAGCGAAAGGGCAGGCCTTGCCTATGCCGAGAGATGGCATTGTGAGCAGAGTGCCATCCTAGGCCACGCACGCTGCTGCAGGGTCGAGGCTGTGTCTGCTTAGTTCGGCTTAGCGAGGTGAACCCCGGGTGCGAACTTGGAGCCGAGGAAATCAAGGCCCAAGCGGCACCAGCTCTCCTGTGGCTCTTCTTCCCTGCCGCGACAGAGGGAACGACCAAAGCCTTGCAAAAGAAGGAGCAGTGAAGTGTGGATCGCGCCAAGCTGAAAACCTCTGCGAAAGCATAGCAGTCACTGGGAAATCAGAGTCGGTTCTGCGGGCTGCTTTTGTAGCTTGCCTTAGCCTTGTATTCGTTCGCAGCACGATGGGAGAAACCCGTAGAGAGCGAAAGCCCCTTTGCTGTGGCATCTCCTCTGGGAAAGCACAGCATTCGTTGTGAAATCAGAATCGGATGTGTGGGATGCTGCAGCTGAATGCCTGAGCTAGTCCCCGCAGAATGGTGGAAGATACCCGCATGGAGCGAAATCCTCTTTGCCCTAGCACCCCTTTGCCTAAGAGAAGCATGGTTGCACATCTGAAAGGGCCTTCAGGAAAGGGAAACGGCTGTCACCGCGCTCCCCAGAAACAAGTCTGGGGAAGGCACAGCACGCCGCCCCCAGAGAAGAGAAGGAGCCATTGGCCTTGGGGTCGGGAAACGGTCGGGAAGCAGAAGAGCCTGCCCTGGCAGGAACAGCAGGCCGGTGGCAAGACAAATGTCACCCGCTCCCTTTGCAGAGAGACAAAGCCTGGCTAATCAGGAGACATGAAGGGACGACTAGGGCAGGGACGCGTGCTCCACTCTGAGGAAGGAGTCTGGGCAGAAGGCAGGCCTGTCCTGTGCCTCTGGTCCCAAGGGGACAGCATCTCCTTGGGCAACTGTCCGTAGGGCAGACTTGGGCTAGCTACCTGGCGCCATACCCGGAACTCGCAGAAACAGCTCCCTCGAGAAATGCGCAGTCAGGTGCCATCTTCCTCCAAGATGTGACAGCATTGTGGGTGGCAGGGTGTGTGCCGGGAAAAGAGTGGGGACAATCCCCGAAGGCTCCCCATTCCAGTAACGGGCAGTGTTCAGGGATCCTGTCGCCTCTCCTCTCCTGTGAGGAAGACACTGACCTAGTCCGCGAATCCGCCTGAGGGCCAGTGCCAAAGGCCAAAGTTGCCTACACCGGGAGATGGTAGTGTGCATAGAGTGCCATCCTAGGCAACGCACGCTGCTGCAGGGTTGTGGCTGTGTCTGCTTAGTTCACCCTGGCATGGGGAACCCAGGGCATCAACATGGAGTCCGGGAAAGCAAGGCCCAAGAGGCAGCAGCTCTCCCGCAGCTCTTCTATCCTGATGTGACAGAGCGAACAGCCAAAGCCTTGCTGAGGAAACAGCAGCGAAGTGCGGTTCGCGCCAAGGTGAAAACCTCTGCGAAAGCAGAGCAGTCGCTGGGAAATCAGAGTCTGTTCTGTGGGCTGCTGTTGCTGCTGGCCTTAGCCTAGTATTCGCAGCATGGCAGGAGAAACCCGCATAAAGCAAAAGCCTCTTTGCACTGGCACAACATCTGGGAAAGCACAGCATTCTTTGGGAAATCAGAGTCGGGTCTGTGGGATGCTGCCTGTTGCTTTCCAGAGCTAGTCTCCACAGCACGGTGTAATAAACCCGCATGGAGCGAAATCCTCTTTGCCTGGGCATCCCCTCTGCCTGAGAGAGAAGCATGGTTGCATATGTCTGTCACTGCGCTCCCTAGGAGCAAGTGTGGGGAAGGCGCAGCACGCCGTCCCTGGGGAAGAGAAGGAGCCCTTGGCCTTGGGGTCCGGAAACGCTCGGGAAGCAGGATAGCCTACCATGGCACGAACAGCAGGGCGGTGGCAAGACACGTGTCACCCGCTCCCTGTAAGGAGAGATGGAAGCCTGGCTGCTAAGGAGACATGAGGGGATGACTAGGGCAGGGGTGCGTGCTCCACTCTGAGGAAGGAGTCTGGGCAGAAGGCAGGCCTGTCCTGTGCCTCAGGTCCCAAGGGGACAGCATCTCCTTGGCCACCTGTCCCAAGGGCAGACTTGGGCTTGCCACCAGGTGCCATACCCGGAACTCGCAGAAACAACCCCATGGAGAAACCGGCAGTCAGAAGCCCTGTTCCACCAAGATGTGGCAGCGTTGTGGGTGGCAGGGGGTGTGCCGCGGAAGGAGTGGAGACAGTACCCCACAGTTCCCAATCCTAGTGCACGGGCCTTGTGCAGGGATCCTGTCGCCTCCTCTCTCCTGTGGTGAAGGCACTGGCCTAGACCCCGAGTCTGCCTGATCGCCGGAGAAACGGCAAAGCCTTACCTACGCCAGGAGATGGTAATAGGCATAGAGTGCCATGATAGGCCACGCACGTTGCTGCAGGGTTGTGTCTGTGTCTATTTGTTAGGCTTAGCAAGGTGAAACCCGGGCGCGATCTTGGAGCCCGGAAAAGCAACGTCCCAGAGGCACCAGCTCCCCCGCAGCTCTTCTTCCCTGCCGCTACAGAGCGAACAAACAAAGCCTTGCTGAGGAAGCAGCAGCGAAGTGCGATTCGTGCCAAGCTGAAAACCTCTGCGAAAGCATAGCCGTCGCTGGGAAAACAGAGTCTGTTCTGTGGGCTGCTGTTGCTGCTTGCCTTAGCCTAGTATTATCAGCATGGCGGGAGAAACCCGCATTAAGCGAAAGACTCTTTGCACGGGCATCCCCTCTAGGAACGCATAGCATTCTTTGGGAAATCAGAGTCGGGTGTGTGGGATGCTGCCGGTTCCTTGCCAGAGCTTGTCTCCACAGCATGGTGTAATAAACCCGCATGGAGCGAAATCCTCTATGCCTGGGCATCCCCTCTGCCTGAGAGAGAACCGTGCTTGCGCCTGTGGAAAGAGCCTTATGGAAAGGGACATGTCTGTCACTGGGCTCCACAGGAGCCTGTCTTGGGAAAATGCAGCACGCAGCCCCAGGAGAAGAGAAGGAGCCCTTGGCCTTGGGGTCGGGAAACGGCCGTGAAGCTGGAGAGCCGGCCCTGGCAGGAACAGCGGGCCTGTGGCAAGACAAGTGTCACCCGCTCCCTGTGCAGAGAGACGAAGCCTGGCTGCTAAGGAGACATGAGGGGACGATTGGGCAAGGGAGCGTGCTCCAATCTGAGGAAGGAGTCCGAGAAGGAAGGCCTTTCCTGTGCCTCTGGTCCCAAGGGGACAGCATCTCCTTGGCCACATGTCCAGAGGGCAGAAGTGGGCTTGCCACCAAACTCCCGGCCCTGAACTCGCAGAATCACCTCCTGGAGGAATGGGCAATCAGATGCCGTCTTCCTCCAGGATGTGGCAGCATTGGCGGAGGCAGGGAGTGTCCCGGGGAAACAGGGACAGTTACCCATTACTCCCCATCCCAGGGCACGGGCGGTGTTGCAGTGATCCTCTCACGTCTCCTCAAGGATGGGGAAGGCACTGGCCTAGTCCCCTGTCCACCTGAACGCCAGAGCGAAAGGGCAGGCCTTGCCTATGCCGAGAGATGGCATTGTGAGCAGAGTGCCATCCTAGGCCACGCACGCTGCTGCAGGGTCGAGGCTGTGTCTGCTTAGTTCGGCTTAGCGAGGTGAACCCCGGGTGCGAACTTGGAGCCGAGGAAATCAAGGCCCAAGCGGCACCAGCTCTCCTGTGGCTCTTCTTCCCTGCCGCGACAGAGGGAACGACCAAAGCCTTGCAAAAGAAGGAGCAGTGAAGTGTGGATCGCGCCAAGCTGAAAACCTCTGCGAAAGCATAGCAGTCACTGGGAAATCAGAGTCGGTTCTGCGGGCTGCTTTTGTAGCTTGCCTTAGCCTTGTATTCGTTCGCAGCACGATGGGAGAAACCCGTAGAGAGCGAAAGCCCCTTTGCTGTGGCATCTCCTCTGGGAAAGCACAGCATTCGTTGTGAAATCAGAATCGGATGTGTGGGATGCTGCAGCTGAATGCCTGAGCTAGTCCCCGCAGAATGGTGGAAGATACCCGCATGGAGCGAAATCCTCTTTGCCCTAGCACCCCTTTGCCTAAGAGAAGCATGGTTGCACATCTGAAAGGGCCTTCAGGAAAGGGAAACGGCTGTCACCGCGCTCCCCAGAAACAAGTCTGGGGAAGGCACAGCACGCCGCCCCCAGAGAAGAGAAGGAGCCATTGGCCTTGGGGTCGGGAAACGGTCGGGAAGCAGAAGAGCCTGCCCTGGCAGGAACAGCAGGCCGGTGGCAAGACAAATGTCACCCGCTCCCTTTGCAGAGAGACAAAGCCTGGCTAATCAGGAGACATGAAGGGACGACTAGGGCAGGGACGCGTGCTCCACTCTGAGGAAGGAGTCTGGGCAGAAGGCAGGCCTGTCCTGTGCCTCTGGTCCCAAGGGGACAGCATCTCCTTGGGCAACTGTCCGTAGGGCAGACTTGGGCTAGCTACCTGGCGCCATACCCGGAACTCGCAGAAACAGCTCCCTCGAGAAATGCGCAGTCAGGTGCCATCTTCCTCCAAGATGTGACAGCATTGTGGGTGGCAGGGTGTGTGCCGGGAAAAGAGTGGGGACAATCCCCGAAGGCTCCCCATTCCAGTAACGGGCAGTGTTCAGGGATCCTGTCGCCTCTCCTCTCCTGTGAGGAAGACACTGACCTAGTCCGCGAATCCGCCTGAGGGCCAGTGCCAAAGGCCAAAGTTGCCTACACCGGGAGATGGTAGTGTGCATAGAGTGCCATCCTAGGCAACGCACGCTGCTGCAGGGTTGTGGCTGTGTCTGCTTAGTTCACCCTGGCATGGGGAACCCAGGGCATCAACATGGAGTCCGGGAAAGCAAGGCCCAAGAGGCAGCAGCTCTCCCGCAGCTCTTCTATCCTGATGTGACAGAGCGAACAGCCAAAGCCTTGCTGAGGAAACAGCAGCGAAGTGCGGTTCGCGCCAAGGTGAAAACCTCTGCGAAAGCAGAGCAGTCGCTGGGAAATCAGAGTCTGTTCTGTGGGCTGCTGTTGCTGCTGGCCTTAGCCTAGTATTCGCAGCATGGCAGGAGAAACCCGCATAAAGCAAAAGCCTCTTTGCACTGGCACAACATCTGGGAAAGCACAGCATTCTTTGGGAAATCAGAGTCGGGTCTGTGGGATGCTGCCTGTTGCTTTCCAGAGCTAGTCTCCACAGCACGGTGTAATAAACCCGCATGGAGCGAAATCCTCTTTGCCTGGGCATCCCCTCTGCCTGAGAGAGAAGCATGGTTGCATATGTCTGTCACTGCGCTCCCTAGGAGCAATTGTGGGGAAGGCGCAGCACGCCGTCCCTGGGGAAGAGAAGGAGCCCTTGGCCTTGGGGTCCGGAAACGCTCGGGAAGCAGGATAGCCTACCATGGCACGAACAGCAGGGCGGTGGCAAGACACGTGTCACCCGCTCCCTGTAAGGAGAGATGGAAGCCTGGCTGCTAAGGAGACATGAGGGGATGACTAGGGCAGGGGTGCGTGCTCCACTCTGAGGAAGGAGTCTGGGCAGAAGGCAGGCCTGTCCTGTGCCTCAGGTCCCAAGGGGACAGCATCTCCTTGGCCACCTGTCCCAAGGGCAGACTTGGGCTTGCCACCAGGTGCCATACCCGGAACTCGCAGAAACAACCCCATGGAGAAACCGGCAGTCAGAAGCCCTGTTCCACCAAGATGTGGCAGCGTTGTGGGTGGCAGGGGGTGTGCCGCGGAAGGAGTGGAGACAGTACCCCACAGTTCCCAATCCTAGTGCACGGGCCTTGTGCAGGGATCCTGTCGCCTCCTCTCTCCTGTGGTGAAGGCACTGGCCTAGACCCCGAGTCTGCCTGATCGCCGGAGAAACGGCAAAGCCTTACCTACGCCAGGAGATGGTAATAGGCATAGAGTGCCATGATAGGCCACGCACGTTGCTGCAGGGTTGTGTCTGTGTCTATTTGTTCGGCTTAGCAAGGTGAAACCCGGGCGCGATCTTGGAGCCCGGAAAAGCAACGTCCCAGAGGCACCAGCTCCCCCGCAGCTCTTCTTCCCTGCCGCTACAGAGCGAACAAACAAAGCCTTGCTGAGGAAGCAGCAGCGAAGTGCGATTCGTGCCAAGCTGAAAACCTCTGCGAAAGCATAGCCGTCGCTGGGAAATCAGAGTCTGTTCTGTGGGCTGCTGTTGCTGCTTGCCTTAGCCTAATATTATCAGCATGGCGGGAGAACCCCGTATTAAGCGAAAGACTCTTTGCACGGGCATCCCCTCTAGGAACGCACAGCATTCTTTGGGAAATCAGAGTCGGGTGTGTGGGATGCTGCCGGTTCCTTGCCAGAGCTTGTCTCCACAGCATGGTGTAATAAACCCGCATGGAGCGAAATCCTCTATGCCTGGGCATCCCCTCTGCCTGAGAGAGAACCGTGCCTGCGCCTGTGGAAAGAGCCTTAAGGAAAGGGACATGTCTGTCACTGGGCTCCACAGGAGCCTGTCTTGGGAAAATGCAGCACGCTGCCCCAGGAGAAGAGAAGGAGCCCTTGGCCTTGGGGTCGGGAAACGGTCGTGAAGCTGGAGAGCCGGCCCTGGCAGGAACAGCGGGCCTGTGGCAAGACAAGTGTCACCCGCTCCCTGTGCAGAGAGACGAAGCCTGGCTGCTAAGGAGACATGAGGGGACGATTGGGCAAGGGAGCGTGCTCCAATCTGAGGAAGGAGTCCGAGAAGGAAGGCCTTTCCTGTGCCTCTGGTCCCAAGGGGACAGCATTTCCTTGGCCACCTGTCCAGAGGGCAGAAGTGGGCTTGCCACCAAACTCCCGGCCCTGAACTCGCAGAATCACCTCCTGGAGGAATGGGCAATCAGATGCCGTCTTCCTCCAGGATGTGGCAGCATTGGCGGAGGCAGGGAGTGTCCCGGGGAAACAGGGACAGTTACCCATTACTCCCCATCCCAGGGCACGGGCGGTGTTGCAGTGATCCTCTCACGTCTCCTCAAGGATGGGGAAGGCACTGGCCTAGTCCCCTGTCCACCTGAACGCCAGAGCGAAAGGGCAGGCCTTGCCTATGCCGAGAGATGGCATTGTGAGCAGAGTGCCATCCTAGGCCACGCACGCTGCTGCAGGGTCGAGGCTGTGTCTGCTTAGTTCGGCTTAGCGAGGTGAACCCCGGGTGCGAACTTGGAGCCGAGGAAATCAAGGCCCAAGCGGCACCAGCTCTCCCGTGGCTCTTCTTCCCTGCCGCGACAGAGGGAACGACCAAAGCCTTGCAAAAGAAGGAGCAGTGAAGTGTGGATCGCGCCAAGCTGAAAACCTCTGCGAAAGCATAGCAGTCACTGGGAAATCAGAGTCGGTTCTGCGGGCTGCTTTTGTAGCTTGCCTTAGCCTAGTATTCGTTCGCAGCACGATGGGAGAAACCCGTAGAGAGCGAAAGCCCCTTTGCTGTGGCATCTCCTCTGGGAAAGCACAGCATTCGTTGTGAAATCAGAATCGGATGTGTGGGATGCTGCAGCTGAATGCCTGAGCTAGTCCCCGCAGAATGGTGGAAGATACCCGCATGGAGCGAAATCCTCTTTGCCCTAGCACCCCTTTGCCTAAGAGAAGCATGTTTGCACATCTGAAAGGGCCTTCAGGAAAGGGAAACGGCTGTCACCGCGCTCCCCAGAAACAAGTCTGGGGAAGGCACAGCACGCCGCCCCCAGAGAAGAGAAGGAGCCATTGGCCTTGGGGTCGGGAAACGGTCGGGAAGCAGAAGAGCCTGCCCTGGCAGGAACAGCAGGCCGGTGGCAAGACAAATGTCACCCGCTCCCTTTGCAGAGAGACAAAGCCTGGCTAATAAGGAGACATGAAGGGACGACTAGGGCAGGGACGCGTGCTCCACTCTGAAGAAGGAGTCTGGGCAGAAGGCAGGCCTGTCCTGTGCCTCTGGTCCCAAGGGGACAGCATCTCCTTGGGCAACTGTCCGTAGGGCAGACTTGGGCTAGCTACCTGGCGCCATACCCGGAACTCGCAGAAACAGCTCCCTCGAGAAATGCGCAGTCAGGTGCCATCTTCCTCCAAGATGTGACAGCATTGTGGGTGGCAGGGTGTGTGCCGGGAAAAGAGTGGGGACAATCCCCGAAAGCTCCCCATTCCAGTAACGGGCAGTGTTCAGGGATCCTGTCGCCTCTCCTCTCCTGTGAGGAAGACACTGACCTAGCCCGCGAATCCACCTGAGGGCCAGTGCCAAAGGCCAAAGTTGCCTACACCGGGAGATGGTAGTGTGCATAGAGTGCCATCCTAGGCAATGCACGCTGCTGCAGGGTTGTGGCTGTGTCTGCTTAGTTCACCCTGGCATGGGGAACCCAGGGCATCAACATGGAGTCCGGGAAAGCAAGGCCCAAGAGGCAGCAGCTCTCCCGCAGCTCTTCTATCCTGATGTGACAGAGCGAACAGCCAAAGCCTTGCTGAGGAAACAGCAGCGAAGTGCGGTTCGCGCCAAGGTGAAAACCTCTGCGAAAGCAGAGCAGTCGCTGGGAAATCAGAGTCTGTTCTGTGGGCTGCTGTTGCTGCTGGCCTTAGCCTAGTATTCGCAGCATGGCAGGAGAAACCCGCAAAAAGCAAAAGCCTCTTTGCACTGGCACAACATCTGGGAAAGCACAGCATTCTTTGGGAAATCAGAGTCGGGTCTGTGGGATGCTGCCTGTTGCTTTCCAGAGCTAGTCTCCACAGCACGGTGTAATAAACCCGCATGGAGCGAAATCCTCTTTGCCTGGGCATCCCCTCTGCCTGAGAGAGAAGCATGGTTGCATATGTCTGTCACTGCGCTCCCTAGGAGCAAGTGTGGGGAAGGCGCAGCACGCCGTCCCTGGGGAAGAGAAGGAGCCCTTGGCCTTGGGGTCCGGAAACGCTCGGGAAGCAGGATAGCCTACCATGGCACGAACAGCAGGGCGGTGGCAAGACACGTGTCACCCGCTCCCTGTAAGGAGAGATGGAAGCCTGGCTGCTAAGGAGACATGAGGGGATGACTAGGGCAGGGGTGCGTGCTCCACTCTGAGGAAGGAGTCTGGGCAGAAGGCAGGCCTGTCCTGTGCCTCAGGTCCCAAGGGGACAGCATCTCCTTGGCCACCTGTCCCAAGGGCAGACTTGGGCTTGCCACCAGGTGCCATACCCGGAACTCGCAGAAACAACCCCATGGAGAAACCGGCAGTCAGAAGCCCTGTTCCACCAAGATGTGGCAGCGTTGTGGGTGGCAGGGGGTGTGCCGCGGAAGGAGTGGAGACAGTACCCCACAGTTCCCAATCCTAGTGCACGGGCCTTGTGCAGGGATCCTGTCGCCTCCTCTCTCCTGTGGTGAAGGCACTGGCCTAGACCCCGAGTCTGCCTGATCGCCGGAGAAACGGCAAAGCCTTACCTACGCCAGGAGATGGTAATAGGCATAGAGTGCCATGATAGGCCACGCACGTTGCTGCAGGGTTGTGTCTGTGTCTATTTGTTCGGCTTAGCAAGGTGAAACCCGGGCGCGATCTTGGAGCCCGGAAAAGCAACGTCGCAGAGGCACCAGCTCCCCCGCAGCTCTTCTTCCCTGCCGCTACAGAGCGAACAAACAAAGCCTTGCTGAGGAAGCAGCAGCGAAGTGCGATTCGTGCCAAGCTGAAAACCTCTGCGAAAGCATAGCCGTCGCTGGGAAATCAGAGTCTGTTCTGTGGGCTGCTGTTGCTGCTTGCCTTAGCCTAGTATTATCAGCATGGCGGGAGAAACCCGCATTAAGCGAAAGACTCTTTGCACGGGCATCCCCTCTAGGAACGCACAGCATTCTTTGGGAAATCAGAGTCGGGTGTGTGGGATGCTGCCGGTTCCTTGCCAGAGCTTGTCTCCACAGCATGGTGTAATAAACCCGCATGGAGCGAAATCCTCTATGCCTGGGCATCCCCTCTGCCTGAGAGAGAACCGTGCTTGCGCCTGTGGAAAGAGCCTTATGGAAAGGGACATGTCTGTCACTGGGCTCCACAGGAGCCTGTCTTGGGAAAATGCAGCACGCTGCCCCAGGAGAAGAGAAGGAGCCCTTGGCCTTGGGGTCGGGAAACGGCCGTGAAGCTGGAGAGCCGGCCCTGGCAGGAACAGCGGGCCTGCGGCAAGACAAGTGTCACCCGCTCCCTGTGCAGAGAGACGAAGCCTGGCTGCTAAGGAGACATGAGGGGACGATTGGGCAAGGGAGCGTGCTCCAATCTGAGGAAGGAGTCCGAGAAGGAAGGCCTTTCCTGTGCCTCTGGTCCCAAGGGGACAGCATCTCCTTGGCCACCTGTCCAGAGGGCAGAAGTGGGCTTGCCACCAAACTCCCGGCCCTGAACTCGCAGAATCACCTCCTGGAGGAATGGGCAATCAGATGCCGTCTTCCTCCAGGATGTGGCAGCATTGGCGGAGGCAGGGAGTGTCCCGGGGAAACAGGGACAGTTACCCATTACTCCCCATCCCAGGGCACGGGCGGTGTTGCAGTGATCCTCTCACGTCTCCTCAAGGATGGGGAAGGCACTGGCCTAGTCCCCTGTCCACCTGAACGCCAGAGCGAAAGGGCAGGCCTTGCCTATGCCGAGAGATGGCATTGTGAGCAGAGTGCCATCCTAGGCCACGCACGCTGCTGCAGGGTCGAGGCTGTGTCTGCTTAGTTCGGCTTAGCGAGGTGAACCCCGGGTGCGAACTTGGAGCCGAGGAAATCAAGGCCCAAGCGGCACCAGCTCTCCCGTGGCTCTTCTTCCCTGCCGCGACAGAGGGAACGACCAAAGCCTTGCAAAAGAAGGAGCAGTGAAGTGTGGATCGCGCCAAGCTGAAAACCTCTGCGAAAGCATAGCAGTCACTGGGAAATCAGAGTCGGTTCTGCGGGCTGCTTTTGTAGCTTGCCTAAGCCTAGTATTCGTTCGCAGCACGATGGGAGAAACCCGTAGAGAGCGAAAGCCCCTTTGCTGTGGCATCTCCTCTGGGAAAGCACAGCATTCGTTGTGAAATCAGAATCGGATGTGTGGGATGCTGCAGCTGAATGCCTGAGCTAGTCCCCCCAGAATGGTGGAAGATACCCGCATGGAGCGAAATCCTCTTTGCCCTAGCACCCCTTTGCCTAAGAGAAGCATGGTTGCACATCTGAAAGGGCCTTCAGGAAAGGGAAACGGCTGTCACCGCGCTCCCCAGAAACAAGTCTGGGGAAGGCACAGCACGCCGCCCCCAGAGAAGAGAAGGAGCCATTGGCCTTGGGGTCGGGAAACGGTCGGGAAGCAGAAGAGCCTGCCCTGGCAGGAACAGCAGCCCGGTGGCAAGACAAATGTCACCCGCTCCCTTTGCAGAGAGACAAAGCCTGGCTAATAAGGAGACATGAAGGGACGACTAGGGCAGGGACGCGTGCTCCACTCTGAGGAAGGAGTCTGGGCAGAAGGCAGGCCTGTCCTGTGCCTCTGGTCCCAAGGGGACAGCATCTCCTTGGGCAACTGTCCGTAGGGCAGACTTGGGCTAGCTACCTGGCGCCATACCCGGAACTCGCAGAAACAGCTCCCTCGAGAAATGCGCAGTCAGGTGCCATCTTCCTCCAAGATGTGACAGCATTGTGGGTGGCAGGGTGTGTGCCGGGAAAAGAGTGGGGACAATCCCCGAAAGCTCCCCATTCCAGTAACGGGCAGTGTTCAGGGATCCTGTCGCCTCTCCTCTCCTGTGAGGAAGACACTGACCTAGTCCGCGAATCCGCCTGAGGGCCAGTGCCAAAGGCCAAAGTTGCCTACACCGGGAGATGGTAGTGTGCATAGAGTGCCATCCTAGGCAACGCACGCTGCTGCAGGGTTGTGGCTGTGTCTGCTTAGTTCACCCTGGCATGGGGAACCCAGGGCGTCAACATGGAGTCCGGGAAAGCAAGGCCCAAGAGGCAGCAGCTCTCCCGCAGCTCTTCTATCCTGATGTGACAGAGCGAACAGCCAAAGCCTTGCTGAGGAAACAGCAGCGAAGTGCGGTTCGCGCCAAGGTGAAAACCTCTGCGAAAGCAGAGCAGTCGCTGGGAAATCAGAGTCTGTTCTGTGGGCTGCTGTTGCTGCTGGCCTTAGCCTAGTATTCGCAGCATGGCAGGAGAAACCCGCATAAAGCAAAAGCCTCTTTGCACTGGCACAACATCTGGGAAAGCACAGCATTCTTTGGGAAATCAGAGTCGGGTCTGTGGGATGCTGCCTGTTGCTTTCCAGAGCTAGTCTCCACAGCACGGTGTAATAAACCCGCATGGAGCGAAATCCTCTTTGCCTGGGCATCCCCTCTGCCTGAGAGAGAAGCATGGTTGCATATGTCTGTCACTGCGCTCCCTAGGAGCAAGTGTGGGGAAGGCGCAGCACGCCGTCCCTGGGGAAGAGAAGGAGCCCTTGGCCTTGGGGTCCGGAAACGCTCGGGAAGCAGGATAGCCTACCATGGCACGAACAGCAGGGCGGTGGCAAGACACGTGTCACCCGCTCCCTGTAAGGAGAGATGGAAGCCTGGCTGCTAAGGAGACATGAGGGGATGACTAGGGCAGGGGTGCGTGCTCCACTCTGAGGAAGGAGTCTGGGCAGAAGGCAGGCCTGTCCTGTGCCTCAGGTCCCAAGGGGACAGCATCTCCTTGGCCACATGTCCCAAGGGCAGACTTGGGCTTGCCACCAGGTGCCATACCCGGAACTCGCAGAAACAACCCCATGGAGAAACCGGCAGTCAGAAGCCCTGTTCCACCAAGATGTGGCAGCGTTGTGGGTGGCAGGGGGTGTGCCGCGGAAGGAGTGGAGACAGTACCCCACAGTTCCCAATCCTAGTGCACGGGCCTTGTGCAGGGATCCTGTCGCCTCCTCTCTCCTGTGGTGAAGGCACTGGCCTAGACCCCGAGTCTGCCTGATCGCCGGAGAAACGGCAAAGCCTTACCTACGCCAGGAGATGGTAATAGGCATAGAGTGCCATGATAGGCCACGCACGTTGCTGCAGGGTTGTGTCTGTGTCTATTTGTTCGGCTTAGCAAGGTGAAACCCGGGCGCGATCTTGGAGCCCGGAAAAGCAACGTCCCAGAGGCACCAGCTCCCCCGCCGCTCTTCTTCCCTGCCGCTACAGAGCGAACAAACAAAGCCTTGCTGAGGAAGCAGCAGCGAAGTGCGATTCGTGCCAAGCTGAAAACCTCTGCGAAAGCATAGCCGTCGCTGGGAAATCAGAGTCTGTTCTGTGGGCTGCTGTTGCTGCTTGCCTTAGCCTAGTATTATCAGCATGGCGGGAGAAACCCGCATTAAGCGAAAGACTCTTTGCACGGGCATCCCCTCTAGGAACGCACAGCATTCTTTGGGAAATCAGAGTCGGGTGTGTGGGACGCTGCCTGTTCCTTGCCAGAGCTTGTCTCCACAGCATGGTGTAATAAACCCGCATGGAGCGAAATCCTCTATGCCTGGGCATCCCCTCTGCCTGAGAGAGAACCGTGCCTGCGCCTGTGGAAAGAGCCTTAAGGAAAGGGACATGTCTGTCACTGGGCTCCACAGGAGCCTGTCTTGGGAAAATGCAGCACGCTGCCCCAGGAGAAGAGAAGGAGCCCTTGGCCTTGGGGTCGGGAAACGGTCGTGAAGCTGGAGAGCCGGCCCTGGCAGGAACAGCGGGCCTGTGGCAAGACAGGTGTCACCCGCTCCCTGTGCAGAGAGACGAAGCCTGGCTGCTAAGGAGACATGAGGGGACGATTGGGCAAGGGAGCGTGCTCCAATCTGAGGAAGGAGTCCGAGAAGGAAGGCCTTTCCTGTGCCTCTGGTCCCAAGGGGACAGCATCTCCTTGGCCACCTGTCCAGAGGGCAGAAGTGGGCTTGCCACCAAACTCCCGGCCCTGAACTCGCAGAATCACCTCCTGGAGGAATGGGCAATCAGATGCCGTCTTCCTCCAGGATGTGGCAGCATTGGCGGAGGCAGGGAGTGTCCCGGGGAAACAGGGACAGTTACCCATTTCTCCCCATCCCAGGGCACGGGCGGTATTGCAGTGATCCTCTCACGTCTCCTCAAGGATGGGGAAGGCACTGGCCTAGTCCCCTGTCCACCTGA
Organism: Mustela lutreola; assembly: GCF_030435805.1. Lineage (NCBI taxonomy): Eukaryota > Metazoa > Chordata > Mammalia > Carnivora > Mustelidae > Mustela > Mustela lutreola. The sequence continues at coordinate 130,543,690 of NC_081295.1, forward strand.
ACGCCAGAGCGAAAGGGCAGGCCTTGCCTATGCCGAGAGATGGCATTGTGAGCAGAGTGCCATCCTAGGCCACGCACGCTGCTGCAGGGTCGAGGCTGTGTCTGCTTAGTTCGGCTTAGCGAGGTGAACCCCGGGTGCGAACTTGGAGCCGAGGAAATCAAGGCCCAAGCGGCACCAGCTCTCCCGTGGCTCTTCTTCCCTGCCGCGACAGAGGGAACGACCAAAGCCTTGCAAAAGAAGGAGCAGTGAAGTGTGGATCGCGCCAAGCTGAAAACTTCTGCGAAAGCATAGCAGTCACTGGGAAATCAGAGTCGGTTCTGCGGGCTGCTTTTGTAGCTTGCCTTAGCCTAGTATTCGTTCGCAGCACGATGGGAGAAACCCGTAGAGAGCGAAAGCCCCTTTGCTGTGGCATCTCCTCTGGGAAAGCACAGCATTCGTTGTGAAATCAGAATCGGATGTGTGGGATGCTGCAGCTGAATGCCTGAGCTAGTCCCCGCAGAATGGTGGAAGATACCCGCATGGAGCGAAATCCTCTTTGCCCTAGCACCCCTTTGCCTAAGAGAAGCATGGTTGCACATCTGAAAGGGCCTTCAGGAAAGGGAAACGGCTGTCACCGCGCTCCCCAGAAACAAGTCTGGGGAAGGCACAGCACGCCGCCCCCAGAGAAGAGAAGGAGCCATTGGCCTTGGGGTCGGGAAACGGTCGGGAAGCAGAAGAGCCTGCCCTGGCAGGAACAGCAGGCCGGTGGCAAGACAAATGTCACCCGCTCCCTTTGCAGAGAGACAAAGCCTGGCTAATAAGGAGACATGAAGGGACGACTAGGGCAGGGACGCGTGCTCCACTCTGAGGAAGGAGTCTGGGCAGAAGGCAGGCCTGTCCTGTGCCTCTGGTCCCAAGGGGACAGCATCTCCTTGGGCAACTGTCCGTAGGACAGACTTGGGCTAGCTACCTGGCGCCATACCCGGAACTCGCAGAAACAGCTCCCTCGAGAAATGCGCAGTCAGGTGCCATCTTCCTCCAAGATGTGACAGCATTGTGGGTGGCAGGGTGTGTGCCGGGAAAAGAGTGGGGACAATCCCCGAAAGCTCCCCATTCCAGTAACGGGCAGTGTTCAGGGATCCTGTCGCCTCTCCTCTCCTGTGAGGAAGACACTGACCTAGTCCGCGAATCCGCCTGAGGGCCAGTGCCAAAGGCCAAAGTTGCCTACACCGGGAGATGGTAGTGTGCATAGAGTGCCATCCTAGGCAACGCACGCTGCTGCAGGGTTGTGGCTGTGTCTGCTTAGTTCACCCTGGCATGGGGAACCCAGGGCATCAACATGGAGTCCGGGAAAGCAAGGCCCAAGAGGCAGCAGCTCTCCCGCAGCTCTTCTATCCTGATGTGACAGAGCGAACAGCCAAAGCCTTGCTGAGGAAACAGCAGCGAAGTGCGGTTCGCGCCAAGGTGAAAACCTCTGCGAAAGCAGAGCAGTCGCTGGGAAATCAGAGTCTGTTCTGTGGGCTGCTGTTGCTGCTGGCCTTAGCCTAGTATTCGCAGCATGGCAGGAGAAACCCGCATAAAGCAAAAGCCTCTTTGCACTGGCACAACATCTGGGAAAGCACAGCATTCTTTGGGAAATCAGAGTCGGGTCTGTGGGATGCTGCCTGTTGCTTTCCAGAGCTAGTCTCCACAGCACGGTGTAAAAAACCCGCATGGAGCGAAATCCTCTTTGCCTGGGCATCCCCTCTGCCTGAGAGAGAAGCATGGTTGCATATGTCTGTCACTGCGCTCCCTAGGAGCAAGTGTGGGGAAGGCGCAGCACGCCGTCCCTGGGGAAGAGAAGGAGCCCTTGGCCTTGGGGTCCGGAAACGCTCGGGAAGCAGGATAGCCTACCATGGCACGAACAGCAGGGCGGTGGCAAGACACGTGTCACCCGCTCCCTGTAAGGAGAGATGGAAGCCTGGCTGCTAAGGAGACATGAGGGGATGACTAGGGCAGGGGTGCGTGCTCCACTCTGAGGAAGGAGTCTGGGCAGAAGGCAGGCCTGTCCTGTGCCTCAGGTCCCAAGGGGACAGCATCTCCTTGGCCACCTGTCCCAAGGGCAGACTTGGGCTTGCCACCAGGTGCCATACCCGGAACTCGCAGAAACAACCCCATGGAGAAACCGGCAGTCAGAAGCCCTGTTCCACCAAGATGTGGCAGCGTTGTGGGTGGCAGGGGGTGTGCCGCGGAAGGAGTGGAGACAGTAACCCACAGTTCCCAATCCTAGTGCACGGGCCTTGTGCAGGGATCCTGTCGCCTCCTCTCTCCTGTGGTGAAGGCACTGGCCTAGACACCGAGTCTGCCTGATCGCCGGAGAAACGGCAAAGCCTTACCTACGCCAGGAGATGGTAATAGGCATAGAGTGCCATGATAGGCCACGCACGTTGCTGCAGGGTTGTGTCTGTGTCTATTTGTTCGGCTTAGCAAGGTGAAACCCGGGCGCGATCTTGGAGCCCGGAAAAGCAACGTCCCAGAGGCACCAGCTCCCCCGCAGCTCTTCTTCCCTGCCGCTACAGAGCGAACAAACAAAGCCTTGCTGAGGAAGCAGCAGCGAAGTGCAATTCGTGCCAAGCTGAAAACCTCTGCGAAAGCATAGCCGTCGCTGGGAAATCAGAGTCTGTTCTGTGGGCTGCTGTTGCTGCTTGCCTTAGCCTAGTATTATCAGCATGGCGGGAGAAACCCGCATTAAGCGAAAGACTCTTTGCACGGGCATCCCCTCTAGGAACGCACAGCATTCTTTGGGAAATCAGAGTCGGGTGTGTGGGATGCTGCCTGTTCCTTGCCAGAGCTTGTCTCCACAGCATGGTGTAATAAACCCGCATGGAGCGAAATCCTCTATGCCTGGGCATCCCCTCTGCCTGAGAGAGAACCGTGCCTGCGCCTGTGGAAAGAGCCTTAAGGAAAGGGACATGTCTGTCACTGGGCTCCACAGGAGCCTGTCTTGGGAAAATGCAGCACGCTGCCCCAGGAGAAGAGAAGGAGCCCTTGGCCTTGGGGTCGGGAAACGGTCGTGAAGCTGGAGAGCCGGCCCTGGCAGGAACAGCGGGCCTGTGGCAAGACAAGTGTCACCCGCTCCCTGTGCAGAGAGACGAAGCCTGGCTGCTAAGGAGACATGAGGGGACGATTGGGCAAGGGAGCGTGCTCCAATCTGAGGAAGGAGTCCGAGAAGGAAGGCCTTTCCTGTGCCTCTGGTCCCAAGGGGACAGCATCTCCTTGGCCACCTGTCCAGAGGGCAGAAGTGGGCTTGCCACCAAACTCCCGGCCCTGAACTCGCAGAATCACCTCCTGGAGGAATGGGCAATCAGATGCCGTCTTCCTCCAGGATGTGGCAGCATTGGCGGAGGCAGGGAGTGTCCCGGGGAAACAGGGACAGTTACCCATTACTCCCCATCCCAGGGCACGGGCGGTGTTGCAGTGATCCTCTCACGTCTCCTCAAGGATGGGGAAGGCACTGGCCTAGTCCCCTGTCCACCTGAACGCCAGAGCGAAAGGGCAGGCCTTGCCTATGCCGAGAGATGGCATTGTGAGCAGAGTGCCATCCTAGGCCACGCACGCTGCTGCAGGGTCGAGGCTGTGTCTGCTTAGTTCGGCTTAGCGAGGTGAACCCCGGGTGCGAACTTGGAGCCGAGGAAATCAAGGCCCAAGCGGCACCAGCTCTCCCGTGGCTCTTCTTCCCTGCCGCGACAGAGGGAACGACCAAAGCCTTGCAAAAGAAGGAGCAGTGAAGTGTGGATCGCGCCAAGCTGAAAACCTCTGCGAAAGCATAGCAGTCACTGGGAAATCAGAGTCGGTTCTGCGGGCTGCTTTTGTAGCTTGCCTTAGCCTAGTATTCGTTCGCAGCACGATGGGAGAAACCCGTAGAGAGCGAAAGCCCCTTTGCTGTGGCATCTCCTCTGGGAAAGCACAGCATTCGTTGTGAAATCAGAATCGGATGTGTGGGATGCTGCAGCTGAATGCCTGAGCTAGTCCCCGCAGAATGGTGGAAGATACCCGCATGGAGCGAAATCCTCTTTGCCCTAGCACCCCTTTGCCTAAGAGAAGCATGGTTGCACATCTGAAAGGGCCTTCAGGAAAGGGAAACGGCTGTCACCGCGCTCCCCAAAAACAAGTCTGGGGAAGGCACAGCACGCCGCCCCCAGAGAAGAGAAGGAGCCATTGGCCTTGGGGTCGGGAAACGGTCGGGAAGCAGAAGAGCCTGCCCTGGCAGGAACAGCAGGCCGGTGGCAAGACAAATGTCACCCGCTCCCTTTGCAGAGAGACAAAGCCTGGCTAATAAGGAGACATGAAGGGACGACTAGGGCAGGGACGCGTGCTCCACTCTGAGGAAGGAGTCTGGGCAGAAGTCAGGCCTGTCCTGTGCCTCTGGTCCCAAGGGGACAGCATCTCCTTGGGCAACTGTCCGTAGGGCAGACTTGGGCTAGCAACCTGGCGCCATACCCGGAAATCGCAGAAACAGCTCCCTCGAGAAATGCGCAGTCAGGTGCCATCTTCCTCCAAGATGTGACAGCATTGTGGGTGGCAGGGTGTGTGCGGGGAAAAGAGTGGGGACAATCCCCGAAAGCTCCCCATTCCAGTAACGGGCAGTGTTCAGGGATCCTGTCGCCTCTCCTCTCCTGTGAGGAAGACACTGACCTAGTCCGCGAATCCGCCTGAGGGCCAGTGCCAAAGGCCAAAGTTGCCTACACCGGGAGATGGTAGTGTGCATAGAGTGCCATCCTAGGCAACGCACGCTGCTGCAGGGTTGTGGCTGTGTCTGCTTAGTTCACCCTGGCATGGTGAACCCAGGGCATCAACATGGAGTCCGGGAAAGCAAGGCCCAAGAGGCAGCAGCTCTCCCGCAGCTCTTCTATCCTGATGTGACAGAGCGAACAGCCAAAGCCTTGCTGAGGAAACAGCAGCGAAGTGCGGTTCGCGCCAAGGTGAAAACCTCTGCGAAAGCAGAGCAGTCGCTGGGAAATCAGAGTCTGTTCTGTGGGCTGCTGTTGCTGCTGGCCTTAGCCTAGTATTCGCAGCATGGCAGGAGAAACCCGCATAAAGCAAAAGCCTCTTTGCACTGGCACAACATCTGGGAAAGCACAGCATTCTTTGGGAAATCAGAGTCGGGTCTGTGGGATGCTGCCTGTTGCTTTCCAGAGCTAGTCTCCACAGCACGGTGTAATAAACCCGCATGGAGCGAAATCCTCTTTGCCTGGGCATCCCCTCTGCCTGAGAGAGAAGCATGGTTGCATATGTCTGTCACTGCGCTCCCTAGGAGCAAGTGTGGGGAAGGCGCAGCACGCCGTCCCTGGGGAAGAGAAGGAGCCCTTGGCCTTGGGGTCCGGAAACGCTCGGGAAGCAGGATAGCCTACCATGGCACGAACAGCAGGGCGGTGGCAAGACACGTGTCACCCGCTCCCTGTAAGGAGAGATGGAAGCCTGGCTGCTAAGGAGACATGAGGGGATGACTAGGGCAGGGGTGCGTGCTCCACTCTGAGGAAGGAGTCTGGGCAGAAGGCAGGCCTGTCCTGTGCCTCAGGTCCCAAGGGGACAGCATCTCCTTGGCCACATGTCCCAAGGGCAGACTTGGGCTTGCCACCAGGTGCCATACCCGGAACTCGCAGAAACAACCCCATGGAGAAACCGGCAGTCAGAAGCCCTGTTCCACCAAGATGTGGCAGCGTTGTGGGTGGCAGGGGGTGTGCCGCGGAAGGAGTGGAGACAGTACCCCACAGTTCCCAATCCTAGTGCACGGGCCTTGTGCAGGGATCCTGTCGCCTCCTCTCTCCTGTGGTGAAGGCACTGGCCTAGACCCCGAGTCTGCCTGATCGCCGGAGAAACGGCAAAGCCTTACCTACGCCAGGAGATGGTAATAGGCATAGAGTGCCATGATAGGCCACGCACGTTGCTGCAGGGTTGTGTCTGTGTCTATTTGTTCGGCTTAGCAAGGTGAAACCCGGGCGCGATCTTGGAGCCCGGAAAAGCAACGTCCCAGAGGCACCAGCTCCCCCGCCGCTCTTCTTCCCTGCCGCTACAGAGCGAACAAACAAAGCCTTGCTGAGGAAGCAGCAGCGAAGTGCGATTCGTGCCAAGCTGAAAACCTCTGCGAAAGCATAGCCGTCGCTGGGAAATCAGAGTCTGTTCTGTGGGCTGCTGTTGCTGCTTGCCTTAGCCTAGTATTATCAGCATGGCGGGAGAAACCCGCATTAAGCGAAAGACTCTTTGCACGGGCATCCCCTCTAGGAACGCACAGCATTCTTTGGGAAATCAGAGTCGGGTGTGTGGGACGCTGCCTGTTCCTTGCCAGAGCTTGTCTCCACAGCATGGTGTAATAAACCCGCATGGAGCGAAATCCTCTATGCCTGGGCATCCCCTCTGCCTGAGAGAGAACCGTGCCTGCGCCTGTGGAAAGAGCCTTAAGGAAAGGGACATGTCTGTCACTGGGCTCCACAGGAGCCTGTCTTGGGAAAATGCAGCACGCTGCCCCAGGAGAAGAGAAGGAGCCCTTGGCCTTGGGGTCGGGAAACGGTCGTGAAGCTGGAGAGCCGGCCCTGGCAGGAACAGCGGGCCTGTGGCAAGACAGGTGTCACCCGCTCCCTGTGCAGAGAGACGAAGCCTGGCTGCTAAGGAGACATGAGGGGACGATTGGGCAAGGGAGCGTGCTCCAATCTGAGGAAGGAGTCCGAGAAGGAAGGCCTTTCCTGTGCCTCTGGTCCCAAGGGGACAGCATCTCCTTGGCCACCTGTCCAGAGGGCAGAAGTGGGCTTGCCACCAAACTCCCGGCCCTGAACACGCAGAATCACCTCCTGGAGGAATGGGCAATCAGATGCCGTCTTCCTCCAGGATGTGGCAGCATTGGCGGAGGCAGGGAGTGTCCCGGGGAAACAGGGACAGTTACTCATTTCTCCCCATCCCAGGGCACGGGCGGTATTGCAGTGATCCTCTCACGTCTCCTCAAGGATGGGGAAGGCACTGGCCTAGTCCCCTGTCCACCTGAACGCCAGAGCGAAAGGGCAGGCCTTGCCTATGCCGAGAGATGGCATTGTGAGCAGAGTGCCATCCTAGGCCACGCACGCTGCTGCAGGGTCGAGGCTGTGTCTGCTTAGTTCGGCTTAGCGAGGTGAACCCCGGGTGCGAACTTGGAGCCGAGGAAATCAAGGCCCAAGCGGCACCAGCTCTCCCGTGGCTCTTCTTCCCTGCCGCGACAGAGGGAACGACCAAAGCCTTGCAAAAGAAGGAGCAGTGAAGTGTGGATCGCGCCTAGCTGAAAACCTCTGCGAAAGCATAGCAGTCACTGGGAAATCAGAGTCGGTTCTGCGGGCTGCTTTTGTAGCTTGCCTTAGCCTAGTATTCGTTCGCAGCACGATGGGAGAAACCCGTAGAGAGCGAAAGCCCCTTTGCTGTGGCATCTCCTCTGGGAAAGCACAGCATTCGTTGTGAAATCAGAATCGGATGTGTGGGATGCTGCAGCTGAATGCCTGAGCTAGTCCCCGCAGAATGGTGGAAGATACCCGCATGGAGCGAAATCCTCTTTGCCCTAGCACCCCTTTGCCTAAGAGAAGCATGGTTGCACATCTGAAAGGGCCTTCAGGAAAGGGAAAGGGCTGTCACCGCGCTCCCCAGAAACAAGTCTGGGGAAGGCACAGCACGCCGCCCCCAGAGAAGAGAAGGAGCCATTGGCCTTGGGGTCGGGAAACGGTCGGGAAGCAGAAGAGCCTGCCCTGGCAGGAACAGCAGGCCGGTGGCAAGACAAATGTCACCCGCTCCCTTTGCAGAGAGACAAAGCCTGGCTAATAAGGAGACATGAAGGGACGACTAGGGCAGGGACGCGTGCTCCACTCTGAGGAAGGAGTCTGGGCAGAAGGCAGGCCTGTCCTGTGCCTCTGGTCCCAAGGGGACAGCATCTCCTTGGGCAACTGTCCGTAGGGCAGACTTGGGCTAGCAACCTGGCGCCATACCCGGAACTCGCAGAAACAGCTCCCTCGAGAAATGCGCAGTCAGGTGCCATCTTCCTCCAAGATGTGACAGCATTGTGGGTGGCAGGGTGTGTGCGGGGAAAAGAGTGGGGACAATCCCCGAAAGCTCCCCATTCCAGTAACGGGCAGTGTTCAGGGATCCTGTCGCCTCTCCTCTCCTGTGAGGAAGACACTGACCTAGTCCGCGAATCCGCCTGAGGGCCAGTGCCAAAGGCCAAAGTTGCCTACACCGGGAGATGGTAGTGTGCATAGAGTGCCATCCTAGGCAACGCACGCTGCTGCAGGGTTGTGGCTGTGTCTGCTTAGTTCACCCTGGCATGGTGAACCCAGGGCATCAACATGGAGTCCGGGAAAGCAAGGCCCAAGAGGCAGCAGCTCTCCCGCAGCTCTTCTATCCTGATGTGACAGAGCGAACAGCCAAAGCCTTGCTGAGGAAACAGCAGCGAAGTGCGGTTCGCGCCAAGGTGAAAACCTCTGCGAAAGCAGAGCAGTCGCTGGGAAATCAGAGTCTGTTCTGTGGGCTGCTGTTGCTGCTGGCCTTAGCCTAGTATTCGCAGCATGGCAGGAGAAACCCGCATAAAGCAAAAGCCTCTTTGCACTGGCACAACATCTGGGAAAGCACAGCATTCTTTGGGAAATCAGAGTCGGGTCTGTGGGATGCTGCCTGTTGCTTTCCAGAGCTAGTCTCCACAGCACGGTGTAATAAACCCGCATGGAGCGAAATCCTCTTTGCCTGGGCATCCCCTCTGCCTGAGAGAGAAGCATGGTTGCATATGTCTGTCACTGCGCTCCCTAGGAGCAAGTGTGGGGAAGGCGCAGCACGCCGTCCCTGGGGAAGAGAAGGAGCCCTTGGCCTTGGGGTCCGGAAACGCTCGGGAAGCAGGATAGCCTACCATGGCACGAACAGCAGGGCGGTGGCAAGACACGTGTCACCCGCTCCCTGTAAGGAGAGATGGAAGCCTGGCTGCTAAGGAGACATGAGGGGATGACTAGGGCAGGGGTGCGTGCTCCACTCTGAGGAAGGAGTCTGGGCAGAAGGCAGGCCTGTCCTGTGCCTCAGGTCCCAAGGGGACAGCATCTCCTTGGCCACCTGTCCCAAGGGCAGACTTGGGCTTGCCACCAGGTGCCATACCCGGAACTCGCAGAAACAACCCCATGGAGAAACCGGCAGTCAGAAGCCCTGTTCCACCAAGATGTGGCAGCGTTGTGGGTGGCAGGGGGTGTGCCGCGGAAGGAGTGGAGACAGTACCCCACAGTTCCCAATCCTAGTGCACGGGCCTTGTGCAGGGATCCTGTCGCCTCCTCTCTCCTGTGGTGAAGGCACTGGCCTAGACCCCGAGTCTGCCTGATCGCCGGAGAAACGGCAAAGCCTTACCTACGCCAGGAGATGGTAATAGGCAGAGTGCCATGATAGGCCACGCACGTTGCTGCAGGGTTGTGTCTGTGTCTATTTGTTCGGCTTAGCAAGGTGAAACCCGGGCGCGAACTTGGAGCCCGGAAAAGCAACGTCCCAGAGGCACCAGCTCCCCCGCAGCTCTTCTTCCCTGCCGCTACAGAGCGAACAAACAAAGCCTTGCTGAGGAAGCAGCAGCGAAGTGTGATTCGTGCCAAGCTGAATACCTCTGCGAAAGCATAGCCGTCGCTGGGAAATCAGAGTCTGTTCTGTGGGCTGCTGTTGCTGCTTGCCTTAACCTAGTATTATCAGCATGGCGGGAGAAACCCGCATTAAGCGAAAGACTCTTTGCACGGGCATCCCCTCTAGGAACGCACAGCATTCTTTGGGAAATCAGAGTCTGGTGTGTTGGATGCTGCCGGTTCCTTGCCAGAGCTTGTCTCCACAGCATGGTGTAATAAACCCGCATGGAGCGAAATCCTCTATGCCTGGGCATCCCCTCTGCCTGAGAGAGAACCGTGCTTGCGCCTGTGGAAAGAGCCTTAAGGAAAGGGACATGTCTGTCACTGGGCTCCACAGGAGCCTGTCTTGGGAAAATGCAGCACGCTGCCCCAGGAGAAGAGAAGGAGCCCTTGGCCTTGGGGTCGGGAAACGGTCGTGAAGCTGGAGAGCCGGCCCTGGCAGGAACAGCGGGCCTGTGGCAAGACAAGTGTCACCCGCTCCCTGTGCAGAGAGACGAAGCCTGTCTGCTAAGGAGACATGAGGGGACGATTGGGCAAGGGAGCGTGCTCCAATCTGAGGAAGGAGTCCGAGAAGGAAGGCCTTTCTTGTGCCTCTGGTCCCAAGGGGACAGCATCTCCTTGGCCACCTGTCCAGAGGGCAGAAGTGGGCTTGCCACCAAACTCCCGGCCCTGAACTCGCAGAATCACCTCCTGGAGGAATGGGCAATCAGATGCCGTCTTCCTCCAGGATGTGGCAGCATTGGCGAAGGCAGGGAGTGTCCCGGGGAAACAGGGACAGTTACCCATTACTCCCCATCCCAGGGCACGGGCGGTGTTGCAGTGATCCTCTCACGTCTCCTCAAGGATGGGGAAGGCACTGGCCTAGTCCCCTGTCCACCTGAACGCCAGAGCGAAAGGGCAGGCCTTGCCTATGCCGAGAGATGGCATTGTGAGCAGAGTGCCATCCTAGGCCACGCACGCTGCTGCAGGGTCGAGGCTGTGTCTGCTTAGTTCGGCTTAGCGAGGTGAACCCCGGGTGCGAACTTGGAGCCGAGGAAATCAAGGCCCAAGCGGCACCAGCTCTCCCGTGGCTCTTCTTCCCTGCCGCGACAGAGGGAACGACCAAAGCCTTGCAAAAGAAGGAGCAGTGAAGTGTGGATCGCGCCAAGCTGAAAACCTCTGCGAAAGCATAGCAGTCACTGGGAAATCAGAGTCGGTTCTGCGGGCTGCTTTTGTAGCTTGCCTTAGCCTAGTATTCGTTCGCAGCACGATGGGAGAAACCCGTAGAGAGCGCAAGCCCCTTTGCTGTGGCATCTCCTCTGGGAAAGCACAGCATTCGTTGTGAAATCAGAATCGGATGTGTGGGATGCTGCAGCTGAATGCCTGAGCTAGTCCCCGCAGAATGGTGGAAGATACCCGCATGGAGCGAAATCCTCTTTGCCCTAGCACCCCTTTGCCTAAGAGAAGCATGTTTGCACATCTGAAAGGGCCTTCAGGAAAGGGAAACGGCTGTCACCGCGCTCCCCAGAAACAAGTCTGGGGAAGGCACAGCACGCCGCCCCCAGAGAAGAGAAGGAGCCATTGGCCTTGGGGTCGGGAAACGGTCGGGAAGCAGAAGAGCCTGCCCTGGCAGGAACAGCAGGCCGGTGGCAAGACAAATGTCACCCGCTCCCTTTGCAGAGAGACAAAGCCTGGCTAATAAGGAGACATGAAGGGACGACTAGGGCAGGGACGCGTGCTCCACTCTGAGGAAGGAGTCTGGGCAGAAGGCAGGCCTGTCCTGTGCCTCTGGTCCCAAGGGGACAGCACCTCCTTGGGCAACTGTCCGTAGGGCTGACTTGGGCTAGCTACCTGGCGCCATACCCGGAACTCGCAGAAACAGCTCCCTCGAGAAATGCGCAGTCAGGTGCCATCTTCCTCCAAGATGTGACAGCATTGTGGGTGTCACGGTGTGTGCCGGGAAAAGAGTGGGGACAATCCCCGAAAGCTCCCCATTCCAGTAACGGGCAGTGTTCAGGGATCCTGTCGCCTCTCCTCTCCTGTGAGGAAGACACTGACCTAGTCCGCGAATCCGCCTGAGGGCCAGTGCCAAAGGCCAAAGTTGCCTACACCGGGAGATGGTAGTGTGCATAGAGTGCCATCCTAGGCAACGCACGCTGCTGCAGGGTTGTGGCTGTGTCTGCTTAGTTCACCCTGGCATGGTGAACCCAGGGCATCAACATGGAGTCCGGGAAAGCAAGGCCCAAGGGGCAGCAGCTCTCCCGCAGCTCTTCTATCCTGATGTGACAGAGCGAACAGCCAAAGCCTTGCTGAGGAAACAGCAGCGAAGTGCGGTTCGCGCCAAGGTGAAAACCTCTGCGAAAGCAGAGCAGTCGCTGGGAAATCAGAGTCTGTTCTGTGGGCTGCTGTTGCTGCTGGCCTTAGCCTAGTATTCGCAGCATGGCAGGAGAAACCCGCATAAAGCAAAAGCCTCTTTGCACTGGCACAACATCTGGGAAAGCACAGCATTCTTTGGGAAATCAGAGTCGGGTCTGTGGGATGCTGCCTGTTGCTTTCCAGAGCTAGTCTCCACAGCACGGTGTAATAAACCCGCATGGAGCGAAATCCTCTTTGCCTGGGCATCCCCTCTGCCTGAGAGAGAAGCATGGTTGCATATGTCTGTCACTGCGCTCCCTAGGAGCAAGTGTGGGGAAGGCGCAGCACGCCGTCCCTGGGGAAGAGAAGGAGCCCTTGGCCTTGGGGTCCGGAAACGCTCGGGAAGCAGGATAGCCTACCATGGCACGAACAGCAGGGCGGTGGCAAGACACGTGTCACCCGCTCCCTGTAAGGAGAGATGGAAGCCTGGCTGCTAAGGAGACATGAGGGGATGACTAGGGCAGGGGTGCGTGCTCCACTCTGAGGAAGGAGTCTGGGCAGAAGGCAGGCCTGTCCTGTGCCTCAGGTCCCAAGGGGACAGCATCTCCTTGGCCACCTGTCCCAAGGGCAGACTTGGGCTTGCCACCAGGTGCCATACCCGGAACTCGCAGAAACAACCCCATGGAGAAACCGGCAGTCAGAAGCCCTGTTCCACCAAGATGTGGCAGCGTTGTGGGTGGCAGGGGGTGTGCCGCGGAAGGAGTGGAGACAGTACCCCACAGTTCCCAATCCTAGTGCACTGGCCTTGTGCAGGGATCCTGTCGCCTCCTCTCTCCTGTGGTGAAGGCACTGGCCTAGACCCCGAGTCTGCCTGATCGCCGGAGAAACGGCAAAGCCTTACCTACGCCAGGAGATGGTAATAGGCATAGAGTGCCATGATAGGCCACGCACGTTGCTGCAGGGTTGTGTCTGTGTCTATTTGTTCGGCTCAGCAAGGTGAAACCCGGGCGCGATCTTGGAGCCCGGAAAAGCAACGTCCCAGAGGCACCAGCTCCCCCGCAGCTCTTCTTCCCTGCCGCTACAGAGCGAACAAACAAAGCCTTGCTGAGGAAGCAGCAGCGAAGTGCGATTCGTGCCAAGCTGAAAACCTCTGCGAAAGCATAGCCGTCGCTGGGAAATCAGAGTCTGTTCTGTGGGCTGCTGTTGCTGCTTGCCTTAGCCTAGTATTATCAGCATGGCGGGAGAAACCCGCATTAAGCGAAAGACTCTTTGCACGGGCATCCCCTCTAGGAACGCACAGCATTCTTTGGGAAATCAGAGTCGGGTGTGTGGGATGCTGCCTGTTCCTTGCCAGAGCTTGTCTCCACAGCATGGTGTAATAAACCCGCATGGAGCGAAATCCTCAATGCCTGTGCATCCCCTCTGCCTGAGAGAGAACCGTGCCTGCGCCTGTGGAAAGAGCCTTAAGGAAAGGGACATGTCTGTCACTGGGCTCCACAGGAGCCTGTCTTGGGAAAATGCAGCACGCTGCCCCAGGAGAAGAGAAGGAGCCCTTGGCCTTGGGGTCGGGAAACGGTCGTGAAGCTGGAGAGCCGGCCCTGGCAGGAACAGCGGGCCTGTGGCAAGACAAGTGTCACCCGCTCCCTGTGCAGAGAGACGAAGCCTGTCTGCTAAGGAGACATGAGGGGACGATTGGGCAAGGGAGCGTGCTCCAATCTGAGGAAGGAGTCCGAGAAGGAAGGCCTTTCCTGTGCCTCTGGTCCCAAGGGGACAGCATCTCCTTGGCCACCTGTCCAGAGGGCTGAAGTGGGCTTGCCACTAAACTCCCGGCCCTGAACTCGCAGAATCACCTCCTGGAGGAATGGGCAATCAGATGCCGTCTTCCTCCAGGATGTGGCAGCATTGGCGGAGGCAGGGAGTGTCCCGGGGAAACAGGGACAGTTACCCATTACTCCCCATCCCAGGGCACGGGCGGTGTTGCAGTGATCCTCTCACGTCTCCTCAAGGATGGGGAAGGCACTGGCCTAGTCCCCTGTCCACCTGAACGCCAGAGCGAAAGGGCAGGCCTTGCCTATGCCGATAGATGGCATTGTGAGCAGAGTGCCATCCTAGGCCAAGCACGCTGCTGCAGGGTCGAGGCTGTGTCTGCTTAGTTCGGCTTAGCGAGGTGAACCCCGGGTGCGAACTTGGAGCCGAGGAAATCAAGGCCCAAGCGGCACCAGCTCTCCCGTGGCTCTTCTTCCCTGCCGCGACAGAGGGAACGACCAAAGCCTTGCAAAAGAAGGAGCAGTGAAGTGTGGATCGCGCCAAGCTGAAAACCTCTGCGAAAGCATAGCAGTCACTGGGAAATCAGAGTCGGTTCTGCGGGCTGCTTTTGTAGCTTGCCTTAGCCTAGTATTCGTTCGCAGCACGATGGGAGAAACCCGTAGAGAGCGCAAGCCCCTTTGCTGTGGCATCTCCTCTGGGAAAGCACAGCATTCGTTGTGAAATCAGAATCGGATGTGTGGGATGCTGCAGCTGAATGCCTGAGCTAGTCCCCGCAGAATGGTGGAAGATACCCGCATGGAGCGAAATCCTCTTTGCCCTAGCACCCCTTTGCCTAAGAGAAGCATGTTTGCACATCTGAAAGGGCCTTCAGGAAAGGGAAACGGCTGTCACCGCGCTCCCCAGAAACAAGTCTGGGGAAGGCACAGCACGCCGCCCCCAGAGAAGAGAAGGAGCCATTGGCCTTGGGGTCGGGAAACGGTCGGGAAGCAGAAGAGCCTGCCCTGGCAGGAACAGCAGGCCGGTGGCAAGACAAATGTCACCCGCTCCCTTTGCAGAGAGACAAAGCCTGGCTAATAAGGAGACATGAAGGGACGACTAGGGCAGGGACGCGTGCTCCACTCTGAGGAAGGAGTCTGGGCAGAAGGCAGGCCTGTCCTGTGCCTCTGGTCCCAAGGGGACAGCACCTCCTTGGGCAACTGTCCGTAGGGCTGACTTGGGCTAGCTACCTGGCGCCATACCCGGAACTCGCAGAAACAGCTCCCTCGAGAAATGCGCAGTCAGGTGCCATCTTCCTCCAAGATGTGACAGCATTGTGGGTGGCACGGTGTGTGCCGGGAAAAGAGTGGGGACAATCCCCGAAAGCTCCCCATTCCAGTAACGGGCAGTGTTCAGGGATCCTGTCGCCTCTCCTCTCCTGTGAGGAAGACACTGACCTAGTCCGCGAATCCGCCTGAGGGCCAGTGCCAAAGGCCAAAGTTGCCTACACCGGGAGATGGTAGTGTGCATAGAGTGCCATCCTAGGCAACGCACGCTGCTGCAGGGTTGTGGCTGTGTCTGCTTAGTTCACCCTGGCATGGTGAACCCAGGGCATCAACATGGAGTCCGGGAAAGCAAGGCCCAAGGGGCAGCAGCTCTCCCGCAGCTCTTCTATCCTGATGTGACAGAGCGAACAGCCAAAGCCTTGCTGAGGAAACAGCAGCGAAGTGCGGTTCGCGCCAAGGTGAAAACCTCTGCGAAAGCAGAGCAGTCGCTGGG
Source organism: Mustela lutreola (assembly GCF_030435805.1). NCBI lineage: Eukaryota > Metazoa > Chordata > Mammalia > Carnivora > Mustelidae > Mustela > Mustela lutreola. Next base: position 130,559,154 of record NC_081295.1, read on the forward strand.
AAATCAGAGTCTGTTCTGTGGGCTGCTGTTGCTGCTGGCCTTAGCCTAGTATTCGCAGCATGGCAGGAGAAACCCGCATAAAGCAAAAGCCTCTTTGCACTGGCACAACATCTGGGAAAGCACAGCATTCTTTGGGAAATCAGAGTCGGGTCTGTGGGATGCTGCCTGTTGCTTTCCAGAGCTAGTCTCCACAGCACGGTGTAATAAACCCGCATGGAGCGAAATCCTCTTTGCCTGGGCATCCCCTCTGCCTGAGAGAGAAGCATGGTTGCATATGTCTGTCACTGCGCTCCCTAGGAGCAAGTGTGGGGAAGGCGCAGCACGCCGTCCCTGGGGAAGAGAAGGAGCCCTTGGCCTTGGGGTCCGGAAACGCTCGGGAAGCAGGATAGCCTACCATGGCACGAACAGCAGGGCGGTGGCAAGACACGTGTCACCCGCTCCCTGTAAGGAGAGATGGAAGCCTGGCTGCTAAGGAGACATGAGGGGATGACTAGGGCAGGGGTGCGTGCTCCACTCTGAGGAAGGAGTCTGGGCAGAAGGCAGGCCTGTCCTGTGCCTCAGGTCCCAAGGGGACAGCATCTCCTTGGCCACCTGTCCCAAGGGCAGACTTGGGCTTGCCACCAGGTGCCATACCCGGAACTCGCAGAAACAACCCCATGGAGAAACCGGCAGTCAGAAGCCCTGTTCCACCAAGATGTGGCAGCGTTGTGGGTGGCAGGGGGTGTGCCGCGGAAGGAGTGGAGACAGTACCCCACAGTTCCCAATCCTAGTGCACTGGCCTTGTGCAGGGATCCTGTCGCCTCCTCTCTCCTGTGGTGAAGGCACTGGCCTAGACCCCGAGTCTGCCTGATCGCCGGAGAAACGGCAAAGCCTTACCTACGCCAGGAGATGGTAATAGGCATAGAGTGCCATGATAGGCCACGCACGTTGCTGCAGGGTTGTGTCTGTGTCTATTTGTTCGGCTCAGCAAGGTGAAACCCGGGCGCGATCTTGGAGCCCGGAAAAGCAACGTCCCAGAGGCACCAGCTCCCCCGCAGCTCTTCTTCCCTGCCGCTACAGAGCGAACAAACAAAGCCTTGCTGAGGAAGCAGCAGCGAAGTGCGATTCGTGCCAAGCTGAAAACCTCTGCGAAAGCATAGCCGTCGCTGGGAAATCAGAGTCTGTTCTGTGGGCTGCTGTTGCTGCTTGCCTTAGCCTAGTATTATCAGCATGGCGGGAGAAACCCGCATTAAGCGAAAGACTCTTTGCACGGGCATCCCCTCTAGGAACGCACAGCATTCTTTGGGAAATCAGAGTCGGGTGTGTGGGATGCTGCCTGTTCCTTGCCAGAGCTTGTCTCCACAGCATGGTGTAATAAACCCGCATGGAGCGAAATCCTCTATGCCTGGGCATCCCCTCTGCCTGAGAGAGAACCGTGCCTGCGCCTGTGGAAAGAGCCTTAAGGAAAGGGACATGTCTGTCACTGGGCTCCACAGGAGCCTGTCTTGGGAAAATGCAGCACGCTGCCCCAGGAGAAGAGAAGGAGCCCTTGGCCTTGGGGTCGGGAAACGGTCGTGAAGCTGGAGAGCCGGCCCTGGCAGGAACAGCGGGCCTGTGGCAAGACAAGTGTCACCCGCTCCCTGTGCAGAGAGACGAAGCCTGTCTGCTAAGGAGACATGAGGGGACGATTGGGCAAGGGAGCGTGCTCCAATCTGAGGAAGGAGTCCGAGAAGGAAGGCCTTTCCTGTGCCTCTGGTCCCAAGGGGACAGCATCTCCTTGGCCACCTGTCCAGAGGGCTGAAGTGGGCTTGCCACTAAACTCCCGGCCCTGAACTCGCAGAATCACCTCCTGGAGGAATGGGCAATCAGATGCCGTCTTCCTCCAGGATGTGGCAGCATTGGCGGAGGCAGGGAGTGTCCCGGGGAAACAGGGACAGTTACCCATTACTCCCCATCCCAGGGCACGGGCGGTGTTGCAGTGATCCTCTCACGTCTCCTCAAGGATGGGGAAGGCACTGGCCTAGTCCCCTGTCCACCTGAACGCCAGAGCGAAAGGGCAGGCCTTGCCTATGCCGATAGATGGCATTGTGAGCAGAGTGCCATCCTAGGCCAAGCACGCTGCTGCAGGGTCGAGGCTGTGTCTGCTTAGTTCGGCTTAGCGAGGTGAACCCCGGGTGCGAACTTGGAGCCGAGGAAATCAAGGCCCAAGCGGCACCAGCTCTCCCGTGGCACTTCTTCCCTGCCGCGACAGAGGGAACGACCAAAGCCTTACAAAAGAAGGAGCAGTGAAGTGTGGATCGCGCCAAGCTGAAAACGTCTGCGAAAGCATAGCAGTCACTGGGAAATCAGAGTCGGTTCTGCGGGCTGCTTTTGTAGCTTGCCTTAGCCTAGTATTCGCAGCACGATGGGAGAAACCCGTAGAGAGCGAAAGCCCCTTTGCTGTGGCATCTCCTCTGGGAAAGCACAGCATTCGTTGTGAAATCAGAATCGGATGTGTGGGATGCTGCAGCTGAATGCCTGAGCTAGTCCCCGCAGAATGGTGGAAGATACCCGCATGGAGCAAAATCCTCTTTGCCCTAGCTCCCCTTTGCCTAAGAGAAGCATGTTTGCACATCTGAAAGGGCCTTCAGGAAAGGGAAACGGCTGTCACCGCGCTCCCCAGAAACAAGTCTGGGGAAGGCACAGCACGCCGCCCCCAGAGAAGCGAAGGAGCCATTGGCCTTGGGGTCGGGAAACGGTCGGGAAGCAGAAGAGCCTGCCCTGGCAGGAACAGCAGGCCGGTGGCAAGACAAATGTCACCCGCTCCCTTTGCAGAGAGACAAAGCCTGGCTAATAAGGAGACATGAAGGGACGACTAGGGCAGGGACGCGTGCTCCACTCTGAGGAAGGAGTCTGGGCAGAAGGCAGGCCTGTCCTGTGCCTCTGGTCCCAAGGGGACAGCATATCCTTGGGCAACTGTCCGTAGGGCAGACTTGGGCTAGCTACCTGGCGCCATACCCGGAACTCGCAGAAACAGCTCCCTCGAGAAATGCGCAGTCAGGTGCCATCTTCCTCCAAGATGTGACAGCATTGTGGGTGGCAGGGTGTGTGCCGGGAAAAGAGTGGGGACAATCCCCGAAAGCTCCCCATTCCAGTAACGGGCAGTGTTCAGGGATCCTGTCGCCTCTCCTCTCCTGTGAGGAAGACACTGACCTAGTCCGCGAATCCGCCTGAGGGCCAGTGCCAAAGGCCAAAGTTGCCTACACCGGGAGATGGTAGTGTGCATAGAGTGCCATCCTAGGCAACGCACGCTGCTGCAGGGTTGTGGCTGTGTCTGCTTAGTTCACCCTGGCATGGGGAACCCAGGGCATCAACATGGAGTCCGGGAAAGCAAGGCCCAAGAGGCAGCAGCTCTCCCGCAGCTCTTCTATCCTGATGTGACAGAGCGAACAGCCAAAGCCTTGCTGAGGAAACAGCAGCGAAGTGCGGTTCGCGCCAAGGTGAAAACCTCTGCGAAAGCAGAGCAGTCGCTGGGAAATCAGAGTCTGTTCTGTGGGCTGCTGTTGCTGCTGGCCTTAGCCTAGTATTCGCAGCATGGCAGGAGAAACCCGCATAAAGCAAAAGCCTCTTTGCACTGGCACAACATCTGGGAAAGCACAGCATTCTTTGGGAAATCAGAGTCGGGTCTGTGGGATGCTGCCTGTTGCTTTCCAGAGCTAGTCTCCACAGCACGGTGTAATAAACCCGCATGGAGCGAAATCCTCTTTGCCTGGGCATCCCCTCTGCCTGAGAGAGAAGCATGGTTGCATATGTCTGTCACTGCGCTCCCTAGGAGCAAGTGTGGGGAAGGCGCAGCACGCCGTCCCTGGGGAAGAGAAGGAGCCCTTGGCCTTGGGGTCCGGAAACGCTCGGGAAGCAGGATAGCCTACCATGGCACGAACAGCAGGGCGGTGGCAAGACACGTGTCACCCGCTCCCTGTAAGGAGAGATGGAAGCCTGGCTGCTAAGGAGACATGAGGGGATGACTAGGGCAGGGGTGCGTGCTCCACTCTGAGGAAGGAGTCTGGGCAGAAGGCAGGCCTGTCCTGTGCCTCAGGTCCCAAGGGGACAGCATCTCCTTGGCCACCTGTCCCAAGGGCAGACTTGGGCTTGCCACCAGGTGCCATACCCGGAACTCGCAGAAACAACCCCATGGAGAAACCGGCAGTCAGAAGCCCTGTTCCACCAAGATGTGGCAGCGTTGTGGGTGGCAGGGGGTGTGCCGCGGAAGGAGTGGAGACAGTACCCCACAGTTCCCAATCCTAGTGCACGGGCCTTGTGCAGGGATCCTGTCGCCTCCTCTCTCCTGTGGTGAAGGCACTGGCCTAGACCCCGAGTCTGCCTGATCGCCGGAGAAACGGCAAAGCCTTACCTACGCCAGGAGATGGTAATAGGCATAGAGTGCCATGATAGGCCACGCACGTTGCTGCAGGGTTGTGTCTGTGTCTATTTGTTCGGCTTAGCAAGGTGAAACCCGGGCGCGATCTTGGAGCCCGGAAAAGCAACGTCCCAGAGGCACCAGCTCCCCCGCAGCTCTTCTTCCCTGCCGCTACAGAGCGAACAAACAAAGCCTTGCTGAGGAAGCAGCAGCGAAGTGCGATTCGTGCCAAGCTGAAAACCTCTGCGAAAGCATAGCCGTCGCTGGGAAATCAGAGTCTGTTCTGTGGGCTGCTGTTGCGGCTTGCCTTAGCCTAGTATTATCAGCATGGCGGGAGAAACCCGCATTAAGCGAAAGACTCTTTGCACGGGCATCCCCTCTAGGAACGCACAGCATTCTTTGGGAAATCAGAGTCGGGTGTGTGGGATGCTGCCTGTTCCTTGCCAGAGCTTGTCTCCACAGCATGGTGTAATAAACCCGCATGGAGCGAAATCCTCTATGCCTGGGCATCCCCTCTGCCTGAGAGAGAACCGTGCCTGCGCCTGTGGAAAGAGCCTTAAGGAAAGGGACATGTCTGTCACTGGGCTCCACAGGAGCCTGTCTTGGGAAAATGCAGCACGCTGCCCCAGGAGAAGAGAAGGAGCCCTTGGCCTTGGGGTCGGGAAACGGTCGTGAAGCTGGAGAGCCGGCCCTGGCAGGAACAGCGGGCCTGTGGCAAGACAAGTGTCACCCGCTCCCTGTGCAGAGAGACGAAGCCTGGCTGCTAAGGAGACATGAGGGGACGATTGGGCAAGGGAGCGTGCTCCAATCTGAGGAAGGAGTCCGAGAAGGAAGGCCTTTCCTGTGCCTCTGGTCCCAAGGGGACAGCATCTCCTTGGCCACCTGTCCAGAGGGCAGAAGTGGGCTTGCCACCAAACTCCCGGCCCTGAACTCGCAGAATCACCTCCTGGAGGAATGGGCAATCAGATGCCGTCTTCCTCCAGGATGTGGCAGCATTGGCGGAGGCAGGGAGTGTCCCGGGGAAACAGGGACAGTTACCCATTACTCCCCATCCCAGGGCACGGGCGGTGTTGCAGTGATCCTCTCACGTCTCCTCAAGGATGGGGAAGGCACTGGCCTAGTCCCCTGTCCACCTGAACGCCAGAGCGAAAGGGCAGGCCTTGCCTATGCCGAGAGATGGCATTGTGAGCAGAGTGCCATCCTAGGCCACGCACGCTGCTGCAGGGTCGAGGCTGTGTCTGCTTAGTTCGGCTTAGCGAGGTGAACCCCGGGTGCGAACTTGGAGCCGAGGAAATCAAGGCCCAAGCGGCACCAGCTCTCCCGTGGCTCTTCTTCCCTGCCGCGACAGAGGGAACGACCAAAGCCTTGCAAAAGAAGGAGCAGTGAAGTGTGGATCGCGCCAAGCTGAAAACCTCTGCGAAAGCATAGCAGTCACTGGGAAATCAGAGTCGGTTCTGCGGGCTGCTTTTGTAGCTTGCCTTAGCCTAGTATTCGTTCGCAGCACGATGGGAGAAACCCGTAGAGAGCGCAAGCCCCTTTGCTGTGGCATCTCCTCTGGGAAAGCACAGCATTCGTTGTGAAATCAGAATCAGATGTGTGGGATGCTGCAGCTGAATGCCTGAGCTAGTCCCCGCAGAATGGTGGAAGATACCCGCATGGAGCGAAATCCTCTTTGCCCTAGCACCCCTTTGCCTAAGAGAAGCATGTTTGCACATCTGAAAGGGCCTTCAGGAAAGGGAAACGGCTGTCACCGCGCTCCCCAGAAACAAGTCTGGGGAAGGCACAGCACGCCGCCCCCAGAGAAGAGAAGGAGCCATTGGCCTTGGGGTCGGGAAACGGTCGGGAAGCAGAAGAGCCTGCCCTGGCAGGAACAGCAGGCCGGTGGCAAGACAAATGTCACCCGCTCCCTTTGCAGAGAGACAAAGCCTGGCTAATAAGGAGACATGAAGGGACGACTAGGGCAGGGACGCGTGCTCCACTCTGAGGAAGGAGTCTGGGCAGAAGGCAGGCCTGTCCTGTGCCTCTGGTCCCAAGGGGACAGCACCTCCTTGGGCAACTGTCCGTAGGGCTGACTTGGGCTAGCTACCTGGCGCCATACCCGGAACTCGCAGAAACAGCTCCCTCGAGAAATGCGCAGTCAGGTGCCATCTTCCTCCAAGATGTGACAGCATTGTGGGTGGCACGGTGTGTGCCGGGAAAAGAGTGGGGACAATCCCCGAAAGCTCCCCATTCCAGTAACGGGCAGTGTTCAGGGATCCTGTCGCCTCTCCTCTCCTGTGAGGAAGACACTGACCTAGTCCGCGAATCCGCCTGAGGGCCAGTGCCAAAGGCCAAAGTTGCCTACACCGGGAGATGGTAGTGTGCATAGAGTGCCATCCTAGGCAACGCACGCTGCTGCAGGGTTGTGGCTGTGTCTGCTTAGTTCACCCTGGCATGGTGAACCCAGGGCATCAACATGGAGTCCGGGAAAGCAAGGCCCAAGGGGCAGCAGCTCTCCCGCAGCTCTTCTATCCTGATGTGACAGAGCGAACAGCCAAAGCCTTGCTGAGGAAACAGCAGCGAAGTGCGGTTCGCGCCAAGGTGAAAACCTCTGCGAAAGCAGAGCAGTCGCTGGGAAATCAGAGTCTGTTCTGTGGGCTGCTGTTGCTGCTGGCCTTAGCCTAGTATTCGCAGCATGGCAGGAGAAACCCGCATAAAGCAAAAGCCTCTTTGCACTGGCACAACATCTGGGAAAGCACAGCATTCTTTGGGAAATCAGAGTCGGGTCTGTGGGATGCTGCCTGTTGCTTTCCAGAGCTAGTCTCCACAGCACGGTGTAATAAACCCGCATGGAGCGAAATCCTCTTTGCCTGGGCATCCCCTCTGCCTGAGAGAGAAGCATGGTTGCATATGTCTGTCACTGCGCTCCCTAGGAGCAAGTGTGGGGAAGGCGCAGCACGCCGTCCCTGGGGAAGAGAAGGAGCCCTTGGCCTTGGGGTCCGGAAACGCTCGGGAAGCAGGATAGCCTACCATGGCACGAACAGCAGGGCGGTGGCAAGACACGTGTCACCCGCTCCCTGTAAGGAGAGATGGAAGCCTGGCTGCTAAGGAGACATGAGGGGATGACTAGGGCAGGGGTGCGTGCTCCACTCTGAGGAAGGAGTCTGGGCAGAAGGCAGGCCTGTCCTGTGCCTCAGGTCCCAAGGGGACAGCATCTCCTTGGCCACCTGTCCCAAGGGCAGACTTGGGCTTGCCACCAGGTGCCATACCCGGAACTCGCAGAAACAACCCCATGGAGAAACCGGCAGTCAGAAGCCCTGTTCCACCAAGATGTGGCAGCGTTGTGGGTGGCAGGGGGTGTGCCGCGGAAGGAGTGGAGACAGTACCCCACAGTTCCCAATCCTAGTGCACGGGCCTTGTGCAGGGATCCTGTCGCCTCCTCTCTCCTGTGGTGAAGGCACTGGCCTAGACCCCGAGTCTGCCTGATCGCCGGAGAAACGGCAAAGCCTTACCTACGCCAGGAGATGGTAATAGGCATAGAGTGCCATGATAGGCCACGCACGTTGCTGCAGGGTTGTGTCTGTGTCTATTTGTTCGGCTTAGCAAGGTGAAACCCGGGCGCGATCTTGGAGCCCGGAAAAGCAACGTCCCAGAGGCACCAGCTCCCCCGCAGCTCTTCTTCCCTGCCGCTACAGAGCGAACAAACAAAGCCTTGCTGAGGAAGCAGCAGCGAAGTGCGATTCGTGCCAAGCTGAAAACCTCTGCGAAAGCATAGCCGTCGCTGGGAAATCAGAGTCTGTTCTGTGGGCTGCTGTTGCGGCTTGCCTTAGCCTAGTATTATCAGCATGGCGGGAGAAACCCGCATTAAGCGAAAGACTCTTTGCACGGGCATCCCCTCTAGGAACGCACAGCATTCTTTGGGAAATCAGAGTCGGGTGTGTGGGATGCTGCCTGTTCCTTGCCAGAGCTTGTCTCCACAGCATGGTGTAATAAACCCGCATGGAGCGAAATCCTCTATGCCTGGGCATCCCCTCTGCCTGAGAGAGAACCGTGCCTGCGCCTGTGGAAAGAGCCTTAAGGAAAGGGACATGTCTGTCACTGGGCTCCACAGGAGCCTGTCTTGGGAAAATGCAGCACGCTGCCCCAGGAGAAGAGAAGGAGCCCTTGGCCTTGGGGTCGGGAAACGGTCGTGAAGCTGGAGAGCCGGCCCTGGCAGGAACAGCGGGCCTGTGGCAAGACAAGTGTCACCCGCTCCCTGTGCAGAGAGACCAAGCCTGTCTGCTAAGGAGACATGAGGGGACGATTGGGCAAGGGAGCGTGATCCAATCTGAGGAAGGAGTCCGAGAAGGAAGGCCTTTCCTGTGCCTCTGGTCCCAAGGGGACAGCATCTCCTTGGCCACCTGTCCAGAGGGCAGAAGTGGGCTTGCCACTAAACTCCCGGCCCTGAACTCGCAGAATCACCTCCTGGAGGAATGGGCAATCAGATGCCGTCTTCCTCCAGGATGTGGCAGCATTGGCGGAGGCAGGGAGTGTCCCGGGGAAACAGGGACAGTTACCCATTACTCCCCATCCCAGGGCACGGGCGGTGTTGCAGTGATCCTCTCACGTCTCCTCAAGGATGGGGAAGGCACTGGCCTAGTCCCCTGTCCACCTGAACGCCAGAGCGAAAGGGCAGGCCTTGCCTATGCCGATAGATGGCATTGTGAGCAGAGTGCCATCCTAGGCCAAGCACGCTGCTGCAGGGTCGAGGCTGTGTCTGCTTAGTTCGGCTTAGCGAGGTGAACCCCGGGTGCGAACTTGGAGCCGAGGAAATCAAGGCCCAAGCGGCACCAGCTCTCCCGTGGCTCTTCTTCCCTGCCGCGACAGAGGGAACGACCAAAGCCTTGCAAAAGAAGGAGCAGTGAAGTGTGGATCGCGCCAAGCTGAAAACCTCTGCGAAAGCATAGCAGTCACTGGGAAATCAGAGTCGGTTCTGCGGGCTGCTTTTGTAGCTTGCCTTAGCCTAGTATTCGCAGCACGATGGGAGAAACCCGTAGAGAGCGCAAGCCCCTTTGCTGTGGCATCTCCTCTGGGAAAGCACAGCATTCGTTGTGAAATCAGAATCGGATGTGTGGGATGCTGCAGCTGAATGCCTGAGCTAGTCCCCGCAGAATGGTGGAAGATACCCGCATGGAGCGAAATCCTCTTTGCCCTAGCTCCCCTTTGCCTAAGAGAAGGATGTTTGCACATCTGAAAGGGCCTTCAGGAAAGGGAAACGGCTGTCACCGCGCTCCCCAGAAACAAGTCTGGGGAAGGCACAGCACGCCGCCCCCAGAGAAGCGAAGGAGCCATTGGCCTTGGGGTCGGGAAACGGTCGGGAAGCAGAAGAGCCTGCCCTGGCAGGAACAGCAGGCCGGTGGCAAGACAAATGTCACCCGCTCCCTTTGCAGAGAGACAAAGCCTGGCTAATAAGGAGACATGAAGGGACGACTAGGGCAGGGACGCGTGCTCCACTCTGAGGAAGGAGTCTGGGCAGAAGGCAGGCCTGTCCTGTGCCTCTGGTCCCAAGGGGACAGCATCTCCTTGGGCAACTGTCCGTAGGGCAGACTTGGGCTAGCTACCTGGCGCCATACCCGGAACTCGCAGAAACAGCTCCCTCGAGAAATGCGCAGTCAGGTGCCATCTTCCTCCAAGATGTGACAGCATTGTGGGTGGCAGGGTGTGTGCCGGGAAAAGAGTGGGGACAATCCCCGAAAGCTCCCCATTCCAGTAACGGGCAGTGTTCAGGGATCCTGACGCCTCTCCTCTCCTGTGAGGAAGACACTGACCTAGTCCGCGAATCCGCCTGAGGGCCAGTGCCAAAGGCCAAAGTTGCCTACACCGGGAGATGGTAGTGTGCATAGAGTGCCATCCTAGGCAACGCACGCTGCTGCAGGGTTGTGGCTGTGTCTGCTTAGTTCACCCTGGCATGGTGAACCCAGGGCATCAACATGGAGTCCGGGAAAGCAAGGCCCAAGAGGCAGCAGCTCTCCCGCAGCTCTTCTATCCTGATGTGACAGAGCGAACAGCCAAAGCCTTGCTGAGGAAACAGCAGCGAAGTGCGGTTCGCGCCAAGGTGAAAACCTCTGCGAAAGCAGAGCAGTCGCTGGGAAATCAGAGTCTGTTCTGTGGGCTGCTGTTGCTGCTGGCCTTAGCCTAGTATTCGCAGCATGGCAGGAGAAACCCGCATAAAGCAAAAGCCTCTTTGCACTGGCACAACATCTGGGAAAGCACAGCATTCTTTGGGAAATCAGAGTCGGGTCTGTGGGATGCTGCCTGTTGCTTTCCAGAGCTAGTCTCCACAGCACGGTGTAATAAACCCGCATGGAGCGAAATCCTCTTTGCCTGGGCATCCCCTCTGCCTGAGAGAGAAGCATGGTTGCATATGTCTGTCACTGCGCTCCCTAGGAGCAAGTGTGGGGAAGGCGCAGCACGCCGTCCCTGGGGAAGAGAAGGAGCCCTTGGCCTTGGGGTACGGAAACGCTCGGGAAGCAGGATAGCCTACCATGGCACGAACAGCAGGGCGGTGGCAAGACACGTGTCACCCGCTCCCTGTAAGGAGAGATGGAAGCCTGGCTGCTAAGGAGACATGAGGGGATGACTAGGGCAGGGGTGCGTGCTCCACTCTGAGGAAGGAGTCTGGGCAGAAGGCAGGCCTGTCCTGTGCCTCAGGTCCCAAGGGGACAGCATCTCCTTGGCCACCTGTCCCAAGGGCAGACTTGGGCTTGCCACCAGGTGCCATACCCGGAACTCGCAGAAACAACCCCATGGAGAAACCGGCAGTCAGAAGCCCTGTTCCACCAAGATGTGGCAGCGTTGTGGGTGGCAGGGGGTGTGCCGCGGAAGGAGTGGAGACAGTACCCCACAGTTCCCAATCCTAGTGCACGGGCCTTGTGCAGGGATCCTGTCGCCTCCTCTCTCCTGTGGTGAAGGCACTGGCCTAGACCCCGAGTCTGCCTGATCGCCGGAGAAACGGCAAAGCCTTACCTACGCCAGGAGATGGTAATAGGCATAGAGTGCCATGATAGGCCACGCACGTTGCTGCAGGGTTGTGTCTGTGTCTATTTGTTCGGCTTAGCAAGGTGAAACCCGGGCGCGATCTTGGAGCCCGGAAAAGCAACGTCCCAGAGGCACCAGCTCCCCCGCAGCTCTTCTTCCCTGCCGCTACAGAGCGAACAAACAAAGCCTTGCTGAGGAAGCAGCAGCGAAGTGCGATTCGTGCCAAGCTGAAAACCTCTGCGAAAGCATAGCCGTCGCTGGGAAATCAGAGTCTGTTCTGTGGGCTGCTGTTGCGGCTTGCCTTAGCCTAGTATTATCAGCATGGCGGGAGAAACCCGCATTAAGCGAAAGACTCTTTGCACGGGCATCCCCTCTAGGAACGCACAGCATTCTTTGGGAAATCAGAGTCGGGTGTGTGGGATGCTGCCTGTTCCTTGCCAGAGCTTGTCTCCACAGCATGGTGTAATAAACCCGCATGGAGCGAAATCCTCTATGCCTGGGCATCCCCTCTGCCTGAGAGAGAACCGTGCCTGCGCCTGTGGAAAGAGCCTTAAGGAAAGGGACATGTCTGTCACTGGGCTCCACAGGAGCCTGTCTTGGGAAAATGCAGCACGCTGCCCCAGGAGAAGAGAAGGAGCCCTTGGCCTTGGGGTCGGGAAACGGTCGTGAAGCTGGAGAGCCGGCCCTGGCAGGAACAGCGGGCCTGTGGCAAGACAAGTGTCACCCGCTCCCTGTGCAGAGAGACGAAGCCTGGCTGCTAAGGAGACATGAGGGGACGATTGGGCAAGGGAGCGTGCTCCAATCTGAGGAAGGAGTCCGAGAAGGAAGGCCTTTCCTGTGCCTCTGGTCCCAAGGGGACAGCATCTCCTTGGCCACCTGTCCAGAGGGCAGAAGTGGGCTTGCCACCAAACTCCCGGCCCTGAACTCGCAGAATCACCTCCTGGAGGAATGGGCAATCAGATGCCGTCTTCCTCCAGGATGTGGCAGCATTGGCGGAGGCAGGGAGTGTCCCGGGGAAACAGGGACAGTTACCCATTACTCCCCATCCCAGGGCACGGGCGGTGTTGCAGTGATCCTCTCACGTCTCCTCAAGGATGGGGAAGGCACTGGCCTAGTCCCCTGTCCACCTGAACGCCAGAGCGAAAGGGCAGGCCTTGCCTATGCCGAGAGATGGCATTGTGAGCAGAGTGCCATCCTAGGCCACGCACGCTGCTGCAGGGTCGAGGCTGTGTCTGCTTAGTTCGGCTTAGCGAGGTGAACCCCGGGTGCGAACTTGGAGCCGAGGAAATCAAGGCCCAAGCGGCACCAGCTCTCCCGTGGCTCTTCTTCCCTGCCGCGACAGAGGGAACGACCAAAGCCTTGCAAAAGAAGGAGCAGTGAAGTGTGGATCGCGCCAAGCTGAAAACCTCTGCGAAAGCATAGCAGTCACTGGGAAATCAGGGTCGGTTCTGCGGGCTGCTTTTGTAGCTTGCCTTAGCCTAGTATTCGCAGCACGATGGGAGAAACCCGTAGAGAGCGCAAGCCCCTTTGCTGTGGCATCTCCTCTGGGAAAGCACAGCATTCGTTGTGAAATCAGAATCGGATGTGTGGGATGCTGCAGCAGAATGCCTGAGCTAGTCCCCGCAGAATGGTGGAAGATACCCGCATGGAGCGAAATCCTCTTTGCCCTAGCACCCCTTTGCCTAAGAGAAGCATGTTTGCACATCTGAACGGGCCTTCAGGAAAGGGAAACGGCTGTCACCGCGCTCCCCAGAAACAAGTCTGGGGAAGGCACAGCACGCCGCCCCCAGAGAAGAGAAGGAGCCATTGGCCTTGGGGTCGGGAAACGGTCGGGAAGCAGAAGAGCCTGCCCTGGCAGGAACAGCAGGCCGGTGGCAAGACAAATGTCACCCGCTCCCTTTGCAGAGAGACAAAGCCTGGCTAATAAGGAGACATGAAGGGACGACTAGGGCAGGGACGCGTGCTCCACTGTGAGGAAGGAGTCTGGGCAGAAGGCAGGCCTGTCCTGTGCCTCTGGTCCCAAGGGGACAGCACCTCCTTGGGCAACTGTACGTAGGGCTGACTTGGGCTAGCTACCTGGCGCCATACCCGGAACTCGCAGAAACAGCTCCCTCGAGAAATGCGCAGTCAGGTGCCATCTTCCTCCAAGATGTGACAGCATTGTGGGTGGCACGGTGTGTGCCGGGAAAAGAGTGGGGACAATCCCCGAAAGCTCCCCATTCCAGTAACGGGCAGTGTTCAGGGATCCTGTCGCCTCTCCTCTCCTGTGAGGAAGACACTGACCTAGTCCGCGAATCCGCCTGAGGGCCAGTGCCAAAGGCCAAAGTTGCCTACACCGGGAGATGGTAGTGTGCATAGAGTGCCATCCTAGGCAACGCACGCTGCTGCAGGGTTGTGGCTGTGTCTGCTTAGTTCACCCTGGCATGGTGAACCCAGGGCATCAACATGGAGTCCGGGAAAGCAAGGCCCAAGGGGCAGCAGCTCTCCCGCAGCTCTTCTATCCTGATGTGACAGAGCGAACAGCCAAAGCCTTGCTGAGGAAACAGCAGCGAAGTGCGGTTCGCGCCAAGGTGAAAACCTCTGCGAAAGCAGAGCAGTCGCTGGGAAATCAGAGTCTGTTCTGTGGGCTGCTGTTGCTGCTGGCCTTAGCCTAGTATTCGCAGCATGGCAGGAGAAACCCGCATAAAGCAAAAGCCTCTTTGCACTGGCACAACATCTGGGAAAGCACAGCATTCTTTGGGAAATCAGAGTCGGGTCTGTGGGATGCTGCCTGTTGCTTTCCAGAGCTAGTCTCCACAGCACGGTGTAATAAACCCGCATGGAGCGAAATCCTCTTTGCCTGGGCATCCCCTCTGCCTGAGAGAGAAGCATGGTTGCATATGTCTGTCACTGCGCTCCCTAGGAGCAAGTGTGGGGAAGGCGCAGCACGCCGTCCCTGGGGAAGAGAAGGAGCCCTTGGCCTTGGGGTCCGGAAACGCTCGGGAAGCAGGATAGCCTACCATGGCACGAACAGCAGGGCGGTGGCAAGACACGTGTCACCCGCTCCCTGTAAGGAGAGATGGAAGCCTGGCTGCTAAGGAGACATGAGGGGATGACTAGGGCAGGGGTGCGTGCTCCACTCTGAGGAAGGAGTCTGGGCAGAAGGCAGGCCTGTCCTGTGCCTCAGGTCCCAAGGGGACAGCATCTCCTTGGCCACCTGTCCCAAGGGCAGACTTGGGCTTGCCACCAGGTGCCATACCCGGAACTCGCAGAAACAACCCCATGGAGAAACCGGCAGTCAGAAGCCCTGTTCCACCAAGATGTGGCAGCGTTGTGGGTGGCAGGGGGTGTGCCGCGGAAGGAGTGGAGACAGTACCCCACAGTTCCCAATCCTAGTGCACGGGCCTTGTGCAGGGATCCTGTCGCCTCCTCTCTCCTGTGGTGAAGGCACTGGCCTAGACCCCGAGTCTGCCTGATCGCCGGAGAAACGGCAAAGCCTTACCTACGCCAGGAGATGGTAATAGGCATAGAGTGCCATGATAGGCCACGCACGTTGCTGCAGGGTTGTGTCTGTGTCTATTTGTTCGGCTTAGCAAGGTGAAACCCGGGCGCGATCTTGGAGCCCGGAAAAGCAACGTCCCAGAGGCACCAGCTCCCCCGCAGCTCTTCTTCCCTGCCGCTACAGAGCGAACAAACAAAGCCTTGCTGAGGAAGCAGCAGCGAAGTGCGATTCGTGCCAAGCTGAAAACCTCTGCGAAAGCATAGCCGTCGCTGGGAAATCAGAGTCTGTTCTGTGGGCTGCTGTTGCGGCTTGCCTTAGCCTAGTATTATCAGCATGGCGGGAGAAACCCGCATTAAGCGAAAGACTCTTTGCACGGGCATCCCCTCTAGGAACGCACAGCATTCTTTGGGAAATCAGAGTCGGGTGTGTGGGATGCTGCCTGTTCCTTGCCAGAGCTTGTCTCCACAGCATGGTGTAATAAACCCGCATGGAGCGAAATCCTCTATGCCTGGGCATCCCCTCTGCCTGAGAGAGAACCGTGCCTGCGCCTGTGGAAAGAGCCTTAAGGAAAGGGACATATCTGTCACTGGGCTCCACAGGAGCCTGTCTTGGGAAAATGCAGCACGCTGCCCCAGGAGAAGAGAAGGAGCCCTTGGCCTTGGGGTCGGGAAACGGTCGTGAAGCTGGAGAGCCGGCCCTGGCAGGAACAGCGGGCCTGTGGCAAGACAAGTGTCACCCGCTCCCTGTGCAGAGAGACCAAGCCTGTCTGCTAAGGAGACATGAGGGGACGATTGGGCAACGGAGCGTGCTCCAATCTGAGGAAGGAGTCCGAGAAGGAAGGCCTTTCCTGTGCCTCTGGTCCCAAGGGGACAGCATCTCCTTGGCCACCTGTCCAGAGGGCAGAAGTGGGCTTGCCACTAAACTCCCGGCCCTGAACTCGCAGAATCACCTCCTGGAGGAATGGGCAATCAGATGCCGTCTTCCTCCAGGATGTGGCAGCATTGGCGGAGGCAGGGAGTGTCCCGGGGAAACAGGGACAGTTACCCATTACTCCCCATCCCAGGGCACGGGCGGTGTTGCAGTGATCCTCTCACGTCTCCTCAAGGATGGGGAAGGCACTGGCCTAGTCCCCTGTCCACCTGAACGCCAGAGCGAAAGGGCAGGCCTTGCCTATGCCGATAGATGGCATTGTGAGCAGAGTGCCATCCTAGGCCAAGCACGCTGCTGCAGGGTCGAGGCTGTGTCTGCTTAGTTCGGCTTAGCGAGGTGAACCCCGGGTGCGAACTTGGAGCCGAGGAAATCAAGGCCCAAGCGGCACCAGCTCTCCCGTGGCTCTTCTTCCCTGCCGCGACAGAGGGAACGACCAAAGCCTTGCAAAAGAAGGAGCAGTGAAGTGTGGATCGCGCCAAGCTGAAAACCTCTGCGAAAGCATAGCAGTCACTGGGAAATCAGAGTCGGTTCTGCGGGCTGCTTTTGTAGCTTGCCTTAGCCTAGTATTCGCAGCACGATGGGAGAAACCCGTAGAGAGCGCAAGCCCCTTTGCTGTGGCATCTCCTCTGGGAAAGCACAGCATTCGTTGTGAAATCAGAATCGGATGTGTGGGATGCTGCAGCTGAATGCCTGAGCTAGTCCCCGCAGAATGGTGGAAGATACCCGCATGGAGCGAAATCCTCTTTGCCCTAGCTCCCCTTTGCCTAAGAGAAGCATGTTTGCACATCTGAAAGGGCCTTCAGGAAAGGGAAACGGCTGTCACCGCGCTCCCCAGAAACAAGTCTGGGGAAGGCACAGCACGCCGCCCCCAGAGAAGCGAAGGAGCCATTGGCCTTGGGGTCGGGAAACGGTCGGGAAGCAGAAGAGCCTGCCCTGGCAGGAACAGCAGGCCGGTGGCAAGACAAATGTCACCCGCTCCCTTTGCAGAGAGACAAAGCCTGGCTAATAAGGAGACATGAAGGGACGACTAGGGCAGGGACGCGTGCTCCACTCTGAGGAAGGAGTCTGGGCAGAAGGCAGGCCTGTCCTGTGCCTCTGGTCCCAAGGGGACAGCATCTCCTTGGGCAACTGTCCGTAGGGCAGACTTGGGCTAGCTACCTGGCGCCATACCCGGAACTCGCAGAAACAGCTCCCTCGAGAAATGCGCAGTCAGGTGCCATCTTCCTCCAAGATGTGACAGCATTGTGGGTGGCAGGGTGTGTGCCGGGAAAAGAGTGGGGACAATCCCCGAAAGCTCCCCATTCCAGTAACGGGCAGTGTTCAGGGATCCTGACGCCTCTCCTCTCCTGTGAGGAAGACACTGACCTAGTCCGCGAATCCGCCTGAGGGCCAGTGCCAAAGGCCAAAGTTGCCTACACCGGGAGATGGTAGTGTGCATAGAGTGCCATCCTAGGCAACGCACGCTGCTGCAGGGTTGTGGCTGTGTCTGCTTAGTTCACCCTGGCATGGTGAACCCAGGGCATCAACATGGAGTCCGGGAAAGCAAGGCCCAAGAGGCAGCAGCTCTCCCGCAGCTCTTCTATCCTGATGTGACAGAGCGAACAGCCAAAGCCTTGCTGAGGAAACAGCAGCGAAGTGCGGTTCGCGCCAAGGTGAAAACCTCTGCGAAAGCAGAGCAGTCGCTGGGAAATCAGAGTCTGTTCTGTGGGCTGCTGTTGCTGCTGGCCTTAGCCTAGTATTCGCAGCATGGCAGGAGAAACCCGCATAAAGCAAAAGCCTCTTTGCACTGGCACAACATCTGGGAAAGCACAGCATTCTTTGGGAAATCAGAGTCGGGTCTGTGGGATGCTGCCTGTTGCTTTCCAGAGCTAGTCTCCACAGCACGGTGTAATAAACCCGCATGGAGCGAAATCCTCTTTGCCTGGGCATCCTCTCTGCCTGAGAGAGAAGCATGGTTGCATATGTCTGTCACTGCGCTCCCTAGGAGCAAGTGTGGGGAAGGCGCAGCACGCCGTCCCTGTGGAAGAGAAGGAGCCCTTGGCCTTGGGGTCCGGAAACGCTCGGGAAGCAGGATAGCCTACCATGGCACGAACAGCAGGGCGGTGGCAAGACACGTGTCACCCGCTCCCTGTAAGGAGAGATGGAAGCCTGGCTGCTAAGGAGACATGAGGGGATGACTAGGGCAGGGGTGCGTGCTCCACTCTGAGGAAGGAGTCTGGGCAGAAGGCAGGCCTGTCCTGTGCCTCAGGTCTCAAGGGGACAGCATCTCCTTGGCCACCTGTCCCAAGGGCAGACTTGGGCTTGCCACCAGGTGCCATACCCGGAACTCGCAGAAACAACCCCATGGAGAAACCGGCAGTCAGAAGCCCTGTTCCACCAAGATGTGGCAGCGTTGTGGGTGGCAGGGGGTGTGCCGCGGAAGGAGTGGAGACAGTACCCCACAGTTCCCAATCCTAGTGCACGGGCCTTGTGCAGGGATCCTGTCGCCTCCTCTCTCCTGTGGTGAAGGCACTGGCCTAGACCCCGAGTCTGCCTGATCGCCGGAGAAACGGCAAAGCCTTACCTACGCCAGGAGATGGTAATAGGCATAGAGTGCCATGATAGGCCACGCACGTTGCTGCAGGGTTGTGTCTGTGTCTATTTGTTCGGCTTAGCAAGGTGAAACCCGGGCGCGATCTTGGAGCCCGGAAAAGCAACGTCCCAGAGGCACCAGCTCCCCCGCAGCTCTTCTTCCCTGCCGCTACAGAGCGAACAAACAAAGCCTTGCTGAGGAAGCAGCAGCGAAGTGCGATTCGTGCCAAGCTGAATACCTCTGCGAAAGCATAGCCGTCGCTGGGAAATCAGAGTCTGTTCTGTGGGCTGCTGTTGCTGCTTGCCTTAGCCTGGTATTATCAGCATGGCGGGAGAAACCCGCATTAAGCGAAAGACTCTTTGCACGGGCATCCCCTCTAGGAACGCACAGCATTCTTTGGGAAATCAGAGTCGGGTGTGTGGGATGCTGCCTGTTCCTTGCCAGAGCTTGTCTCCACAGCATGGTGTAATAAACCCGCATGGAGCGAAATCCTCTATGCCAGGGCATCCCCTCTGCATGAGAGAGAACCGTGCCTGCGCCTGTGGAAAGAGCCTTAAGGAAAGGGACATGTCTGTCACTGGGCTCCACAGGAGCCTGTCTTGGGAAAATGCAGCACGCTGCCCCAGGAGAAGAGAAGGAGCCCTTGGCCTTGGGGTCGGGAAACGGTCGTGAAGCTGGAGAGCCGGCCCTGGCAGGAACAGCGGGCCTGTGGCAAGACAAGTGTCACCCGCTCCCTGTGCAGAGAGACGAAGTCTGGCTGCTAAGGAGACATGAGGGGACGATTGGGCAACGGAGCGTGCTCCAATCTGAGGAAGGAGTCCGAGAAGGAAGGCCTTTCCTGTGCCTCTTGTCCCAAGGGGACAGCATCTCCTTGGCCACCTGTCCAGAGGGCAGAAGTGGGCTTGCCACCAAACTCCCGGCCCTGAACTCGCAGAATCACCTCCTGGAGGAATGGGCAATCAGATGCCGTCTTCCTCCAGGATGTGGCAGCATTGGCGGAGGCAGGGAGTGTCCCGGGGAAACAGGGACAGTTACCCATTACTCCCCATCCCAGGGCACGGGCGGTGTTGCAGTGATCCTCTCACGTCTCCTCAAGGATGGGGAAGGCACTGGCCTAGTCCCCTGTCCACCTGAACGCCAGAGCGAAAGGGCAGGCCTTGCCTATGCCGAGAGATGGCATTGTGAGCAGAGTGCCATCCTAGGCCACGCACGCTGCTGCAGGGTCGAGGCTGTGTCTGCTTAGTTCGGCTTAGCGAGGTGAACCCCGGGTGCGAACTTGGAGCCGAGGAAATCAAGGCCCAAGCGGCACCAGCTCTCCCGTGGCTCTTCTTCCCTGCCGCGACAGAGGGAACGACCAAAGCCTTGCAAAAGAAGGAGCAGTGAAGTGTGGATCGCGCCAAGCTGAAAACCTATGCGAAAGCATAGCAGTCACTGGGAAATCAGAGTCTGTTCTGCGGGCTGCTTTTGTAGCTTGCCTTAGCCTAGTATTCGCAGCACGATGGGAGAAACCCGTAGAGAGCGAAAGCCCCTTTGCTGTGGCATCTCCTCTGGGAAAGCACAGCATTCGTTGTGAAATCAGAATCGGATGTGTGGGATGCTGCAGCTGAATGCCTGAGCTAGTCCCCGCAGAATGGTGGAAGATACCCGCATGGAGCGAAATCCTCTTTGCCCTAGCTCCCCTTTGCCTAAGATAAGCATGTTTGCACATCTGAAAGGGCCTTCAGGAAAGGGAAACGGCTGTCACCGCGCTCCACAGAAACAAGTCTGGGGAAGGCACAGCACGCCGCCCCCAGAGAAGCGAAGGAGCCATTGGCCTTGGGGTCGGGAAACGGTCGGGAAGCAGAAGAGCCTGCCCTGGCAGGAACAGCAGGCCGGTGGCAAGACAAATGTCACCCGCTCCCTTTGCAGAGAGACAAAGCCTGGCTAATAAGGAGACATGAAGGGACGACTAGGGCAGGGACGCGTGCTCCACTCTGAGGAAGGAGTCTGGGCAGAAGGCAGGCCTGTCCTGTGCCTCTGGTCCCAAGGGGACAGCATCTCCTTGGGCAACTGTCCGTAGGGCAGACTTGGGCTAGCTACCTGGCGCCATACCCGGAACTCGCAGAAACAGCTCCCTCGAGAAATGCGCAGTCAGGTGCCATCTTCCTCCAAGATGTGACAGCATTGTGGGTGGCAGGGTGTGTGCCGGGAAAAGAGTGGGGACAATCCCCGAAAGCTCCCCATTCCAGTAACGGGCAGTGTTCAGGGATCCTGTCGCCTCTCCTCTCCTGTGAGGAAGACACTGACCTAGTCCGCGAATCCGCCTGAGGGCCAGTGCCAAAGGCCAAAGTTGCCTACACCGGGAGATGGTAGTGTGCATAGAGTGCCATCCTAGGCAACGCACGCTGCTGCAGGGTTGTGGCTGTGTCTGCTTAGTTCACCCTGGCATGGTGAACCCAGGGCATCAACATGGAGTCCGGGAAAGCAAGGCCCAAGAGGCAGCAGCTCTCCCGCAGCTCTTCTATCCTGATGTGACAGAGCGAACAGCCAAAGCCTTGCTGAGGAAACAGCAGCGAAGTGCGGTTCGCGCCAAGGTGAAAACCTCTGCGAAAGCAGAGCAGTCGCTGGGAAATCAGAGTCTGTTCTGTGGGCTGCTGTTGCTGCTGGCCTTAGCCTAGTATTCGCAGCATGGCAGGAGAAACCCGCATAAAGCAAAAGCCTCTTTGCACTGGCACAACATCTGGGAAAGCACAGCATTCTTTGGGAAATCAGAGTCGGGTCTGTGGGATGCTGCCTGTTGCTTTCCAGAGCTAGTCTCCACAGCACGGTGTAATAAACCCGCATGGAGCGAAATCCTCTTTGCCTGGGCATCCCCTCTGCCTGAGAGAGAAGCATGGTTGCATATGTCTGTCACTGCGCTCCCTAGGAGCAAGTGTGGGGAAGGCGCAGCACGCCGTCCCTGGGGAAGAGAAGGAGCCCTTGGCCTTGGGGTCCGGAAACGCTCGGGAAGCAGGATAGCCTACCATGGCACGAACAGCAGGGCGGTGGCAAGACACGTGTCACCCGCTCCCTGTAAGGAGAGATGGAAGCCTGGCTGCTAAGGAGACATGAGGGGATGACTAGGGCAGGGGTGCGTGCTCCACTCTGAGGAAGGAGTCTGGGCAGAAGGCAGGCCTGTCCTGTGCCTCAGGTCCCAAGGGGACAGCATCTCCTTGGCCACCTGTCCCAAGGGCAGACTTGGGCTTGCCACCAGGTGCCATACCCGGAACTCGCAGAAACAACCCCATGGAGAAACCGGCAGTCAGAAGCCCTGTTCCACCAAGATGTGGCAGCGTTGTGGGTGGCAGGGGGTGTGCCGCGGAAGGAGTGGAGACAGTACCCCACAGTTCCCAATCCTAGTGCACGGGCCTTGTGCAGGGATCCTGTCGCCTCCTCTCTCCTGTGGTGAAGGCACTGGCCTAGACCCCGAGTCTGCCTGATCGCCGGAGAAACGGCAAAGCCTTACCTACGCCAGGAGATGGTAATAGGCATAGAGTGCCATGATAGGCCACGCACGTTGCTGCAGGGTTGTGTCTGTGTCTATTTGTTCGGCTTAGCAAGGTGAAACCCGGGCGCGATCTTGGAGCCCGGAAAAGCAACGTCCCAGAGGCACCAGCTCCCCCGCAGCTCTTCTTCCCTGCCGCTACAGAGCGAACAAACAAAGCCTTGCTGAGGAAGCAGCAGCGAAGTGCGATTCGTGCCAAGCTGAATACCTCTGCGAAAGCATAGCCGTCGCTGGGAAATCAGAGTCTGTTCTGTGGGCTGCTGTTGCTGCTTGCCTTAGCCTAGTATTATCAGCATGGCGGGAGAAACCCACATTAAGCGAAAGACTCTTTGCACGGGCATCCCCTCTAGGAACGCACAGCATTCTTTGGGAAATCAGAGTCGGGTGTGTGGGATGCTGCCTGTTCCTTGCCAGAGCTTGTCTCCACAGCATGGTGTAATAAACCCGCATGGAGCGAAATCCTCTATGCCAGGGCATCCCCTCTGCCTGAGAGAGAACCGTGCCTGCGCCTGTGGAAAGAGCCTTAAGGAAAGGGACATGTCTGTCACTGGGCTCCACAGGAGCCTGTCTTGGGAAAATGCAGCACGCTGCCCCAGGAGAAGAGAAGGAGCCCTTGGCCTTGGGGTCGGGAAACGGTCGTGAAGCTGGAGAGCCGGCCCTGGCAGGAACAGCGGGCCTGTGGCAAGACAAGTGTCACCCGCTCCCTGTGCAGAGAGACGAAGTCTGGCTGCTAAGGAGACATGAGGGGACGATTGGGCAAGGGAGCGTGCTCCAATCTGAGGAAGGAGTCCGAGAAGGAAGGCCTTTCCTGTGCCTCTGGTCCCAAGGGGACAGCATCTCCTTGGCCACCTGTCCAGAGGGCAGAAGTGGGCTTGCCACCAAACTCCCGGCCCTGAACTCGCAGAATCACCTCCTGGAGGAATGGGCAATCAGATGCCGTCTTCCTCCAGGATGTGGCAGCATTGGCGGAGGCAGGGAGTGTCCCGGGGAAACAGGGACAGTTACCCATTACTCCCCATCCCAGGGCACGGGCGGTGTTGCAGTGATCCTCTCACGTCTCCTCAAGGATGGGGAAGGCACTGGCCTAGTCCCCTGTCCACCTGAACGCCAGAGCGAAAGGGCAGGCCTTGCCTATGCCGAGAGATGGCATTGTGAGCAGAGTGCCATCCTAGGCCACGCACGCTGCTGCAGGGTCGAGGCTGTGTCTGCTTAGTTCGGCTTAGCGAGGTGAACCCCGGGTGCGAACTTGGAGCCGAGGAAATCAAGGCCCAAGCGGCACCAGCTCTCCCGTGGCTCTTCTTCCCTGCCGCGACAGAGGGAACGACCAAAGCCTTGCAAAAGAAGGAGCAGTGAAGTGTGGATCGCGCCAAGCTGAAAACCTCTGCGAAAGCATAGCAGTCACTGGGAAATCAGAGTCGGTTCTGCGGGCTGCTTTTGTAGCTTGCCTTAGCCTAGTATTCGCAGCACGATGGGAGAAACCCGTAGAGAGCGAAAGCCCCTTTGCTGTGGCATCTCCTCTGGGAAAGCACAGCATTCGTTGTGAAATCAGAATCGGATGTGTGGGATGCTGCAGCTGAATGCCTGAGCTAGTCCCCGCAGAATGGTGGAAGATACCCTCATGGAGCGAAATCCTCTTTGCCCTAGCACCCCTTTGCCTAAGAGAAGCATGGTTGCACATCTGAAAGGGCCTTCAGGAAAGGGAAACGGCTGTCACCGCGCTCCCCAGAAACAAGTCTGGGGAAGGCACAGCACGCCGCCCCCAGAGAAGAGAAGGAGCCATTGGCCTTGGGGTCGGGAAACGGTCGGGAAGCAGAAGAGCCTGCCCTGGCAGGAACAGCAGGCCGGTGGCAAGACAAATGTCACCCGCTCCCTTTGCAGAGAGACAAAGCCTGGCTAATAAGGAGACATGAAGGGACGACTAGGGCAGGGACGCGTGCTCCACTCTGAGGAAGGAGTCTGGGCAGAAGGCAGGCCTGTCCTGTGCCTCTGGTCCCAAGGGGACAGCATCTCCTTGGGCAACTGTCCGTAGGGCAGACTTGGGCTAGCTACCTGGCGCCATACCCGGAACTCGCAGAAACAGCTCCCTCGAGAAATGCGCAGTCAGGTGCCATCTTCCTCCAAGATGTGACAGCATTGTGGGTGGCAGGGTGTGTGCCGGGAAAAGAGTGGGGACAATCCCCGAAAGCTCCCCATTCCAGTAACGGGCAGTGTTCAGGGATCCTGTCGCCTCTCCTCTCCTGTGAGGAAGACACTGACCTAGTCCGCGAATCCGCCTGAGGGCCAGTGCCAAAGGCCAAAGTTGCCTACACCGGGAGATGGTAGTGTGCATAGAGTGCCATCCTAGGCAACGCACGCTGCTGCAGGGTTGTGGCTGTGTCTGCTTAGTTCACCCTGGCATGGTGAACCCAGGGCATCAACATGGAGTCCGGGAAAGCAAGGCCCAAGAGGCAGCAGCTCTCCCGCAGCTCTTCTATCCTGATGTGACAGAGCGAACAGCCAAAGCCTTGCTGAGGAAACAGCAGCGAAGTGCGGTTCGCGCCAAGGTGAAAACCTCTGCGAAAGCAGAGCAGTCGCTGGGAAATCAGAGTCTGTTCTGTGGGCTGCTGTTGCTGCTGGCCTTAGCCTAGTATTCGCAGCATGGCAGGAGAAACCCGCATAAAGCAAAAGCCTCTTTGCACTGGCACAACATCTGGGAAAGCACAGCATTCTTTGGGAAATCAGAGTCGGGTCTGTGGGATGCTGCCTGTTGCTTTCCAGAGCTAGTCTCCACAGCACGGTGTAATAAACCCGCATGGAGCGAAATCCTCTTTGCCTGGGCATCCCCTCTGCCTGAGAGAGAAGCATGGTTGCATATGTCTGTCACTGCGCTCCCTAGGAGCAAGTGTGGGGAAGGCGCAGCACGCCGTCCCTGGGGAAGAGAAGGAGCCCTTGGCCTTGGGGTCCGGAAACGCTCGGGAAGCAGGATAGCCTACCATGGCACGAACAGCAGGGCGGTGGCAAGACACGTGTCACCCGCTCCCTGTAAGGAGAGATGGAAGCCTGGCTGCTAAGGAGACATGAGGGGATGACTAGGGCAGGGGTGCGTGCTCCACTCTGAGGAAGGAGTCTGGGCAGAAGGCAGGCCTGTCCTGTGCCTCAGGTCCCAAGGGGACAGCATCTCCTTGGCCACCTGTCCCAAGGGCAGACTTGGGCTTGCCACCAGGTGCCATACCCGGAACTCGCAGAAACAACCCCATGGAGAAACCGGCAGTCAGAAGCCCTGTTCCACCAAGATGTGGCAGCGTTGTGGGTGGCAGGGGGTGTGCCGCGGAAGGAGTGGAGACAGTAACCCACAGTTCCCAATCCTAGTGCACGGGCCTTGTGCAGGGATCCTGTCGCCTCCTCTCTCCTGTGGTGAAGGCACTGGCCTAGACCCCGAGTCTGCCTGATCGCCGGAGAAACGGCAAAGCCTTACCTACGCCAGGAGATGGTAATAGGCATAGAGTGCCATGATAGGCCACGCACGTTGCTGCAGGGTTGTGTCTGTGTCTATTTGTTCGGCTTAGCAAGGTGAAACCCGGGCGCGATCTTGGAGCCCGGAAAAGCAACGTCCCAGAGGCACCAGCTCCCCCGCAGCTCTTCTTCCCTGCCGCTACAGAGCGAACAAACAAAGCCTTGCTGAGGAAGCAGCAGCGAAGTGCGATTCGTGCCAAGCTGAATACCTCTGCGAAAGCATAGCCGTCGCTGGGAAATCAGAGTCTGTTCTGTGGGCTGCTGTTGCTGCTTGCCTTAGCCTAGTATTATCAGCATGGCGGGAGAAACCCACATTAAGCGAAAGACTCTTTGCACGGGCATCCCCTCTAGGAACGCACAGCATTCTTTGGGAAATCAGAGTCGGGTGTGTGGGATGCTGCCTGTTCCTTGCCAGAGCTTGTCTCCACAGCATGGTGTAATAAACCCGCATGGAGCGAAATCCTCTATGCCAGGGCATCCCCTCTGCCTGAGAGAGAACCGTGCCTGCGCCTGTGGAAAGAGCCTTAAGGAAAGGGACATGTCTGTCACTGGGCTCCACAGGAGCCTGTCTTGGGAAAATGCAGCACGCTGCCCCAGGAGAAGAGAAGGAGCCCTTGGCCTTGGGGTCGGGAAACGGTCGTGAAGCTGGAGAGCCGGCCCTGGCAGGAACAGCGGGCCTGTGGCAAGACAAGTGTCACCCGCTCCCTGTGCAGAGAGACGAAGTCTGGCTGCTAAGGAGACATGAGGGGACGATTGGGCAAGGGAGCGTGCTCCAATCTGAGGAAGGAGTCCGAGAAGGAAGGCCTTTCCTGTGCCTCTGGTCCCAAGGGGACAGCATCTCCTTGGCCACCTGTCCAGAGGGCAGAAGTGGGCTTGCCACCAAACTCCCGGCCCTGAACTCGCAGAATCACCTCCTGGAGGAATGGGCAATCAGATGCCGTCTTCCTCCAGGATGTGGCAGCATTGGCGGAGGCAGGGAGTGTCCCGGGGAAACAGGGACAGTTACCCATTACTCCCCATCCCAGGGCACGGGCGGTGTTGCAGTGATCCTCTCACGTCTCCTCAAGGATGGGGAAGGCACTGGCCTAGTCCCCTGTCCACCTGAACGCCAGAGCGAAAGGGCAGGCCTTGCCTATGCCGAGAGATGGCATTGTGAGCAGAGTGCCATCCTAGGCCACGCACGCTGCTGCAGGGTCGAGGCTGTGTCTGCTTAGTTCGGCTTAGCGAGGTGAACCCCGGGTGCGAACTTGGAGCCGAGGAAATCAAGGCCCAAGCGGCACCAGCTCTCCCGTGGCTCTTCTTCCCTGCCGCGACAGAGGGAACGACCAGAGCCTTGCAAAAGAAGGAGCAGTGAAGTGTGGATCGCGCCAAGCTGAAAACCTCTGCGAAAGCATAGCAGTCACTGGGAAATCAGAGTCGGTTCTGCGGGCTGCTTTTGTAGCTTGCCTTAGCCTAGTATTCGCAGCACGATGGGAGAAACCCGTAGAGAGCGAAAGCCCCTTTGCTGTGGCATCTCCTCTGGGAAAGCACAGCATTCGTTGTGAAATCAGAATCGGATGTGTGGGATGCTGCAGCTGAATGCCTGAGCTAGTCCCCGCAGAATGGTGGAAGATACCCTCATGGAGCGAAATCCTCTTTGCCCTAGCACCCCTTTGCCTAAGAGAAGCATGGTTGCACATCTGAAAGGGCCTTCAGGAAAGGGAAACGGCTGTCACCGCGCTCCCCAGAAACAAGTCTGGGGAAGGCACAGCACGCCGCCCCCAGAGAAGAGAAGGAGCCATTGGCCTTGGGGTCGGGAAACGGTCGGGAAGCAGAAGAGCCTGCCCTGGCAGGAACAGCAGGCCGGTGGCAAGACAAATGTCACCCGCTCCCTTTGCAGAGAGACAAAGCCTGGCTAATAAGGAGACATGAAGGGACGACTAGGGCAGGGACGCGTGCTCCACTCTGAGGAAGGAGTCTGGGCAGAAGGCAGGCCTGTCCTGTGCCTCTGGTCCCAAGGGGACAGCATCTCCTTGGGCAACTGTCCGTAGGGCAGACTTGGGCTAGCTACCTGGCGCCATACCCGGAACTCGCAGAAACAGCTCCCTCGAGAAATGCGCAGTCAGGTGCCATCTTCCTCCAAGATGTGACAGCATTGTGGGTGGCAGGGTGTGTGCCGGGAAAAGAGTGGGGACAATCCCCGAAAGCTCCCCATTCCAGTAACGGGCAGTGTTCAGGGATCCTGTCGCCTCTCCTCTCCTGTGAGGAAGACACTGACCTAGTCCGCGAATCCGCCTGAGGGCCAGTGCCAAAGGCCAAAGTTGCCTACACCGGGAGATGGTAGTGTGCATAGAGTGCCATCCTAGGCAACGCACGCTGCTGCAGGGTTGTGGCTGTGTCTGCTTAGTTCACCCTGGCATGGTGAACCCAGGGCATCAACATGGAGTCCGGGAAAGCAAGGCCCAAGAGGCAGCAGCTCTCCCGCAGCTCTTCTATCCTGATGTGACAGAGCGAACAGCCAAAGCCTTGCTGAGGAAACAGCAGCGAAGTGCGGTTCGCGCCAAGGTGAAAACCTCTGCGAAAGCAGAGCAGTCGCTGGGAAATCAGAGTCTGTTCTGTGGGCTGCTGTTGCTGCTGGCCTTAGCCTAGTATTCGCAGCATGGCAGGAGAAACCCGCATAAAGCAAAAGCCTCTTTGCACTGGCACAACATCTGGGAAAGCACAGCATTCTTTGGGAAATCAGAGTCGGGTCTGTGGGATGCTGCCTGTTGCTTTCCAGAGCTAGTCTCCACAGCACGGTGTAATAAACCCGCATGGAGCGAAATCCTCTTTGCCTGGGCATCCCCTCTGCCTGAGAGAGAAGCATGGTTGCATATGTCTGTCACTGCGCTCCCTAGGAGCAAGTGTGGGGAAGGCGCAGCACGCCGTCCCTGGGGAAGAGAAGGAGCCCTTGGCCTTGGGGTCCGGAAACGCTCGGGAAGCAGGATAGCCTACCATGGCACGAACAGCAGGGCGGTGGCAAGACACGTGTCACCCGCTCCCTGTAAGGAGAGATGGAAGCCTGGCTGCTAAGGAGACATGAGGGGATGACTAGGGTAGGGGTGCGTGCTCCACTCTGAGGAAGGAGTCTGGGCAGAAGGCAGGCCTGTCCTGTGCCTCAGGTCCCAAGGGGACAGCATCTCCTTGGCCACCTGTCCCAAGGGCAGACTTGGGCTTGCCACCAGGTGCCATACCCGGAACTCGCAGAAACAACCCCATGGAGAAACCGGCAGTCAGAAGCCCTGTTCCACCAAGATGTGGCAGCGTTGTGGGTGGCAGGGGGTGTGCCGCGGAAGGAGTGGAGACAGTACCCCACAGTTCCCAATCCTAGTGCACGGGCCTTGTGCAGGGATCCTGTCGCCTCCTCTCTCCTGTGGTGAAGGCACTGGCCTAGACCCCGAGTCTGCCTGATCGCCGGAGAAACGGCAAAGCCTTACCTACGCCAGGAGATGGTAATAGGCATAGAGTGCCATGATAGGCCACGCACGTTGCTGCAGGGTTGTGTCTGTGTCTATTTGTTCGGCTTAGCAAGGTGAAACCCGGGCGCGATCTTGGAGCCCGGAAAAGCAACGTCCCAGAGGCACCAGCTCCCCCGCAGCTCTACTTCCCTGCCGCTACAGAGCGAACAAACAAAGCCTTGCTGAGGAAGCAGCAGCGAAGTGCGATTCGTGCCAAGCTGAAAACCTCTGCGAAAGTATAGCCGTCGCTGGGAAATCAGAGTCTGTTCTGTGGGCTGCTGTTGCTGCTTGCCTTAGCCTAGTATTCGCAGCATGGCAGGAGAAACCCGCATAAAGCAAAAGCCTCTTTGCACTGGCACAACATCTGGGAAAGCACAGCCTTCTTTTGGAAATCAGAGTCGGGTCTGTGGGATGCTGCCTGTTGCTTTCCAGAGCTAGTCTCCACAGCACGGTGTAATAAACCCGCATGGAGCGAAATCCTCTTTGCCTGGGCATCCCCTCTGCCTGAGAGAGAAGCATGGTTGCATATGTCTGTCACTGCGCTCCCTAGGAGCAAGTGTGGGGAAGGCGCAGCACGCCGTCCCTGGGGAAGAGAAGGAGCCCTTGGCCTTGGGGTCCGGAAACGCTCGGGAAGCAGGATAGCCTACCATGGCACGAACAGCAGGGCGGTGGCAAGACACGTGTCACCCGCTCCCTGTAAGGAGAGATGGAAGCCTGGCTGCTAAGGAGACATGAGGGGATGACTAGGGCAGGGGTGCGTGCTCCACTCTGAGGAAGGTGTCTGGGCAGAAGGCAGGCCTGTCCTGTGCCTCAGGTCCCAAGGGGACAGCATCTCCTTGGCCACCTGTCCCAAGGGCAGACTTGGGCTTGCCACCAGGTGCCATACCCGGAACTCGCAGAAACAACCCCATGGAGAAACCGGCAGTAAGAAGCCCTGTTCCACCAAGATGTGGCAGCGTTGTGGGTGGCAGGGGGTGTGCCGCGGAAGGAGTGGAGACAGTACCCCACAGTTCCCAATCCTAGTGCACGGGCCTTGTGCAGGGATCCTGTCGCCTCCTCTCTCCTGTGGTGAAGGCACTGGCCTAGACCCCGAGTCTGCCTGATCGCCGGAGAAACGGCAAAGCCTTACCTACGCCAGGAGATGGTAATAGGCATAGAGTGCCATGATAGGCCACGCACGTTGCTGCAGGGTTGTGTCTGTGTCTATTTGTTCGGCTTAGCAAGGTGAAACCCGGGCGCGATCTTGGAGCCCGGAAAAGCAACGTCCCAGAGGCACCAGCTCCCCCGCAGCTCTTCTTCCCTGCCGCTACAGAGCGAACAAACAAAGCCTTGCTGAGGAAGCAGCAGCGAAGTGCGATTCGTGCCAAGCTGAAAACCTCTGCGAAAGCATAGCCGTCGCTGGGAAATCAGAGTCTGTTCTGTGGGCTGCTGTTGCTGCTTGCCTTAGCCTAGTATTATCAGCATGGCGGGAGAAACCCACATTAAGCGAAAGACTCTTTGCACGGGCATCCCCTCTAGGAACGCACAGCATTCTTTGGGAAATCAGAGTCGGGTGTGTGGGATGCTGCCTGTTCCTTGCCAGAGCTTGTCTCCACAGCATGGTGTAATAAACCCGCATGGAGCGAAATCCTCTATGCCAGGGCATCCCCTCTGCCTGAGAGAGAACCGTGCCTGCGCCTGTGGAAAGAGCCTTAAGGAAAGGGACATGTCTGTCACTGGGCTCCACAGGAGCCTGTCTTGGGAAAATGCAGCACGCTGCCCCAGGAGAAGAGAAGGAGCCCTTGGCCTTGGGGTCGGGAAACGGTCGTGAAGCTGGAGAGCCGGCCCTGGCAGGAACAGCGGGCCTGTGGCAAGACAAGTGTCACCCGCTCCCTGTGCAGAGAGACGAAGTCTGGCTGCTAAGGAGACATGAGGGGACGATTGGGCAAGGGAGCGTGCTCCAATCTGAGGAAGGAGTCCGAGAAGGAAGGCCTTTCCTGTGCCTCTGGTCCCAAGGGGACAGCATCTCCTTGGCCACCTGTCCAGAGGGCAGAAGTGGGCTTGCCACCAAACTCCCGGCCCTGAACTCGCAGAATCACCTCCTGGAGGAATGGGCAATCAGATGCCGTCTTCCTCCAGGATGTGGCAGCATTGGCGGAGGCAGGGAGTGTCCCGGGGAAACAGGGACAGTTACCCATTACTCCCCATCCCAGGGCACGGGCGGTGTTGCAGTGATCCTCTCACGTCTCCTCAAGGATGGGGAAGGCACTGGCCTAGTCCCCTGTCCACCTGAACGCCAGAGCGAAAGGGCAGGCCTTGCCTATGCCGAGAGATGGCATTGTGAGCAGAGTGCCATCCTAGGCCACGCACGCTGCTGCAGGGTCGAGGCTGTGTCTGCTTAGTTCGGCTTAGCGAGGTGAACCCCGGGTGCGAACTTGGAGCCGAGGAAATCAAGGCCCAAGCGGCACCAGCTCTCCCGAGGCTCTTCTTCCCTGCCGCGACAGAGGGAACGACCAGAGCCTTGCAAAAGAAGGAGCAGTGAAGTGTGGATCGCGCCAAGCTGAAAACCTCTGCGAAAGCATAGCAGTCACTGGGAAATCAGAGTCGGTTCTGCGGGCTGCTTTTGTAGCTTGCCTTAGCCTAGTATTCGCAGCACGATGGGAGAAACCCGTAGAGAGCGAAAGCCCCTTTGCTGTGGCATCTCCTCTGGGAAAGCACAGCATTCGTTGTGAAATCAGAATCGGATGTGTGGGATGCTGCAGCTGAATGCCTGAGCTAGTCCCCGCAGAATGGTGGAAGATACCCTCATGGAGCGAAATCCTCTTTGCCCTAGCACCCCTTTGCCTAAGAGAAGCATGGTTGCACATCTGAAAGGGCCTTCAGGAAAGGGAAACGGCTGTCACCGCGCTCCCCAGAAACAAGTCTGGGGAAGGCACAGCACGCCGCCCCCAGAGAAGAGAAGGAGCCATTGGCCTTGGGGTCGGGAAACGGTCGGGAAGCAGAAGAGCCTGCCCTGGCAGGAACAGCAGGCCGGTGGCAAGACAAATGTCACCCGCTCCCTTTGCAGAGAGACAAAGCCTGGCTAATAAGGAGACATGAAGGGACGACTAGGGCAGGGACGCGTGCTCCACTCTGAGGAAGGAGTCTGGGCAGAAGGCAGGCCTGTCCTGTGCCTCTGGTCCCAAGGGGACAGCATCTCCTTGGGCAACTGTCCGTAGGGCAGACTTGGGCTAGCTACCTGGCGCCATA
Organism: Mustela lutreola; assembly: GCF_030435805.1. Lineage (NCBI taxonomy): Eukaryota > Metazoa > Chordata > Mammalia > Carnivora > Mustelidae > Mustela > Mustela lutreola. The sequence continues at coordinate 130,591,227 of NC_081295.1, forward strand.
CCCGGAACTCGCAGAAACAGCTCCCTCGAGAAATGCGCAGTCAGGTGCCATCTTCCTCCAAGATGTGACAGCATTGTGGGTGGCAGGGTGTGTGCCGGGAAAAGAGTGGGGACAATCCCCGAAAGCTCCCCATTCCAGTAACGGGCAGTGTTCAGGGATCCTGTCGCCTCTCCTCTCCTGTGAGGAAGACACTGACCTAGTCCGCGAATCCGCCTGAGGGCCAGTGCCAAAGGCCAAAGTTGCCTACACCGGGAGATGGTAGTGTGCATAGAGTGCCATCCTAGGCAACGCACGCTGCTGCAGGGTTGTGGCTGTGTCTGCTTAGTTCACCCTGGCATGGTGAACCCAGGGCATCAACATGGAGTCCGGGAAAGCAAGGCCCAAGAGGCAGCAGCTCTCCCGCAGCTCTTCTATCCTGATGTGACAGAGCGAACAGCCAAAGCCTTGCTGAGGAAACAGCAGCGAAGTGCGGTTCGCGCCAAGGTGAAAACCTCTGCGAAAGCAGAGCAGTCGCTGGGAAATCAGAGTCTGTTCTGTGGGCTGCTGTTGCTGCTGGCCTTAGCCTAGTATTCGCAGCATGGCAGGAGAAACCCGCATAAAGCAAAAGCCTCTTTGCACTGGCACAACATCTGGGAAAGCACAGCATTCTTTGGGAAATCAGAGTCGGGTCTGTGGGATGCTGCCTGTTGCTTTCCAGAGCTAGTCTCCACAGCACGGTGTAATAAACCCGCATGGAGCGAAATCCTCTTTGCCTGGGCATCCCCTCTGCCTGAGAGAGAAGCATGGTTGCATATGTCTGTCACTGCGCTCCCTAGGAGCAAGTGTGGGGAAGGCGCAGCACGCCGTCCCTGGGGAAGAGAAGGAGCCCTTGGCCTTGGGGTCCGGAAACGCTCGGGAAGCAGGATAGCCTACCATGGCACGAACAGCAGGGCGGTGGCAAGACACGTGTCACCCGCTCCCTGTAAGGAGAGATGGAAGCCTGGCTGCTAAGGAGACATGAGGGGATGACTAGGGTAGGGGTGCGTGCTCCACTCTGAGGAAGGAGTCTGGGCAGAAGGCAGGCCTGTCCTGTGCCTCAGGTCCCAAGGGGACAGCATCTCCTTGGCCACCTGTCCCAAGGGCAGACTTGGGCTTGCCACCAGGTGCCATACCCGGAACTCGCAGAAACAACCCCATGGAGAAACCGGCAGTCAGAAGCCCTGTTCCACCAAGATGTGGCAGCGTTGTGGGTGGCAGGGGGTGTGCCGCGGAAGGAGTGGAGACAGTACCCCACAGTTCCCAATCCTAGTGCACGGGCCTTGTGCAGGGATCCTGTCGCCTCCTCTCTCCTGTGGTGAAGGCACTGGCCTAGACCCCGAGTCTGCCTGATCGCCGGAGAAACGGCAAAGCCTTACCTACGCCAGGAGATGGTAATAGGCATAGAGTGCCATGATAGGCCACGCACGTTGCTGCAGGGTTGTGTCTGTGTCTATTTGTTCGGCTTAGCAAGGTGAAACCCGGGCGCGATCTTGGAGCCCGGAAAAGCAACGTCCCAGAGGCACCAGCTCCCCCGCAGCTCTACTTCCCTGCCGCTACAGAGCGAACAAACAAAGCCTTGCTGAGGAAGCAGCAGCGAAGTGCGATTCGTGCCAAGCTGAAAACCTCTGCGAAAGCATAGCCGTCGCTGGGAAATCAGAGTCTGTTCTGTGGGCTGCTGTTGCTGCTTGCCTTAGCCTAGTATTCGCAGCATGGCAGGAGAAACCCGCATAAAGCAAAAGCCTCTTTGCACTGGCACAACATCTGGGAAAGCACAGCCTTCTTTTGGAAATCAGAGTCGGGTCTGTGGGATGCTGCCTGTTGCTTTCCAGAGCTAGTCTCCACAGCACGGTGTAATAAACCCGCATGGAGCGAAATCCTCTTTGCCTGGGCATCCCCTCTGCCTGAGAGAGAAGCATGGTTGCATATGTCTGTCACTGCGCTCCCTAGGAGCAAGTGTGGGGAAGGCGCAGCACGCCGTCCCTGGGGAAGAGAAGGAGCCCTTGGCCTTGGGGTCCGGAAACGCTCGGGAAGCAGGATAGCCTACCATGGCACGAACAGCAGGGCGGTGGCAAGACACGTGTCACCCGCTCCCTGTAAGGAGAGATGGAAGCCTGGCTGCTAAGGAGACATGAGGGGATGACTAGGGCAGGGGTGCGTGCTCCACTCTGAGGAAGGTGTCTGGGCAGAAGGCAGGCCTGTCCTGTGCCTCAGGTCCCAAGGGGACAGCATCTCCTTGGCCACCTGTCCCAAGGGCAGACTTGGGCTTGCCACCAGGTGCCATACCCGGAACTCGCAGAAACAACCCCATGGAGAAACCGGCAGTAAGAAGCCCTGTTCCACCAAGATGTGGCAGCGTTGTGGGTGGCAGGGGGTGTGCCGCGGAAGGAGTGGAGACAGTACCCCACAGTTCCCAATCCTAGTGCACGGGCCTTGTGCAGGGATCCTGTCGCCTCCTCTCTCCTGTGGTGAAGGCACTGGCCTAGACCCCGAGTCTGCCTGATCGCCGGAGAAACGGCAAAGCCTTACCTACGCCAGGAGATGGTAATAGGCATAGAGTGCCATGATAGGCCACGCACGTTGCTGCAGGGTTGTGTCTGTGTCTATTTGTTCGGCTTAGCAAGGTGAAACCCGGGCGCGATCTTGGAGCCCGGAAAAGCAACGTCCCAGAGGCACCAGCTCCCCCGCAGCTCTTCTTCCCTGCCGCTACAGAGCGAACAAACAAAGCCTTGCTGAGGAAGCAGCAGCGAAGTGCGATTCGTGCCAAGCTGAAAACCTCTGCGAAAGCATAGCCGTCGCTGGGAAATCAGAGTCTGTTCTGTGGGCTGCTGTTGCTGCTTGCCTTAGCCTAGTATTATCAGCATGGCGGGAGAAACCCACATTAAGCGAAAGACTCTTTGCACGGGCATCCCCTCTAGGAACGCACAGCATTCTTTGGGAAATCAGAGTCGGGTGTGTGGGATGCTGCCTGTTCCTTGCCAGAGCTTGTCTCCACAGCATGGTGTAATAAACCCGCATGGAGCGAAATCCTCTATGCCTGGGCATCCCCTCTGCCTGAGAGAGAACCGTGCCTGCGCCTGTGGAAAGAGCCTTAAGGAAAGGGACATGTCTGTCACTGGGCTCCACAGGAGCCTGTCTTGGGAAAATGCAGCACGCTGCCCCAGGAGAAGAGAAGGAGCCCTTGGCCTTGGGGTCGGGAAACGGTCGTGAAGCTGGAGAGCCGGCCCTGGCAGGAACAGCGGGCCTGTGGCAAGACAAGTGTCACCCGCTCCCTGTGCAGAGAGACGAAGCCTGGCTGCTAAGGAGACATGAGGGGACGATTGGGCAAGGGAGCGTGCTCCAATCTGAGGAAGGAGTCCGAGAAGGAAGGCCTTTCCTGTGCCTCTGGTCCCAAGGGGACAGCATCTCCTTGGCCACCTGTCCAGAGGGCAGAAGTGGGCTTGCCACCAAACTCCCGGCCCTGAACTCGCAGAATCACCTCCTGGAGGAATGGGCAATCAGATGCCGTCTTCCTCCAGGATGTGGCAGCATTGGCGGAGGCAGGGAGTGTCCCGGGGAAACAGGGACAGTTACCCATTACTCCCCATCCCAGGGCACGGGCGGTGTTGCAGTGATCCTCTCACGTCTCCTCAAGGATGGGGAAGGCACTGGCCTACTCCCCTGTCTACCTGAACGCCAGAGCGAAAGGGCAGGCCTTGCCTATGCCGAGAGATGGCATTGTGAGCAGAGTGCCATCCTAGGCCACGCACGCTGCTGCAGGGTCGAGGCTGTGTCTGCTTAGTTCGGCTTAGCGAGGTGAACCCCGGGTGCGAACTTGGAGCCGAGGAAATCAAGGCCCAAGCGGCACCAGCTCTCCCGTGGCTCTTCTTCCCTGCCGCGACAGAGGGAACGACCAGAGCCTTGCAAAAGAAGGAGCAGTGAAGTGTGGATCGCGACAAGCTGAAAACCTCTGCGAAAGCATAGCAGTCACTGGGAAATCAGAGTCGGTTCTGCGGGCTGCTTTTGTAGCTTGCCTTAGCCTAGTATTCGTTCGCAGCACGATGGGAGAAACCCGTAGAGAGCGAAAGCCCCTTTGCTGTGGCATCTCCTCTGGGAAAGCACAGCATTCGTTGTGAAATCAGAATCGGATGTGTGGGATGCTGCAGCTGAATGCCTGAGCTAGTCCCCGCAGAATGGTGGAAGATACCCGCATGGAGCGAAATCCTCTTTGCCCTAGCACCCCTTTGCCTAAGAGAAGCATGTTTGCACATCTGAAAGGGCCTTCAGGAAAGGGAAACGGCTGTCACCGCGCTCCCCAGAAACAAGTCTGGGGAAGGCACAGCACGCCGCCCCCAGAGAAGAGAAGGAGCCATTGGCCTTGGGGTCGGGAAACGGTCGGGAAGCAGAAGAGCCTGCCCTGGCAGGAACAGCAGGCCGGTGGCAAGACAAATGTCACCCGCTCCCTTTGCAGAGAGACAAAGCCTGGCTAATAAGGAGACATGAAGGGACGACTAGGGCAGGGACGCGTGCTCCACTCTGAGGAAGGAGTCTGGGCAGAAGGCAGGCCTGTCCTGTGCCTCTGGTCCCAAGGGGACAGCATGTCCTTGGGCAACTGTCCGTAGGGCAGACTTGGGCTAGCTGCCTGGCGCCATACCCGGAACTCGCAGAAACAGCTCCCTCGAGAAATGCGCAGTCAGGTGCCATCTTCCTCCAAGATGTGACAGCATTGTGGGTGGCAGGGTGTGTGCCGGGAAAAGAGTGGGGACAATCCCCGAAAGCTCCCCATTCCAGTAACGGGCAGTGTTCAGGGATCCTGTCGCCTCTCCTCTCCTGTGAGGAAGACACTGACCTAGTCCGCGAATCCGCCTGAGGGCCAGTGCCAAAGGCCAAAGTTGCCTACACCGGGAGATGGTAGTGTGCATAGAGTGCCATCCTAGGCAACGCACGCTGCTGCAGGGTTGTGGCTGTGTCTGCTTAGTTCACCCTGGCATGGGGAACCCAGGGCATCAACATGGAGTCCGGGAAAGCAAGGCCCAAGAGGCAGCAGCTCTCCCGCAGCTCTTCTATCCTGATGTGACAGAGCGAACAGCCAAAGCCTTGCTGAGGAAACAGCAGCGAAGTGCGGTTCGCGCCAAGGTGAAAACCTCTGCAAAAGCAGAGCAGTCGCTGGGAAATCAGAGTCTGTTCTGTGGGCTGCTGTTGCTGCTGGCCTTAGCCTAGTATTCGCAGCATGGCAGGAGAAACCCGCATAAAGCAAAAGCCTCTTTGCACTGGCACAACATCTGGGAAAGCACAGCATTCTTTGGGAAATCAGAGTCGGGTCTGTGGGATGCTGCCTGTTGCTTTCCAGAGCTAGTCTCCACAGCACGGTGTAATAAACCCGCATGGAGCGAAATCCTCTTTGCCTGGGCATCCCCTCTGCCTGAGAGAGAAGCATGGTTGCATATGTCTGTCACTGCGCTCCCTAGGAGCAAGTGTGGGGAAGGCGCAGCACGCCGTCCCTGGGGAAGAGAAGGAGCCCTTGGCCTTGGGGTCCGGAAAAACTCGGGAAGCAGGATAGCCTACCATGGCACGAACAGCAAGGCGGTGGCAAGACACGTGTCGCCTGCTCCCTGTAAGGAGAGATGGAAGCCTGGCTGCTAAGGAGACACGAGGGGATGACTAGGGCAGGGGTGCGTGCTCCACTCTGAGGAAGGAGTCTGGGCAGAAGGCAGGCCTGTCCTGTGCCTCAGGTCCCAAGGGGACAGCATCTCCTTGGCCACCTGTCCCAAGGGCAGACTTGGGCTTGCCACCAGGTGCCATACCCGGAACTCGCAGAAACAACCCCATGGAGAAACCGGCAGTCAGAAGCCCTGTTCCACCAAGATGTGGCAGCGTTGTGGGTGGCAGGGGGTGTGCCGCGGAAGGAGTGGAGACAGTACCCCACAGTTCCCAATCCTAGTGCACGGGCCTTGTGCAGGGATCCTGTCGCCTCCTCTCTCCTGTGGTGAAGGCACTGGCCTAGACCCCGAGTCTGCCTGATCGCCGGAGAAACGGCAAAGCCTTACCTACGCCAGGAGATGGTAATAGGCATAGAGTGCCATGATAGGCCACGCACGTTGCTGCAGGGTTGTGTCTGTGTCTATTTGTTCGTCTTAGCAAGGTGAAACCCGGGCGCGATCTTGGAGCCCGGAAAAGCAACGTCCCAGAGGCACCAGCTCCCCCGCAGCTCTTCTTCCCTGCCGCTACAGAGCGAACAAACAAAGCCTTGCTGAGGAAGCAGCAGCGAAGTGCGATTCGTGCCAAGCTGAAAACCTCTGCGAAAGCATAGCCGTCGCTGGGAAATCAGAGTCTGTTCTGTGGGCTGCTGTTGCTGCTTGCCTTAGCCTAGTATTATCAGCATGGCGGGAGAAACCCGCATTAAGCGAAAGACTCTTTGCACGGGCATCCCCTCTAGGAACGCACAGCATTCTTTGGGAAATCAGAGTCGGGAGTGTTGGATGCTGCCGGTTCCTTGCCAGAGCTTGTCTCCACAGCATGGTGTAATATACCCGCATGGAGCGAAATCCTCTATGCCTGGGCATCCCCTCTGCCTGAGAGAGAACCGTGCCTGTGCCTGTGGAAAGAGCCTTAAGGAAAGGGACATGTCTGTCACTGGGCTCCACAGGAGCCTGTCTTGGGAAAATGCAGCACGCTGCCCCAGGAGAAGAGAAGGAGCCCTTGGCCTTGGGGTCGGGAAACGGTCGTGAAGCTGGAGAGCCGGCCCTGGCAGGAACAGCGGGCCTGTGGCAAGACAAGTGTCACCCGATCCCTGTGCAGAGAGACGAAGCCTGGCTGCTAAGGAGACATGAGGGGACGATTGGGCAAGGGAGCGTGCTCCAATCTGAGGAAGGAGTCCGAGAAGGAAGGCCTTTCCTGTGCCTCTGGTCCCAAGGGGACAGCATCTCCTTGGCCACCTGTCCAGAGGGCAGAAGTGGGCTTGCCACCAAACTCCCGGCCCTGAACTCGCAGAATCACCTCCTGGAGGAATGGGCAATCAGATGCCGTCTTCCTCCAGGATGTGGCAGCATTGGCGGAGGCAGGGAGTGTCCCGGGGAAACAGGGACAGTTACTCATTTCTCCCCATCCCAGGGCACGGGCGGTATTGCAGTGATCCTCTCACGTCTCCTCAAGGATGGGGAAGGCACTGGCCTAGTCCCCTGTCCACCTGAACGCCAGAGCGAAAGGGCAGGCCTTGCCTATGCCGAGAGATGGCATTGTGAGCAGAGTGCCATCCTAGGCCACGCACGCTGCTGCAGGGTCGAGGCTGTGTCTGCTTAGTTCGGCTTAGCGAGGTGAACCCCGGGTGCGAACTTGGAGCCGAGGAAATCAAGGCCCAAGCGGCACCAGCTCTCCCGTGGCTCTTCTTCCCTGCCGTGACAGAGGGAACGACCAAAGCCTTGCAAAAGAAGGAGCAGTGAAGTGTGGATCGCGCCTAGCTGAAAACCTCTGCGAAAGCATAGCAGTCACTGGGAAATCAGAGTCGGTTCTGCGGGCTGCTTTTGTAGCTTGCCTTAGCCTAGTATTCGTTCGCAGCACGATGGGAGAAACCCGTAGAGAGCGAAAGCCCCTTTGCTGTGGCATCTCCTCTGGGAAAGCACAGCATTCGTTGTGAAATCAGAATCGGATGTGTGGGATGCTGCAGCTGAATGCCTGAGCTAGTCCCCGCAGAATGGTGGAAGATACCCGCATGGAGCGAAATCCTCTTTGCCCTAGCACCCCTTTGCCTAAGAGAAGCATGGTTGCACATCTGAAAGGGCCTTCAGGAAAGGGAAAGGGCTGTCACCGCGCTCCCCAGAAACAAGTCTGGGGAAGGCACAGCACGCCGCCCCCAGAGAAGAGAAGGAGCCATTGGCCTTGGGGTCGGGAAACGGTCGGGAAGCAGAAGAGCCTGCCCTGGCAGGAACAGCAGGCCGGTGGCAAGACAAATGTCACCCGCTCCCTTTGCAGAGAGACAAAGCCTGGCTAATAAGGAGACATGAAGGGACGACTAGGGCAGGGACGCGTGCTCCACTCTGAGGAAGGAGTCTGGGCAGAAGGCAGGCCTGTCCTGTGCCTCTGGTCCCAAGGGGACAGCATCTCCTTGGGCAACTGTCCGTAGGGCAGACTTGGGCTAGCTGCCTGGCGCCATACCCGGAACTCGCAGAAACAGCTCCCTCGAGAAATGCGCAGTCAGGTGCCATCTTCCTCCAAGATGTGACAGCATTGTGGGTGGCAGGGTGTGTGCCGGGAAAAGAGTGGGGACAATCCCCGAAAGCTCCCCATTCCAGTAACGGGCAGTGTTCAGGGATCCTGTCGCCTCTCCTCTCCTGTGAGGAAGACACTGACCTAGTCCGCGAATCCGCCTGAGGGCCAGTGCCAAAGGCCAAAGTTGCCTACACCGGGAGATGGTAGTGTGCATAGAGTGCCATCCTAGGCAACGCACGCTGCTGCAGGGTTGTGGCTGTGTCTGCTTAGTTCACCCTGGCATGGGGAACCCAGGGCATCAACATGGAGTCCGGGAAAGCAAGGCCCAAGAGGCAGCAGCTCTCCCGCAGCTCTTCTATCCTGATGTGACAGAGCGAACAGCCAAAGCCTTGCTGAGGAAACAGCAGCGAAGTGCGGTTCGCGCCAAGGTGAAAACCTCTGCGAAAGCAGAGCAGTCGCTGGGAAATCAGAGTCTGTTCTGTGGGCTGCTGTTGCTGCTGGCCTTAGCCTAGTATTCGCAGCATGGCAGGAGAAACCCGCATAAAGCAAAAGCCTCTTTGCACTGGCACAACATCTGGGAAAGCACAGCATTCTTTGGGAAATCAGAGTCGGGTCTGTGGGATGCTGCCTGTTGCTTTCCAGAGCTAGTCTCCACAGCACGGTGTAATAAACCCGCATGGAGCGAAATCCTCTTTGCCTGGGCATCCCCTCTGCCTGAGACAGAAGCATGGTTGCATATGTCTGTCACTGCGCTCCCTAGGAGCAAGTGTGGGGAAGGCGCAGCACGCCGTCCCTGGGGAAGAGAAGGAGCCCTTGGCCTTCGGGTCCGGAAACGCTCGGGAAGCAGGATAGCCTACCATGGCACGAACAGCAGGGCGGTGGCAAGACACGTGTCACCCGCTCCCTGTAAGGAGAGATGGAAGCCTGGCTGCTAAGGAGACATGAGGGGATGACTAGGGCAGGGGTGCGTGCTCCACTCTGAGGAAGGAGTCTGGGCAGAAGGCAGGCCTGTCCTGTGCCTCAGGTCCCAAGGGGACAGCATCTCCTTGGCCACCTGTCCCAAGGGCAGACTTGGGCTTGCCACCAGGTGCCATACCCGGAACTCGCAGAAACAACCCCATGGAGAAACCGGCAGTCAGAAGCCCTGTTCCACCAAGATGTGGCAGCGTTGTGGGTGGCAGGGGGTGTGCCGTGGAAGGAGTGGAGACAGTACCCCACAGTTCCCAATCCTAGTGCACGGGCCTTGTGCAGGGATCCTGTCGCCTCCTCTCTCCTGTGGTGAAGGCACTGGCCTAGACCCCGAGTCTGCCTGATCGCCGGAGAAACGGCAAAGCCTTACCTACGCCAGGAGATGGTAATAGGCAGAGTGCCATGATAGGCCACGCACGTTGCTGCAGGGTTGTGTCTGTGTCTATTTGTTTGGCTTAGCAAGGTGAAACCCGGGCGCGAACTTGGAGCCCGGAAAAGCAACGTCCCAGAGGCACCAGCTCCCCCGCAGCTCTTCTTCCCTGCCGCTACAGAGCGAACAAACAAAGCCTTGCTGAGGATGCAGCAGCGAAGTGCGATTCGTGCCAAGCTGAATACCTCTGCGAAAGCATAGCCGTCGCTGGGAAATCAGAGTCTGTTCTGTGGGCTGCTGTTGCTGCTTGCCTTAGCCTAGTATTATCAGCATGGCGGGAGAAACCCGCATTAAGCGAAAGACTCTTTGCACGGGCATCCCCTCTAGGAACGCACAGCATTCTTTGGGAAATCAGAGTCGGGTGTGTTGGATGCTGCCGGTTCCTTGCCAGAGCTTGTCTCCACATCATGGTGTAATAAACCCGCATGGAGCGAAATCCTCTATGCCTGGGCATCCCCTCTGCCTGAGAGAGAACCGTGCTTGCGCCTGTGGAAAGAGCCTTAAGGAAAGGGACATGTCTGTCACTGGGCTCCACAGGAGCCTGTCTTGGGAAAATGCAGCACGCTGCCCCAGGAGAAGAGAAGGAGCCCTTGGCCTTGGGGTCGGGAAACGGTCGTGAAGCTGGAGAGCCGGCCCTGGCAGGAACAGCGGGCCTGTGGCAAGACAAGTGTCACCCGCTCCCTGTGCAGAGAGACGAAGCCTGGCTGCTAAGGAGACATGAGGGGACGATTGGGCAAGGGAGCGTGCTCCAATCTGAGGAAGGAGTCCGAGAAGGAAGGCCTTTCCTGTGCCTCTGGTCCCAAGGGGACAGCATCTCCTTGGCCACCTGTCCAGAGGGCAGAAGTGGGCTTGCCACCAAACTCCCGGCCCTGAACTCGCAGAATCACCTCCTGGAGGAATGGGCAATCAGATGCCGTCTTCCTCCAGGATGTGGCAGCATTGGCGGAGGCAGGGAGTGTCCCGGGGAAACAGGGACAGTTACCCATTACTCCCCATCCCAGGGCACGGGCGGTGTTGCAGTGATCCTCTCACGTCTCCTCAAGGATGGGGAAGGCACTGGCCTAGTCCCCTGTCCACCTGAACGCCAGAGCGAAAGGGCAGGCCTTGCCTATGCCGAGAGATGGCATTGTGAGCAGAGTGCCATCCTAGGCCACGCACGCTGCTGCAGGGTCGAGGCTGTGTCTGCTTAGTTCGGCTTAGCGAGGTGAACCCCGGGTGCGAACTTGGAGCCGAGGAAATCAAGGCCCAAGCGGCACCAGCTCTCCCGTGGCTCTTCTTCCCTGCCGCGACAGAGGGAACGACCAAAGCCTTGCAAAAGAAGGAGCAGTGAAGTGTGGATCGCGCCAAGCTGAAAACCTCTGCGAAAGCATAGCAGTCACTGGGAAATCAGAGTCGGTTCTGCGGGCTGCTTTTGTAGCTTGCCTTAGCCTAGTATTCGCAGCACGATGGGAGAAACCCGTAGAGAGCGAAAGCCCCTTTGCTGTGGCATCTCCTCTGGGAAAGCACAGCATTCGTTGTGAAATCAGAATCGGATGTGTGGGATGCTGCAGCTGAATGCCTGAGCTAGTCCCCGCAGAATGGTGGAAGATACCCGCATGGAGCGAAATCGTCTTTGCCCTAGCACCCCTTTGCCTAAGAGAAGCATGTTTGCACATCTGAAAGGGCCTTCAGGAAAGGGAAACGGCTGTCACCGCGCTCCCCAGAAACAAGTCTGGGGAAGGCACAGCACGCCGCCCCCAGAGAAGAGAAGGAGCCATTGGCCTTGGGGTCGGGAAACGGTCGGGAAGCAGAAGAGCCTGCCCTGGCAGGAACAGCAGGCCGGTGGCAAGACAAATGTCACCCGCTCCCTTTGCAGAGAGACAAAGCCTGGCTAATAAGGAGACATGAAGGGACGACTAGGGCAGGGACGCGTGCTCCACTCTGAGGAAGGAGTCTGGGCAGAAGGCAGGCCTGTCCTGTGCCTCTGGTCCCAAGGGGACAGCATCTCCTTGGGCAACTGTCCGTAGGGCAGACTTGGGCTAGCTACCTGGCGCCATACCCGGAACTCGCAGAAACAGCTCCCTCGAGAAATGCGCAGTCAGGTGCCATCTTCCTCCAAGATGTGACAGCATTGTGGGTGGCAGGGTGTGTGCCGGGAAAAGAGTGGGGACAATCCCCGAAAGCTCCCCATTCCAGTAACGGGCAGTGTTCAGGGATCCTGTCGCCTCTCCTCTCCTGTGAGGAAGACACTGACCTAGCCCGCGAATCCACCTGAGGGCCAGTGCCAAAGGCCAAAGTTGCCTACACCGGGAGATGGTAGTGTGCATAGAGTGCCATCCTAGGCAATGCACGCTGCTGCAGGGTTGTGGCTGTGTCTGCTTAGTTCACCCTGGCATGGGGAACCCAGGGCATCAACATGGAGTCCGGGAAAGCAAGGCCCAAGAGGCAGCAGCTCTCCCGCAGCTCTTCTTCCCTGCCGCTACAGAGCGAACAACCAAAGCCTTGCTGAGGAAGCAGCAGCGAAGTGCGATTCGTGCCAGGCTGAAAACCTCTGCGAAAGCATAGCAGTCGCTGGGAAATCAGAGTCTGTTCTGTGGGTTGCTGTTGCTGCTTGCCTTAGCCTAGTATTATCAGCATGGCGGGAGAAACCCGCATTAAGCGAAAGACTCTTTGCACGGGCATCCCCTCTAGGAACGCACAGCATTCTTTGGGAAATCAGAGTCGGGTGTGTGGGATGCTGCCGGTTCCTTGCCAGAGCTTGTCTCCACAGCATGGTGTAATAAACCCGCATGGAGCGAAATCCTCTATGCCTGGGCATCCCCTCTGCCTGAGAGAGAACCGTGCCTGCGCCTGTGGAAAGAGCCTTAAGGAAAGGGACATGTCTGTCACTGGGCTCCACAGGAGCCTGTCTTGGGAAAATGCAGCACGCTGCCCCAGGAGAAGAGAAGGAGCCCTTGGCCTTGGGGTCGGGAAACGGTCGTGAAGCTGGAGAGCCGGCCCTGGCAGGAACAGCGGGCCTGCGGCAAGACAAGTGTCACCCGCTCCCTGTGCAGAGAGACGAAGCCTGGCTGCTAAGGAGACATGAGGGGACGATTGGGCAAGGGAGCGTGCTCCAATTTGAGGAAGGAGTCCGAGAAGGAAGGCCTTTCCTGTGCCTCTGGTCCCAAGGGGACAGCATCTCCTTGGCCACCTGTCCAGAGGGCAGAAGTGGGCTTGCCAGCAAACTCCCGGCCCTGAACTCGCAGAATCACCTCCTGGAGGAATGGGCAATCAGATGCCGTCTTCCTCCAGGATGTGGCAGCATTGGCGGAGGCAGGGAGTGTCCCGGGGAAACAGGGACAGTTACCCATTACTCCCCATCCCAGGGCACGGGCGGTGTTGCAGTGATCCTCTCACGTCTCCTCAAGGATGGGGAAGGCACTGGCCTAGTCCCCTGTCCACCTGAACGCCAGAGCGAAAGGGCAGGCCTTGCCTATGCCGAGAGATGGCATTGTGAGCAGAGTGCCATCCTAGACCACGCACGCTGCTGCAGGGTCGAGGCTGTGTCTGCTTAGTTCGGCTTAGCGAGGTGAACCCCGGGTGCGAACTTGGAGCCGAGGAAATCAAGGCCCAAGCGGCACCAGCTCTCCCGTGGCTCTTCTTCCCTGCCGCGACAGAGGGAACGACCAGAGCCTTGCAAAAGAAGGAGCAGTGAAGTGTGGATCGCGCCAAGCTGAAAACCTCTGCGAAAGCATAGCAGTCACTGGGAAATCAGAGTCGGTTCTGCGGGCTGCTTTTGTAGCTTGCCTTAGCCTAGTATTCGCAGCACGATGGGAGAAACCCGTAGAGAGCGAAAGCCCCTTTGCTGTGGCATCTCCTCTGGGAAAGCACAGCATTCGTTGTGAAATCAGAATCGGATGTGTGGGATGCTGCAGCTGAATGCCTGAGCTAGTCCCCGCAGAATGGTGGAAGATACCCGCATGGAGCGAAATCCTCTTTGCCATAGCACCCCTTTGCCTAAGAGAAGCATGGTTGCACATCTGAAACGGCCTTCAGGAAAGGGAAACGGCTGTCACCGCGCTCCCCAGAAACAAGTCTGGGGAAGGCACAGCACGCCGCCCCCAGAGAAGAGAAGGAGCCATTGGCCTTGGGGTCGGGAAACGGTCGGGAAGCAGAAGAGCCTGCCCTGGCAGGAACAGCAGGCCGGTGGCAAGACAAATGTCACCCGCTCCCTTTGCAGAGAGACAAAGCCTGGCTAATAAGGAGACATGAAGGGACGACTAGGGCAGGGACGCGTGCTCCACTCTGAGGAAGGAGTCTGGGCAGAAGGCAGGCCTGTCCTGTGCCTCTGGTCCCAAGGGGACAGCATCTCCTTGGGCAACTGTCCGTAGGGCAGACTTGGGCTAGCTACCTGGCGCCATACCCGGAACTCGCAGAAACAGCTCCCTCGAGAAATGCGCAGTCAGGTGCCATCTTCCTCCAAGATGTGACAGCATTGTGGGTGGCAGGGTGTGTGCCGGGAAAAGAGTGGGGACAATCCCCGAAAGCTCCCCATTCCAGTAACGGGCAGTGTTCAGGGATCCTGTCGCCTCTCCTCTCCTGTGAGGAAGACTCTGACCTAGCCCGCGAATCCACCTGAGGGCCAGTGCCAAAGGCCAAAGTTGCCTACACCGGGAGATGGTAGTGTGCATAGAGTGCCATCCTAGGCAACGCACGCTGCTGCAGGGTTGTGGCTGTGTCTGCTTAGTTCACCCTGGCATGGGGAACCCAGGGCATCAACATGGAGTCCGGGAAAGCAAGGCCCAAGAGGCAGCAGCTCTCCCGCAGCTCTTCTATCCTGATGTGACAGAGCGAACAGCCAAAGCCTTGCTGAGGAAACAGCAGCGAAGTGCGGTTCGCGCCAAGGTGAAAACCTCTGCGAAAGCAGAGCAGTCGCTGGGAAATCAGAGTCTGTTCTGTGGGCTGCTGTTGCTGCTGGCCTTAGCCTAGTATTCGCAGCATGGCAGGAGAAACCCGCATAAAGCAAAAGCCTCTTTGCACTGGCACATCTGGGAAAGCACAGCATTCTTTGGGAAATCAGAGTCGGGTCTGTGGGATGCTGCCTGTTGCTTTCCAGAGCTAGTCTCCACAGCACGGTGTAATAAACCCGCATGGAGCGAAATCCTCTTTGCCTGGGCATCCCCTCTGCCTGAGAGAGAAGCATGGTTGCATATGTCTGTCACTGCGCTCCCTAGGAGCAAGTGTGGGGAAGGCGCAGCACGCCGTCCCTGGGGAAGAGAAGGAGCCCTTGGCCTTGGGGTCCGGAAACGCTCGGGAAGCAGGATAGCCTACCATGGCACGAACAGCAAGGCGGTGGCAAGACACGTGTCACCCGCTCCCTGTAAGGAGAGATGGAAGCCTGGCTGCTAAGGAGACACGATGGGATGACTAGGGCAGGGGTGCGTGCTCCACTCTGAGGAAGGAGTCTGGGCAGAAGGCAGGCCTGTCCTGTGCCTCAGGTCCCAAGGGGACAGCATCTCCTTGGCCTCCTGTCCCAAGGGCAGACTTGGGCTTGCCACCAGGTGCCATACCCGGAACTCGCAGAAACAACCCCATGGAGAAACCGGCAGTCAGAAGCCCTGTTCCACCAAGATGTGGCAGCGTTGTGGGTGGCAGGGGGTGTGCCGCGGAAGGAGTGGAGACAGTACCCCACAGTTCCCAATCCTAGTGCACGGGCCTTGTGCAGGGATCCTGTCGCCTCCTCTCTCCTGTGGTGAAGGCACTGGCCTAGACCCCGAGTCTGCCTGATCGCCGGAGAAACGGCAAAGCCTTACCTACGCCAGGAGATGGTAATAGGCATAGAGTGCCATGATAGGCCACGCACGTTGCTGCAGGGTTGTGTCTGTGTCTATTTGTTCGTCTTAGCAAGGTGAAACCCGGGCGCGATCTTGGAGCCCGGAAAAGCAACGTCCCAGAGGCACCAGCTCCCCCGCAGCTCTTCTTCCCTGCCGCTACAGAGCGAACAAACAAAGCCTTGCTGAGGAAGCAGCAGCGAAGTGCGATTCGTGCCAAGCTGAAAACCTCTGCGAAAGCATAGCCGTCGCTGGGAAATCAGAGTCTGTTCTGTGGGCTGCTGTTGCTGCTTGCCTTAGCCTAGTATTATCAGCATGGCGGGAGAAACCCGCATTAAGCGAAAGACTCTTTGCACGGGCATCCCCTCTAGGAACGCACAGCATTCTTTGGGAAATCAGAGTCGGGAGTGTTGGATGCTGCCGGTTCCTTGCCAGAGCTTGTCTCCACAGCATGGTGTAATAAACCCGCATGGAGCGAAATCCTCTATGCCTGGGCATCCCCTCTGCCTGAGAGAGAACCGTGCCTGTGCCTGTGGAAAGAGCCTTAAGGAAAGGGACATGTCTGTCACTGGGCTCCACAGGAGCCTGTCTTGGGAAAATGCAGCACGCTGCCCCAGGAGAAGAGAAGGAGCCCTTGGCCTTGGGGTCGGGAAACGGTCGTGAAGCTGGAGAGCCGGCCCTGGCAGGAACAGCGGGCCTGTGGCAAGACAAGTGTCACCCGATCCCTGTGCAGAAAGACGAAGCCTGGCTGCTAAGGAGACATGAGGGGACGATTGGGCAAGGGAGCGTGCTCCAATCTGAGGAAGGAGTCCGAGAAGGAAGGCCTTTCCTGTGCCTCTGGTCCCAAGGGGACAGCATCTCCTTGGCCACCTGTCCAGAGGGCAGAAGTGGGCTTGCCACCAAACTCCCGGCCCTGAACTCGCAGAATCACCTCCTGGAGGAATGGGCAATCAGATGCCGTCTTCCTCCAGGATGTGGCAGCATTGGCGGAGGCAGGGAGTGTCCCGGGGAAACAGGGACAGTTACTCATTTCTCCCCATCCCAGGGCACGGGCGGTGTTGCAGTGATCCTCTCACGTCTCCTCAAGGATGGGGAAGGCACTGGCCTAGTCCCCTGTCCACCTGAACGCCAGAGCGAAAGGGCAGGCCTTGCCTATGCCGAGAGATGGCATTGTGAGCAGAGTGCCATCCTAGGCCACGCACGCTGCTGCAGGGTCGAGGCTGTGTCTGCTTAGTTCGGCTTAGCGAGGTGAACCCCGGGTGCGAACTTGGAGCCGAGGAAATCAAGGCCCAAGCGGCACCAGCTCTCCCGTGGCTCTTCTTCCCTGCCGTGACAGAGGGAACGACCAAAGCCTTGCAAAAGAAGGAGCAGTGAAGTGTGGATCGCGCCTAGCTGAAAACCTCTGCGAAAGCATAGCAGTCACTGGGAAATCAGAGTCGGTTCTGCGGGCTGCTTTTGTAGCTTGCCTTAGCCTAGTATTCGCAGCACGATGGGAGAAACCCGTAGAGAGCGAAAGCCCCTTTGCTGTGGCATCTCCTCTGGGAAAGCACAGCATTCGTTGTGAAATCAGAATCGGATGTGTGGGATGCTGCAGATGAATGCCTGAGCTAGTCCCCGCAGAATGGTGGAAGATACCCGCATGGAGCGAAATCCTCTTTGCCCTAGCACCCCTTTGCCTAAGAGAAGCATGGTTGCACATCTTAAAGGGCCTTCAGGAAAGGGAAACGGCTGTCACCGCGCTCCCCAGAAACAAGTCTGGGGAAGGCACAGCACGCCGCCCCCAGAGAAGAGAAGGAGCCATTGGCCTTGGGGTCGGGAAACGGTCGGGAAGCAGAAGAGCCTGCCCTGGCAGGAACAGCAGGCCGGTGGCAAGACAAATGTCACCCGCTCCCTTTGCAGAGAGACAAAGCCTGGCTAATAAGGAGACATGAAGGGACGACTAGGGCAGGGACGCGTGCTCCACTCTGAGGAAGGAGTCTGGGCAGAAGGCAGGCCTGTCCTGTGCCTCTGGTCCCAAGGGGACAGCATCTCCTTGGGCAACTGTCCGTAGGGCAGACTTGGGCTAGCTGCCTGGCGCCATACCCGGAACTCGCAGAAACAGCTCCCTCGAGAAATGCGCAGTCAGGTGCCATCTTCCTCCAAGATGTGACAGCATTGTGGGTGGCAGGGTGTGTGCCGGGAAAAGAGTGGGGACAATCCCCGAAAGCTCCCCATTCCAGTAACGGGCAGTGTTCAGGGATCCTGTCGCCTCTCCTCTCCTGTGAGGAAGACACTGACCTAGTCCGCGAATCCGCCTGAGGGCCAGTGCCAAAGGCCAAAGTTGCCTACACCGGGAGATGGTAGTGTGCATAGAGTGCCATCCTAGGCAATGCACGCTGCTGCAGGGTTGTGGCTGTGTCTGCTTAGTTCACCCTGGCATGGGGAACCCAAGGCATCAACATGGAGTCCGGGAAAGCAAGGCCCAAGAGGCAGCAGCTCTCCCGCAGCTCTTCTATCCTGATGTGACAGAGCGAACAGCCAAAGCCTTGCTGAGGAAACAGCAGCGAAGTGCGGTTCGCGCCAAGGTGAAAACCTCTGCGAAAGCAGAGCAGTCGCTGGGAAATCAGAGTCTGTTCTGTGGGCTGCTGTTGCTGCTGGCCTTAGCCTAGTATTCGCAGCATGGCAGGAGAAACCCGCATAAAGCAAAAGCCTCTTTGCACTGGCACAACATCTGGGAAAGCACAGCATTCTTTGGGAAATCAGAGTCGGGTCTGTGGGATGCTGCCTGTTGCTTTCCAGAGCTAGTCTCCACAGCACGGTGTAATAAACCCGCATGGAGCGAAATCCTCTTTGCCTGGGCATCCCCTCTGCCTGAGACAGAAGCATGGTTGCATATGTCTGTCACTGCGCTCCCTAGGAGCAAGTGTGGGGAAGGCGCAGCACGCCGTCCCTGGGGAAGAGAAGGAGCCATTGGCCTTGGGGTCCGGAAACGCTCGGGAAGCAGGATAGCCTACCATGGCACGAACAGCAGGGCGGTGGCAAGACACGTGTCACCCGCTCCCTGTAAGGAGAGATGGAAGCCTGGCTGCTAAGGAGACATGAGGGGATGACTAGGGCAGGGGTGCGTGCTCCACTCTGAGGAAGGAGTCTGGGCAGAAGGCAGGCCTGTCCTGTGCCTCAGGTCCCAAGGGGACAGCATCTCCTTGGCCACCTGTCCCAAGGGCAGACTTGGGCTTGCCACCAGGTGCCATACCCGGAACTCGCAGAAACAACCCCATGGAGAAACCGGCAGTCAGAAGCCCTGTTCCACCAAGATGTGGCAGCGTTGTGGGTGGCAGGGGGTGTGCCGTGGAAGGAGTGGAGACAGTACCCCACAGTTCCCAATCCTAGTGCACGGGCCTTGTGCAGGGATCCTGTCGCCTCCTCTCTCCTGTGGTGAAGGCACTGGCCTAGACCCCGAGTCTGCCTGATCGCCGGAGAAACGGCAAAGCCTTACCTACGCCAGGAGATGGTAATAGGCAGAGTGCCATGATAGGCCACGCACGTTGCTGCAGGGTTGTGTCTGTGTCTATTTGTTTGGCTTAGCAAGGTGAAACCCGGGCGCGAACTTGGAGCCCGGAAAAGCAACGTCCCAGAGGCACCAGCTCCCCCGCAGCTCTTCTTCCCTGCCGCTACAGAGCGAACAAACAAAGCCTTGCTGAGGATGCAGCAGCGAAGTGCGATTCGTGCCAAGCTGAATACCTCTGCGAAAGCATAGCCGTCGCTGGGAAATCAGAGTCTGTTCTGTGGGCTGCTGTTGCTGCTTGCCTTAGCCTAGTATTATCAGCATGGCGGGAGAAACCCGCATTAAGCGAAAGACTCTTTGCACGGGCATCCCCTCTAGGAACGCACAGCATTCTTTGGGAAATCAGAGTCGGGTGTGTTGGATGCTGCGGGTTCCTTGCCAGAGCTTGTCTCCACATCATGGTGTAATAAACCCGCATGGAGCGAAATCCTCTATGCCTGGGCATCCCCTCTGCCTGAGAGAGAACCGTGCTTGCGCCTGTGGAAAGAGCCTTAAGGAAAGGGACATGTCTGTCACTGGGCTCCACAGGAGCCTGTCTTGGGAAAATGCAGCACGCTGCCCCAGGAGAAGAGAAGGAGCCCTTGGCCTTGGGGTCGGGAAACGGTCGTGAAGCTGGAGAGCCGGCCCTGGCAGGAACAGCGGGCCTGTGGCAAGACAAGTGTCACCCGCTCCCTGTGCAGAGAGACGAAGCCTGGCTGCTAAGGAGACATGAGGGGACGATTGGGCAAGGGAGCGTGCTCCAATCTGAGGAAGGAGTCCGAGAAGGAAGGCCTTTCCTGTGCCTCTGGTCCCAAGGGGACAGCATCTCCTTTGCCACCAGTCCAGAGGGCAGAAGTGGGCTTGCCACCAAACTCCCGGCCCTGAACTCGCAGAATCACCTCCTGGAGGAATGGGCAATCAGATGCCGTCTTCCTCCAGGATGTGGCAGCATTGGCGGAGGCAGGGAGTGTCCCGGGGAAACAGGGACAGTTACCCATTACTCCCCATCCCAGGGCACGGGCGGTGTTGCAGTGATCCTCTCACGTCTCCTCAAGGATGGGGAAGGCACTGGCCTAGTCCCCTGTCCACCTGAACGCCAGAGCGAAAGGGCAGGCCTTGCCTATGCCGAGAGATGGCATTGTGAGCAGAGTGCCATCCTAGGCCACGCACGCTGCTGCAGGGTCGAGGCTGTGTCTGCTTAGTTCGGCTTAGCGAGGTGAACCCCGGGTGCGAACTTGGAGCCGAGGAAATCAAGGCCCAAGCGGCACCAGCTCTCCCGTGGCTCTTCTTCCCTGCCGCGACAGAGGGAACGACCAAAGCCTTGCAAAAGAAGGAGCAGTGAAGTGTGGATCGCGCCAAGCTGAAAACCTCTGCGAAAGCATAGCAGTCACTGGGAAATCAGAGTCGGTTCTGCGGGCTGCTTTTGTAGCTTGCCTTAGCCTAGTATTCGCAGCACGATGGGAGAAACCCGTAGAGAGCGAAAGCCCCTTTGCTGTGGCATCTCCTCTGGGAAAGCACAGCATTCGTTGTGAAATCAGAATCGGATGTGTGGGATGCTGCAGCTGAATGCCTGAGCTAGTCCCCGCAGAATGGTGGAAGATACCCGCATGGAGCGAAATCGTCTTTGCCCTAGCACCCCTTTGCCTAAGAGAAGCATGTTTGCACATCTGAAAGGGCCTTCAGGAAAGGGAAACGGCTGTCACCGCGCTCCCCAGAAACAAGTCTGGGGAAGGCACAGCACGCCGCCCCCAGAGAAGAGAAGGAGCCATTGGCCTTGGGGTCGGGAAACGGTCGGGAAGCAGAAGAGCCTGCCCTGGCAGGAACAGCAGGCCGGTGGCAAGACAAATGTCACCCGCTCCCTTTGCAGAGAGACAAAGCCTGGCTAATAAGGAGACATGAAGGGACGACTAGGGCAGGGACGCGTGCTCCACTCTGAGGAAGGAGTCTGGGCAGAAGGCAGGCCTGTCCTGTGCCTCTGGTCCCAAGGGGACAGCATCTCCTTGGGCAACTGTCCGTAGGGCAGACTTGGGCTAGCTACCTGGCGCCATACCCGGAACTCGCAGAAACAGCTCCCTCGAGAAATGCGCAGTCAGGTGCCATCTTCCTCCAAGATGTGACAGCATTGTGGGTGGCAGGGTGTGTGCCGGGAAAAGAGTGGGGACAATCCCCGAAAGCTCCCCATTCCAGTAACGGGCAGTGTTCAGGGATCCTGTCGCCTCTCCTCTCCTGTGAGGAAGACACTGACCTAGCCCGCGAATCCACCTGAGGGCCAGTGCCAAAGGCCAAAGTTGCCTACACCGGGAGATGGTAGTGTGCATAGAGTGCCATCCTAGGCAATGCACGCTGCTGCAGGGTTGTGGCTGTGTCTGCTTAGTTCACCCTGGCATGGGGAACTCAGGGCATCAACATGGAGTCCGGGAAAGCAAGGCCCAAGAGGCAGCAGCTCTCCCGCAGCTCTTCTTCCCTGCCGCTACAGAGCGAACAACCAAAGCCTTGCTGAGGAAGCAGCAGCGAAGTGCGATTCGTGCCAGGCTGAAAACCTCTGCGAAAGCATAGCAGTCGCTGGGAAATCAGAGTCTGTTCTGTGGGTTGCTGTTGCTGCTTGCCTTAGCCTAGTATTATCAGCATGGCGGGAGAAACCCGCATTAAGCGAAAGACTCTTTGCACGGGCATCCCCTCTAGGAACGCACAGCATTCTTTGGGAAATCAGAGTCGGGTGTGTGGGATGCTGCCGGTTCCTTGCCAGAGCTTGTCTCCACAGCATGGTGTAATAAACCCGCATGGAGCGAAATCCTCTATGCCTGGGCATCCCCTCTGCCTGAGAGAGAACCGTGCCTGCGCCTGTGGAAAGAGCCTTAAGGAAAGGGACATGTCTGTCACTGGGCTCCACAGGAGCCTGTCTTGGGAAAATGCAGCACGCTGCCCCAGGAGAAGAGAAGGAGCCCTTGGCCTTGGGGTCGGGAAACGGTCGTGAAGCTGGAGAGCCGGCCCTGGCAGGAACAGCGGGCCTGCGGCAAGACAAGTGTCACCCGCTCCCTGTGCAGAGAGACGAAGCCTGGCTGCTAAGGAGACATGAGGGGACGATTGGGCAAGGGAGCGTGCTCCAATCTGAGGAAGGAGTCCGAGAAGGAAGGCCTTTCCTGTGCCTCTGGTCCCAAGGGGACAGCATCTCCTTGGCCACCTGTCCAGAGGGCAGAAGTGGGCTTGCCACCAAACTCCCGGCCCTGAACTCGCAGAATCACCTCCTGGAGGAATGGGCAATCAGATGCCGTCTTCCTCCAGGATGTGGCAGCATTGGCGGAGGCAGGGAGTGTCCCGGGGAAACAGGGACAGTTACCCATTACTCCCCATCCCAGGGCACGGGCGGTGTTGCAGTGATCCTCTCACGTCTCCTCAAGGATGGGGAAGGCACTGGCCTAGTCCCCTGTCCACCTGAACGCCAGAGCGAAAGGGCAGGCCTTGCCTATGCCGAGAGATGGCATTGTGAGCAGAGTGCCATCCTAGGCCACGCACGCTGCTGCAGGGTCGAGGCTGTGTCTGCTTAGTTCGGCTTAGCGAGGTGAACCCCGGGTGCGAACTTGGAGCCGAGGAAATCAAGGCCCAAGCGGCACCAGCTCTCCCGTGGCTCTTCTTCCCTGCCGCGACAGAGGGAACGACCAGAGCCTTGCAAAAGAAGGAGCAGTGAAGTGTGGATCGCGCCAAGCTGAAAACCTCTGCGAAAGCATAGCAGTCACTGGGAAATCAGAGTCGGTTCTGCGGGCTGCTTTTGTAGCTTGCCTTAGCCTAGTATTCGCAGCACGATGGGAGAAACCCGTAGAGAGCGAAAGCCCCTTTGCTGTGGCATCTCCTCTGGGAAAGCACAGCATTCGTTGTGAAATCAGAATCGGATGTGTGGGATGCTGCAGCTGAATGCCTGAGCTAGTCCCCGCAGAATGGTGGAAGATACCCGCATGGAGCGAAATCCTCTTTGCCCTAGCACCCCTTTGCCTAAGAGAAGCATGGTTGCACATCTGAAAGGGCCTTCAGGAAAGGGAAACGGCTGTCACCGCGCTCCCCAGAAACAAGTCTGGGGAAGGCACAGCACGCCGCCCCCAGAGAAGAGAAGGAGCCATTGGCCTTGGGGTCGGGAAACGGTCGGGAAGCAGAAGAGCCTGCCCTGGCAGGAACAGCAGGCCGGTGGCAAGACAAATGTCACCCGCTCCCTTTGCAGAGAGACAAAGCCTGGCTAATAAGGAGACATGAAGGGACGACTAGGGCAGGGACGCGTGCTCCACTCTGAGGAAGGAGTCTGGGCAGAAGGCAGGCCTGTCCTGTGCCTCTGGTCCCAAGGGGACAGCATCTCCTTGGGCAACTGTCCGTAGGGCAGACTTGGGCTAGCTACCTGGCGCCATACCCGGAACTCGCAGAAACAGCTCCCTCGAGAAATGCGCAGTCAGGTGCCATCTTCCTCCAAGATGTGACAGCATTGTGGGTGGCAGGGTGTGTGCCGGGAAAAGAGTGGGGACAATCCCCGAAAGCTCCCCATTCCAGTAACGGGCAGTGTTCAGGGATCCTGTCGCCTCTCCTCTCCTGTGAGGAAGACACTGACCTAGCCCGCGAATCCACCTGAGGGCCAGTGCCAAAGGCCAAAGTTGCCTACACCGGGAGATGGTAGTGTGCATAGAGTGCCATCCTAGGCAATGCACGCTGCTGCAGGGTTGTGGCTGTGTCTGCTTAGTTCACCCTGGCATGGGGAACCCAGGGCATCAACATGGAGTCCGGGAAAGCAAGGCCCAAGAGGCAGCAGCTCTCCCGCAGCTCTTCTTCCCTGCCGCTACAGAGCGAACAACCAAAGCCTTGCTGAGGAAGCAGCAGCGAAGTGCGATTCGTGCCAGGCTGAAAACCTCTGCGAAAGCATAGCAGTCGCTGGGAAATCAGAGTCTGTTCTGTGGGTTGCTGTTGCTGCTTGCCTTAGCCTAGTATTATCAGCATGGCGGGAGAAACCCGCATTAAGCGAAAGACTCTTGGCACGGGCATCCCCTCTAGGAACGCACAGCATTCTTTGGGAAATCAGAGTCGGGTGTGTGGGATGCTGCCTCTTCCTTGCCAGAGCTTGTCTCCACAGCATGGTGTAATAAACCCGCAAGGAGCGAAATCCTCTATGCCTGGGCATCCCCTCTGCCTGAGAGAGAACCGTGCCTGCGCCTGTGGAAAGAGCCTTAAGGAAAGGGACATGTCTGTCACTGGGCTCCACAGGAGCCTGTCTTGGGAAAATGCAGCACGCTGCCCCAGGAGAAGAGAAGGAGCCCTTGGCCTTGGGGTCGGGAAACGGTCGTGAAGCTGGAGAGCCGGCCCTGGCAGGAACAGCGGGCCTGCGGCAAGACAAGTGTCACCCGCTCCCTGTGCAGAGAGACGAAGCCTGGCTGCTAAGGAGACATGAGGGGACGATTGGGCAAGGGAGCGTGCTCCAATCTGAGGAAGGAGTCCGAGAAGGAAGGCCTTTCCTGTGCCTCTGGTCCCAAGGGGACAGCATCTCCTTGGCCACCAGTCCAGAGGGCAGAAGTGGGCTTGCCACCAAACTCCCGGCCCTGAACTCGCAGAATCACCTCCTGGAGGAATGGGCAATCAGATGCCGTCTTCCTCCAGGATGTGGCAGCATTGGCGGAGGCAGGGAGTGTCCCGGGGAAACAGGGACAGTTACCCATTACTCCCCATCCCAGGGCACGGGCGGTGTTGCAGTGATCCTCTCACGTCTCCTCAAGGATGGGGAAGGCACTGGCCTAGTCCCCTGTCCACCTGAACGCCAGAGCGAAAGGGCAGGCCTTGCCTATGCCGAGAGATGGCATTGTGAGCAGAGTGCCATCCTAGGCCACGCACGCTGCTGCAGGGTCGAGGCTGTGTCTGCTTAGTTCGGCTTAGCGAGGTGAACCCCGGGTGCGAACTTGGAGCCGAGGAAATCAAGGCCCAAGCGGCACCAGCTCTCCCGTGGCTCTTCTTCCCTGCCGCGACAGAGGGAACGACCAGAGCCTTGCAAAAGAAGGAGCAGTGAAGTGTGGATCGCGCCAAGCTGAAAACCTCTGCGAAAGCATAGCAGTCACTGGGAAATCAGAGTCGGTTCTGCGGGCTGCTTTTGTAGCTTGCCTTAGCCTAGTATTCGCAGCACGATGGGAGAAACCCGTAGAGAGCGAAAGCCCCTTTGCTGTGGCATCTCCTCTGGGAAAGCACAGCATTCGTTGTGAAATCAGAATCGGATGTGTGGGATGCTGCAGCTGAATGCCTGAGCTAGTCCCCGCAGAATGGTGGAAGATACCCGCATGGAGCGAAATCGTCTTTGCCCTAGCACCCCTTTGCCTAAGAGAAGCATGGTTGCACATCTGAAAGGGCCTTCAGGAAAGGGAAACGGCTGTCACCGCGCTCCCCAGAAACAAGTCTGGGGAAGGCACAGCACGCCGCCCCCAGAGAAGAGAAGGAGCCATTGGCCTTGGGGTCGGGAAACGGTCGGGAAGCAGAAGAGCCTGCCCTGGCAGGAACAGCAGGCCGGTGGCAAGACAAATGTCACCCGCTCCCTTTGCAGAGAGACAAAGCCTGGCTAATAAGGAGACATGAAGGGACGACTAGGGCAGGGACGCGTGCTCCACTCTGAGGAAGGAGTCTGGGCAGAAGGCAGGCCTGTCCTGTGCCTCTGGTCCCAAGGGGACAGCTTCTCCTTGGGCAACTGTCCGTAGGGCAGACTTGGGCTAGCTACCTGGCGCCATACCCGGAACTCGCAGAAACAGCTCCCTCGAGAAATGCGCAGTCAGGTGCCATCTTCCTCCAAGATGTGACAGCATTGTGGGTGGCAGGGTGTGTGCCGGGAAAAGAGTGGGGACAATCCCCGAAAGCTCCCCATTCCAGTAACGGGCAGTGTTCAGGGATCCTGTCGCCTCTCCTCTCCTGTGAGGAAGACACTGACCTAGCCCGCGAATCCACCTGAGGGCCAGTGCCAAAGGCCAAAGTTGCCTACACCGGGAGATGGTAGTGTGCATAGAGTGCCATCCTAGGCAATGCACGCTGCTGCAGGGTTGTGGCTGTGTCTGCTTAGTTCACCCTGGCATGGGGAACCCAGGGCATCAACATGGAGTCCGGGAAAGCAAGGCCCAAGAGGCAGCAGCTCTCCCGCAGCTCTTCTTCCCTGCCGCTACAGAGCGAACAACGAAAGCCTTGCTGAGGAAGCAGCAGCGAAGTGCGATTCGTGCCAGGCTGAAAACCTCTGCGAAAGCATAGCAGTCGCTGGGAAATCAGAGTCTGTTCTGTGGGTTGCTGTTGCTGCTTGCCTTAGCCTAGTATTATCAGCATGGCGGGAGAAACCCGCATTAAGCGAAAGACTCTTTGCACGGGCATCCCCTCTAGGAACGCACAGCATTCTTTGGGAAATCAGAGTCGGGTGTGTGGGATGCTGCCGGTTCCTTGCCAGAGCTTGTCTCCACAGCATGGTGTAATAAACCCGCATGGAGCGAAATCCTCTATGCCTGGGCATCCCCTCTGCCTGAGAGAGAACCGTGCCTGCGCCTGTGGAAAGAGCCTTAAGGAAAGGGACATGTCTGTCACTGGGCTCCACAGGAGCCTGTCTTGGGAAAATGCAGCACGCTGCCCCAGGAGAAGAGAAGGAGCCCTTGGCCTTGGGGTCGGGAAACGGTCGTGAAGCTGGAGAGCCGGCCCTGGCAGGAACAGCGGGCCTGCGGCAAGACAAGTGTCACCCGCTCCCTGTGCAGAGAGACGAAGCCTGGCTGCTAAGGAGACATGAGGGGACGATTGGGCAAGGGAGCGTGCTCCAATCTGAGGAAGGAGTCCGAGAAGGAAGGCCTTTCCTGTGCCTCTGGTCCCAAGGGGACAGCATCTCCTTGGCCACCAGTCCAGAGGGCAGAAGTGGGCTTGCCACCAAACTCCCGGCCCTGAACTCGCAGAATCACCTCCTGGAGGAATGGGCAATCAGATGCCGTCTTCCTCCAGGATGTGGCAGCATTGGCGGAGGCAGGGAGTGTCCCGGGGAAACAGGGACAGTTACCCATTACTCCCCATCCCAGGGCACGGGCGGTGTTGCAGTGATCCTCTCACGTCTCCTCAAGGATGGGGAAGGCACTGGCCTAGTCCCCTGTCCACCTGAACGCCAGAGCGAAAGGGCAGGCCTTGCCTATGCCGAGAGATGGCATTGTGAGCAGAGTGCCATCCTAGGCCACGCACGCTGCTGCAGGGTCGAGGCTGTGTCTGCTTAGTTCGGCTTAGCGAGGTGAACCCCGGGTGCGAACTTGGAGCCGAGGAAATCAAGGCCCAAGCGGCACCAGCTCTCCCGTGGCTCTTCTTCCCTGCCGCGACAGAGGGAACGACCAGAGCCTTGCAAAAGAAGGAGCAGTGAAGTGTGGATCGCGCCAAGCTGAAAACCTCTGCGAAAGCATAGCAGTCACTGGGAAATCAGAGTCGGTTCTGCGGGCTGCTTTTGTAGCTTGCCTTAGCCTAGTATTCGCAGCACGATGGGAGAAACCCGTAGAGAGCGAAAGCCCCTTTGCTGTGGCATCTCCTCTGGGAAAGCACAGCATTCGTTGTGAAATCAGAATCGGATGTGTGGGATGCTGCAGCTGAATGCCTGAGCTAGTCCCCGCAGAATGGTGGAAGATACCCGCATGGAGCGAAATCGTCTTTGCCCTAGCACCCCTTTGCCTAAGAGAAGCATGGTTGCACATCTGAAAGGGCCTTCAGGAAAGGGAAACGGCTGTCACCGCGCTCCCCAGAAACAAGTCTGGGGAAGGCACAGCACGCCGCCCCCAGAGAAGAGAAGGAGCCATTGGCCTTGGGGTCGGGAAACGGTCGGGAAGCAGAAGAGCCTGCCCTGGCAGGAACAGCAGGCCGGTGGCAAGACAAATGTCACCCGCTCCCTTTGCAGAGAGACAAAGCCTGGCTAATAAGGAGACATGAAGGGACGACTAGGGCAGGGACGCGTGCTCCACTCTGAGGAAGGAGTCTGGGCAGAAGGCAGGCCTGTCCTGTGCCTCTGGTCCCAAGGGGACAGCTTCTCCTTGGGCAACTGTCCGTAGGGCAGACTTGGGCTAGCTACCTGGCGCCATACCCGGAACTCGCAGAAACAGCTCCCTCGAGAAATGCGCAGTCAGGTGCCATCTTCCTCCAAGATGTGACAGCATTGTGGGTGGCAGGGTGTGTGCCGGGAAAAGAGTGGGGACAATCCCCGAAAGCTCCCCATTCCAGTAACGGGCAGTGTTCAGGGATCCTGTCGCCTCTCCTCTCCTGTGAGGAAGACACTGACCTAGCCCGCGAATCCACCTGAGGGCCAGTGCCAAAGGCCAAAGTTGCCTACACCGGGAGATGGTAGTGTGCATAGAGTGCCATCCTAGGCAATGCACGCTGCTGCAGGGTTGTGGCTGTGTCTGCTTAGTTCACCCTGGCATGGGGAACCCAGGGCATCAACATGGAGTCCGGGAAAGCAAGGCCCAAGAGGCAGCAGCTCTCCCGCAGCTCTTCTTCCCTGCCGCTACAGAGCGAACAACGAAAGCCTTGCTGAGGAAGCAGCAGCGAAGTGCGATTCGTGCCAGGCTGAAAACCTCTGCGAAAGCATAGCAGTCGCTGGGAAATCAGAGTCTGTTCTGTGGGTTGCTGTTGCTGCTTGCCTTAGCCTAGTATTATCAGCATGGCGGGAGAAACCCGCATTAAGCGAAAGACTCTTTGCACGGGCATCCCCTCTAGGAACGCACAGCATTCTTTGGGAAATCAGAGTCGGGTGTGTGGGATGCTGCCGGTTCCTTGCCAGAGCTTGTCTCCACAGCATGGTGTAATAAACCCGCATGGAGCGAAATCCTCTATGCCTGGGCATCCCCTCTGCCTGAGAGAGAACCGTGCCTGCGCCTGTGGAAAGAGCCTTAAGGAAAGGGACATGTCTGTCACTGGGCTCCACAGGAGCCTGTCTTGGGAAAATGCAGCACGCTGCCCCAGGAGAAGAGAAGGAGCCCTTGGCCTTGGGGTCGGGAAACGGTCGTGAAGCTGGAGAGCCGGCCCTGGCAGGAACAGCGGGCCTGCGGCAAGACAAGTGTCACCCGCTCCCTGTGCAGAGAGACGAAGCCTGGCTGCTAAGGAGACATGAGGGGACGATTGGGCAAGGGAGCGTGCTCCAATCTGAGGAAGGAGTCCGAGAAGGAAGGCCTTTCCTGTGCCTCTGGTCCCAAGGGGACAGCATCTCCTTGGCCACCTGTCCAGAGGGCAGAAGTGGGCTTGCCACCAAACTCCCGGCCCTGAACTCGCAGAATCACCTCCTGGAGGAATGGGCAATCAGATGCCGTCTTCCTCCAGGATGTGGCAGCATTGGCGGAGGCAGGGAGTGTCCCGGGGAAACAGGGACAGTTACCCATTACTCCCCATCCCAGGGCACGGGCGGTGTTGCAGTGATCCTCTCACGTCTCCTCAAGGATGGGGAAGGCACTGGCCTAGTCCCCTGTCCACCTGAACGCCAGAGCGAAAGGGCAGGCCTTGCCTATGCCGAGAGATGGCATTGTGAGCAGAGTGCCATCCTAGGCCACGCACGCTGCTGCAGGGTCGAGGCTGTGTCTGCTTAGTTCGGCTTAGCGAGGTGAACCCCGGGTGCGAACTTGGAGCCGAGGAAATCAAGGCCCAAGCGGCACCAGCTCTCCCGTGGCTCTTCTTCCCTGCCGCGACAGAGGGAACGACCAGAGCCTTGCAAAAGAAGGAGCAGTGAAGTGTGGATCGCGCCAAGCTGAAAAACTCTGCGAAAGCATAGCAGTCACTGGGAAATCAGAGTCGGTTCTGCGGGCTGCTTTTGTAGCTTGCCTTAGCCTAGTATTCGCAGCACGATGGGAGAAACCCGTAGAGAGCGAAAGCCCCTTTGCTGTGGCATCTCCTCCGGGAAAGCACAGCATTCGTTGTGAAATCAGAATCGGATGTGTGGGATGCTGCAGCTGAATGCCTGAGCTAGTCCCCGCAGAATGGTGGAAGATACCCGCATGGAGCGAAATCCTCTTTGCCCTAGCACCCCTTTGCCTAAGAGAAGCATGGTTGCACATCTGAAAGGGCCTTCAGGAAAGGGAAACGGCTGTCACCGCGCTCCCCAGAAACAAGTCTGGGGAAGGCACAGCACGCCGCCCCCAGAGAAGAGAAGGAGCCATTGGCCTTGGGGTCGGGAAACGGTCGGGAAGCAGAAGAGCCTGCCCTGGCAGGAACAGCAGGCCGGTGGCAAGACAAATGTCACCCGCTCCCTTTGCAGAGAGACAAAGCCTGGCTAATCAGGAGACATGAAGGGACGACTAGGGCAGGGACGCGTGCTCCACTCTGAGGAAGGAGTCTGGGCAGAAGGCAGGCCTGTCCTGTGCCTCTGGTCCCAAGGGGACAGCATCTCCTTGGGCAACTGTCCGTAGGGCAGACTTGGGCTAGCTACCTGGCGCCATACCCGGAACTCGCAGAAACAGCTCCCTCGAGAAATGCGCAGTCAGGTGCCATCTTCCTCCAAGATGTGACAGCATTGTGGGTGGCAGGGTGTGTGCCGGGAAAAGAGTGGGGACAATCCCCGAAAGCTCCCCATTCCAGTAACGGGCAGTGTTCAGGGATCCTGTCGCCTCTCCTCTCCTGTGAGGAAGACACTGACCTAGCCCGCGAATCCACCTGAGGGCCAGTGCCAAAGGCCAAAGTTGCCTACACCGGGAGATGGTAGTGTGCATAGAGTGCCATCCTAGGCAATGCACGCTGCTGCAGGGTTGTGGCTGTGTCTGCTTAGTTCACCCTGGCATGGGGAACCCAGGGCATCAACATGGAGTCCGGGAAAGCAAGGCCCAAGAGGCAGCAGCTCTCCCGCAGCTCTTCTTCCCTGCCGCTACAGAGCGAACAACCAAAGCCTTGCTGAGGAAGCAGCAGCGAAGTGCGATTCGTGCCAGGCTGAAAACCTCTGCGAAAGCATAGCAGTCGCTGGGAAATCAGAGTCTGTTCTGTGGGTTGCTGTTGCTGCTTGCCTTAGCCTAGTATTATCAGCATGGCGGGAGAAACCCGCATTAAGCGAAAGACTCTTGGCACGGGCATCCCCTCTAGGAACGCACAGCATTCTTTGGGAAATCAGAGTCGGGTGTGTGGGATGCTGCCGGTTCCTTGCCAGAGCTTGTCTCCACAGCATGGTGTAATAAACCCGCATGGAGCGAAATCCTCTATGCCTGGGCATCCCCTCTGCCTGAGAGAGAACCGTGCCTGCGCCTGTGGAAAGAGCCTTAAGGAAAGGGACATGTCTGTCACTGGGCTCCACAGGAGCCTGTCTTGGGTAAATGCAGCACGCTGCCCCAGGAGAAGAGAAGGAGCCCTTGGCCTTGGGGTCGGGAAACGTTCGTGAAGCTGGAGAGCCGGCCCTGGCAGGAACAGCGGGCCTGCGGCAAGACAAGTGTCACCCGCTCCCTGTGCAGAGAGACGAAGCCTGGCTGCTAAGGAGACATGAGGGGACGATTGGGCAAGGGAGCGTGCTCCAATCTGAGGAAGGAGTCCGAGAAGGAAGGCCTTTCCTGTGCCTCTGGTCCCAAGGGGACAGCATCTCCTTGGCCACCTGTCCAGAGGGCAGAAGTGGGCTTGCCACCAAACTCCCGGCCCTGAACTCGCAGAATCACCTCCTGGAGGAATGGGCAATCAGATGCCGTCTTCCTCCAGGATGTGGCAGCATTGGCGGAGGCAGGGAGTGTCCTGGGGAAACAGGGACAGTTACCCATTACTCCACATCCCAGGGCACGGGCGGTGTTGCAGTGATCCTCTCACGTCTCCTCAAGGATGGGGAAGGCACTGGCCTAGTCCCCTGTCCACCTGAACGCCAGAGCGAAAGGGCAGGCCTTGCCTATGCCGAGAGATGGCATTGTGAGCAGAGTGCCATCCTAGGCCACGCACGCTGCTGCAGGTTCGAGGCTGTGTCTGCTTAGTTCGGCTTAGCGAGGTGAACCCCGGGTGCGAGCTTGAAGCCGAGGAAATCAAGGCCCAAGCGGCACCAGCTCTCCCGTGGCTCTTCTTCCCTGCCGCGACAGAGGGAACGACCAAAGCCTTGCAAAAGAAGGAGCAGTGAAGTGTGGATCGCGCCAAGCTGAAAACCTCTGCGAAAGCATAGCAGTCACTGGGAAATCAGAGTCGGTTCTGCGGGCTGCTTTTGTAGCTTGCCTTAGCCTAGTATTCGTTCGCAGCACGATGGGAGAAACCCGTAGAGAGCGAAAGCCCCTTTGCTGTGGCATCTCCTCTGGGAAAGCACAGCATTCGTTGTGAAATCAGAATCGGATGTGTGGGATGCTGCAGCTGAATGCCTGAGCTAGTCTCCGCAGAATGGTTGAAGATACACACATGGAGCGAAATCCTCTTTGCCCTAGCACCCCTTTGCCTAAGAGAAGCATGTTTGCACATCTGAAAGGGCCTTCAGGAAAGGGAAACGGCTGTCACCGCGCTCCCCAGAAACAAGTCTGGGGAAGGCACAGCACGCCGCCCCCAGAGAAGAGAAGGAGCCATTGGCCTTGGGGTCGGGAAACGGTCGGGAAGCAGAAGAGCCTGCCCTGACAGGAACAGCAGGCCGGTGGCAAGACAAATGTCACCCGCTCCCTTTGCAGAGAGACAAAGCCTGGCTAATAAGGAGACATGAAGGGACGACTAGGGCAGGGACGCGTGCTCCACTCTGAGGAAGGAGTCTGGGCAGAAGGCAGGCCTGTCCTGTGCCTCTGGTCCCAAGGGGACAGCATCTCCTTGGGCAACTGTCCGTAGGGCAGACTTGGGCTAGCTACCTGGCGCCATACCCGGAACTCGCAGAAACAGCTCCCTCGAGAAATGCGCAGTCAGGTGCCATCTTCCTCCAAGATGTGACAGCATTGTGGGTGGCAGGGTGTGTGCCGGGAAAAGAGTGGGGACAATCCCCGAAAGCTCCCCATTCCAGTAACGGGCAGTGTTCAGGGATCCTGTCGCCTCTCCTCTCCTGTGAGGAAGACACTGACCTAGCCCGCGAATCCACCTGAGGGCCAGTGCCAAAGGCCAAAGTTGCCTACACCGGGAGATGGTAGTGTGCATAGAGTGCCATCCTAGGCAATGCACGCTGCTGCAGGGTTGTGGCTGTGTCTGCTTAGTTCACCCTGGCATGGGGAACCCAGGGCATCAACATGGAGTCCGGGAAAGCAAGGCCCAAGAGGCAGCAGCTCTCCCGCAGCTCTTCTTCCCTGCCGCTACAGAGCGAACAACCAAAGCCTTGCTGAGGAAGCAGCAGCGAAGTGCGATTCGTGCCAGGCTGAAAACCTCTGCGAAAGCATAGCAGTCGCTGGGAAATCAGAGTCTGTTCTGTGGGTTGCTGTTGCTGCTTGCCTTAGCCTAGTATTATCAGCATGGCGGGAGAAACCCGCATTAAGCGAAAGACTCTTTGCACGGGCATCCCCTCTAGGAACGCAGAGCATTCTTTGGGAAATCAGAGTCGGGTGTGTGGGATGCTGCCGGTTCCTTGCCAGAGCTGTCTCCACAGCATGGTGTAATAAACCCGCATGGAGCGAAATCCTCATTGCCTGGGCATCCCCTCTGCCTGAGAGAGAACCGTGCCTGCGCCTGTGGAAAGAGCCTTAAGGAAAGGGACATGTCTGTCACTGGGCTCCACAGGAGCCTGTCTTGGGAAAATGCAGCACGCTGCCCCAGGAGAAGAGAAGGAGCCCTTGGCCTTGGGGTCGGGAAACGGTCGTGAAGCTGGAGAGCCGGCCCTGGCAGGAACAGCGGGCCTGCGGCAAGACAAGTGTCACCCGCTCCCTGTGCAGAGAGACGAAGCCTGGCTGCTAAGGAGACATGAGGGGACGATTGGGCAAGGGAGCGTGCTCCAATCTGAGGAAGGAGTCCGAGAAGGAAGGCCTTTCCTGTGCCTCTGGTCCCAAGGGGACAGCATCTCCTTGGCCACCTGTCCAGAGGGCAGAAGTGGGCTTGCCACCAAACTCCCGGCCCTGAACTCGCAGAATCACCTCCTGGAGGAATGGGCAATCAGATGCCGTCTTCCTCCAGGATGTGGCAGCATTGGCGGAGGCAGGGAGTGTCCCGGGGAAACATGGACAGTTACCCATTACTCCCCATCCCAGGGCACGGGCGGTGTTGCAGTGATCCTCTCACGTCTCCTCAAGGATGGGGAAGGCACTGGCCTAGTCCCCTGTCCACCTGAACGCCAGAGCGAAAGGGCAGGCCTTGCCTATGCCGAGAGATGGCATTGTGAGCAGAGTGCCATCCTAGGCCACGCACGCTGCTGCAGGGTCGAGGCTGTGTCTGCTTAGTTCGGCTTAGCGAGGTGAACCCCGGGTGCGAACTTGGAGCCGAGGAAATCAAGGCCCAAGCGGCACCAGCTCTCCCGTGGCTCTTCTTCCCTGCCGCGACAGAGGGAACGACCAAAGCCTTGCAAAAGAAGGAGCAGTGAAGTGTGGATCGCGCCAAGCTGAAAACCTCTGCGAAAGCATAGCAGTCACTGGGAAATCAGAGTCGGTTCTGCGGGCTGCTTTTGTAGCTTGCCTTAGCCTAGTATTCGTTCGCAGCACGATGGGAGAAACCCGTAGAGAGCGAAAGCCCCTTTGCTGTGGCATCTCCTCTGGGAAAGCACAGCATTCGTTGTGAAATCAGAATCGGATGTGTGGGATGCTGCAGCTGAATGCCTGAGCTAGTCCCCCCAGAATGGTGGAAGATACCCGCATGGAGCGAAATCCTCTTTGCCCTAGCACCCCTTTGCCTAAGAGAAGCATGGTTGCACATCTGAAAGGGCCTTCAGGAAAGGGAAACGGCTGTCACCGCGCTCCCCAGAAACAAGTCTGGGGAAGGCACAGCACGCCGCCCCCAGAGAAGAGAAGGAGCCATTGGCCTTGGGGTCGGGAAACGGTCGGGAAGCAGAAGAGCCTGCCCTGGCAGGAACAGCAGGCCGGTGGCAAGACAAATGTCACCCGCTCCCTTTGCAGAGAGACAAAGCCTGGCTAATAAGGAGACATGAAGGGACGACTAGGGCAGGGACGCGTGCTCCACTCTGAGGAAGGAGTCTGGGCAGAAGGCAGGCCTGTCCTGTGCCTCTGGTCCCAAGGGGACAGCATCTCCTTGGGCAACTGTCCGTAGGGCAGACTTGGGCTAGCTACCTGGCGCCATACCCGGAACTCGCAGAAACAGCTCCCTCGAGAAATGCGCAGTCAGGTGCCATCTTCCTCCAAGATGTGACAGCATTGTGGGTGGCAGGGTGTGTGCCGGGAAAAGAGTGGGGACAATCCCCGAAAGCTCCCCATTCCAGTAACGGGCAGTGTTCAGGGATCCTGTCGCCTCTCCTCTCCTGTGAGGAAGACACTGACCTAGTCCGCGAATCCGCCTGAGGGCCAGTGCCAAAGGCCAAAGTTGCCTACACCGGGAGATGGTAGTGTGCAGAGAGTGCCATCCTAGGCAACGCACGCTGCTGCAGGGTTGTGGCTGTGTCTGCTTAGTTCACCCTGGCATGGTGAACCCAGGGCATCAACATGGAGTCCGGGAAAGCAAGGCCCAAGAGGCAGCAGCTCTCCCGCAGCTCTTCTATCCTGATGTGACAGAGCGAACAGCCAAAGCCTTGCTGAGGAAACAGCAGCGAAGTGCGGTTCGCGCCAAGGTGAAAACCTCTGCGAAAGCAGAGCAGTCGCTGGGAAATCAGAGTCTGTTCTGTGGGCTGCTGTTGCTGCTGGCCTTAGCCTAGTATTCGCAGCATGGCAGGAGAAACCCGCATAAAGCAAAAGCCTCTTTGCACTGGCACAACATCTGGGAAAGCACAGCATTCTTTGGGAAATCAGAGTCGGGTCTGTGGGATGCTGCCTGTTGCTTTCCAGAGCTAGTCTCCACAGCACGGTGTAATAAACCCGCATGGAGCGAAATCCTCTTTGCCTGGGCATCCCCTCTGCCTGAGAGAGAAGCATGGTTGCATATGTCTGTCACTGCGCTCCCTAGGAGCAAGTGTGGGGAAGGCGCAGCACGCCGTCCCTGGGGAAGAGAAGGAGCCCTTGGCCTTGGGGTCCGGAAACGCTCGGGAAGCAGGATAGCCTACCATGGCACGAACAGCAGGGCGGTGGCAAGACACGTGTCACCCGCTCCCTGTAAGGAGAGATGGAAGCCTGGCTGCTAAGGAGACATGAGGGGATGACTAGGGCAAGTGTGCGTGCTCCACTCTGAGGAAGGAGTCTGGGCAGATGGCAGGCCTGTGCTGTGCCTCAGGTCCCAAGGGGACAGCATCTCCTTGGCCACCTGTCCCAAGGGCAGACTTGGGCTTGCCACCAGGTGCCATAGCCGGAACTCGCAGAAACAACCCCATGGAGAAACCGGCAGTCAGAAGCCCTGTTCCACCAAGATGTGGCAGCGTTGTGGGTGGCAGGGGGTGTGCCGCGGAAGGAGTGGAGACAGTACCCCACAGTTCCCAATCCTAGTGCACGGGCCTTGTGCAGGGATCCTGTCGCCTCCTCTCTCCTGTGGTGAAGGCACTGGCCTAGACCCCGAGTCTGCCTGATCGCCGGAGAAACGGCAAAGCCTTACCTACGCCAGGAGATGGTAATAGGCATAGAGTGCCATGATAGGCCACGCACGTTGCTGCAGGGTTGTGTCTGTGTCTATTTGTTCGGCTTAGCAAGGTGAAACCCGGGCGCGATCTTGGAGCCCGGAAAAGCAACGTCCCAGAGGCACCAGCTCCCCCGCAGCTCTTCTTCCCTGCCGCTACAGAGCGAACAAACAAAGCCTTGCTGAGGAAGCAGCAGCGAAGTGCGATTCGTGCCAAGCTGAAAACCTCTGCGAAAGCATAGCCGTCGCTGGGAAATCAGAGTCTGTTCTGTGGGCTGCTGTTGCTGCTTGCCTTAGCCTAATATTATCAGCATGGCGGGAGAAACCCGCATTAAGCGAAAGACTCTTTGCACGGGCATCCCCTCTAGGAACGTACAGCATTCTTTGGGAAATCAGAGTCGGGTGTGTGGGATGCTGCCGGTTCCTTGCCAGAGCTTGTCTCCACAGCATGGTGTAATAAACCCGCATGGAGCGAAATCCTCTATGCCTGGGCATCCCCTCTGCCTGAGGGAGAACCGTGCCTGCGCCTGTGGAAAGAGCCTTAAGGAAAGGGACATGTCTGTCACTGGGCTCCACAGGAGCCTGTCTTGGGAAAATGCAGCACGCTGCCCCAGGAGAAGAGAAGGAGCCCTTGGCCTTGGGGTCGGGAAACGGTCGTGAAGCTGGAGAGCCGGCCCTGGCAGGAACAGCGGGCCTGTGGCAAGACAAGTGTCACCCGCTCCCTGTGCAGAGAGACGAAGCCTGGCTGCTAAGGAGACATGAGGGGACGATTGGGCAAGGGAGCGTGCTCCAATCTGAGGAAGGAGTCCGAGAAGGAAGGCCTTTCCTGTGCCTCTGGTCCCAAGGGGACAGCATCTCCTTGGCCACCTGTCCAGAGGGCAGAAGTGGGCTTGCCACCAAACTCCCGGCCCTGAACTCGCAGAATCACCTCCTGGAGGAATGGGCAATCAGATGCCGTCTTCCTCCAGGATGTGGCAGCATTGCCGGAGGCAGGGAGTGTCCCGGGGAAACAGGGACAGTTACCCATTACTCCCCATCCCAGGGCACGGGCGGTGTTGCAGTGATCCTCTCACGTCTCCTCAAGGATGGGGAAGGCACTGGCCTAGTCCCCTGTCCACCTGAACGCCAGAGCGAAAGGGCAGGCCTTGCCTATGCCGAGAGATGGCATTGTGAGCAGAGTGCCATCCTAGGCCACGCACGCTGCTGCAGGGTCGAGGCTGTGTCTGCTTAGTTCGGCTTAGCGAGGTGAACCCCGGGTGCGAACTTGGAGCCGAGGAAATCAAGGCCCAAGCGGCACCAGCTCTCCCGTGGCTCTTCTTCCCTGCCGCGACAGAGGGAACGACCAAAGCCTTGCAAAAGAAGGAGCAGTGAAGTGTGGATCGCGCCAAGCTGAAAACCTCTGCGAAAGCATAGCAGTCACTGGGAAATCAGAGTCGGTTCTGCGGGCTGCTTTTGTAGCTTGCCTTAGCCTAGTATTCGTTCGCAGCACGATGGGAGAAACCCGTAGAGAGCGAAAGCCCCTTTGCTGTGGCATCTCCTCTGGGAAAGCACAGCATTCGTTGTGAAATCAGAATCGGATGTGTGGGATGCTGCAGCTGAATGCCTGAGCTAGTCCCCGCAGAATGGTGGAAGATACCCTCATGGAGCGAAATCCTCTTTGCCCTAGCACCCCTTTGCCTAAGAGAAGCATGTTTGCACATCTGAAAGGGCCTTCAGGAAAGGGAAACGGCTGTCACCGCGCTCCCCAGAAACAAGTCTGGGGAAGGCACAGCACGCCGCCCCCAGAGAAGAGAAGGAGCCATTGGCCTTGGGGTCGGGAAACGGTCGGGAAGCAGAAGAGCCTGCCCTGGCAGGAACAGCAGGCCGGTGGCAAGACAAATGTCACCCGCTCCCTTTGCAGAGAGACAAAGCCTGGCTAATAAGGAGACATGAAGGGACTACTAGGGCAGGGACGCGTGCTCCACTCTGAGGAAGGAGTCTGGGCAGAAGGCAGGCCTGTCCTGTGCCTCTGGTCCCAAGGGGACAGCATCTCCTTGGGCAACTGTCCGTAGGGCAGACTTGGGCTAGCTACCTGGCGCCATACCCGGAACTCGCAGAAACAGCTCCCTCGAGAAATGCGCAGTCAGGTGCCATCTTCCTCCAAGATGTGACAGCATTGTGGGTGGCAGGGTGTGTGCCGGGAAAAGAGTGGGGACAATCCCCGAAAGCTCCCCATTCCAGTAACGGGCAGTGTTCAGGGATCCTGTCGCCTCTCCTCTCCTGTGAGGAAGACACTGACCTAGTCCGCGAATCCGCCTGAGGGCCAGTGCCAAAGGCCAAAGTTGCCTACACCGGGAGATGGTAGTGTGCAGAGAGTGCCATCCTAGGCAACGCACGCTGCTGCAGGGTTGTGGCTGTGTCTGCTTAGTTCACCCTGGCATGGTGAACCCAGGGCATCAACATGGAGTCCGGGAAAGCAAGGCCCAAGAGGCAGCAGCTCTCCCGCAGCTCTTCTATCCTGATGTGACAGAGCGAACAGCCAAAGCCTTGCTGAGGAAACAGCAGCGAAGTGCGGTTCGCGCCAAGGTGAAAACCTCTGCGAAAGCAGAGCAGTCGCTGGGAAATCAGAGTCTGTTCTGTGGGCTGCTGTTGCTGCTGGCCTTAGCCTAGTATTCGCAGCATGGCAGGAGAAACCCGCATAAAGCAAAAGCCTCTTTGCACTGGCACAACATCTGGGAAAGCACAGCATTCTTTGGGAAATCAGAGTCGGGTCTGTGGGATGCTGCCTGTTGCTTTCCAGAGCTAGTCTCCACAGCACGGTGTAATAAACCCGCATGGAGCGAAATCCTCTTTGCCTGGGCATCCCCTCTGCCTGAGAGAGAAGCATGGTTGCATATGTCTGTCACTGCGCTCCCTAGGAGCAAGTGTGGGGAAGGCGCAGCACGCCGTCCCTGGGGAAGAGAAGGAGCCCTTGGCCTTGGGGTCCGGAAACGCTCGGGAAGCAGGATAGCCTACCATGGCATGAACAGCAGGGCGGTGGCAAGACACGTGTCACCCGCTCCCTGTAAGGAGAGATGGAAGCCTGGCTGCTAAGGAGACATGAGGGGATGACTAGGGCAAGTGTGCGTGCTCCACTCTGAGGAAGGAGTCTGGGCAGAAGGCAGGCCTGTGCTGTGCCTCAGGTCCCAAGGGGACAGCATCTCCTTGGCCACCTGTCCCAAGGGCAGACTTGGGCTTGCCACCAGGTGCCATAGCCGGAACTCGCAGAAACAACCCCATGGAGAAACCGGCAGTCAGAAGCCCTGTTCCACCAAGATGTGGCAGCGTTGTGGGTGGCAGGGGGTGTGCCGCGGAAGGAGTGGAGACAGTACCCCACAGTTCCCAATCCTAGTGCACGGGCCTTGTGCAGGGATCCTGTCGCCTCCTCTCTCCTGTGGTGAAGGCACTGGCCTAGACCCCGAGTCTGCCTGATCGCCGGAGAAACGGCAAAGCCTTACCTACGCCAGGAGATGGTAATAGGCATAGAGTGCCATGATAGGCCACGCACGTTGCTGCAGGGTTGTGTCTGTGTCTATTTGTTCGGCTTAGCAAGGTGAAACCCGGGCGCGATCTTGGAGCCCGGAAAAGCAACGTCCCAGAGGCACCAGCTCCCCCGCAGCTCTTCTTCCCTGCCGCTACAGAGCGAACAAACAAAGCCTTGCTGAGGAAGCAGCAGCGAAGTGCGATTCGTGCCAAGCTGAAAACCTCTGCGAAAGCATAGCCGTCGCTGGGAAATCAGAGTCTGTTCTGTGGGCTGCTGTTGCTGCTTGCCTTAGCCTAATATTATCAGCATGGCGGGAGAAACCCGCATTAAGCGAAAGACTCTTTGCACGGGCATCCCCTCTAGGAACGTACAGCATTCTTTGGGAAATCAGAGTCGGGTGTGTGGGATGCTGCCGGTTCCTTGCCAGAGCTTGTCTCCACAGCATGGTGTAATAAACCCGCATGGAGCGAAATCCTCTATGCCTGGGCATCCCCTCTGCCTGAGGGAGAACCGTGCCTGCGCCTGTGGAAAGAGCCTTAAGGAAAGGGACATGTCTGTCACTGGGCTCCACAGGAGCCTGTCTTGGGAAAATGCAGCACGCTGCCCCAGGAGAAGAGAAGGAGCCCTTGGCCTTGGGGTCGGGAAACGGTCGTGAAGCTGGAGAGCCGGCCCTGGCAGGAACAGCGGGCCTGTGGCAAGACAAGTGTCACCCGCTCCCTGTGCAGAGAGACGAAGCCTGGCTGCTAAGGAGACATGAGGGGACGATTGGGCAAGGGAGCGTGCTCCAATCTGAGGAAGGAGTCCGAGAAGGAAGGCCTTTCCTGTGCCTCTGGTCCCAAGGGGACAGCATCTCCTTGGCCACCTGTCCAGAGGGCAGAAGTGGGCTTGCCACCAAACTCCCGGCCCTGAACTCGCAGAATCACCTCCTGGAGGAATGGGCAATCAGATGCCGTCTTCCTCCAGGATGTGGCAGCATTGCCGGAGGCAGGGAGTGTCCCGGGGAAACAGGGACAGTTACCCATTACTCCCCATCCCAGGGCACGGGCGGTGTTGCAGTGATCCTCTCACGTCTCCTCAAGGATGGGGAAGGCACTGGCCTAGTCCCCTGTCCACCTGAACGCCAGAGCGAAAGGGCAGGCCTTGCCTATGCCGAGAGATGGCATTGTGAGCAGAGTGCCATCCTAGGCCACGCACGCTGCTGCAGGGTCGAGGCTGTGTCTGCTTAGTTCGGCTTAGCGAGGTGAACCCCGGGTGCGAACTTGGAGCCGAGGAAATCAAGGCCCAAGCGGCACCAGCTCTCCCGTGGCTCTTCTTCCCTGCCGCGACAGAGGGAACGACCAAAGCCTTGCAAAAGAAGGAGCAGTGAAGTGTGGATCGCGCCAAGCTGAAAACCTCTGCGAAAGCATAGCAGTCACTGGGAAATCAGAGTCGGTTCTGCGGGCTGCTTTTGTAGCTTGCCTTAGCCTAGTATTCGTTCGCAGCACGATGGGAGAAACCCGTAGAGAGCGAAAGCCCCTTTGCTGTGGCATCTCCTCTGGGAAAGCACAGCATTCGTTGTGAAATCAGAATCGGATGTGTGGGATGCTGCAGCTGAATGCCTGAGCTAGTCCCCGCAGAATGGTGGAAGATACCCTCATGGAGCGAAATCCTCTTTGCCCTAGCACCCCTTTGCCTAAGAGAAGCATGTTTGCACATCTGAAAGGGCCTTCAGGAAAGGGAAACGGCTGTCACCGCGCTCCCCAGAAACAAGTCTGGGGAAGGCACAGCACGCCGCCCCCAGAGAAGAGAAGGAGCCATTGGCCTTGGGGTCGGGAAACGGTCGGGAAGCAGAAGAGCCTGCCCTGGCAGGAACAGCAGGCCGGTGGCAAGACAAATGTCACCCGCTCCCTTTGCAGAGAGACAAAGCCTGGCTAATAAGGAGACATGAAGGGACTACTAGGGCAGGGACGCGTGCTCCACTCTGAGGAAGGAGTCTGGGCAGAAGGCAGGCCTGTCCTGTGCCTCTGGTCCCAAGGGGACAGCATCTCCTTGGGCAACT
The DNA here is from genome assembly GCF_030435805.1 of Mustela lutreola. NCBI lineage: Eukaryota > Metazoa > Chordata > Mammalia > Carnivora > Mustelidae > Mustela > Mustela lutreola. The sequence goes on from NC_081295.1 coordinate 130,633,206, forward strand.
GTCCGTAGGGCAGACTTGGGCTAGCTACCTGGCGCCATACCCGGAACTCGCAGAAACAGCTCCCTCGAGAAATGCGCAGTCAGGTGCCATCTTCCTCCAAGATGTGACAGCATTGTGGGTGGCAGGGTGTGTGCCGGGAAAAGAGTGGGGACAATCCCCGAAAGCTCCCCATTCCAGTAACGGGCAGTGTTCAGGGATCCTGTCGCCTCTCCTCTCCTGTGAGGAAGACACTGACCTAGTCCGCGAATCCGCCTGAGGGCCAGTGCCAAAGGCCAAAGTTGCCTACACCGGGAGATGGTAGTGTGCAGAGAGTGCCATCCTAGGCAACGCACGCTGCTGCAGGGTTGTGGCTGTGTCTGCTTAGTTCACCCTGGCATGGTGAACCCAGGGCATCAACATGGAGTCCGGGAAAGCAAGGCCCAAGAGGCAGCAGCTCTCCCGCAGCTCTTCTATCCTGATGTGACAGAGCGAACAGCCAAAGCCTTGCTGAGGAAACAGCAGCGAAGTGCGGTTCGCGCCAAGGTGAAAACCTCTGCGAAAGCAGAGCAGTCGCTGGGAAATCAGAGTCTGTTCTGTGGGCTGCTGTTGCTGCTGGCCTTAGCCTAGTATTCGCAGCATGGCAGGAGAAACCCGCATAAAGCAAAAGCCTCTTTGCACTGGCACAACATCTGGGAAAGCACAGCATTCTTTGGGAAATCAGAGTCGGGTCTGTGGGATGCTGCCTGTTGCTTTCCAGAGCTAGTCTCCACAGCACGGTGTAATAAACCCGCATGGAGCGAAATCCTCTTTGCCTGGGCATCCCCTCTGCCTGAGAGAGAAGCATGGTTGCATATGTCTGTCACTGCGCTCCCTAGGAGCAAGTGTGGGGAAGGCGCAGCACGCCGTCCCTGGGGAAGAGAAGGAGCCCTTGGCCTTGGGGTCCGGAAACGCTCGGGAAGCAGGATAGCCTACCATGGCACGAACAGCAGGGCGGTGGCAAGACACGTGTCACCCGCTCCCTGTAAGGAGAGATGGAAGCCTGGCTGCTAAGGAGACATGAGGGGATGACTAGGGCAAGTGTGCGTGCTCCACTCTGAGGAAGGAGTCTGGGCAGAAGGCAGGCCTGTGCTGTGCCTCAGGTCCCAAGGGGACAGCATCTCCTTGGCCACCTGTCCCAAGGGCAGACTTGGGCTTGCCACCAGGTGCCATAGCCGGAACTCGCAGAAACAACCCCATGGAGAAACCGGCAGTCAGAAGCCCTGTTCCACCAAGATGTGGCAGCGTTGTGGGTGGCAGGGGGTGTGCCGCGGAAGGAGTGGAGACAGTACCCCACAGTTCCCAATCCTAGTGCACGGGCCTTGTGCAGGGATCCTGTCGCCTCCTCTCTCCTGTGGTGAAGGCACTGGCCTAGACCCCGAGTCTGCCTGATCGCCGGAGAAACGGCAAAGCCTTACCTACGCCAGGAGATGGTAATAGGCATAGAGTGCCATGATAGGCCACGCACGTTGCTGCAGGGTTGTGTCTGTGTCTATTTGTTCGGCTTAGCAAGGTGAAACCCGGGCGCGATCTTGGAGCCCGGAAAAGCAACGTCCCAGAGGCACCAGCTCCCCCGCAGCTCTTCTTCCCTGCCGCTACAGAGCGAACAAACAAAGCCTTGCTGAGGAAGCAGCAGCGAAGTGCGATTCGTGCCAAGCTGAAAACCTCTGCGAAAGCATAGCCGTCGCTGGGAAATCAGAGTCTGTTCTGTGGGCTGCTGTTGCTGCTTGCCTTAGCCTAATATTATCAGCATGGCGGGAGAAACCCGCATTAAGCGAAAGACTCTTTGCACGGGCATCCCCTCTAGGAACGTACAGCATTCTTTGGGAAATCAGAGTCGGGTGTGTGGGATGCTGCCGGTTCCTTGCCAGAGCTTGTCTCCACAGCATGGTGTAATAAACCCGCATGGAGCGAAATCCTCTATGCCTGGGCATCCCCTCTGCCTGAGGGAGAACCGTGCCTGCGCCTGTGGAAAGAGCCTTAAGGAAAGGGACATGTCTGTCACTGGGCTCCACAGGAGCCTGTCTTGGGAAAATGCAGCACGCTGCCCCAGGAGAAGAGAAGGAGCCCTTGGCCTTGGGGTCGGGAAACGGTCGTGAAGCTGGAGAGCCGGCCCTGGCAGGAACAGCGGGCCTGTGGCAAGACAAGTGTCACCCGCTCCCTGTGCAGAGAGACGAAGCCTGGCTGCTAAGGAGACATGAGGGGACGATTGGGCAAGGGAGCGTGCTCCAATCTGAGGAAGGAGTCCGAGAAGGAAGGCCTTTCCTGTGCCTCTGGTCCCAAGGGGACAGCATCTCCTTGGCCACCTGTCCAGAGGGCAGAAGTGGGCTTGCCACCAAACTCCCGGCCCTGAACTCGCAGAATCACCTCCTGGAGGAATGGGCAATCAGATGCCGTCTTCCTCCAGGATGTGGCAGCATTGCCGGAGGCAGGGAGTGTCCCGGGGAAACAGGGACAGTTACCCATTACTCCCCATCCCAGGGCACGGGCGGTGTTGCAGTGATCCTCTCACGTCTCCTCAAGGATGGGGAAGGCACTGGCCTAGTCCCCTGTCCACCTGAACGCCAGAGCGAAAGGGCAGGCCTTGCCTATGCCGAGAGATGGCATTGTGAGCAGAGTGCCATCCTAGGCCACGCACGCTGCTGCAGGGTCGAGGCTGTGTCTGCTTAGTTCGGCTTAGCGAGGTGAACCCCGGGTGCGAACTTGGAGCCGAGGAAATCAAGGCCCAAGCGGCACCAGCTCTCCCGTGGCTCTTCTTCCCTGCCGCGACAGAGGGAACGACCAAAGCCTTGCAAAAGAAGGAGCAGTGAAGTGTGGATCGCGCCAAGCTGAAAACCTCTGCGAAAGCATAGCAGTCACTGGGAAATCAGAGTCGGTTCTGCGGGCTGCTTTTGTAGCTTGCCTTAGCCTAGTATTCGTTCGCAGCACGATGGGAGAAACCCGTAGAGAGCGAAAGCCCCTTTGCTGTGGCATCTCCTCTGGGAAAGCACAGCATTCGTTGTGAAATCAGAATCGGATGTGTGGGATGCTGCAGCTGAATGCCTGAGCTAGTCCCCGCAGAATGGTGGAAGATACCCTCATGGAGCGAAATCCTCTTTGCCCTAGCACCCCTTTGCCTAAGAGAAGCATGTTTGCACATCTGAAAGGGCCTTCAGGAAAGGGAAACGGCTGTCACCGCGCTCCCCAGAAACAAGTCTGGGGAAGGCACAGCACGCCGCCCCCAGAGAAGAGAAGGAGCCATTGGCCTTGGGGTCGGGAAACGGTCGGGAAGCAGAAGAGCCTGCCCTGGCAGGAACAGCAGGCCGGTGGCAAGACAAATGTCACCCGCTCCCTTTGCAGAGAGACAAAGCCTGGCTAATAAGGAGACATGAAGGGACTACTAGGGCAGGGACGCGTGCTCCACTCTGAGGAAGGAGTCTGGGCAGAAGGCAGGCCTGTCCTGTGCCTCTGGTCCCAAGGGGACAGCATCTCCTTGGGCAACTGTCCGTAGGGCAGACTTGGGCTAGCTACCTGGCGCCATACCCGGAACTCGCAGAAACAGCTCCCTCGAGAAATGCGCAGTCAGGTGCCATCTTCCTCCAAGATGTGACAGCATTGTGGGTGGCAGGGTGTGTGCCGGGAAAAGAGTGGGGACAATCCCCGAAAGCTCCCCATTCCAGTAACGGGCAGTGTTCAGGGATCCTGTCGCCTCTCCTCTCCTGTGAGGAAGACACTGACCTAGTCCGCGAATCCGCCTGAGGGCCAGTGCCAAAGGCCAAAGTTGCCTACACCGGGAGATGGTAGTGTGCAGAGAGTGCCATCCTAGGCAACGCACGCTGCTGCAGGGTTGTGGCTGTGTCTGCTTAGTTCACCCTGGCATGGTGAACCCAGGGCATCAACATGGAGTCCGGGAAAGCAAGGCCCAAGAGGCAGCAGCTCTCCCGCAGCTCTTCTATCCTGATGTGACAGAGCGAACAGCCAAAGCCTTGCTGAGGAAACAGCAGCGAAGTGCGGTTCGCGCCAAGGTGAAAACCTCTGCGAAAGCAGAGCAGTCGCTGGGAAATCAGAGTCTGTTCTGTGGGCTGCTGTTGCTGCTGGCCTTAGCCTAGTATTCGCAGCATGGCAGGAGAAACCCGCATAAAGCAAAAGCCTCTTTGCACTGGCACAACATCTGGGAAAGCACAGCATTCTTTGGGAAATCAGAGTCGGGTCTGTGGGATGCTGCCTGTTGCTTTCCAGAGCTAGTCTCCACAGCACGGTGTAATAAACCCGCATGGAGCGAAATCCTCTTTGCCTGGGCATCCCCTCTGCCTGAGAGAGAAGCATGGTTGCATATGTCTGTCACTGCGCTCCCTAGGAGCAAGTGTGGGGAAGGCGCAGCACGCCGTCCCTGGGGAAGAGAAGGAGCCCTTGGCCTTGGGGTCCGGAAACGCTCGGGAAGCAGGATAGCCTACCATGGCACGAACAGCAGGGCGGTGGCAAGACACGTGTCACCCGCTCCCTGTAAGGAGAGATGGAAGCCTGGCTGCTAAGGAGACATGAGGGGATGACTAGGGCAAGTGTGCGTGCTCCACTCTGAGGAAGGAGTCTGGGCAGATGGCAGGCCTGTGCTGTGCCTCAGGTCCCAAGGGGACAGCATCTCCTTGGCCACCTGTCCCAAGGGCAGACTTGGGCTTGCCACCAGGTGCCATAGCCGGAACTCGCAGAAACAACCCCATGGAGAAACCGGCAGTCAGAAGCCCTGTTCCACCAAGATGTGGCAGCGTTGTGGGTGGCAGGGGGTGTGCCGCGGAAGGAGTGGAGACAGTACCCCACAGTTCCCAATCCTAGTGCACGGGCCTTGTGCAGGGATCCTGTCGCCTCCTCTCTCCTGTGGTGAAGGCACTGGCCTAGACCCCGAGTCTGCCTGATCGCCGGAGAAACGGCAAAGCCTTACCTACGCCAGGAGATGGTAATAGGCATAGAGTGCCATGATAGGCCACGCACGTTGCTGCAGGGTTGTGTCTGTGTCTATTTGTTCGGCTTAGCAAGGTGAAACCCGGGCGCGATCTTGGAGCCCGGAAAAGCAACGTCCCAGAGGCACCAGCTCCCCCGCAGCTCTTCTTCCCTGCCGCTACAGAGCGAACAAACAAAGCCTTGCTGAGGAAGCAGCAGCGAAGTGCGATTCGTGCCAAGCTGAAAACCTCTGCGAAAGCATAGCCGTCGCTGGGAAATCAGAGTCTGTTCTGTGGGCTGCTGTTGCTGCTTGCCTTAGCCTAATATTATCAGCATGGCGGGAGAAACCCGCATTAAGCGAAAGACTCTTTGCACGGGCATCCCCTCTAGGAACGTACAGCATTCTTTGGGAAATCAGAGTCGGGTGTGTGGGATGCTGCCGGTTCCTTGCCAGAGCTTGTCTCCACAGCATGGTGTAATAAACCCGCATGGAGCGAAATCCTCTATGCCTGGGCATCCCCTCTGCCTGAGGGAGAACCGTGCCTGCGCCTGTGGAAAGAGCCTTAAGGAAAGGGACATGTCTGTCACTGGGCTCCACAGGAGCCTGTCTTGGGAAAATGCAGCACGCTGCCCCAGGAGAAGAGAAGGAGCCCTTGGCCTTGGGGTCGGGAAACGGTCGTGAAGCTGGAGAGCCGGCCCTGGCAGGAACAGCGGGCCTGTGGCAAGACAAGTGTCACCCGCTCCCTGTGCAGAGAGACGAAGCCTGGCTGCTAAGGAGACATGAGGGGACGATTGGGCAAGGGAGCGTGCTCCAATCTGAGGAAGGAGTCCGAGAAGGAAGGCCTTTCCTGTGCCTCTGGTCCCAAGGGGACAGCATCTCCTTGGCCACCTGTCCAGAGGGCAGAAGTGGGCTTGCCACCAAACTCCCGGCCCTGAACTCGCAGAATCACCTCCTGGAGGAATGGGCAATCAGATGCCGTCTTCCTCCAGGATGTGGCAGCATTGCCGGAGGCAGGGAGTGTCCCGGGGAAACAGGGACAGTTACCCATTACTCCCCATCCCAGGGCACGGGCGGTGTTGCAGTGATCCTCTCACGTCTCCTCAAGGATGGGGAAGGCACTGGCCTAGTCCCCTGTCCACCTGAACGCCAGAGCGAAAGGGCAGGCCTTGCCTATGCCGAGAGATGGCATTGTGAGCAGAGTGCCATCCTAGGCCACGCACGCTGCTGCAGGGTCGAGGCTGTGTCTGCTTAGTTCGGCTTAGCGAGGTGAACCCCGGGTGCGAACTTGGAGCCGAGGAAATCAAGGCCCAAGCGGCACCAGCTCTCCCGTGGCTCTTCTTCCCTGCCGCGACAGAGGGAACGACCAAAGCCTTGCAAAAGAAGGAGCAGTGAAGTGTGGATCGCGCCAAGCTGAAAACCTCTGCGAAAGCATAGCAGTCACTGGGAAATCAGAGTCGGTTCTGCGGGCTGCTTTTGTAGCTTGCCTTAGCCTAGTATTCGTTCGCAGCACGATGGGAGAAACCCGTAGAGAGCGAAAGCCCCTTTGCTGTGGCATCTCCTCTGGGAAAGCACAGCATTCGTTGTGAAATCAGAATCGGATGTGTGGGATGCTGCAGCTGAATGCCTGAGCTAGTCCCCGCAGAATGGTGGAAGATACCCTCATGGAGCGAAATCCTCTTTGCCCTAGCACCCCTTTGCCTAAGAGAAGCATGTTTGCACATCTGAAAGGGCCTTCAGGAAAGGGAAACGGCTGTCACCGCGCTCCCCAGAAACAAGTCTGGGGAAGGCACAGCACGCCGCCCCCAGAGAAGAGAAGGAGCCATTGGCCTTGGGGTCGGGAAACGGTCGGGAAGCAGAAGAGCCTGCCCTGGCAGGAACAGCAGGCCGGTGGCAAGACAAATGTCACCCGCTCCCTTTGCAGAGAGACAAAGCCTGGCTAATAAGGAGACATGAAGGGACTACTAGGGCAGGGACGCGTGCTCCACTCTGAGGAAGGAGTCTGGGCAGAAGGCAGGCCTGTCCTGTGCCTCTGGTCCCAAGGGGACAGCATCTCCTTGGGCAACTGTCCGTAGGGCAGACTTGGGCTAGCTACCTGGCGCCATACCCGGAACTCGCAGAAACAGCTCCCTCGAGAAATGCGCAGTCAGGTGCCATCTTCCTCCAAGATGTGACAGCATTGTGGGTGGCAGGGTGTGTGCCGGGAAAAGAGTGGGGACAATCCCCGAAAGCTCCCCATTCCAGTAACGGGCAGTGTTCAGGGATCCTGTCGCCTCTCCTCTCCTGTGAGGAAGACACTGACCTAGTCCGCGAATCCGCCTGAGGGCCAGTGCCAAAGGCCAAAGTTGCCTACACCGGGAGATGGTAGTGTGCAGAGAGTGCCATCCTAGGCAACGCACGCTGCTGCAGGGTTGTGGCTGTGTCTGCTTAGTTCACCCTGGCATGGTGAACCCAGGGCATCAACATGGAGTCCGGGAAAGCAAGGCCCAAGAGGCAGCAGCTCTCCCGCAGCTCTTCTATCCTGATGTGACAGAGCGAACAGCCAAAGCCTTGCTGAGGAAACAGCAGCGAAGTGCGGTTCGCGCCAAGGTGAAAACCTCTGCGAAAGCAGAGCAGTCGCTGGGAAATCAGAGTCTGTTCTGTGGGCTGCTGTTGCTGCTGGCCTTAGCCTAGTATTCGCAGCATGGCAGGAGAAACCCGCATAAAGCAAAAGCCTCTTTGCACTGGCACAACATCTGGGAAAGCACAGCATTCTTTGGGAAATCAGAGTCGGGTCTGTGGGATGCTGCCTGTTGCTTTCCAGAGCTAGTCTCCACAGCACGGTGTAATAAACCCGCATGGAGCGAAATCCTCTTTGCCTGGGCATCCCCTCTGCCTGAGAGAGAAGCATGGTTGCATATGTCTGTCACTGCGCTCCCTAGGAGCAAGTGTGGGGAAGGCGCAGCACGCCGTCCCTGGGGAAGAGAAGGAGCCCTTGGCCTTGGGGTCCGGAAACGCTCGGGAAGCAGGATAGCCTACCATGGCACGAACAGCAGGGCGGTGGCAAGACACGTGTCACCCGCTCCCTGTAAGGAGAGATGGAAGCCTGGCTGCTAAGGAGACATGAGGGGATGACTAGGGCAGGGGTGCGTGCTCCACTCTGAGGAAGGAGTCTGGGCAGAAGTCAGGCCTGTCCTGTGCCTCAGGTCCCAAGGGGACAGCATCTCCTTGGCCACCTGTCCCAAGGGCAGACTTGGGCTTGCCACCAGGTGCCATACCCGGAACTCGCAGAAACAACCCCATGGAGAAACCGGCAGTCAGAAGCCCTGTTCCACCAAGATGTGGCAGCGTTGTGGGTGGCAGGGGGTGTGCCGCGGAAGGAGTGGAGACAGTACCCCACAGTTCCCAATCCTAGTGCACGGGCCTTGTGCAGGGATCCTGTCGCCTCCTCTCTCCTGTGGTGAAGGCACTGGCCTAGACCCCGAGTCTGCCTGATCGCCGGAGAAACGGCAAAGCCTTACCTACGCCAGGAGATGGTAATAGGCATAGAGTGCCATGATAGGCCACGCACGTTGCTGCAGGGTTGTGTCTGTGTCTATTTGTTAGGCTTAGCAAGGTGAAACCCGGGCGCGATCTTGGAGCCCGGAAAAGCAACGTCCCAGAGGCACCAGCTCCCCCGCAGCTCTTCTTCCCTGCCGCTACAGAGCGAACAAACAAAGCCTTGCTGAGGAAGCAGCAGCGAAGTGCGATTCGTGCCAAGCTGAAAACCTCTGCGAAAGCATAGCCGTCGCTGGGAAAACAGAGTCTGTTCTGTGGGCTGCTGTTGCTGCTTGCCTTAGCCTAGTATTATCAGCATGGCGGGAGAAACCCGCATTAAGCGAAAGACTCTTTGCACGGGCATCCCCTCTAGGAACGCATAGCATTCTTTGGGAAATCAGAGTCGGGTGTGTGGGATGCTGCCGGTTCCTTGCCAGAGCTTGTCTCCACAGCATGGTGTAATAAACCCGCATGGAGCGAAATCCTCTATGCCTGGGCATCCCCTCTGCCTGAGAGAGAACCGTGCTTGCGCCTGTGGAAAGAGCCTTATGGAAAGGGACATGTCTGTCACTGGGCTCCACAGGAGCCTGTCTTGGGAAAATGCAGCACGCAGCCCCAGGAGAAGAGAAGGAGCCCTTGGCCTTGGGGTCGGGAAACGGCCGTGAAGCTGGAGAGCCGGCCCTGGCAGGAACAGCGGGCCTGTGGCAAGACAAGTGTCACCCGCTCCCTGTGCAGAGAGACGAAGCCTGGCTGCTAAGGAGACATGAGGGGACGATTGGGCAAGGGAGCGTGCTCCAATCTGAGGAAGGAGTCCGAGAAGGAAGGCCTTTCCTGTGCCTCTGGTCCCAAGGGGACAGCATCTCCTTGGCCACATGTCCAGAGGGCAGAAGTGGGCTTGCCACCAAACTCCCAGCCCTGAACTCGCAGAATCACCTCCTGGAGGAATGGGCAATCAGATGCCGTCTTCCTCCAGGATGTGGCAGCATTGGCGGAGGCAGGGAGTGTCCCGGGGAAACAGGGACAGTTACCCATTACTCCCCATCCCAGGGCACGGGCGGTGTTGCAGTGATCCTCTCACGTCTCCTCAAGGATGGGGAAGGCACTGGCCTAGTCCCCTGTCCACCTGAACGCCAGAGCGAAAGGGCAGGCCTTGCCTATGCCGAGAGATGGCATTGTGAGCAGAGTGCCATCCTAGGCCACGCACGCTGCTGCAGGGTCGAGGCTGTGTCTGCTTAGTTCGGCTTAGCGAGGTGAACCCCGGGTGCGAACTTGGAGCCGAGGAAATCAAGGCCCAAGCGGCACCAGCTCTCCTGTGGCTCTTCTTCCCTGCCGCGACAGAGGGAACGACCAAAGCCTTGCAAAAGAAGGAGCAGTGAAGTGTGGATCGCGCCAAGCTGTAAACCTCTGCGAAAGCATAGCAGTCACTGGGAAATCAGAGTCGGTTCTGCGGGCTGCTTTTGTAGCTTGCCTTAGCCTTGTATTCGTTCGCAGCACGATGGGAGAAACCCGTAGAGAGCGAAAGCCCCTTTGCTGTGGCATCTCCTCTGGGAAAGCACAGCATTCGTTGTGAAATCAGAATCGGATGTGTGGGATGCTGCAGCTGAATGCCTGAGCTAGTCCCCGCAGAATGGTGGAAGATACCCGCATGGAGCGAAATCCTCTTTGCCCTAGCACCCCTTTGCCTAAGAGAAGCATGGTTGCACATCTGAAAGGGCCTTCAGGAAAGGGAAACGGCTGTCACCGCGCTCCCCAGAAACAAGTCTGGGGAAGGCACAGCACGCCGCCCCCAGAGAAGAGAAGGAGCCATTGGCCTTGGGGTCGGGAAACGGTCGGGAAGCAGAAGAGCCTGCCCTGGCAGGAACAGCAGGCCGGTGGCAAGACAAATGTCACCCGCTCCCTTTGCAGAGAGACAAAGCCTGGCTAATCAGGAGACATGAAGGGACGACTAGGGCAGGGACGCGTGCTCCACTCTGAGGAAGGAGTCTGGGCAGAAGGCAGGCCTGTCCTGTGCCTCTGGTCCCAAGGGGACAGCATCTCCTTGGGCAACTGTCCGTAGGGCAGACTTGGGCTAGCTACCTGGCGCCATACCCGGAACTCGCAGAAACAGCTCCCTCGAGAAATGCGCAGTCAGGTGCCATCTTCCTCCAAGATGTGACAGCATTGTGGGTGGCAGGGTGTGTGCCGGGAAAAGAGTGGGGACAATCCCCGAAGGCTCCCCATTCCAGTAACGGGCAGTGTTCAGGGATCCTGTCGCCTCTCCTCTCCTGTGAGGAAGACACTGACCTAGTCCGCGAATCCGCCTGAGGGCCAGTGCCAAAGGCCAAAGTTGCCTACACCGGGAGATGGTAGTGTGCATAGAGTGCCATCCTAGGCAACGCACGCTGCTGCAGGGTTGTGGCTGTGTCTGCTTAGTTCACCCTGCATGGGGAACCCAGGGCGTCAACATGGAGTCCGGGAAAGCAAGGCCCAAGAGGCAGCAGCTCTCCCGCAGCTCTTCTATCCTGATGTGACAGAGCGAACAGCCAAAGCCTTGCTGAGGAAACAGCAGCGAAGTGCGGTTCGCGCCAAGGTGAAAACCTCTGCGAAAGCAGAGCAGTCGCTGGGAAATCAGAGTCTGTTCTGTGGGCTGCTGTTGCTGCTGGCCTTAGCCTAGTATTCGCAGCATGGCAGGAGAAACCCGCATAAAGCAAAAGCCTCTTTGCACTGGCACAACATCTGGGAAAGCACAGCATTCTTTGGGAAATCAGAGTCGGGTCTGTGGGATGCTGCCTGTTGCTTTCCAGAGCTAGTCTCCACAGCACGGTGTAATAAACCCGCATGGAGCGAAATCCTCTTTGCCTGGGCATCCCCTCTGCCTGAGAGAGAAGCATGGTTGCATATGTCTGTCACTGCGCTCCCTAGGAGCAAGTGTGGGGAAGGCGCAGCACGCCGTCCCTGGGGAAGAGAAGGAGCCCTTGGCCTTGGGGTCCGGAAACGCTCGGGAAGCAGGATAGCCTACCATGGCACGAACAGCAGGGCGGTGGCAAGACACGTGTCACCCGCTCCCTGTAAGGAGAGATGGAAGCCTGGCTGCTAAGGAGACATGAGGGGATGACTAGGGCAGGGGTGCGTGCTCCACTCTGAGGAAGGAGTCTGGGCAGAAGGCAGGCCTGTCCTGTGCCTCAGGTCCCAAGGGGACAGCATCTCCTTGGCCACCTGTCCCAAGGGCAGACTTGGGCTTGCCACCAGGTGCCATACCCGGAACTCGCAGAAACAACCCCATGGAGAAACCGGCAGTCAGAAGCCCTGTTCCACCAAGATGTGGCAGCGTTGTGGGTGGCAGGGGGTGTGCCGCGGAAGGAGTGGAGACAGTACCCCACAGTTCCCAATCCTAGTGCACGGGCCTTGTGCAGGGATCCTGTCGCCTCCTCTCTCCTGTGGTGAAGGCACTGGCCTAGACCCCGAGTCTGCCTGATCGCCGGAGAAACGGCAAAGCCTTACCTACGCCAGGAGATGGTAATAGGCATAGAGTGCCATGATAGGCCACGCACGTTGCTGCAGGGTTGTGTCTGTGTCTATTTGTTAGGCTTAGCAAGGTGAAACCCGGGCGCGATCTTGGAGCCCGGAAAAGCAACGTCCCAGAGGCACCAGCTCCCCCGCAGCTCTTCTTCCCTGCCGCTACAGAGCGAACAAACAAAGCCTTGCTGAGGAAGCAGCAGCGAAGTGCGATTCGTGCCAAGCTGAAAACCTCTGCGAAAGCATAGCCGTCGCTGGGAAAACAGAGTCTGTTCTGTGGGCTGCTGTTGCTGCTTGCCTTAGCCTAGTATTATCAGCATGGCGGGAGAAACCCGCATTAAGCGAAAGACTCTTTGCACGGGCATCCCCTCTAGGAACGCATAGCATTCTTTGGGAAATCAGAGTCGGGTGTGTGGGATGCTGCCGGTTCCTTGCCAGAGCTTGTCTCCACAGCATGGTGTAATAAACCCGCATGGAGCGAAATCCTCTATGCCTGGGCATCCCCTCTGCCTGAGAGAGAACCGTGCTTGCGCCTGTGGAAAGAGCCTTATGGAAAGGGACATGTCTGTCACTGGGCTCCACAGGAGCCTGTCTTGGGAAAATGCAGCACGCAGCCCCAGGAGAAGAGAAGGAGCCCTTGGCCTTGGGGTCGGGAAACGGCCGTGAAGCTGGAGAGCCGGCCCTGGCAGGAACAGCGGGCCTGTGGCAAGACAAGTGTCACCCGCTCCCTGTGCAGAGAGACGAAGCCTGGCTGCTAAGGAGACATGAGGGGACGATTGGGCAAGGGAGCGTGCTCCAATCTGAGGAAGGAGTCCGAGAAGGAAGGCCTTTCCTGTGCCTCTGGTCCCAAGGGGACAGCATCTCCTTGGCCACATGTCCAGAGGGCAGAAGTGGGCTTGCCACCAAACTCCCAGCCCTGAACTCGCAGAATCACCTCCTGGAGGAATGGGCAATCAGATGCCGTCTTCCTCCAGGATGTGGCAGCATTGGCGGAGGCAGGGAGTGTCCCGGGGAAACAGGGACAGTTACCCATTACTCCCCATCCCAGGGCACGGGCGGTGTTGCAGTGATCCTCTCACGTCTCCTCAAGGATGGGGAAGGCACTGGCCTAGTCCCCTGTCCACCTGAACGCCAGAGCGAAAGGGCAGGCCTTGCCTATGCCGAGAGATGGCATTGTGAGCAGAGTGCCATCCTAGGCCACGCACGCTGCTGCAGGGTCGAGGCTGTGTCTGCTTAGTTCGGCTTAGCGAGGTGAACCCCGGGTGCGAACTTGGAGCCGAGGAAATCAAGGCCCAAGCGGCACCAGCTCTCCTGTGGCTCTTCTTCCCTGCCGCGACAGAGGGAACGACCAAAGCCTTGCAAAAGAAGGAGCAGTGAAGTGTGGATCGCGCCAAGCTGAAAACCTCTGCGAAAGCATAGCAGTCACTGGGAAATCAGAGTCGGTTCTGCGGGCTGCTTTTGTAGCTTGCCTTAGCCTTGTATTCGTTCGCAGCACGATGGGAGAAACCCGTAGAGAGCGAAAGCCCCTTTGCTGTGGCATCTCCTCTGGGAAAGCACAGCATTCGTTGTGAAATCAGAATCGGATGTGTGGGATGCTGCAGCTGAATGCCTGAGCTAGTCCCCGCAGAATGGTGGAAGATACCCGCATGGAGCGAAATCCTCTTTGCCCTAGCACCCCTTTGCCTAAGAGAAGCATGGTTGCACATCTGAAAGGGCCTTCAGGAAAGGGAAACGGCTGTCACCGCGCTCCCCAGAAACAAGTCTGGGGAAGGCACAGCACGCCGCCCCCAGAGAAGAGAAGGAGCCATTGGCCTTGGGGTCGGGAAACGGTCGGGAAGCAGAAGAGCCTGCCCTGGCAGGAACAGCAGGCCGGTGGCAAGACAAATGTCACCCGCTCCCTTTGCAGAGAGACAAAGCCTGGCTAATCAGGAGACATGAAGGGACGACTAGGGCAGGGACGCGTGCTCCACTCTGAGGAAGGAGTCTGGGCAGAAGGCAGGCCTGTCCTGTGCCTCTGGTCCCAAGGGGACAGCATCTCCTTGGGCAACTGTCCGTAGGGCAGACTTGGGCTAGCTACCTGGCGCCATACCCGGAACTCGCAGAAACAGCTCCCTCGAGAAATGCGCAGTCAGGTGCCATCTTCCTCCAAGATGTGACAGCATTGTGGGTGGCAGGGTGTGTGCCGGGAAAAGAGTGGGGACAATCCCCGAAGGCTCCCCATTCCAGTAACGGGCAGTGTTCAGGGATCCTGTCGCCTCTCCTCTCCTGTGAGGAAGACACTGACCTAGTCCGCGAATCCGCCTGAGGGCCAGTGCCAAAGGCCAAAGTTGCCTACACCGGGAGATGGTAGTGTGCATAGAGTGCCATCCTAGGCAACGCACGCTGCTGCAGGGTTGTGGCTGTGTCTGCTTAGTTCACCCTGGCATGGGGAACCCAGGGCATCAACATGGAGTCCGGGAAAGCAAGGCCCAAGAGGCAGCAGCTCTCCCGCAGCTCTTCTATCCTGATGTGACAGAGCGAACAGCCAAAGCCTTGCTGAGGAAACAGCAGCGAAGTGCGGTTCGCGCCAAGGTGAAAACCTCTGCGAAAGCAGAGCAGTCGCTGGGAAATCAGAGTCTGTTCTGTGGGCTGCTGTTGCTGCTGGCCTTAGCCTAGTATTCGCAGCATGGCAGGAGAAACCCGCATAAAGCAAAAGCCTCTTTGCACTGGCACAACATCTGGGAAAGCACAGCATTCTTTGGGAAATCAGAGTCGGGTCTGTGGGATGCTGCCTGTTGCTTTCCAGAGCTAGTCTCCACAGCACGGTGTAATAAACCCGCATGGAGCGAAATCCTCTTTGCCTGGGCATCCCCTCTGCCTGAGAGAGAAGCATGGTTGCATATGTCTGTCACTGCGCTCCCTAGGAGCAAGTGTGGGGAAGGCGCAGCACGCCGTCCCTGGGGAAGAGAAGGAGCCCTTGGCCTTGGGGTCCGGAAACGCTCGGGAAGCAGGATAGCCTACCATGGCACGAACAGCAGGGCGGTGGCAAGACACGTGTCACCCGCTCCCTGTAAGGAGAGATGGAAGCCTGGCTGCTAAGGAGACATGAGGGGATGACTAGGGCAGGGGTGCGTGCTCCACTCTGAGGAAGGAGTCTGGGCAGAAGGCAGGCCTGTCCTGTGCCTCAGGTCCCAAGGGGACAGCATCTCCTTGGCCACCTGTCCCAAGGGCAGACTTGGGCTTGCCACCAGGTGCCATACCCGGAACTCGCAGAAACAACCCCATGGAGAAACCGGCAGTCAGAAGCCCTGTTCCACCAAGATGTGGCAGCGTTGTGGGTGGCAGGGGGTGTGCCGCGGAAGGAGTGGAGACAGTACCCCACAGTTCCCAATCCTAGTGCACGGGCCTTGTGCAGGGATCCTGTCGCCTCCTCTCTCCTGTGGTGAAGGCACTGGCCTAGACCCCGAGTCTGCCTGATCGCCGGAGAAACGGCAAAGCCTTACCTACGCCAGGAGATGGTAATAGGCATAGAGTGCCATGATAGGCCACGCACGTTGCTGCAGGGTTGTGTCTGTGTCTATTTGTTAGGCTTAGCAAGGTGAAACCCGGGCGCGATCTTGGAGCCCGGAAAAGCAACGTCCCAGAGGCACCAGCTCCCCCGCAGCTCTTCTTCCCTGCCGCTACAGAGCGAACAAACAAAGCCTTGCTGAGGAAGCAGCAGCGAAGTGCGATTCGTGCCAAGCTGAAAACCTCTGCGAAAGCATAGCCGTCGCTGGGAAAACAGAGTCTGTTCTGTGGGCTGCTGTTGCTGCTTGCCTTAGCCTAGTATTATCAGCATGGCGGGAGAAACCCGCATTAAGCGAAAGACTCTTTGCACGGGCATCCCCTCTAGGAACGCATAGCATTCTTTGGGAAATCAGAGTCGGGTGTGTGGGATGCTGCCGGTTCCTTGCCAGAGCTTGTCTCCACAGCATGGTGTAATAAACCCGCATGGAGCGAAATCCTCTATGCCTGGGCATCCCCTCTGCCTGAGAGAGAACCGTGCTTGCGCCTGTGGAAAGAGCCTTATGGAAAGGGACATGTCTGTCACTGGGCTCCACAGGAGCCTGTCTTGGGAAAATGCAGCACGCAGCCCCAGGAGAAGAGAAGGAGCCCTTGGCCTTGGGGTCGGGAAACGGCCGTGAAGCTGGAGAGCCGGCCCTGGCAGGAACAGCGGGCCTGTGGCAAGACAAGTGTCACCCGCTCCCTGTGCAGAGAGACGAAGCCTGGCTGCTAAGGAGACATGAGGGGACGATTGGGCAAGGGAGCGTGCTCCAATCTGAGGAAGGAGTCCGAGAAGGAAGGCCTTTCCTGTGCCTCTGGTCCCAAGGGGACAGCATCTCCTTGGCCACATGTCCAGAGGGCAGAAGTGGGCTTGCCACCAAACTCCCGGCCCTGAACTCGCAGAATCACCTCCTGGAGGAATGGGCAATCAGATGCCGTCTTCCTCCAGGATGTGGCAGCATTGGCGGAGGCAGGGAGTGTCCCGGGGAAACAGGGACAGTTACCCATTACTCCCCATCCCAGGGCACGGGCGGTGTTGCAGTGATCCTCTCACGTCTCCTCAAGGATGGGGAAGGCACTGGCCTAGTCCCCTGTCCACCTGAACGCCAGAGCGAAAGGGCAGGCCTTGCCTATGCCGAGAGATGGCATTGTGAGCAGAGTGCCATCCTAGGCCACGCACGCTGCTGCAGGGTCGAGGCTGTGTCTGCTTAGTTCGGCTTAGCGAGGTGAACCCCGGGTGCGAACTTGGAGCCGAGGAAATCAAGGCCCAAGCGGCACCAGCTCTCCTGTGGCTCTTCTTCCCTGCCGCGACAGAGGGAACGACCAAAGCCTTGCAAAAGAAGGAGCAGTGAAGTGTGGATCGCGCCAAGCTGAAAACCTCTGCGAAAGCATAGCAGTCACTGGGAAATCAGAGTCGGTTCTGCGGGCTGCTTTTGTAGCTTGCCTTAGCCTTGTATTCGTTCGCAGCACGATGGGAGAAACCCGTAGAGAGCGAAAGCCCCTTTGCTGTGGCATCTCCTCTGGGAAAGCACAGCATTCGTTGTGAAATCAGAATCGGATGTGTGGGATGCTGCAGCTGAATGCCTGAGCTAGTCCCCGCAGAATGGTGGAAGATACCCGCATGGAGCGAAATCCTCTTTGCCCTAGCACCCCTTTGCCTAAGAGAAGCATGGTTGCACATCTGAAAGGGCCTTCAGGAAAGGGAAACGGCTGTCACCGCGCTCCCCAGAAACAAGTCTGGGGAAGGCACAGCACGCCGCCCCCAGAGAAGAGAAGGAGCCATTGGCCTTGGGGTCGGGAAACGGTCGGGAAGCAGAAGAGCCTGCCCTGGCAGGAACAGCAGGCCGGTGGCAAGACAAATGTCACCCGCTCCCTTTGCAGAGAGACAAAGCCTGGCTAATCAGGAGACATGAAGGGACGACTAGGGCAGGGACGCGTGCTCCACTCTGAGGAAGGAGTCTGGGCAGAAGGCAGGCCTGTCCTGTGCCTCTGGTCCCAAGGGGACAGCATCTCCTTGGGCAACTGTCCGTAGGGCAGACTTGGGCTAGCTACCTGGCGCCATACCCGGAACTCGCAGAAACAGCTCCCTCGAGAAATGCGCAGTCAGGTGCCATCTTCCTCCAAGATGTGACAGCATTGTGGGTGGCAGGGTGTGTGCCGGGAAAAGAGTGGGGACAATCCCCGAAGGCTCCCCATTCCAGTAACGGGCAGTGTTCAGGGATCCTGTCGCCTCTCCTCTCCTGTGAGGAAGACACTGACCTAGTCCGCGAATCCGCCTGAGGGCCAGTGCCAAAGGCCAAAGTTGCCTACACCGGGAGATGGTAGTGTGCATAGAGTGCCATCCTAGGCAACGCACGCTGCTGCAGGGTTGTGGCTGTGTCTGCTTAGTTCACCCTGGCATGGGGAACCCAGGGCATCAACATGGAGTCCGGGAAAGCAAGGCCCAAGAGGCAGCAGCTCTCCCGCAGCTCTTCTATCCTGATGTGACAGAGCGAACAGCCAAAGCCTTGCTGAGGAAACAGCAGCGAAGTGCGGTTCGCGCCAAGGTGAAAACCTCTGCGAAAGCAGAGCAGTCGCTGGGAAATCAGAGTCTGTTCTGTGGGCTGCTGTTGCTGCTGGCCTTAGCCTAGTATTCGCAGCATGGCAGGAGAAACCCGCATAAAGCAAAAGCCTCTTTGCACTGGCACAACATCTGGGAAAGCACAGCATTCTTTGGGAAATCAGAGTCGGGTCTGTGGGATGCTGCCTGTTGCTTTCCAGAGCTAGTCTCCACAGCACGGTGTAATAAACCCGCATGGAGCGAAATCCTCTTTGCCTGGGCATCCCCTCTGCCTGAGAGAGAAGCATGGTTGCATATGTCTGTCACTGCGCTCCCTAGGAGCAATTGTGGGGAAGGCGCAGCACGCCGTCCCTGGGGAAGAGAAGGAGCCCTTGGCCTTGGGGTCCGGAAACGCTCGGGAAGCAGGATAGCCTACCATGGCACGAACAGCAGGGCGGTGGCAAGACACGTGTCACCCGCTCCCTGTAAGGAGAGATGGAAGCCTGGCTGCTAAGGAGACATGAGGGGATGACTAGGGCAGGGGTGCGTGCTCCACTCTGAGGAAGGAGTCTGGGCAGAAGGCAGGCCTGTCCTGTGCCTCAGGTCCCAAGGGGACAGCATCTCCTTGGCCACCTGTCCCAAGGGCAGACTTGGGCTTGCCACCAGGTGCCATACCCGGAACTCGCAGAAACAACCCCATGGAGAAACCGGCAGTCAGAAGCCCTGTTCCACCAAGATGTGGCAGCGTTGTGGGTGGCAGGGGGTGTGCCGCGGAAGGAGTGGAGACAGTACCCCACAGTTCCCAATCCTAGTGCACGGGCCTTGTGCAGGGATCCTGTCGCCTCCTCTCTCCTGTGGTGAAGGCACTGGCCTAGACCCCGAGTCTGCCTGATCGCCGGAGAAACGGCAAAGCCTTACCTACGCCAGGAGATGGTAATAGGCATAGAGTGCCATGATAGGCCACGCACGTTGCTGCAGGGTTGTGTCTGTGTCTATTTGTTCGGCTTAGCAAGGTGAAACCCGGGCGCGATCTTGGAGCCCGGAAAAGCAACGTCCCAGAGGCACCAGCTCCCCCGCAGCTCTTCTTCCCTGCCGCTACAGAGCGAACAAACAAAGCCTTGCTGAGGAAGCAGCAGCGAAGTGCGATTCGTGCCAAGCTGAAAACCTCTGCGAAAGCATAGCCGTCGCTGGGAAATCAGAGTCTGTTCTGTGGGCTGCTGTTGCTGCTTGCCTTAGCCTAATATTATCAGCATGGCGGGAGAAACCCGTATTAAGCGAAAGACTCTTTGCACGGGCATCCCCTCTAGGAACGCACAGCATTCTTTGGCAAATCAGAGTCGGGTGTGTGGGATGCTGCCGGTTCCTTGCCAGAGCTTGTCTCCACAGCATGGTGTAATAAACCCGCATGGAGCGAAATCCTCTATGCCTGGGCATCCCCTCTGCCTGAGAGAGAACCGTGCTTGCGCCTGTGGAAAGAGCCTTAAGGAAAGGGACATGTCTGTCACTGGGCTCCACAGGAGCCTGTCTTGGGAAAATGCAGCACGCTGCCCCAGGAGAAGAGAAGGAGCCCTTGGCCTTGGGGTCGGGAAACGGTCGTGAAGCTGGAGAGCCGGCCCTGGCAGGAACAGCGGGCCTGTGGCAAGACAAGTGTCACCCGCTCCCTGTGCAGAGAGACGAAGCCTGGCTGCTAAGGAGACATGAGGGGACGATTGGGCAAGGGAGCGTGCTCCAATCTGAGGAAGGAGTCCGAGAAGGAAGGCCTTTCCTGTGCCTCTGGTCCCAAGGGGACAGCATTTCCTTGGCCACCTGTCCAGAGGGCAGAAGTGGGCTTGCCACCAAACTCCCGGCCCTGAACTCGCAGAATCACCTCCTGGAGGAATGGGCAATCAGATGCCGTCTTCCTCCAGGATGTGGCAGCATTGGCGGAGGCAGGGAGTGTCCCGGGGAAACAGGGACAGTTACCCATTACTCCCCATCCCAGGGCACGGGCGGTGTTGCAGTGATCCTCTCACGTCTCCTCAAGGATGGGGAAGGCACTGGCCTAGTCCCCTGTCCACCTGAACGCCAGAGCGAAAGGGCAGGCCTTGCCTATGCCGAGAGATGGCATTGTGAGCAGAGTGCCATCCTAGGCCACGCACGCTGCTGCAGGGTCGAGGCTGTGTCTGCTTAGTTCGGCTTAGCGAGGTGAACCCCGGGTGCGAACTTGGAGCCGAGGAAATCAAGGCCCAAGCGGCACCAGCTCTCCCGTGGCTCTTCTTCCCTGCCGCGACAGAGGGAACGACCAAAGCCTTGCAAAAGAAGGAGCAGTGAAGTGTGGATCGCGCCAAGCTGAAAACCTCTGCGAAAGCATAGCAGTCACTGGGAAATCAGAGTCGGTTCTGCGGGCTGCTTTTGTAGCTTGCCTTAGCCTAGTATTCGTTCGCAGCACGATGGGAGAAACCCGTAGAGAGCGAAAGCCCCTTTGCTGTGGCATCTCCTCTGGGAAAGCACAGCATTCGTTGTGAAATCAGAATCGGATGTGTGGGATGCTGCAGCTGAATGCCTGAGCTAGTCCCCGCAGAATGGTGGAAGATACCCGCATGGAGCGAAATCCTCTTTGCCCTAGCACCCCTTTGCCTAAGAGAAGCATGTTTGCACATCTGAAAGGGCCTTCAGGAAAGGGAAACGGCTGTCACCGCGCTCCCCAGAAACAAGTCTGGGGAAGGCACAGCACGCCGCCCCCAGAGAAGAGAAGGAGCCATTGGCCTTGGGGTCGGGAAACGGTCGGGAAGCAGAAGAGCCTGCCCTGGCAGGAACAGCAGGCCGGTGGCAAGACAAATGTCACCCGCTCCCTTTGCAGAGAGACAAAGCCTGGCTAATAAGGAGACATGAAGGGACGACTAGGGCAGGGACGCGTGCTCCACTCTGAAGAAGGAGTCTGGGCAGAAGGCAGGCCTGTCCTGTGCCTCTGGTCCCAAGGGGACAGCATCTCCTTGGGCAACTGTCCGTAGGGCAGACTTGGGCTAGCTACCTGGCGCCATACCCGGAACTCGCAGAAACAGCTCCCTCGAGAAATGCGCAGTCAGGTGCCATCTTCCTCCAAGATGTGACAGCATTGTGGGTGGCAGGGTGTGTGCCGGGAAAAGAGTGGGGACAATCCCCGAAAGCTCCCCATTCCAGTAACGGGCAGTGTTCAGGGATCCTGTCGCCTCTCCTCTCCTGTGAGGAAGACACTGACCTAGCCCGCGAATCCACCTGAGGGCCAGTGCCAAAGGCCAAAGTTGCCTACACCGGGAGATGGTAGTGTGCATAGAGTGCCATCCTAGGCAATGCACGCTGCTGCAGGGTTGTGGCTGTGTCTGCTTAGTTCACCCTGGCATGGGGAACCCAGGGCATCAACATGGAGTCCGGGAAAGCAAGGCCCAAGAGGCAGCAGCTCTCCCGCAGCTCTTCTATCCTGATGTGACAGAGCGAACAGCCAAAGCCTTGCTGAGGAAACAGCAGCGAAGTGCGGTTCGCGCCAAGGTGAAAACCTCTGCGAAAGCAGAGCAGTCGCTGGGAAATCAGAGTCTGTTCTGTGGGCTGCTGTTGCTGCTGGCCTTAGCCTAGTATTCGCAGCATGGCAGGAGAAACCCGCAAAAAGCAAAAGCCTCTTTGCACTGGCACAACATCTGGGAAAGCACAGCATTCTTTGGGAAATCAGAGTCGGGTCTGTGGGATGCTGCCTGTTGCTTTCCAGAGCTAGTCTCCACAGCACGGTGTAATAAACCCGCATGGAGCGAAATCCTCTTTGCCTGGGCATCCCCTCTGCCTGAGAGAGAAGCATGGTTGCATATGTCTGTCACTGCGCTCCCTAGGAGCAAGTGTGGGGAAGGCGCAGCACGCCGTCCCTGGGGAAGAGAAGGAGCCCTTGGCCTTGGGGTCCGGAAACGCTCGGGAAGCAGGATAGCCTACCATGGCACGAACAGCAGGGCGGTGGCAAGACACGTGTCACCCGCTCCCTGTAAGGAGAGATGGAAGCCTGGCTGCTAAGGAGACATGAGGGGATGACTAGGGCAGGGGTGCGTGCTCCACTCTGAGGAAGGAGTCTGGGCAGAAGGCAGGCCTGTCCTGTGCCTCAGGTCCCAAGGGGACAGCATCTCCTTGGCCACCTGTCCCAAGGGCAGACTTGGGCTTGCCACCAGGTGCCATACCCGGAACTCGCAGAAACAACCCCATGGAGAAACCGGCAGTCAGAAGCCCTGTTCCACCAAGATGTGGCAGCGTTGTGGGTGGCAGGGGGTGTGCCGCGGAAGGAGTGGAGACAGTACCCCACAGTTCCCAATCCTAGTGCACGGGCCTTGTGCAGGGATCCTGTCGCCTCCTCTCTCCTGTGGTGAAGGCACTGGCCTAGACCCCGAGTCTGCCTGATCGCCGGAGAAACGGCAAAGCCTTACCTACGCCAGGAGATGGTAATAGGCATAGAGTGCCATGATAGGCCACGCACGTTGCTGCAGGGTTGTGTCTGTGTCTATTTGTTCGGCTTAGCAAGGTGAAACCCGGGCGCGATCTTGGAGCCCGGAAAAGCAACGTCGCAGAGGCACCAGCTCCCCCGCAGCTCTTCTTCCCTGCCGCTACAGAGCGAACAAACAAAGCCTTGCTGAGGAAGCAGCAGCGAAGTGCGATTCGTGCCAAGCTGAAAACCTCTGCGAAAGCATAGCCGTCGCTGGGAAATCAGAGTCTGTTCTGTGGGCTGCTGTTGCTGCTTGCCTTAGCCTAGTATTATCAGCATGGCGGGAGAAACCCGCATTAAGCGAAAGACTCTTTGCACGGGCATCCCCTCTAGGAACGCACAGCATTCTTTGGGAAATCAGAGTCGGGTGTGTGGGATGCTGCCGGTTCCTTGCCAGAGCTTGTCTCCACAGCATGGTGTAATAAACCCGCATGGAGCGAAATCCTCTATGCCTGGGCATCCCCTCTGCCTGAGAGAGAACCGTGCTTGCGCCTGTGGAAAGAGCCTTATGGAAAGGGACATGTCTGTCACTGGGCTCCACAGGAGCCTGTCTTGGGAAAATGCAGCACGCTGCCCCAGGAGAAGAGAAGGAGCCCTTGGCCTTGGGGTCGGGAAACGGCCGTGAAGCTGGAGAGCCGGCCCTGGCAGGAACAGCGGGCCTGCGGCAAGACAAGTGTCACCCGCTCCCTGTGCAGAGAGACGAAGCCTGGCTGCTAAGGAGACATGAGGGGACGATTGGGCAAGGGAGCGTGCTCCAATCTGAGGAAGGAGTCCGAGAAGGAAGGCCTTTCCTGTGCCTCTGGTCCCAAGGGGACAGCATCTCCTTGGCCACCTGTCCAGAGGGCAGAAGTGGGCTTGCCACCAAACTCCCGGCCCTGAACTCGCAGAATCACCTCCTGGAGGAATGGGCAATCAGATGCCGTCTTCCTCCAGGATGTGGCAGCATTGGCGGAGGCAGGGAGTGTCCCGGGGAAACAGGGACAGTTACCCATTACTCCCCATCCCAGGGCACGGGCGGTGTTGCAGTGATCCTCTCACGTCTCCTCAAGGATGGGGAAGGCACTGGCCTAGTCCCCTGTCCACCTGAACGCCAGAGCGAAAGGGCAGGCCTTGCCTATGCCGAGAGATGGCATTGTGAGCAGAGTGCCATCCTAGGCCACGCACGCTGCTGCAGGGTCGAGGCTGTGTCTGCTTAGTTCGGCTTAGCGAGGTGAACCCCGGGTGCGAACTTGGAGCCGAGGAAATCAAGGCCCAAGCGGCACCAGCTCTCCCGTGGCTCTTCTTCCCTGCCGCGACAGAGGGAACGACCAAAGCCTTGCAAAAGAAGGAGCAGTGAAGTGTGGATCGCGCCAAGCTGAAAACCTCTGCGAAAGCATAGCAGTCACTGGGAAATCAGAGTCGGTTCTGCGGGCTGCTTTTGTAGCTTGCCTAAGCCTAGTATTCGTTCGCAGCACGATGGGAGAAACCCGTAGAGAGCGAAAGCCCCTTTGCTGTGGCATCTCCTCTGGGAAAGCACAGCATTCGTTGTGAAATCAGAATCGGATGTGTGGGATGCTGCAGCTGAATGCCTGAGCTAGTCCCCCCAGAATGGTGGAAGATACCCGCATGGAGCGAAATCCTCTTTGCCCTAGCACCCCTTTGCCTAAGAGAAGCATGGTTGCACATCTGAAAGGGCCTTCAGGAAAGGGAAACGGCTGTCACCGCGCTCCCCAGAAACAAGTCTGGGGAAGGCACAGCACGCCGCCCCCAGAGAAGAGAAGGAGCCATTGGCCTTGGGGTCGGGAAACGGTCGGGAAGCAGAAGAGCCTGCCCTGGCAGGAACAGCAGCCCGGTGGCAAGACAAATGTCACCCGCTCCCTTTGCAGAGAGACAAAGCCTGGCTAATAAGGAGACATGAAGGGACGACTAGGGCAGGGACGCGTGCTCCACTCTGAGGAAGGAGTCTGGGCAGAAGGCAGGCCTGTCCTGTGCCTCTGGTCCCAAGGGGACAGCATCTCCTTGGGCAACTGTCCGTAGGGCAGACTTGGGCTAGCTACCTGGCGCCATACCCGGAACTCGCAGAAACAGCTCCCTCGAGAAATGCGCAGTCAGGTGCCATCTTCCTCCAAGATGTGACAGCATTGTGGGTGGCAGGGTGTGTGCCGGGAAAAGAGTGGGGACAATCCCCGAAAGCTCCCCATTCCAGTAACGGGCAGTGTTCAGGGATCCTGTCGCCTCTCCTCTCCTGTGAGGAAGACACTGACCTAGTCCGCGAATCCGCCTGAGGGCCAGTGCCAAAGGCCAAAGTTGCCTACACCGGGAGATGGTAGTGTGCATAGAGTGCCATCCTAGGCAACGCACGCTGCTGCAGGGTTGTGGCTGTGTCTGCTTAGTTCACCCTGGCATGGGGAACCCAGGGCGTCAACATGGAGTCCGGGAAAGCAAGGCCCAAGAGGCAGCAGCTCTCCCGCAGCTCTTCTATCCTGATGTGACAGAGCGAACAGCCAAAGCCTTGCTGAGGAAACAGCAGCGAAGTGCGGTTCGCGCCAAGGTGAAAACCTCTGCGAAAGCAGAGCAGTCGCTGGGAAATCAGAGTCTGTTCTGTGGGCTGCTGTTGCTGCTGGCCTTAGCCTAGTATTCGCAGCATGGCAGGAGAAACCCGCATAAAGCAAAAGCCTCTTTGCACTGGCACAACATCTGGGAAAGCACAGCATTCTTTGGGAAATCAGAGTCGGGTCTGTGGGATGCTGCCTGTTGCTTTCCAGAGCTAGTCTCCACAGCACGGTGTAATAAACCCGCATGGAGCGAAATCCTCTTTGCCTGGGCATCCCCTCTGCCTGAGAGAGAAGCATGGTTGCATATGTCTGTCACTGCGCTCCCTAGGAGCAAGTGTGGGGAAGGCGCAGCACGCCGTCCCTGGGGAAGAGAAGGAGCCCTTGGCCTTGGGGTCCGGAAACGCTCGGGAAGCAGGATAGCCTACCATGGCACGAACAGCAGGGCGGTGGCAAGACACGTGTCACCCGCTCCCTGTAAGGAGAGATGGAAGCCTGGCTGCTAAGGAGACATGAGGGGATGACTAGGGCAGGGGTGCGTGCTCCACTCTGAGGAAGGAGTCTGGGCAGAAGGCAGGCCTGTCCTGTGCCTCAGGTCCCAAGGGGACAGCATCTCCTTGGCCACATGTCCCAAGGGCAGACTTGGGCTTGCCACCAGGTGCCATACCCGGAACTCGCAGAAACAACCCCATGGAGAAACCGGCAGTCAGAAGCCCTGTTCCACCAAGATGTGGCAGCGTTGTGGGTGGCAGGGGGTGTGCCGCGGAAGGAGTGGAGACAGTACCCCACAGTTCCCAATCCTAGTGCACGGGCCTTGTGCAGGGATCCTGTCGCCTCCTCTCTCCTGTGGTGAAGGCACTGGCCTAGACCCCGAGTCTGCCTGATCGCCGGAGAAACGGCAAAGCCTTACCTACGCCAGGAGATGGTAATAGGCATAGAGTGCCATGATAGGCCACGCACGTTGCTGCAGGGTTGTGTCTGTGTCTATTTGTTCGGCTTAGCAAGGTGAAACCCGGGCGCGATCTTGGAGCCCGGAAAAGCAACGTCCCAGAGGCACCAGCTCCCCCGCCGCTCTTCTTCCCTGCCGCTACAGAGCGAACAAACAAAGCCTTGCTGAGGAAGCAGCAGCGAAGTGCGATTCGTGCCAAGCTGAAAACCTCTGCGAAAGCATAGCCGTCGCTGGGAAATCAGAGTCTGTTCTGTGGGCTGCTGTTGCTGCTTGCCTTAGCCTAGTATTATCAGCATGGCGGGAGAAACCCGCATTAAGCGAAAGACTCTTTGCACGGGCATCCCCTCTAGGAACGCACAGCATTCTTTGGGAAATCAGAGTCGGGTGTGTGGGACGCTGCCTGTTCCTTGCCAGAGCTTGTCTCCACAGCATGGTGTAATAAACCCGCATGGAGCGAAATCCTCTATGCCTGGGCATCCCCTCTGCCTGAGAGAGAACCGTGCCTGCGCCTGTGGAAAGAGCCTTAAGGAAAGGGACATGTCTGTCACTGGGCTCCACAGGAGCCTGTCTTGGGAAAATGCAGCACGCTGCCCCAGGAGAAGAGAAGGAGCCCTTGGCCTTGGGGTCGGGAAACGGTCGTGAAGCTGGAGAGCCGGCCCTGGCAGGAACAGCGGGCCTGTGGCAAGACAGGTGTCACCCGCTCCCTGTGCAGAGAGACGAAGCCTGGCTGCTAAGGAGACATGAGGGGACGATTGGGCAAGGGAGCGTGCTCCAATCTGAGGAAGGAGTCCGAGAAGGAAGGCCTTTCCTGTGCCTCTGGTCCCAAGGGGACAGCATCTCCTTGGCCACCTGTCCAGAGGGCAGAAGTGGGCTTGCCACCAAACTCCCGGCCCTGAACTCGCAGAATCACCTCCTGGAGGAATGGGCAATCAGATGCCGTCTTCCTCCAGGATGTGGCAGCATTGGCGGAGGCAGGGAGTGTCCCGGGGAAACAGGGACAGTTACCCATTTCTCCCCATCCCAGGGCACGGGCGGTATTGCAGTGATCCTCTCACGTCTCCTCAAGGATGGGGAAGGCACTGGCCTAGTCCCCTGTCCACCTGAACGCCAGAGCGAAAGGGCAGGCCTTGCCTATGCCGAGAGATGGCATTGTGAGCAGAGTGCCATCCTAGGCCACGCACGCTGCTGCAGGGTCGAGGCTGTGTCTGCTTAGTTCGGCTTAGCGAGGTGAACCCCGGGTGCGAACTTGGAGCCGAGGAAATCAAGGCCCAAGCGGCACCAGCTCTCCCGTGGCTCTTCTTCCCTGCCGCGACAGAGGGAACGACCAAAGCCTTGCAAAAGAAGGAGCAGTGAAGTGTGGATCGCGCCAAGCTGAAAACTTCTGCGAAAGCATAGCAGTCACTGGGAAATCAGAGTCGGTTCTGCGGGCTGCTTTTGTAGCTTGCCTTAGCCTAGTATTCGTTCGCAGCACGATGGGAGAAACCCGTAGAGAGCGAAAGCCCCTTTGCTGTGGCATCTCCTCTGGGAAAGCACAGCATTCGTTGTGAAATCAGAATCGGATGTGTGGGATGCTGCAGCTGAATGCCTGAGCTAGTCCCCGCAGAATGGTGGAAGATACCCGCATGGAGCGAAATCCTCTTTGCCCTAGCACCCCTTTGCCTAAGAGAAGCATGGTTGCACATCTGAAAGGGCCTTCAGGAAAGGGAAACGGCTGTCACCGCGCTCCCCAGAAACAAGTCTGGGGAAGGCACAGCACGCCGCCCCCAGAGAAGAGAAGGAGCCATTGGCCTTGGGGTCGGGAAACGGTCGGGAAGCAGAAGAGCCTGCCCTGGCAGGAACAGCAGGCCGGTGGCAAGACAAATGTCACCCGCTCCCTTTGCAGAGAGACAAAGCCTGGCTAATAAGGAGACATGAAGGGACGACTAGGGCAGGGACGCGTGCTCCACTCTGAGGAAGGAGTCTGGGCAGAAGGCAGGCCTGTCCTGTGCCTCTGGTCCCAAGGGGACAGCATCTCCTTGGGCAACTGTCCGTAGGGCAGACTTGGGCTAGCTACCTGGCGCCATACCCGGAACTCGCAGAAACAGCTCCCTCGAGAAATGCGCAGTCAGGTGCCATCTTCCTCCAAGATGTGACAGCATTGTGGGTGGCAGGGTGTGTGCCGGGAAAAGAGTGGGGACAATCCCCGAAAGCTCCCCATTCCAGTAACGGGCAGTGTTCAGGGATCCTGTCGCCTCTCCTCTCCTGTGAGGAAGACACTGACCTAGTCCGCGAATCCGCCTGAGGGCCAGTGCCAAAGGCCAAAGTTGCCTACACCGGGAGATGGTAGTGTGCATAGAGTGCCATCCTAGGCAACGCACGCTGCTGCAGGGTTGTGGCTGTGTCTGCTTAGTTCACCCTGGCATGGGGAACCCAGGGCATCAACATGGAGTCCGGGAAAGCAAGGCCCAAGAGGCAGCAGCTCTCCCGCAGCTCTTCTATCCTGATGTGACAGAGCGAACAGCCAAAGCCTTGCTGAGGAAACAGCAGCGAAGTGCGGTTCGCGCCAAGGTGAAAACCTCTGCGAAAGCAGAGCAGTCGCTGGGAAATCAGAGTCTGTTCTGTGGGCTGCTGTTGCTGCTGGCCTTAGCCTAGTATTCGCAGCATGGCAGGAGAAACCCGCATAAAGCAAAAGCCTCTTTGCACTGGCACAACATCTGGGAAAGCACAGCATTCTTTGGGAAATCAGAGTCGGGTCTGTGGGATGCTGCCTGTTGCTTTCCAGAGCTAGTCTCCACAGCACGGTGTAAAAAACCCGCATGGAGCGAAATCCTCTTTGCCTGGGCATCCCCTCTGCCTGAGAGAGAAGCATGGTTGCATATGTCTGTCACTGCGCTCCCTAGGAGCAAGTGTGGGGAAGGCGCAGCACGCCGTCCCTGGGGAAGAGAAGGAGCCCTTGGCCTTGGGGTCCGGAAACGCTCGGGAAGCAGGATAGCCTACCATGGCACGAACAGCAGGGCGGTGGCAAGACACGTGTCACCCGCTCCCTGTAAGGAGAGATGGAAGCCTGGCTGCTAAGGAGACATGAGGGGATGACTAGGGCAGGGGTGCGTGCTCCACTCTGAGGAAGGAGTCTGGGCAGAAGGCAGGCCTGTCCTGTGCCTCAGGTCCCAAGGGGACAGCATCTCCTTGGCCACCTGTCCCAAGGGCAGACTTGGGCTTGCCACCAGGTGCCATACCCGGAACTCGCAGAAACAACCCCATGGAGAAACCGGCAGTCAGAAGCCCTGTTCCACCAAGATGTGGCAGCGTTGTGGGTGGCAGGGGGTGTGCCGCGGAAGGAGTGGAGACAGTAACCCACAGTTCCCAATCCTAGTGCACGGGCCTTGTGCAGGGATCCTGTCGCTTCCTCTCTCCTGTGGTGAAGGCACTGGCCTAGACACCGAGTCTGCCTGATCGCCGGAGAAACGGCAAAGCCTTACCTACGCCAGGAGATGGTAATAGGCATAGAGTGCCATGATAGGCCACGCACGTTGCTGCAGGGTTGTGTCTGTGTCTATTTGTTCGGCTTAGCAAGGTGAAACCCGGGCGCGATCTTGGAGCCCGGAAAAGCAACGTCCCAGAGGCACCAGCTCCCCCGCAGCTCTTCTTCCCTGCCGCTACAGAGCGAACAAACAAAGCCTTGCTGAGGAAGCAGCAGCGAAGTGCAATTCGTGCCAAGCTGAAAACCTCTGCGAAAGCATAGCCGTCGCTGGGAAATCAGAGTCTGTTCTGTGGGCTGCTGTTGCTGCTTGCCTTAGCCTAGTATTATCAGCATGGCGGGAGAAACCCGCATTAAGCGAAAGACTCTTTGCACGGGCATCCCCTCTAGGAACGCACAGCATTCTTTGGGAAATCAGAGTCGGGTGTGTGGGATGCTGCCTGTTCCTTGCCAGAGCTTGTCTCCACAGCATGGTGTAATAAACCCGCATGGAGCGAAATCCTCTATGCCTGGGCATCCCCTCTGCCTGAGAGAGAACCGTGCCTGCGCCTGTGGAAAGAGCCTTAAGGAAAGGGACATGTCTGTCACTGGGCTCCACAGGAGCCTGTCTTGGGAAAATGCAGCACGCTGCCCCAGGAGAAGAGAAGGAGCCCTTGGCCTTGGGGTCGGGAAACGGTCGTGAAGCTGGAGAGCCGGCCCTGGCAGGAACAGCGGGCCTGTGGCAAGACAAGTGTCACCCGCTCCCTGTGCAGAGAGACGAAGCCTGGCTGCTAAGGAGACATGAGGGGACGATTGGGCAAGGGAGCGTGCTCCAATCTGAGGAAGGAGTCCGAGAAGGAAGGCCTTTCCTGTGCCTCTGGTCCCAAGGGGACAGCATCTCCTTGGCCACCTGTCCAGAGGGCAGAAGTGGGCTTGCCACCAAACTCCCGGCCCTGAACTCGCAGAATCACCTCCTGGAGGAATGGGCAATCAGATGCCGTCTTCCTCCAGGATGTGGCAGCATTGGCGGAGGCAGGGAGTGTCCCGGGGAAACAGGGACAGTTACCCATTACTCCCCATCCCAGGGCACGGGCGGTGTTGCAGTGATCCTCTCACGTCTCCTCAAGGATGGGGAAGGCACTGGCCTAGTCCCCTGTCCACCTGAACGCCAGAGCGAAAGGGCAGGCCTTGCCTATGCCGAGAGATGGCATTGTGAGCAGAGTGCCATCCTAGGCCACGCACGCTGCTGCAGGGTCGAGGCTGTGTCTGCTTAGTTCGGCTTAGCGAGGTGAACCCCGGGTGCGAACTTGGAGCCGAGGAAATCAAGGCCCAAGCGGCACCAGCTCTCCCGTGGCTCTTCTTCCCTGCCGCGACAGAGGGAACGACCAAAGCCTTGCAAAAGAAGGAGCAGTGAAGTGTGGATCGCGCCAAGCTGAAAACCTCTGCGAAAGCATAGCAGTCACTGGGAAATCAGAGTCGGTTCTGCGGGCTGCTTTTGTAGCTTGCCTTAGCCTAGTATTCGTTCGCAGCACGATGGGAGAAACCCGTAGAGAGCGAAAGCCCCTTTGCTGTGGCATCTCCTCTGGGAAAGCACAGCATTCGTTGTGAAATCAGAATCGGATGTGTGGGATGCTGCAGCTGAATGCCTGAGCTAGTCCCCGCAGAATGGTGGAAGATACCCGCATGGAGCGAAATCCTCTTTGCCCTAGCACCCCTTTGCCTAAGAGAAGCATGGTTGCACATCTGAAAGGGCCTTCAGGAAAGGGAAACGGCTGTCACCGCGCTCCCCAAAAACAAGTCTGGGGAAGGCACAGCACGCCGCCCCCAGAGAAGAGAAGGAGCCATTGGCCTTGGGGTCGGGAAACGGTCGGGAAGCAGAAGAGCCTGCCCTGGCAGGAACAGCAGGCCGGTGGCAAGACAAATGTCACCCGCTCCCTTTGCAGAGAGACAAAGCCTGGCTAATAAGGAGACATGAAGGGACGACTAGGGCAGGGACGCGTGCTCCACTCTGAGGAAGGAGTCTGGGCAGAAGTCAGGCCTGTCCTGTGCCTCTGGTCCCAAGGGGACAGCATCTCCTTGGGCAACTGTCCGTAGGGCAGACTTGGGCTAGCAACCTGGCGCCATACCCGGAAATCGCAGAAACAGCTCCCTCGAGAAATGCGCAGTCAGGTGCCATCTTCCTCCAAGATGTGACAGCATTGTGGGTGGCAGGGTGTGTGCGGGGAAAAGAGTGGGGACAATCCCCGAAAGCTCCCCATTCCAGTAACGGGCAGTGTTCAGGGATCCTGTCGCCTCTCCTCTCCTGTGAGGAAGACACTGACCTAGTCCGCGAATCCGCCTGAGGGCCAGTGCCAAAGGCCAAAGTTGCCTACACCGGGAGATGGTAGTGTGCATAGAGTGCCATCCTAGGCAACGCACGCTGCTGCAGGGTTGTGGCTGTGTCTGCTTAGTTCACCCTGGCATGGTGAACCCAGGGCATCAACATGGAGTCCGGGAAAGCAAGGCCCAAGAGGCAGCAGCTCTCCCGCAGCTCTTCTATCCTGATGTGACAGAGCGAACAGCCAAAGCCTTGCTGAGGAAACAGCAGCGAAGTGCGGTTCGCGCCAAGGTGAAAACCTCTGCGAAAGCAGAGCAGTCGCTGGGAAATCAGAGTCTGTTCTGTGGGCTGCTGTTGCTGCTGGCCTTAGCCTAGTATTCGCAGCATGGCAGGAGAAACCCGCATAAAGCAAAAGCCTCTTTGCACTGGCACAACATCTGGGAAAGCACAGCATTCTTTGGGAAATCAGAGTCGGGTCTGTGGGATGCTGCCTGTTGCTTTCCAGAGCTAGTCTCCACAGCACGGTGTAATAAACCCGCATGGAGCGAAATCCTCTTTGCCTGGGCATCCCCTCTGCCTGAGAGAGAAGCATGGTTGCATATGTCTGTCACTGCGCTCCCTAGGAGCAAGTGTGGGGAAGGCGCAGCACGCCGTCCCTGGGGAAGAGAAGGAGCCCTTGGCCTTGGGGTCCGGAAACGCTCGGGAAGCAGGATAGCCTACCATGGCACGAACAGCAGGGCGGTGGCAAGACACGTGTCACCCGCTCCCTGTAAGGAGAGATGGAAGCCTGGCTGCTAAGGAGACATGAGGGGATGACTAGGGCAGGGGTGCGTGCTCCACTCTGAGGAAGGAGTCTGGGCAGAAGGCAGGCCTGTCCTGTGCCTCAGGTCCCAAGGGGACAGCATCTCCTTGGCCACATGTCCCAAGGGCAGACTTGGGCTTGCCACCAGGTGCCATACCCGGAACTCGCAGAAACAACCCCATGGAGAAACCGGCAGTCAGAAGCCCTGTTCCACCAAGATGTGGCAGCGTTGTGGGTGGCAGGGGGTGTGCCGCGGAAGGAGTGGAGACAGTACCCCACAGTTCCCAATCCTAGTGCACGGGCCTTGTGCAGGGATCCTGTCGCCTCCTCTCTCCTGTGGTGAAGGCACTGGCCTAGACCCCGAGTCTGCCTGATCGCCGGAGAAACGGCAAAGCCTTACCTACGCCAGGAGATGGTAATAGGCATAGAGTGCCATGATAGGCCACGCACGTTGCTGCAGGGTTGTGTCTGTGTCTATTTGTTCGGCTTAGCAAGGTGAAACCCGGGCGCGATCTTGGAGCCCGGAAAAGCAACGTCCCAGAGGCACCAGCTCCCCCGCCGCTCTTCTTCCCTGCCGCTACAGAGCGAACAAACAAAGCCTTGCTGAGGAAGCAGCAGCGAAGTGCGATTCGTGCCAAGCTGAAAACCTCTGCGAAAGCATAGCCGTCGCTGGGAAATCAGAGTCTGTTCTGTGGGCTGCTGTTGCTGCTTGCCTTAGCCTAGTATTATCAGCATGGCGGGAGAAACCCGCATTAAGCGAAAGACTCTTTGCACGGGCATCCCCTCTAGGAACGCACAGCATTCTTTGGGAAATCAGAGTCGGGTGTGTGGGACGCTGCCTGTTCCTTGCCAGAGCTTGTCTCCACAGCATGGTGTAATAAACCCGCATGGAGCGAAATCCTCTATGCCTGGGCATCCCCTCTGCCTGAGAGAGAACCGTGCCTGCGCCTGTGGAAAGAGCCTTAAGGAAAGGGACATGTCTGTCACTGGGCTCCACAGGAGCCTGTCTTGGGAAAATGCAGCACGCTGCCCCAGGAGAAGAGAAGGAGCCCTTGGCCTTGGGGTCGGGAAACGGTCGTGAAGCTGGAGAGCCGGCCCTGGCAGGAACAGCGGGCCTGTGGCAAGACAGGTGTCACCCGCTCCCTGTGCAGAGAGACGAAGCCTGGCTGCTAAGGAGACATGAGGGGACGATTGGGCAAGGGAGCGTGCTCCAATCTGAGGAAGGAGTCCGAGAAGGAAGGCCTTTCCTGTGCCTCTGGTCCCAAGGGGACAGCATCTCCTTGGCCACCTGTCCAGAGGGCAGAAGTGGGCTTGCCACCAAACTCCCGGCCCTGAACTCGCAGAATCACCTCCTGGAGGAATGGGCAATCAGATGCCGTCTTCCTCCAGGATGTGGCAGCATTGGCGGAGGCAGGGAGTGTCCCGGGGAAACAGGGACAGTTACCCATTTCTCCCCATCCCAGGGCACGGGCGGTGTTGCAGTGATCCTCTCACGTCTCCTCAAGGATGGGGAAGGCACTGGCCTAGTCCCCTGTCCACCTGAACGCCAGAGCGAAAGGGCAGGCCTTGCCTATGCCGAGAGATGGCATTGTGAGCAGAGTGCCATCCTAGGCCACGCACGCTGCTGCAGGGTCGAGGCTGTGTCTGCTTAGTTCGGCTTAGCGAGGTGAACCCCGGGTGCGAACTTGGAGCCGAGGAAATCAAGGCCCAAGCGGCACCAGCTCTCCCGTGGCTCTTCTTCCCTGCCGCGACAGAGGGAACGACCAAAGCCTTGCAAAAGAAGGAGCAGTGAAGTGTGGATCGCGCCAAGCTGAAAACCTCTGCGAAAGCATAGCAGTCACTGGGAAATCAGAGTCGGTTCTGCGGGCTGCTTTTGTAGCTTGCCTTAGCCTAGTATTCGTTCGCAGCACGATGGGAGAAACCCGTAGAGAGCGAAAGCCCCTTTGCTGTGGCATCTCCTCTGGGAAAGCACAGCATTCGTTGTGAAATCAGAATCGGATGTGTGGGATGCTGCAGCTGAATGCCTGAGCTAGTCCCCGCAGAATGGTGGAAGATACCCGCATGGAGCGAAATCCTCTTTGCCCTAGCACCCCTTTGCCTAAGAGAAGCATGGTTGCACATCTGAAAGGGCCTTCAGGAAAGGGAAACGGCTGTCACCGCGCTCCCCAGAAACAAGTCTGGGGAAGGCACAGCACGCCGCCCCCAGAGAAGAGAAGGAGCCATTGGCCTTGGGGTCGGGAAACGGTCGGGAAGCAGAAGAGCCTGCCCTGGCAGGAACAGCAGGCCGGTGGCAAGACAAATGTCACCCGCTCCCTTTGCAGAGAGACAAAGCCTGGCTAATAAGGAGACATGAAGGGACGACTAGGGCAGGGACGCGTGCTCCACTCTGAGGAAGGAGTCTGGGCAGAAGGCAGGCCTGTCCTGTGCCTCTGGTCCCAAGGGGACAGCATCTCCTTGGGCAACTGTCCGTAGGGCAGACTTGGGCTAGCTACCTGGCGCCATACCCGGAACTCGCAGAAACAGCTCCCTCGAGAAATGCGCAGTCAGGTGCCATCTTCCTCCAAGATGTGACAGCATTGTGGGTGGCAGGGTGTGTGCCGGGAAAAGAGTGGGGACAATCCCCGAAAGCTCCCCATTCCAGTAACGGGCAGTGTTCAGGGATCCTGTCGCCTCTCCTCTCCTGTGAGGAAGACACTGACCTAGTCCGCGAATCCGCCTGAGGGCCAGTGCCAAAGGCCAAAGTTGCCTACACCGGGAGATGGTAGTGTGCATAGAGTGCCATCCTAGGCAACGCACGCTGCTGCAGGGTTGTGGCTGTGTCTGCTTAGTTCACCCTGGCATGGGGAACCCAGGGCATCAACATGGAGTCCGGGAAAGCAAGGCCCAAGAGGCAGCAGCTCTCCCGCAGCTCTTCTATCCTGATGTGACAGAGCGAACAGCCAAAGCCTTGCTGAGGAAACAGCAGCGAAGTGCGTTTCGCGCCAAGGTGAAAACCTCTGCGAAAGCAGAGCAGTCGCTGGGAAATCAGAGTCTGTTCTGTGGGCTGCTATTGCTGCTGGCCTTAGCCTAGTATTCGCAGCATGGCAGGAGAAACCCGCATAAAGCAAAAGCCTCTTTGCACTGGCACAACATCTGGGAAAGCACAGCATTCTTTGGGAAATCAGAGTCGGGTCTGTGGGATGCTGCCTGTCGCTTTCCAGAGCTAGTCTCCACAGCACGGTGTAATAAACCCGCATGGAGCGAAATCCTCTTTGCCTGGGCATCCCCTCTGCCTGAGAGAGAAGCATGGTTGCATATGTCTGTCACTGCGCTCCCTAGGAGCAAGTGTGGGGAAGGCGCAGCACGCCGTCCCTGGGGAAGAGAAGGAGCCCTTGGCCTTGGGGTCCGGAAACGCTCGGGAAGCAGGATAGCCTACCATGGCACGAACAGCAAGGCGGTGGCAAGACACGTGTCACCCGCTCCCTGTAAGGAGAGATGGAAGCCTGGCTGCTAAAGAGACACGAGGGGATGACTAGGGCAGGGGTGCGTGCTCCACTCTGAGGAAGGATTCTGGGCAGAAGGCAGGCCTGTCCTGTGCCTCAGGTCCCAAGGGGACAGCATCTCCTTGGCCACATGTCCCAAGGGCAGACTTGGGCTTGCCACCAGGTGCCATACCCGGAACTCGCAGAAACAACCCCATGGAGAAACCGGCAGTCAGAAGCCCTGTTCCACCAAGATGTGGCAGCGTTGTGGGTGGCAGGGGGTGTGCCGCGGAAGGAGTGGAGACAGTACCCCACAGTTCCCAATCCTAGTGCACGGGCCTTGTGCAGGGATCCTGTCGCCTCCTCTCTCCTGTGGTGAAGGCACTGGCCTAGACCCCGAGTCTGCCTGATCGCCGGAGAAACGGCAAAGCCTTACCTACGCCAGGAGATGGTAATAGGCATAGAGTGCCATGATAGGCCACGCACGTTGCTGCAGGGTTGTGTCTGTGTCTATTTGTTCGGCTTAGCAAGGTGAAACCTGGGCGCGATCTTGGAGCCCGGAAAAGCAACGTCCCAGAGGCACCAGCTCCCCCGCCGCTCTTCTTCCCTGCCGCTACAGAGCGAACAAACAAAGCCTTGCTGAGGAAGCAGCAGCGAAGTGCGATTCGTGCCAAGCTGAAAACCTCTGCGAAAGCATAGCCGTCGCTGGGAAATCAGAGTCTGTTCTGTGGGCTGCTGTTGCTGCTTGCCTTAGCCTAGTATTATCAGCATGGCGGGAGAAACCCGCATTAAGCGAAAGACTCTTTGCACGGGCATCCCCTCTAGGAACGCACAGCATTCTTTGGGAAATCAGAGTCGGGTGTGTGGGACGCTGCCTGTTCCTTGCCAGAGCTTGTCTCCACAGCATGGTGTAATAAACCCGCATGGAGCGAAATCCTCTATGCCTGGGCATCCCCTCTGCCTGAGAGAGAACCGTGCCTGCGCCTGTGGAAAGAGCCTTAAGGAAAGGGACATGTCTGTCACTGGGCTCCACAGGAGCCTGTCTTGGGAAAATGCAGCACGCTGCCCCAGGAGAAGAGAAGGAGCCCTTGGCCTTGGGGTCGGGAAACGGTCGTGAAGCTGGAGAGCCGGCCCTGGCAGGAACAGCGGGCCTGTGGCAAGACAGGTGTCACCCGCTCCCTGTGCAGAGAGACGAAGCCTGGCTGCTAAGGAGACATGAGGGGACGATTGGGCAAGGGAGCGTGCTCCAATCTGAGGAAGGAGTCCGAGAAGGAAGGCCTTTCCTGTGCCTCTGGTCCCAAGGGGACAGCATCTCCTTGGCCACCTGTCCAGAGGGCAGAAGTGGGCTTGCCACCAAACTCCCGGCCCTGAACTCGCAGAATCACCTCCTGGAGGAATGGGCAATCAGATGCCGTCTTCCTCCAGGATGTGGCAGCATTGGCGGAGGCAGGGAGTGTCCCGGGGAAACAGGGACAGTTACCCATTTCTCCCCATCCCAGGGCACGGGCGGTATTGCAGTGATCCTCTCACGTCTCCTCAAGGATGGGGAAGGCACTGGCCTAGTCCCCTGTCCACCTGAACGCCAGAGCGAAAGGGCAGGCCTTGCCTATGCCGAGAGATGGCATTGTGAGCAGAGTGCCATCCTAGGCCACGCACGCTGCTGCAGGGTCGAGGCTGTGTCTGCTTAGTTCGGCTTAGCGAGGTGAACCCCGGGTGCGAACTTGGAGCCGAGGAAATCAAGGCCCAAGCGGCACCAGCTCTCCCGTGGCTCTTCTTCCCTGCCGCGACAGAGGGAACGACCAAAGCCTTGCAAAAGAAGGAGCAGTGAAGTGTGGATCGCGCCAAGCTGAAAACTTCTGCGAAAGCATAGCAGTCACTGGGAAATCAGAGTCGGTTCTGCGGGCTGCTTTTGTAGCTTGCCTTAGCCTAGTATTCGTTCGCAGCACGATGGGAGAAACCCGTAGAGAGCGAAAGCCCCTTTGCTGTGGCATCTCCTCTGGGAAAGCACAGCATTCGTTGTGAAATCAGAATCGGATGTGTGGGATGCTGCAGCTGAATGCCTGAGCTAGTCCCCGCAGAATGGTGGAAGATACCCGCATGGAGCGAAATCCTCTTTGCCCTAGCACCCCTTTGCCTAAGAGAAGCATGGTTGCACATCTGAAAGGGCCTTCAGGAAAGGGAAACGGCTGTCACCGCGCTCCCCAGAAACAAGTCTGGGGAAGGCACAGCACGCCGCCCCCAGAGAAGAGAAGGAGCCATTGGCCTTGGGGTCGGGAAACGGTCGGGAAGCAGAAGAGCCTGCCCTGGCAGGAACAGCAGGCCGGTGGCAAGACAAATGTCACCCGCTCCCTTTGCAGAGAGACAAAGCCTGGCTAATAAGGAGACATGAAGGGACGACTAGGGCAGGGACGCGTGCTCCACTCTGAGGAAGGAGTCTGGGCAGAAGGCAGGCCTGTCCTGTGCCTCTGGTCCCAAGGGGACAGCATCTCCTTGGGCAACTGTCCGTAGGGCAGACTTGGGCTAGCTACCTGGCGCCATACCCGGAACTCGCAGAAACAGCTCCCTCGAGAAATGCGCAGTCAGGTGCCATCTTCCTCCAAGATGTGACAGCATTGTGGGTGGCAGGGTGTGTGCCGGGAAAAGAGTGGGGACAATCCCCGAAAGCTCCCCATTCCAGTAACGGGCAGTGTTCAGGGATCCTGTCGCCTCTCCTCTCCTGTGAGGAAGACACTGACCTAGTCCGCGAATCCGCCTGAGGGCCAGTGCCAAAGGCCAAAGTTGCCTACACCGGGAGATGGTAGTGTGCATAGAGTGCCATCCTAGGCAACGCACGCTGCTGCAGGGTTGTGGCTGTGTCTGCTTAGTTCACCCTGGCATGGGGAACCCAGGGCATCAACATGGAGTCCGGGAAAGCAAGGCCCAAGAGGCAGCAGCTCTCCCGCAGCTCTTCTATCCTGATGTGACAGAGCGAACAGCCAAAGCCTTGCTGAGGAAACAGCAGCGAAGTGCGGTTCGCGCCAAGGTGAAAACCTCTGCGAAAGCAGAGCAGTCGCTGGGAAATCAGAGTCTGTTCTGTGGGCTGCTGTTGCTGCTGGCCTTAGCCTAGTATTCGCAGCATGGCAGGAGAAACCCGCATAAAGCAAAAGCCTCTTTGCACTGGCACAACATCTGGGAAAGCACAGCATTCTTTGGGAAATCAGAGTCGGGTCTGTGGGATGCTGCCTGTTGCTTTCCAGAGCTAGTCTCCACAGCACGGTGTAAAAAACCCGCATGGAGCGAAATCCTCTTTGCCTGGGCATCCCCTCTGCCTGAGAGAGAAGCATGGTTGCATATGTCTGTCACTGCGCTCCCTAGGAGCAAGTGTGGGGAAGGCGCAGCACGCCGTCCCTGGGGAAGAGAAGGAGCCCTTGGCCTTGGGGTCCGGAAACGCTCGGGAAGCAGGATAGCCTACCATGGCACGAACAGCAGGGCGGTGGCAAGACACGTGTCACCCGCTCCCTGTAAGGAGAGATGGAAGCCTGGCTGCTAAGGAGACATGAGGGGATGACTAGGGCAGGGGTGCGTGCTCCACTCTGAGGAAGGAGTCTGGGCAGAAGGCAGGCCTGTCCTGTGCCTCAGGTCCCAAGGGGACAGCATCTCCTTGGCCACCTGTCCCAAGGGCAGACTTGGGCTTGCCACCAGGTGCCATACCCGGAACTCGCAGAAACAACCCCATGGAGAAACCGGCAGTCAGAAGCCCTGTTCCACCAAGATGTGGCAGCGTTGTGGGTGGCAGGGGGTGTGCCGCGGAAGGAGTGGAGACAGTACCCCACAGTTCCCAATCCTAGTGCACGGGCCTTGTGCAGGGATCCTGTCGCTTCCTCTCTCCTGTGGTGAAGGCACTGGCCTAGACACCGAGTCTGCCTGATCGCCGGAGAAACGGCAAAGCCTTACCTACGCCAGGAGATGGTAATAGGCATAGAGTGCCATGATAGGCCACGCACGTTGCTGCAGGGTTGTGTCTGTGTCTATTTGTTCGGCTTAGCAAGGTGAAACCCGGGCGCGATCTTGGAGCCCGGAAAAGCAACGTCCCAGAGGCACCAGCTCCCCCGCAGCTCTTCTTCCCTGCCGCTACAGAGCGAACAAACAAAGCCTTGCTGAGGAAGCAGCAGCGAAGTGCAATTCGTGCCAAGCTGAAAACCTCTGCGAAAGCATAGCCGTCGCTGGGAAATCAGAGTCTGTTCTGTGGGCTGCTGTTGCTGCTTGCCTTAGCCTAGTATTATCAGCATGGCGGGAGAAACCCGCATTAAGCGAAAGACTCTTTGCACGGGCATCCCCTCTAGGAACGCACAGCATTCTTTGGGAAATCAGAGTCGGGTGTGTGGGATGCTGCCTGTTCCTTGCCAGAGCTTGTCTCCACAGCATGGTGTAATAAACCCGCATGGAGCGAAATCCTCTATGCCTGGGCATCCCCTCTGCCTGAGAGAGAACCGTGCCTGCGCCTGTGGAAAGAGCCTTAAGGAAAGGGACATGTCTGTCACTGGGCTCCACAGGAGCCTGTCTTGGGAAAATGCAGCACGCTGCCCCAGGAGAAGAGAAGGAGCCCTTGGCCTTGGGGTCGGGAAACGGTCGTGAAGCTGGAGAGCCGGCCCTGGCAGGAACAGCGGGCCTGTGGCAAGACAAGTGTCACCCGCTCCCTGTGCAGAGAGACGAAGCCTGGCTGCTAAGGAGACATGAGGGGACGATTGGGCAAGGGAGCGTGCTCCAATCTGAGGAAGGAGTCCGAGAAGGAAGGCCTTTCCTGTGCCTCTGGTCCCAAGGGGACAGCATCTCCTTGGCCACCTGTCCAGAGGGCAGAAGTGGGCTTGCCACCAAACTCCCGGCCCTGAACTCGCAGAATCACCTCCTGGAGGAATGGGCAATCAGATGCCGTCTTCCTCCAGGATGTGGCAGCATTGGCGGAGGCAGGGAGTGTCCCGGGGAAACAGGGACAGTTACCCATTACTCCCCATCCCAGGGCACGGGCGGTGTTGCAGTGATCCTCTCACGTCTCCTCAAGGATGGGGAAGGCACTGGCCTAGTCCCCTGTCCACCTGAACGCCAGAGCGAAAGGGCAGGCCTTGCCTATGCCGAGAGATGGCATTGTGAGCAGAGTGCCATCCTAGGCCACGCACGCTGCTGCAGGGTCGAGGCTGTGTCTGCTTAGTTCGGCTTAGCGAGGTGAACCCCGGGTGCGAACTTGGAGCCGAGGAAATCAAGGCCCAAGCGGCACCAGCTCTCCCGTGGCTCTTCTTCCCTGCCGCGACAGAGGGAACGACCAAAGCCTTGCAAAAGAAGGAGCAGTGAAGTGTGGATCGCGCCAAGCTGAAAACCTCTGCGAAAGCATAGCAGTCACTGGGAAATCAGAGTCGGTTCTGCGGGCTGCTTTTGTAGCTTGCCTTAGCCTAGTATTCGTTCGCAGCACGATGGGAGAAACCCGTAGAGAGCGAAAGCCCCTTTGCTGTGGCATCTCCTCTGGGAAAGCACAGCATTCGTTGTGAAATCAGAATCGGATGTGTGGGATGCTGCAGCTGAATGCCTGAGCTAGTCCCCGCAGAATGGTGGAAGATACCCGCATGGAGCGAAATCCTCTTTGCCCTAGCACCCCTTTGCCTAAGAGAAGCATGGTTGCACATCTGAAAGGGCCTTCAGGAAAGGGAAACGGCTGTCACCGCGCTCCCCAAAAACAAGTCTGGGGAAGGCACAGCACGCCGCCCCCAGAGAAGAGAAGGAGCCATTGGCCTTGGGGTCGGGAAACGGTCGGGAAGCAGAAGAGCCTGCCCTGGCAGGAACAGCAGGCCGGTGGCAAGACAAATGTCACCCGCTCCCTTTGCAGAGAGACAAAGCCTGGCTAATAAGGAGACATGAAGGGACGACTAGGGCAGGGACGCGTGCTCCACTCTGAGGAAGGAGTCTGGGCAGAAGTCAGGCCTGTCCTGTGCCTCTGGTCCCAAGGGGACAGCATCTCCTTGGGCAACTGTCCGTAGGGCAGACTTGGGCTAGCAACCTGGCGCCATACCCGGAAATCGCAGAAACAGCTCCCTCGAGAAATGCGCAGTCAGGTGCCATCTTCCTCCAAGATGTGACAGCATTGTGGGTGGCAGGGTGTGTGCGGGGAAAAGAGTGGGGACAATCCCCGAAAGCTCCCCATTCCAGTAACGGGCAGTGTTCAGGGATCCTGTCGCCTCTCCTCTCCTGTGAGGAAGACACTGACCTAGTCCGCGAATCCGCCTGAGGGCCAGTGCCAAAGGCCAAAGTTGCCTACACCGGGAGATGGTAGTGTGCATAGAGTGCCATCCTAGGCAACGCACGCTGCTGCAGGGTTGTGGCTGTGTCTGCTTAGTTCACCCTGGCATGGTGAACCCAGGGCATCAACATGGAGTCCGGGAAAGCAAGGCCCAAGAGGCAGCAGCTCTCCCGCAGCTCTTCTATCCTGATGTGACAGAGCGAACAGCCAAAGCCTTGCTGAGGAAACAGCA
Organism: Mustela lutreola; assembly: GCF_030435805.1. Taxonomy (NCBI): domain Eukaryota; kingdom Metazoa; phylum Chordata; class Mammalia; order Carnivora; family Mustelidae; genus Mustela; species Mustela lutreola. The sequence goes on from NC_081295.1 coordinate 130,675,669, forward strand.
GCGAAGTGCGGTTCGCGCCAAGGTGAAAACCTCTGCGAAAGCAGAGCAGTCGCTGGGAAATCAGAGTCTGTTCTGTGGGCTGCTGTTGCTGCTGGCCTTAGCCTAGTATTCGCAGCATGGCAGGAGAAACCCGCATAAAGCAAAAGCCTCTTTGCACTGGCACAACATCTGGGAAAGCACAGCATTCTTTGGGAAATCAGAGTCGGGTCTGTGGGATGCTGCCTGTTGCTTTCCAGAGCTAGTCTCCACAGCACGGTGTAATAAACCCGCATGGAGCGAAATCCTCTTTGCCTGGGCATCCCCTCTGCCTGAGAGAGAAGCATGGTTGCATATGTCTGTCACTGCGCTCCCTAGGAGCAAGTGTGGGGAAGGCGCAGCACGCCGTCCCTGGGGAAGAGAAGGAGCCCTTGGCCTTGGGGTCCGGAAACGCTCGGGAAGCAGGATAGCCTACCATGGCACGAACAGCAGGGCGGTGGCAAGACACGTGTCACCCGCTCCCTGTAAGGAGAGATGGAAGCCTGGCTGCTAAGGAGACATGAGGGGATGACTAGGGCAGGGGTGCGTGCTCCACTCTGAGGAAGGAGTCTGGGCAGAAGGCAGGCCTGTCCTGTGCCTCAGGTCCCAAGGGGACAGCATCTCCTTGGCCACATGTCCCAAGGGCAGACTTGGGCTTGCCACCAGGTGCCATACCCGGAACTCGCAGAAACAACCCCATGGAGAAACCGGCAGTCAGAAGCCCTGTTCCACCAAGATGTGGCAGCGTTGTGGGTGGCAGGGGGTGTGCCGCGGAAGGAGTGGAGACAGTACCCCACAGTTCCCAATCCTAGTGCACGGGCCTTGTGCAGGGATCCTGTCGCCTCCTCTCTCCTGTGGTGAAGGCACTGGCCTAGACCCCGAGTCTGCCTGATCGCCGGAGAAACGGCAAAGCCTTACCTACGCCAGGAGATGGTAATAGGCATAGAGTGCCATGATAGGCCACGCACGTTGCTGCAGGGTTGTGTCTGTGTCTATTTGTTCGGCTTAGCAAGGTGAAACCCGGGCGCGATCTTGGAGCCCGGAAAAGCAACGTCCCAGAGGCACCAGCTCCCCCGCCGCTCTTCTTCCCTGCCGCTACAGAGCGAACAAACAAAGCCTTGCTGAGGAAGCAGCAGCGAAGTGCGATTCGTGCCAAGCTGAAAACCTCTGCGAAAGCATAGCCGTCGCTGGGAAATCAGAGTCTGTTCTGTGGGCTGCTGTTGCTGCTTGCCTTAGCCTAGTATTATCAGCATGGCGGGAGAAACCCGCATTAAGCGAAAGACTCTTTGCACGGGCATCCCCTCTAGGAACGCACAGCATTCTTTGGGAAATCAGAGTCGGGTGTGTGGGACGCTGCCTGTTCCTTGCCAGAGCTTGTCTCCACAGCATGGTGTAATAAACCCGCATGGAGCGAAATCCTCTATGCCTGGGCATCCCCTCTGCCTGAGAGAGAACCGTGCCTGCGCCTGTGGAAAGAGCCTTAAGGAAAGGGACATGTCTGTCACTGGGCTCCACAGGAGCCTGTCTTGGGAAAATGCAGCACGCTGCCCCAGGAGAAGAGAAGGAGCCCTTGGCCTTGGGGTCGGGAAACGGTCGTGAAGCTGGAGAGCCGGCCCTGGCAGGAACAGCGGGCCTGTGGCAAGACAGGTGTCACCCGCTCCCTGTGCAGAGAGACGAAGCCTGGCTGCTAAGGAGACATGAGGGGACGATTGGGCAAGGGAGCGTGCTCCAATCTGAGGAAGGAGTCCGAGAAGGAAGGCCTTTCCTGTGCCTCTGGTCCCAAGGGGACAGCATCTCCTTGGCCACCTGTCCAGAGGGCAGAAGTGGGCTTGCCACCAAACTCCCGGCCCTGAACTCGCAGAATCACCTCCTGGAGGAATGGGCAATCAGATGCCGTCTTCCTCCAGGATGTGGCAGCATTGGCGGAGGCAGGGAGTGTCCCGGGGAAACAGGGACAGTTACCCATTTCTCCCCATCCCAGGGCACGGGCGGTGTTGCAGTGATCCTCTCACGTCTCCTCAAGGATGGGGAAGGCACTGGCCTAGTCCCCTGTCCACCTGAACGCCAGAGCGAAAGGGCAGGCCTTGCCTATGCCGAGAGATGGCATTGTGAGCAGAGTGCCATCCTAGGCCACGCACGCTGCTGCAGGGTCGAGGCTGTGTCTGCTTAGTTCGGCTTAGCGAGGTGAACCCCGGGTGCGAACTTGGAGCCGAGGAAATCAAGGCCCAAGCGGCACCAGCTCTCCCGTGGCTCTTCTTCCCTGCCGCGACAGAGGGAACGACCAAAGCCTTGCAAAAGAAGGAGCAGTGAAGTGTGGATCGCGCCAAGCTGAAAACCTCTGCGAAAGCATAGCAGTCACTGGGAAATCAGAGTCGGTTCTGCGGGCTGCTTTTGTAGCTTGCCTTAGCCTAGTATTCGTTCGCAGCACGATGGGAGAAACCCGTAGAGAGCGAAAGCCCCTTTGCTGTGGCATCTCCTCTGGGAAAGCACAGCATTCGTTGTGAAATCAGAATCGGATGTGTGGGATGCTGCAGCTGAATGCCTGAGCTAGTCCCCGCAGAATGGTGGAAGATACCCGCATGGAGCGAAATCCTCTTTGCCCTAGCACCCCTTTGCCTAAGAGAAGCATGGTTGCACATCTGAAAGGGCCTTCAGGAAAGGGAAACGGCTGTCACCGCGCTCCCCAGAAACAAGTCTGGGGAAGGCACAGCACGCCGCCCCCAGAGAAGAGAAGGAGCCATTGGCCTTGGGGTCGGGAAACGGTCGGGAAGCAGAAGAGCCTGCCCTGGCAGGAACAGCAGGCCGGTGGCAAGACAAATGTCACCCGCTCCCTTTGCAGAGAGACAAAGCCTGGCTAATAAGGAGACATGAAGGGACGACTAGGGCAGGGACGCGTGCTCCACTCTGAGGAAGGAGTCTGGGCAGAAGGCAGGCCTGTCCTGTGCCTCTGGTCCCAAGGGGACAGCATCTCCTTGGGCAACTGTCCGTAGGGCAGACTTGGGCTAGCTACCTGGCGCCATACCCGGAACTCGCAGAAACAGCTCCCTCGAGAAATGCGCAGTCAGGTGCCATCTTCCTCCAAGATGTGACAGCATTGTGGGTGGCAGGGTGTGTGCCGGGAAAAGAGTGGGGACAATCCCCGAAAGCTCCCCATTCCAGTAACGGGCAGTGTTCAGGGATCCTGTCGCCTCTCCTCTCCTGTGAGGAAGACACTGACCTAGTCCGCGAATCCGCCTGAGGGCCAGTGCCAAAGGCCAAAGTTGCCTACACCGGGAGATGGTAGTGTGCATAGAGTGCCATCCTAGGCAACGCACGCTGCTGCAGGGTTGTGGCTGTGTCTGCTTAGTTCACCCTGGCATGGGGAACCCAGGGCATCAACATGGAGTCCGGGAAAGCAAGGCCCAAGAGGCAGCAGCTCTCCCGCAGCTCTTCTATCCTGATGTGACAGAGCGAACAGCCAAAGCCTTGCTGAGGAAACAGCAGCGAAGTGCGTTTCGCGCCAAGGTGAAAACCTCTGCGAAAGCAGAGCAGTCGCTGGGAAATCAGAGTCTGTTCTGTGGGCTGCTATTGCTGCTGGCCTTAGCCTAGTATTCGCAGCATGGCAGGAGAAACCCGCATAAAGCAAAAGCCTCTTTGCACTGGCACAACATCTGGGAAAGCACAGCATTCTTTGGGAAATCAGAGTCGGGTCTGTGGGATGCTGCCTGTCGCTTTCCAGAGCTAGTCTCCACAGCACGGTGTAATAAACCCGCATGGAGCGAAATCCTCTTTGCCTGGGCATCCCCTCTGCCTGAGAGAGAAGCATGGTTGCATATGTCTGTCACTGCGCTCCCTAGGAGCAAGTGTGGGGAAGGCGCAGCACGCCGTCCCTGGGGAAGAGAAGGAGCCCTTGGCCTTGGGGTCCGGAAACGCTCGGGAAGCAGGATAGCCTACCATGGCACGAACAGCAAGGCGGTGGCAAGACACGTGTCACCCGCTCCCTGTAAGGAGAGATGGAAGCCTGGCTGCTAAAGAGACACGAGGGGATGACTAGGGCAGGGGTGCGTGCTCCACTCTGAGGAAGGATTCTGGGCAGAAGGCAGGCCTGTCCTGTGCCTCAGGTCCCAAGGGGACAGCATCTCCTTGGCCACCTGTCCCAAGGGCAGACTTGGGCTTGCCACCAGGTGCCATACCCGGAACTCGCAGAAACAACCCCATGGAGAAACCGGCAGTCAGAAGCCCTGTTCCACCAAGATGTGGCAGCGTTGTGGGTGGCAGGGGGTGTGCCGCGGAAGGAGTGGAGACAGTACCCCACAGTTCCCAATCCTAGTGCACGGGCCTTGTGCAGGGATCCTGTCGCCTCCTCTCTCCTGTGGTGAAGGCACTGGCCTAGACCCCGAGTCTGCCTGATCGCCGGAGAAACGGCAAAGCCTTACCTACGCCAGGAGATGGTAATAGGCATAGAGTGCCATGATAGGCCACGCACGTTGCTGCAGGGTTGTGTCTGTGTCTATTTGTTCGGCTTAGCAAGGTGAAACCCGGGCGCGATCTTGGAGCCCGGAAAAGCAACGTCCCAGAGGCACCAGCTCCCCCGCAGCTCTTCTTCCCTGCCGCTACAGAGCGAACAAACAAAGCCTTGCTGAGGAAGCAGCAGCGAAGTGCGATTCGTGCCAAGCTGAAAACCTCTGCGAAAGCATAGCCGTCGCTGGGAAATCAGAGTCTGTTCTGTGGGCTGCTGTTGCTGCTTGCCTTAGCCTAGTATTATCAGCATGGCGGGAGAAACCCGCATTAAGCGAAAGACTCTTTGCACGGGCATCCCCTCTAGGAACGCACAGCATTCTTTGGGAAATCAGAGTCGGGAGTGTTGGATGCTGCCGGTTCCTTGCCAGAGCTTGTCTCCACAGCATGGTATAATAAACCCGCATGGAGCGAAATCCTCTATGCCTGGGCATCCCCTCTGCCTGAGAGAGAACCGTGCTTGCGCCTGTGGAAAGAGCCTTAAGGAAAGGGACATGTCTGTCACTGGGCTCCACAGGAGCCTGTCTTGGGAAAATGCAGCACGCTGCCCCAGGAGAAGAGAAGGAGCCCTTGGCCTTGGGGTCGGGAAACGGTCGTGAAGCTGGAGAGCCGGCCCTGGCAGGAACAGCGGGCCTGTGGCAAGACAAGTGTCACCCGATCCCTGTGCAGAGAGACGAAGCCTGGCTGCTAAGGAGACATGAGGGGACGATTGGGCAAGGGAGCGTGCTCCAATCTGAGGAAGGAGTCCGAGAAGGAAGGCCTTTCCTGTGCCTCTGGTCCCAAGGGGACAGCATCTCCTTGGCCACCTGTCCAGAGGGCAGAAGTGGGCTTGCCACCAAACTCCCGGCCCTGAACACGCAGAATCACCTCCTGGAGGAATGGGCAATCAGATGCCGTCTTCCTCCAGGATGTGGCAGCATTGGCGGAGGCAGGGAGTGTCCCGGGGAAACAGGGACAGTTACTCATTTCTCCCCATCCCAGGGCACGGGCGGTATTGCAGTGATCCTCTCACGTCTCCTCAAGGATGGGGAAGGCACTGGCCTAGTCCCCTGTCCACCTGAACGCCAGAGCGAAAGGGCAGGCCTTGCCTATGCCGAGAGATGGCATTGTGAGCAGAGTGCCATCCTAGGCCACGCACGCTGCTGCAGGGTCGAGGCTGTGTCTGCTTAGTTCGGCTTAGCGAGGTGAACCCCGGGTGCGAACTTGGAGCCGAGGAAATCAAGGCCCAAGCGGCACCAGCTCTCCCGTGGCTCTTCTTCCCTGCCGCGACAGAGGGAACGACCAAAGCCTTGCAAAAGAAGGAGCAGTGAAGTGTGGATCGCGCCTAGCTGAAAACCTCTGCGAAAGCATAGCAGTCACTGGGAAATCAGAGTCGGTTCTGCGGGCTGCTTTTGTAGCTTGCCTTAGCCTAGTATTCGTTCGCAGCACGATGGGAGAAACCCGTAGAGAGCGAAAGCCCCTTTGCTGTGGCATCTCCTCTGGGAAAGCACAGCATTCGTTGTGAAATCAGAATCGGATGTGTGGGATGCTGCAGCTGAATGCCTGAGCTAGTCCCCGCAGAATGGTGGAAGATACCCGCATGGAGCGAAATCCTCTTTGCCCTAGCACCCCTTTGCCTAAGAGAAGCATGGTTGCACATCTGAAAGGGCCTTCAGGAAAGGGAAAGGGCTGTCACCGCGCTCCCCAGAAACAAGTCTGGGGAAGGCACAGCACGCCGCCCCCAGAGAAGAGAAGGAGCCATTGGCCTTGGGGTCGGGAAACGGTCGGGAAGCAGAAGAGCCTGCCCTGGCAGGAACAGCAGGCCGGTGGCAAGACAAATGTCACCCGCTCCCTTTGCAGAGAGACAAAGCCTGGCTAATAAGGAGACATGAAGGGACGACTAGGGCAGGGACGCGTGCTCCACTCTGAGGAAGGAGTCTGGGCAGAAGGCAGGCCTGTCCTGTGCCTCTGGTCCCAAGGGGACAGCATCTCCTTGGGCAACTGTCCGTAGGGCAGACTTGGGCTAGCAACCTGGCGCCATACCCGGAACTCGCAGAAACAGCTCCCTCGAGAAATGCGCAGTCAGGTGCCATCTTCCTCCAAGATGTGACAGCATTGTGGGTGGCAGGGTGTGTGCGGGGAAAAGAGTGGGGACAATCCCCGAAAGCTCCCCATTCCAGTAACGGGCAGTGTTCAGGGATCCTGTCGCCTCTCCTCTCCTGTGAGGAAGACACTGACCTAGTCCGCGAATCCGCCTGAGGGCCAGTGCCAAAGGCCAAAGTTGCCTACACCGGGAGATGGTAGTGTGCATAGAGTGCCATCCTAGGCAACGCACGCTGCTGCAGGGTTGTGGCTGTGTCTGCTTAGTTCACCCTGGCATGGTGAACCCAGGGCATCAACATGGAGTCCGGGAAAGCAAGGCCCAAGAGGCAGCAGCTCTCCCGCAGCTCTTCTATCCTGATGTGACAGAGCGAACAGCCAAAGCCTTGCTGAGGAAACAGCAGCGAAGTGCGGTTCGCGCCAAGGTGAAAACCTCTGCGAAAGCAGAGCAGTCGCTGGGAAATCAGAGTCTGTTCTGTGGGCTGCTGTTGCTGCTGGCCTTAGCCTAGTATTCGCAGCATGGCAGGAGAAACCCGCATAAAGCAAAAGCCTCTTTGCACTGGCACAACATCTGGGAAAGCACAGCATTCTTTGGGAAATCAGAGTCGGGTCTGTGGGATGCTGCCTGTTGCTTTCCAGAGCTAGTCTCCACAGCACGGTGTAATAAACCCGCATGGAGCGAAATCCTCTTTGCCTGGGCATCCCCTCTGCCTGAGAGAGAAGCATGGTTGCATATGTCTGTCACTGCGCTCCCTAGGAGCAAGTGTGGGGAAGGCGCAGCACGCCGTCCCTGGGGAAGAGAAGGAGCCCTTGGCCTTGGGGTCCGGAAACGCTCGGGAAGCAGGATAGCCTACCATGGCACGAACAGCAGGGCGGTGGCAAGACACGTGTCACCCGCTCCCTGTAAGGAGAGATGGAAGCCTGGCTGCTAAGGAGACATGAGGGGATGACTAGGGCAGGGGTGCGTGCTCCACTCTGAGGAAGGAGTCTGGGCAGAAGGCAGGCCTGTCCTGTGCCTCAGGTCCCAAGGGGACAGCATCTCCTTGGCCACCTGTCCCAAGGGCAGACTTGGGCTTGCCACCAGGTGCCATACCCGGAACTCGCAGAAACAACCCCATGGAGAAACCGGCAGTCAGAAGCCCTGTTCCACCAAGATGTGGCAGCGTTGTGGGTGGCAGGGGGTGTGCCGCGGAAGGAGTGGAGACAGTACCCCACAGTTCCCAATCCTAGTGCACGGGCCTTGTGCAGGGATCCTGTCGCCTCCTCTCTCCTGTGGTGAAGGCACTGGCCTAGACCCCGAGTCTGCCTGATCGCCGGAGAAACGGCAAAGCCTTACCTACGCCAGGAGATGGTAATAGGCAGAGTGCCATGATAGGCCACGCACGTTGCTGCAGGGTTGTGTCTGTGTCTATTTGTTCGGCTTAGCAAGGTGAAACCCGGGCGCGAACTTGGAGCCCGGAAAAGCAACGTCCCAGAGGCACCAGCTCCCCCGCAGCTCTTCTTCCCTGCCGCTACAGAGCGAACAAACAAAGCCTTGCTGAGGAAGCAGCAGCGAAGTGTGATTCGTGCCAAGCTGAATACCTCTGCGAAAGCATAGCCGTCGCTGGGAAATCAGAGTCTGTTCTGTGGGCTGCTGTTGCTGCTTGCCTTAACCTAGTATTATCAGCATGGCGGGAGAAACCCGCATTAAGCGAAAGACTCTTTGCACGGGCATCCCCTCTAGGAACGCACAGCATTCTTTGGGAAATCAGAGTCTGGTGTGTTGGATGCTGCCGGTTCCTTGCCAGAGCTTGTCTCCACAGCATGGTGTAATAAACCCGCATGGAGCGAAATCCTCTATGCCTGGGCATCCCCTCTGCCTGAGAGAGAACCGTGCTTGCGCCTGTGGAAAGAGCCTTAAGGAAAGGGACATGTCTGTCACTGGGCTCCACAGGAGCCTGTCTTGGGAAAATGCAGCACGCTGCCCCAGGAGAAGAGAAGGAGCCCTTGGCCTTGGGGTCGGGAAACGGTCGTGAAGCTGGAGAGCCGGCCCTGGCAGGAACAGCGGGCCTGTGGCAAGACAAGTGTCACCCGCTCCCTGTGCAGAGAGACGAAGCCTGTCTGCTAAGGAGACATGAGGGGACGATTGGGCAAGGGAGCGTGCTCCAATCTGAGGAAGGAGTCCGAGAAGGAAGGCCTTTCTTGTGCCTCTGGTCCCAAGGGGACAGCATCTCCTTGGCCACCTGTCCAGAGGGCAGAAGTGGGCTTGCCACCAAACTCCCGGCCCTGAACTCGCAGAATCACCTCCTGGAGGAATGGGCAATCAGATGCCGTCTTCCTCCAGGATGTGGCAGCATTGGCGAAGGCAGGGAGTGTCCCGGGGAAACAGGGACAGTTACCCATTACTCCCCATCCCAGGGCACGGGCGGTGTTGCAGTGATCCTCTCACGTCTCCTCAAGGATGGGGAAGGCACTGGCCTAGTCCCCTGTCCACCTGAACGCCAGAGCGAAAGGGCAGGCCTTGCCTATGCCGAGAGATGGCATTGTGAGCAGAGTGCCATCCTAGGCCACGCACGCTGCTGCAGGGTCGAGGCTGTGTCTGCTTAGTTCGGCTTAGCGAGGTGAACCCCGGGTGCGAACTTGGAGCCGAGGAAATCAAGGCCCAAGCGGCACCAGCTCTCCCGTGGCTCTTCTTCCCTGCCGCGACAGAGGGAACGACCAAAGCCTTGCAAAAGAAGGAGCAGTGAAGTGTGGATCGCGCCAAGCTGAAAACCTCTGCGAAAGCATAGCAGTCACTGGGAAATCAGAGTCGGTTCTGCGGGCTGCTTTTGTAGCTTGCCTTAGCCTAGTATTCGTTCGCAGCACGATGGGAGAAACCCGTAGAGAGCGCAAGCCCCTTTGCTGTGGCATCTCCTCTGGGAAAGCACAGCATTCGTTGTGAAATCAGAATCGGATGTGTGGGATGCTGCAGCTGAATGCCTGAGCTAGTCCCCGCAGAATGGTGGAAGATACCCGCATGGAGCGAAATCCTCTTTGCCCTAGCACCCCTTTGCCTAAGAGAAGCATGTTTGCACATCTGAAAGGGCCTTCAGGAAAGGGAAACGGCTGTCACCGCGCTCCCCAGAAACAAGTCTGGGGAAGGCACAGCACGCCGCCCCCAGAGAAGAGAAGGAGCCATTGGCCTTGGGGTCGGGAAACGGTCGGGAAGCAGAAGAGCCTGCCCTGGCAGGAACAGCAGGCCGGTGGCAAGACAAATGTCACCCGCTCCCTTTGCAGAGAGACAAAGCCTGGCTAATAAGGAGACATGAAGGGACGACTAGGGCAGGGACGCGTGCTCCACTCTGAGGAAGGAGTCTGGGCAGAAGGCAGGCCTGTCCTGTGCCTCTGGTCCCAAGGGGACAGCACCTCCTTGGGCAACTGTCCGTAGGGCTGACTTGGGCTAGCTACCTGGCGCCATACCCGGAACTCGCAGAAACAGCTCCCTCGAGAAATGCGCAGTCAGGTGCCATCTTCCTCCAAGATGTGACAGCATTGTGGGTGTCACGGTGTGTGCCGGGAAAAGAGTGGGGACAATCCCCGAAAGCTCCCCATTCCAGTAACGGGCAGTGTTCAGGGATCCTGTCGCCTCTCCTCTCCTGTGAGGAAGACACTGACCTAGTCCGCGAATCCGCCTGAGGGCCAGTGCCAAAGGCCAAAGTTGCCTACACCGGGAGATGGTAGTGTGCATAGAGTGCCATCCTAGGCAACGCACGCTGCTGCAGGGTTGTGGCTGTGTCTGCTTAGTTCACCCTGGCATGGTGAACCCAGGGCATCAACATGGAGTCCGGGAAAGCAAGGCCCAAGGGGCAGCAGCTCTCCCGCAGCTCTTCTATCCTGATGTGACAGAGCGAACAGCCAAAGCCTTGCTGAGGAAACAGCAGCGAAGTGCGGTTCGCGCCAAGGTGAAAACCTCTGCGAAAGCAGAGCAGTCGCTGGGAAATCAGAGTCTGTTCTGTGGGCTGCTGTTGCTGCTGGCCTTAGCCTAGTATTCGCAGCATGGCAGGAGAAACCCGCATAAAGCAAAAGCCTCTTTGCACTGGCACAACATCTGGGAAAGCACAGCATTCTTTGGGAAATCAGAGTCGGGTCTGTGGGATGCTGCCTGTTGCTTTCCAGAGCTAGTCTCCACAGCACGGTGTAATAAACCCGCATGGAGCGAAATCCTCTTTGCCTGGGCATCCCCTCTGCCTGAGAGAGAAGCATGGTTGCATATGTCTGTCACTGCGCTCCCTAGGAGCAAGTGTGGGGAAGGCGCAGCACGCCGTCCCTGGGGAAGAGAAGGAGCCCTTGGCCTTGGGGTCCGGAAACGCTCGGGAAGCAGGATAGCCTACCATGGCACGAACAGCAGGGCGGTGGCAAGACACGTGTCACCCGCTCCCTGTAAGGAGAGATGGAAGCCTGGCTGCTAAGGAGACATGAGGGGATGACTAGGGCAGGGGTGCGTGCTCCACTCTGAGGAAGGAGTCTGGGCAGAAGGCAGGCCTGTCCTGTGCCTCAGGTCCCAAGGGGACAGCATCTCCTTGGCCACCTGTCCCAAGGGCAGACTTGGGCTTGCCACCAGGTGCCATACCCGGAACTCGCAGAAACAACCCCATGGAGAAACCGGCAGTCAGAAGCCCTGTTCCACCAAGATGTGGCAGCGTTGTGGGTGGCAGGGGGTGTGCCGCGGAAGGAGTGGAGACAGTACCCCACAGTTCCCAATCCTAGTGCACTGGCCTTGTGCAGGGATCCTGTCGCCTCCTCTCTCCTGTGGTGAAGGCACTGGCCTAGACCCCGAGTCTGCCTGATCGCCGGAGAAACGGCAAAGCCTTACCTACGCCAGGAGATGGTAATAGGCATAGAGTGCCATGATAGGCCACGCACGTTGCTGCAGGGTTGTGTCTGTGTCTATTTGTTCGGCTCAGCAAGGTGAAACCCGGGCGCGATCTTGGAGCCCGGAAAAGCAACGTCCCAGAGGCACCAGCTCCCCCGCAGCTCTTCTTCCCTGCCGCTACAGAGCGAACAAACAAAGCCTTGCTGAGGAAGCAGCAGCGAAGTGCGATTCGTGCCAAGCTGAAAACCTCTGCGAAAGCATAGCCGTCGCTGGGAAATCAGAGTCTGTTCTGTGGGCTGCTGTTGCTGCTTGCCTTAGCCTAGTATTATCAGCATGGCGGGAGAAACCCGCATTAAGCGAAAGACTCTTTGCACGGGCATCCCCTCTAGGAACGCACAGCATTCTTTGGGAAATCAGAGTCGGGTGTGTGGGATGCTGCCTGTTCCTTGCCAGAGCTTGTCTCCACAGCATGGTGTAATAAACCCGCATGGAGCGAAATCCTCTATGCCTGGGCATCCCCTCTGCCTGAGAGAGAACCGTGCCTGCGCCTGTGGAAAGAGCCTTAAGGAAAGGGACATGTCTGTCACTGGGCTCCACAGGAGCCTGTCTTGGGAAAATGCAGCACGCTGCCCCAGGAGAAGAGAAGGAGCCCTTGGCCTTGGGGTCGGGAAACGGTCGTGAAGCTGGAGAGCCGGCCCTGGCAGGAACAGCGGGCCTGTGGCAAGACAAGTGTCACCCGCTCCCTGTGCAGAGAGACGAAGCCTGTCTGCTAAGGAGACATGAGGGGACGATTGGGCAAGGGAGCGTGCTCCAATCTGAGGAAGGAGTCCGAGAAGGAAGGCCTTTCCTGTGCCTCTGGTCCCAAGGGGACAGCATCTCCTTGGCCACCTGTCCAGAGGGCTGAAGTGGGCTTGCCACTAAACTCCCGGCCCTGAACTCGCAGAATCACCTCCTGGAGGAATGGGCAATCAGATGCCGTCTTCCTCCAGGATGTGGCAGCATTGGCGGAGGCAGGGAGTGTCCCGGGGAAACAGGGACAGTTACCCATTACTCCCCATCCCAGGGCACGGGCGGTGTTGCAGTGATCCTCTCACGTCTCCTCAAGGATGGGGAAGGCACTGGCCTAGTCCCCTGTCCACCTGAACGCCAGAGCGAAAGGGCAGGCCTTGCCTATGCCGATAGATGGCATTGTGAGCAGAGTGCCATCCTAGGCCAAGCACGCTGCTGCAGGGTCGAGGCTGTGTCTGCTTAGTTCGGCTTAGCGAGGTGAACCCCGGGTGCGAACTTGGAGCCGAGGAAATCAAGGCCCAAGCGGCACCAGCTCTCCCGTGGCTCTTCTTCCCTGCCGCGACAGAGGGAACGACCAAAGCCTTGCAAAAGAAGGAGCAGTGAAGTGTGGATCGCGCCAAGCTGAAAACCTCTGCGAAAGCATAGCAGTCACTGGGAAATCAGAGTCGGTTCTGCGGGCTGCTTTTGTAGCTTGCCTTAGCCTAGTATTCGTTCGCAGCACGATGGGAGAAACCCGTAGAGAGCGCAAGCCCCTTTGCTGTGGCATCTCCTCTGGGAAAGCACAGCATTCGTTGTGAAATCAGAATCGGATGTGTGGGATGCTGCAGCTGAATGCCTGAGCTAGTCCCCGCAGAATGGTGGAAGATACCCGCATGGAGCGAAATCCTCTTTGCCCTAGCACCCCTTTGCCTAAGAGAAGCATGTTTGCACATCTGAAAGGGCCTTCAGGAAAGGGAAACGGCTGTCACCGCGCTCCCCAGAAACAAGTCTGGGGAAGGCACAGCACGCCGCCCCCAGAGAAGAGAAGGAGCCATTGGCCTTGGGGTCGGGAAACGGTCGGGAAGCAGAAGAGCCTGCCCTGGCAGGAACAGCAGGCCGGTGGCAAGACAAATGTCACCCGCTCCCTTTGCAGAGAGACAAAGCCTGGCTAATAAGGAGACATGAAGGGACGACTAGGGCAGGGACGCGTGCTCCACTCTGAGGAAGGAGTCTGGGCAGAAGGCAGGCCTGTCCTGTGCCTCTGGTCCCAAGGGGACAGCACCTCCTTGGGCAACTGTCCGTAGGGCTGACTTGGGCTAGCTACCTGGCGCCATACCCGGAACTCGCAGAAACAGCTCCCTCGAGAAATGCGCAGTCAGGTGCCATCTTCCTCCAAGATGTGACAGCATTGTGGGTGGCACGGTGTGTGCCGGGAAAAGAGTGGGGACAATCCCCGAAAGCTCCCCATTCCAGTAACGGGCAGTGTTCAGGGATCCTGTCGCCTCTCCTCTCCTGTGAGGAAGACACTGACCTAGTCCGCGAATCCGCCTGAGGGCCAGTGCCAAAGGCCAAAGTTGCCTACACCGGGAGATGGTAGTGTGCATAGAGTGCCATCCTAGGCAACGCACGCTGCTGCAGGGTTGTGGCTGTGTCTGCTTAGTTCACCCTGGCATGGTGAACCCAGGGCATCAACATGGAGTCCGGGAAAGCAAGGCCCAAGGGGCAGCAGCTCTCCCGCAGCTCTTCTATCCTGATGTGACAGAGCGAACAGCCAAAGCCTTGCTGAGGAAACAGCAGCGAAGTGCGGTTCGCGCCAAGGTGAAAACCTCTGCGAAAGCAGAGCAGTCGCTGGGAAATCAGAGTCTGTTCTGTGGGCTGCTGTTGCTGCTGGCCTTAGCCTAGTATTCGCAGCATGGCAGGAGAAACCCGCATAAAGCAAAAGCCTCTTTGCACTGGCACAACATCTGGGAAAGCACAGCATTCTTTGGGAAATCAGAGTCGGGTCTGTGGGATGCTGCCTGTTGCTTTCCAGAGCTAGTCTCCACAGCACGGTGTAATAAACCCGCATGGAGCGAAATCCTCTTTGCCTGGGCATCCCCTCTGCCTGAGAGAGAAGCATGGTTGCATATGTCTGTCACTGCGCTCCCTAGGAGCAAGTGTGGGGAAGGCGCAGCACGCCGTCCCTGGGGAAGAGAAGGAGCCCTTGGCCTTGGGGTCCGGAAACGCTCGGGAAGCAGGATAGCCTACCATGGCACGAACAGCAGGGCGGTGGCAAGACACGTGTCACCCGCTCCCTGTAAGGAGAGATGGAAGCCTGGCTGCTAAGGAGACATGAGGGGATGACTAGGGCAGGGGTGCGTGCTCCACTCTGAGGAAGGAGTCTGGGCAGAAGGCAGGCCTGTCCTGTGCCTCAGGTCCCAAGGGGACAGCATCTCCTTGGCCACCTGTCCCAAGGGCAGACTTGGGCTTGCCACCAGGTGCCATACCCGGAACTCGCAGAAACAACCCCATGGAGAAACCGGCAGTCAGAAGCCCTGTTCCACCAAGATGTGGCAGCGTTGTGGGTGGCAGGGGGTGTGCCGCGGAAGGAGTGGAGACAGTACCCCACAGTTCCCAATCCTAGTGCACTGGCCTTGTGCAGGGATCCTGTCGCCTCCTCTCTCCTGTGGTGAAGGCACTGGCCTAGACCCCGAGTCTGCCTGATCGCCGGAGAAACGGCAAAGCCTTACCTACGCCAGGAGATGGTAATAGGCATAGAGTGCCATGATAGGCCACGCACGTTGCTGCAGGGTTGTGTCTGTGTCTATTTGTTCGGCTCAGCAAGGTGAAACCCGGGCGCGATCTTGGAGCCCGGAAAAGCAACGTCCCAGAGGCACCAGCTCCCCCGCAGCTCTTCTTCCCTGCCGCTACAGAGCGAACAAACAAAGCCTTGCTGAGGAAGCAGCAGCGAAGTGCGATTCGTGCCAAGCTGAAAACCTCTGCGAAAGCATAGCCGTCGCTGGGAAATCAGAGTCTGTTCTGTGGGCTGCTGTTGCTGCTTGCCTTAGCCTAGTATTATCAGCATGGCGGGAGAAACCCGCATTAAGCGAAAGACTCTTTGCACGGGCATCCCCTCTAGGAACGCACAGCATTCTTTGGGAAATCAGAGTCGGGTGTGTGGGATGCTGCCTGTTCCTTGCCAGAGCTTGTCTCCACAGCATGGTGTAATAAACCCGCATGGAGCGAAATCCTCTATGCCTGGGCATCCCCTCTGCCTGAGAGAGAACCGTGCCTGCGCCTGTGGAAAGAGCCTTAAGGAAAGGGACATGTCTGTCACTGGGCTCCACAGGAGCCTGTCTTGGGAAAATGCAGCACGCTGCCCCAGGAGAAGAGAAGGAGCCCTTGGCCTTGGGGTCGGGAAACGGTCGTGAAGCTGGAGAGCCGGCCCTGGCAGGAACAGCGGGCCTGTGGCAAGACAAGTGTCACCCGCTCCCTGTGCAGAGAGACGAAGCCTGTCTGCTAAGGAGACATGAGGGGACGATTGGGCAAGGGAGCGTGCTCCAATCTGAGGAAGGAGTCCGAGAAGGAAGGCCTTTCCTGTGCCTCTGGTCCCAAGGGGACAGCATCTCCTTGGCCACCTGTCCAGAGGGCTGAAGTGGGCTTGCCACTAAACTCCCGGCCCTGAACTCGCAGAATCACCTCCTGGAGGAATGGGCAATCAGATGCCGTCTTCCTCCAGGATGTGGCAGCATTGGCGGAGGCAGGGAGTGTCCCGGGGAAACAGGGACAGTTACCCATTACTCCCCATCCCAGGGCACGGGCGGTGTTGCAGTGATCCTCTCACGTCTCCTCAAGGATGGGGAAGGCACTGGCCTAGTCCCCTGTCCACCTGAACGCCAGAGCGAAAGGGCAGGCCTTGCCTATGCCGATAGATGGCATTGTGAGCAGAGTGCCATCCTAGGCCAAGCACGCTGCTGCAGGGTCGAGGCTGTGTCTGCTTAGTTCGGCTTAGCGAGGTGAACCCCGGGTGCGAACTTGGAGCCGAGGAAATCAAGGCCCAAGCGGCACCAGCTCTCCCGTGGCTCTTCTTCCCTGCCGCGACAGAGGGAACGACCAAAGCCTTACAAAAGAAGGAGCAGTGAAGTGTGGATCGCGCCAAGCTGAAAACGTCTGCGAAAGCATAGCAGTCACTGGGAAATCAGAGTCGGTTCTGCGGGCTGCTTTTGTAGCTTGCCTTAGCCTAGTATTCGCAGCACGATGGGAGAAACCCGTAGAGAGCGAAAGCCCCTTTGCTGTGGCATCTCCTCTGGGAAAGCACAGCATTCGTTGTGAAATCAGAATCGGATGTGTGGGATGCTGCAGCTGAATGCCTGAGCTAGTCCCCGCAGAATGGTGGAAGATACCCGCATGGAGCAAAATCCTCTTTGCCCTAGCTCCCCTTTGCCTAAGAGAAGCATGTTTGCACATCTGAAAGGGCCTTCAGGAAAGGGAAACGGCTGTCACCGCGCTCCCCAGAAACAAGTCTGGGGAAGGCACAGCACGCCGCCCCCAGAGAAGCGAAGGAGCCATTGGCCTTGGGGTCGGGAAACGGTCGGGAAGCAGAAGAGCCTGCCCTGGCAGGAACAGCAGGCCGGTGGCAAGACAAATGTCACCCGCTCCCTTTGCAGAGAGACAAAGCCTGGCTAATAAGGAGACATGAAGGGACGACTAGGGCAGGGACGCGTGCTCCACTCTGAGGAAGGAGTCTGGGCAGAAGGCAGGCCTGTCCTGTGCCTCTGGTCCCAAGGGGACAGCATCTCCTTGGGCAACTGTCCGTAGGGCAGACTTGGGCTAGCTACCTGGCGCCATACCCGGAACTCGCAGAAACAGCTCCCTCGAGAAATGCGCAGTCAGGTGCCATCTTCCTCCAAGATGTGACAGCATTGTGGGTGGCAGGGTGTGTGCCGGGAAAAGAGTGGGGACAATCCCCGAAAGCTCCCCATTCCAGTAACGGGCAGTGTTCAGGGATCCTGTCGCCTCTCCTCTCCTGTGAGGAAGACACTGACCTAGTCCGCGAATCCGCCTGAGGGCCAGTGCCAAAGGCCAAAGTTGCCTACACCGGGAGATGGTAGTGTGCATAGAGTGCCATCCTAGGCAACGCACGCTGCTGCAGGGTTGTGGCTGTGTCTGCTTAGTTCACCCTGGCATGGGGAACCCAGGGCATCAACATGGAGTCCGGGAAAGCAAGGCCCAAGAGGCAGCAGCTCTCCCGCAGCTCTTCTATCCTGATGTGACAGAGCGAACAGCCAAAGCCTTGCTGAGGAAACAGCAGCGAAGTGCGGTTCGCGCCAAGGTGAAAACCTCTGCGAAAGCAGAGCAGTCGCTGGGAAATCAGAGTCTGTTCTGTGGGCTGCTGTTGCTGCTGGCCTTAGCCTAGTATTCGCAGCATGGCAGGAGAAACCCGCATAAAGCAAAAGCCTCTTTGCACTGGCACAACATCTGGGAAAGCACAGCATTCTTTGGGAAATCAGAGTCGGGTCTGTGGGATGCTGCCTGTTGCTTTCCAGAGCTAGTCTCCACAGCACGGTGTAATAAACCCGCATGGAGCGAAATCCTCTTTGCCTGGGCATCCCCTCTGCCTGAGAGAGAAGCATGGTTGCATATGTCTGTCACTGCGCTCCCTAGGAGCAAGTGTGGGGAAGGCGCAGCACGCCGTCCCTGGGGAAGAGAAGGAGCCCTTGGCCTTGGGGTCCGGAAACGCTCGGGAAGCAGGATAGCCTACCATGGCACGAACAGCAGGGCGGTGGCAAGACACGTGTCACCCGCTCCCTGTAAGGAGAGATGGAAGCCTGGCTGCTAAGGAGACATGAGGGGATGACTAGGGCAGGGGTGCGTGCTCCACTCTGAGGAAGGAGTCTGGGCAGAAGGCAGGCCTGTCCTGTGCCTCAGGTCCCAAGGGGACAGCATCTCCTTGGCCACCTGTCCCAAGGGCAGACTTGGGCTTGCCACCAGGTGCCATACCCGGAACTCGCAGAAACAACCCCATGGAGAAACCGGCAGTCAGAAGCCCTGTTCCACCAAGATGTGGCAGCGTTGTGGGTGGCAGGGGGTGTGCCGCGGAAGGAGTGGAGACAGTACCCCACAGTTCCCAATCCTAGTGCACGGGCCTTGTGCAGGGATCCTGTCGCCTCCTCTCTCCTGTGGTGAAGGCACTGGCCTAGACCCCGAGTCTGCCTGATCGCCGGAGAAACGGCAAAGCCTTACCTACGCCAGGAGATGGTAATAGGCATAGAGTGCCATGATAGGCCACGCACGTTGCTGCAGGGTTGTGTCTGTGTCTATTTGTTCGGCTTAGCAAGGTGAAACCCGGGCGCGATCTTGGAGCCCGGAAAAGCAACGTCCCAGAGGCACCAGCTCCCCCGCAGCTCTTCTTCCCTGCCGCTACAGAGCGAACAAACAAAGCCTTGCTGAGGAAGCAGCAGCGAAGTGCGATTCGTGCCAAGCTGAAAACCTCTGCGAAAGCATAGCCGTCGCTGGGAAATCAGAGTCTGTTCTGTGGGCTGCTGTTGCGGCTTGCCTTAGCCTAGTATTATCAGCATGGCGGGAGAAACCCGCATTAAGCGAAAGACTCTTTGCACGGGCATCCCCTCTAGGAACGCACAGCATTCTTTGGGAAATCAGAGTCGGGTGTGTGGGATGCTGCCTGTTCCTTGCCAGAGCTTGTCTCCACAGCATGGTGTAATAAACCCGCATGGAGCGAAATCCTCTATGCCTGGGCATCCCCTCTGCCTGAGAGAGAACCGTGCCTGCGCCTGTGGAAAGAGCCTTAAGGAAAGGGACATGTCTGTCACTGGGCTCCACAGGAGCCTGTCTTGGGAAAATGCAGCACGCTGCCCCAGGAGAAGAGAAGGAGCCCTTGGCCTTGGGGTCGGGAAACGGTCGTGAAGCTGGAGAGCCGGCCCTGGCAGGAACAGCGGGCCTGTGGCAAGACAAG
Organism: Mustela lutreola; assembly: GCF_030435805.1. Taxonomy (NCBI): domain Eukaryota; kingdom Metazoa; phylum Chordata; class Mammalia; order Carnivora; family Mustelidae; genus Mustela; species Mustela lutreola. The sequence continues at coordinate 130,694,811 of NC_081295.1, forward strand.
TGTCACCCGCTCCCTGTGCAGAGAGACGAAGCCTGGCTGCTAAGGAGACATGAGGGGACGATTGGGCAAGGGAGCGTGCTCCAATCTGAGGAAGGAGTCCGAGAAGGAAGGCCTTTCCTGTGCCTCTGGTCCCAAGGGGACAGCATCTCCTTGGCCACCTGTCCAGAGGGCAGAAGTGGGCTTGCCACCAAACTCCCGGCCCTGAACTCGCAGAATCACCTCCTGGAGGAATGGGCAATCAGATGCCGTCTTCCTCCAGGATGTGGCAGCATTGGCGGAGGCAGGGAGTGTCCCGGGGAAACAGGGACAGTTACCCATTACTCCCCATCCCAGGGCACGGGCGGTGTTGCAGTGATCCTCTCACGTCTCCTCAAGGATGGGGAAGGCACTGGCCTAGTCCCCTGTCCACCTGAACGCCAGAGCGAAAGGGCAGGCCTTGCCTATGCCGAGAGATGGCATTGTGAGCAGAGTGCCATCCTAGGCCACGCACGCTGCTGCAGGGTCGAGGCTGTGTCTGCTTAGTTCGGCTTAGCGAGGTGAACCCCGGGTGCGAACTTGGAGCCGAGGAAATCAAGGCCCAAGCGGCACCAGCTCTCCCGTGGCTCTTCTTCCCTGCCGCGACAGAGGGAACGACCAAAGCCTTGCAAAAGAAGGAGCAGTGAAGTGTGGATCGCGCCAAGCTGAAAACCTCTGCGAAAGCATAGCAGTCACTGGGAAATCAGAGTCGGTTCTGCGGGCTGCTTTTGTAGCTTGCCTTAGCCTAGTATTCGTTCGCAGCACGATGGGAGAAACCCGTAGAGAGCGCAAGCCCCTTTGCTGTGGCATCTCCTCTGGGAAAGCACAGCATTCGTTGTGAAATCAGAATCGGATGTGTGGGATGCTGCAGCTGAATGCCTGAGCTAGTCCCCGCAGAATGGTGGAAGATACCCGCATGGAGCGAAATCCTCTTTGCCCTAGCACCCCTTTGCCTAAGAGAAGCATGTTTGCACATCTGAAAGGGCCTTCAGGAAAGGGAAACGGCTGTCACCGCGCTCCCCAGAAACAAGTCTGGGGAAGGCACAGCACGCCGCCCCCAGAGAAGAGAAGGAGCCATTGGCCTTGGGGTCGGGAAACGGTCGGGAAGCAGAAGAGCCTGCCCTGGCAGGAACAGCAGGCCGGTGGCAAGACAAATGTCACCCGCTCCCTTTGCAGAGAGACAAAGCCTGGCTAATAAGGAGACATGAAGGGACGACTAGGGCAGGGACGCGTGCTCCACTCTGAGGAAGGAGTCTGGGCAGAAGGCAGGCCTGTCCTGTGCCTCTGGTCCCAAGGGGACAGCACCTCCTTGGGCAACTGTCCGTAGGGCTGACTTGGGCTAGCTACCTGGCGCCATACCCGGAACTCGCAGAAACAGCTCCCTCGAGAAATGCGCAGTCAGGTGCCATCTTCCTCCAAGATGTGACAGCATTGTGGGTGGCACGGTGTGTGCCGGGAAAAGAGTGGGGACAATCCCCGAAAGCTCCCCATTCCAGTAACGGGCAGTGTTCAGGGATCCTGTCGCCTCTCCTCTCCTGTGAGGAAGACACTGACCTAGTCCGCGAATCCGCCTGAGGGCCAGTGCCAAAGGCCAAAGTTGCCTACACCGGGAGATGGTAGTGTGCATAGAGTGCCATCCTAGGCAACGCACGCTGCTGCAGGGTTGTGGCTGTGTCTGCTTAGTTCACCCTGGCATGGTGAACCCAGGGCATCAACATGGAGTCCGGGAAAGCAAGGCCCAAGGGGCAGCAGCTCTCCCGCAGCTCTTCTATCCTGATGTGACAGAGCGAACAGCCAAAGCCTTGCTGAGGAAACAGCAGCGAAGTGCGGTTCGCGCCAAGGTGAAAACCTCTGCGAAAGCAGAGCAGTCGCTGGGAAATCAGAGTCTGTTCTGTGGGCTGCTGTTGCTGCTGGCCTTAGCCTAGTATTCGCAGCATGGCAGGAGAAACCCGCATAAAGCAAAAGCCTCTTTGCACTGGCACAACATCTGGGAAAGCACAGCATTCTTTGGGAAATCAGAGTCGGGTCTGTGGGATGCTGCCTGTTGCTTTCCAGAGCTAGTCTCCACAGCACGGTGTAATAAACCCGCATGGAGCGAAATCCTCTTTGCCTGGGCATCCCCTCTGCCTGAGAGAGAAGCATGGTTGCATATGTCTGTCACTGCGCTCCCTAGGAGCAAGTGTGGGGAAGGCGCAGCACGCCGTCCCTGGGGAAGAGAAGGAGCCCTTGGCCTTGGGGTCCGGAAACGCTCGGGAAGCAGGATAGCCTACCATGGCACGAACAGCAGGGCGGTGGCAAGACACGTGTCACCCGCTCCCTGTAAGGAGAGATGGAAGCCTGGCTGCTAAGGAGACATGAGGGGATGACTAGGGCAGGGGTGCGTGCTCCACTCTGAGGAAGGAGTCTGGGCAGAAGGCAGGCCTGTCCTGTGCCTCAGGTCCCAAGGGGACAGCATCTCCTTGGCCACCTGTCCCAAGGGCAGACTTGGGCTTGCCACCAGGTGCCATACCCGGAACTCGCAGAAACAACCCCATGGAGAAACCGGCAGTCAGAAGCCCTGTTCCACCAAGATGTGGCAGCGTTGTGGGTGGCAGGGGGTGTGCCGCGGAAGGAGTGGAGACAGTACCCCACAGTTCCCAATCCTAGTGCACGGGCCTTGTGCAGGGATCCTGTCGCCTCCTCTCTCCTGTGGTGAAGGCACTGGCCTAGACCCCGAGTCTGCCTGATCGCCGGAGAAACGGCAAAGCCTTACCTACGCCAGGAGATGGTAATAGGCATAGAGTGCCATGATAGGCCACGCACGTTGCTGCAGGGTTGTGTCTGTGTCTATTTGTTCGGCTCAGCAAGGTGAAACCCGGGCGCGATCTTGGAGCCCGGAAAAGCAACGTCCCAGAGGCACCAGCTCCCCCGCAGCTCTTCTTCCCTGCCGCTACAGAGCGAACAAACAAAGCCTTGCTGAGGAAGCAGCAGCGAAGTGCGATTCGTGCCAAGCTGAAAACCTCTGCGAAAGCATAGCCGTCTCTGGGAAATCAGAGTCTGTTCTGTGGGCTGCTGTTGCGGCTTGCCTTAGCCTAGTATTATCAGCATGGCGGGAGAAACCCGCATTAAGCGAAAGACTCTTTGCACGGGCATCCCCTCTAGGAACGCACAGCATTCTTTGGGAAATCAGAGTCGGGTGTGTGGGATGCTGCCTGTTCCTTGCCAGAGCTTGTCTCCACAGCATGGTGTAATAAACCCGCATGGAGCGAAATCCTCTATGCCTGGGCATCCCCTCTGCCTGAGAGAGAACCGTGCCTGCGCCTGTGGAAAGAGCCTTAAGGAAAGGGACATGTCTGTCACTGGGCTCCACAGGAGCCTGTCTTGGGAAAATGCAGCACGCTGCCCCAGGAGAAGAGAAGGAGCCCTTGGCCTTGGGGTCGGGAAACGGTCGTGAAGCTGGAGAGCCGGCCCTGGCAGGAACAGCGGGCCTGTGGCAAGACAAGTGTCACCCGCTCCCTGTGCAGAGAGACCAAGCCTGTCTGCTAAGGAGACATGAGGGGACGATTGGGCAAGGGAGCGTGATCCAATCTGAGGAAGGAGTCCGAGAAGGAAGGCCTTTCCTGTGCCTCTGGTCCCAAGGGGACAGCATCTCCTTGGCCACCTGTCCAGAGGGCAGAAGTGGGCTTGCCACTAAACTCCCGGCCCTGAACTCGCAGAATCACCTCCTGGAGGAATGGGCAATCAGATGCCGTCTTCCTCCAGGATGTGGCAGCATTGGCGGAGGCAGGGAGTGTCCCGGGGAAACAGGGACAGTTACCCATTACTCCCCATCCCAGGGCACGGGCGGTGTTGCAGTGATCCTCTCACGTCTCCTCAAGGATGGGGAAGGCACTGGCCTAGTCCCCTGTCCACCTGAACGCCAGAGCGAAAGGGCAGGCCTTGCCTATGCCGATAGATGGCATTGTGAGCAGAGTGCCATCCTAGGCCAAGCACGCTGCTGCAGGGTCGAGGCTGTGTCTGCTTAGTTCGGCTTAGCGAGGTGAACCCCGGGTGCGAACTTGGAGCCGAGGAAATCAAGGCCCAAGCGGCACCAGCTCTCCCGTGGCTCTTCTTCCCTGCCGCGACAGAGGGAACGACCAAAGCCTTGCAAAAGAAGGAGCAGTGAAGTGTGGATCGCGCCAAGCTGAAAACCTCTGCGAAAGCATAGCAGTCACTGGGAAATCAGAGTCGGTTCTGCGGGCTGCTTTTGTAGCTTGCCTTAGCCTAGTATTCGCAGCACGATGGGAGAAACCCGTAGAGAGCGCAAGCCCCTTTGCTGTGGCATCTCCTCTGGGAAAGCACAGCATTCGTTGTGAAATCAGAATCGGATGTGTGGGATGCTGCAGCTGAATGCCTGAGCTAGTCCCCGCAGAATGGTGGAAGATACCCGCATGGAGCGAAATCCTCTTTGCCCTAGCTCCCCTTTGCCTAAGAGAAGGATGTTTGCACATCTGAAAGGGCCTTCAGGAAAGGGAAACGGCTGTCACCGCGCTCCCCAGAAACAAGTCTGGGGAAGGCACAGCACGCCGCCCCCAGAGAAGCGAAGGAGCCATTGGCCTTGGGGTCGGGAAACGGTCGGGAAGCAGAAGAGCCTGCCCTGGCAGGAACAGCAGGCCGGTGGCAAGACAAATGTCACCCGCTCCCTTTGCAGAGAGACAAAGCCTGGCTAATAAGGAGACATGAAGGGACGACTAGGGCAGGGACGCGTGCTCCACTCTGAGGAAGGAGTCTGGGCAGAAGGCAGGCCTGTCCTGTGCCTCTGGTCCCAAGGGGACAGCATCTCCTTGGGCAACTGTCCGTAGGGCAGACTTGGGCTAGCTACCTGGCGCCATACCCGGAACTCGCAGAAACAGCTCCCTCGAGAAATGCGCAGTCAGGTGCCATCTTCCTCCAAGATGTGACAGCATTGTGGGTGGCAGGGTGTGTGCCGGGAAAAGAGTGGGGACAATCCCCGAAAGCTCCCCATTCCAGTAACGGGCAGTGTTCAGGGATCCTGACGCCTCTCCTCTCCTGTGAGGAAGACACTGACCTAGTCCGCGAATCCGCCTGAGGGCCAGTGCCAAAGGCCAAAGTTGCCTACACCGGGAGATGGTAGTGTGCATAGAGTGCCATCCTAGGCAACGCACGCTGCTGCAGGGTTGTGGCTGTGTCTGCTTAGTTCACCCTGGCATGGTGAACCCAGGGCATCAACATGGAGTCCGGGAAAGCAAGGCCCAAGAGGCAGCAGCTCTCCCGCAGCTCTTCTATCCTGATGTGACAGAGCGAACAGCCAAAGCCTTGCTGAGGAAACAGCAGCGAAGTGCGGTTCGCGCCAAGGTGAAAACCTCTGCGAAAGCAGAGCAGTCGCTGGGAAATCAGAGTCTGTTCTGTGGGCTGCTGTTGCTGCTGGCCTTAGCCTAGTATTCGCAGCATGGCAGGAGAAACCCGCATAAAGCAAAAGCCTCTTTGCACTGGCACAACATCTGGGAAAGCACAGCATTCTTTGGGAAATCAGAGTCGGGTCTGTGGGATGCTGCCTGTTGCTTTCCAGAGCTAGTCTCCACAGCACGGTGTAATAAACCCGCATGGAGCGAAATCCTCTTTGCCTGGGCATCCCCTCTGCCTGAGAGAGAAGCATGGTTGCATATGTCTGTCACTGCGCTCCCTAGGAGCAAGTGTGGGGAAGGCGCAGCACGCCGTCCCTGGGGAAGAGAAGGAGCCCTTGGCCTTGGGGTACGGAAACGCTCGGGAAGCAGGATAGCCTACCATGGCACGAACAGCAGGGCGGTGGCAAGACACGTGTCACCCGCTCCCTGTAAGGAGAGATGGAAGCCTGGCTGCTAAGGAGACATGAGGGGATGACTAGGGCAGGGGTGCGTGCTCCACTCTGAGGAAGGAGTCTGGGCAGAAGGCAGGCCTGTCCTGTGCCTCAGGTCCCAAGGGGACAGCATCTCCTTGGCCACCTGTCCCAAGGGCAGACTTGGGCTTGCCACCAGGTGCCATACCCGGAACTCGCAGAAACAACCCCATGGAGAAACCGGCAGTCAGAAGCCCTGTTCCACCAAGATGTGGCAGCGTTGTGGGTGGCAGGGGGTGTGCCGCGGAAGGAGTGGAGACAGTACCCCACAGTTCCCAATCCTAGTGCACGGGCCTTGTGCAGGGATCCTGTCGCCTCCTCTCTCCTGTGGTGAAGGCACTGGCCTAGACCCCGAGTCTGCCTGATCGCCGGAGAAACGGCAAAGCCTTACCTACGCCAGGAGATGGTAATAGGCATAGAGTGCCATGATAGGCCACGCACGTTGCTGCAGGGTTGTGTCTGTGTCTATTTGTTCGGCTTAGCAAGGTGAAACCCGGGCGCGATCTTGGAGCCCGGAAAAGCAACGTCCCAGAGGCACCAGCTCCCCCGCAGCTCTTCTTCCCTGCCGCTACAGAGCGAACAAACAAAGCCTTGCTGAGGAAGCAGCAGCGAAGTGCGATTCGTGCCAAGCTGAAAACCTCTGCGAAAGCATAGCCGTCGCTGGGAAATCAGAGTCTGTTCTGTGGGCTGCTGTTGCGGCTTGCCTTAGCCTAGTATTATCAGCATGGCGGGAGAAACCCGCATTAAGCGAAAGACTCTTTGCACGGGCATCCCCTCTAGGAACGCACAGCATTCTTTGGGAAATCAGAGTCGGGTGTGTGGGATGCTGCCTGTTCCTTGCCAGAGCTTGTCTCCACAGCATGGTGTAATAAACCCGCATGGAGCGAAATCCTCTATGCCTGGGCATCCCCTCTGCCTGAGAGAGAACCGTGCCTGCGCCTGTGGAAAGAGCCTTAAGGAAAGGGACATGTCTGTCACTGGGCTCCACAGGAGCCTGTCTTGGGAAAATGCAGCACGCTGCCCCAGGAGAAGAGAAGGAGCCCTTGGCCTTGGGGTCGGGAAACGGTCGTGAAGCTGGAGAGCCGGCCCTGGCAGGAACAGCGGGCCTGTGGCAAGACAAGTGTCACCCGCTCCCTGTGCAGAGAGACGAAGCCTGGCTGCTAAGGAGACATGAGGGGACGATTGGGCAAGGGAGCGTGCTCCAATCTGAGGAAGGAGTCCGAGAAGGAAGGCCTTTCCTGTGCCTCTGGTCCCAAGGGGACAGCATCTCCTTGGCCACCTGTCCAGAGGGCAGAAGTGGGCTTGCCACCAAACTCCCGGCCCTGAACTCGCAGAATCACCTCCTGGAGGAATGGGCAATCAGATGCCGTCTTCCTCCAGGATGTGGCAGCATTGGCGGAGGCAGGGAGTGTCCCGGGGAAACAGGGACAGTTACCCATTACTCCCCATCCCAGGGCACGGGCGGTGTTGCAGTGATCCTCTCACGTCTCCTCAAGGATGGGGAAGGCACTGGCCTAGTCCCCTGTCCACCTGAACGCCAGAGCGAAAGGGCAGGCCTTGCCTATGCCGAGAGATGGCATTGTGAGCAGAGTGCCATCCTAGGCCACGCACGCTGCTGCAGGGTCGAGGCTGTGTCTGCTTAGTTCGGCTTAGCGAGGTGAACCCCGGGTGCGAACTTGGAGCCGAGGAAATCAAGGCCCAAGCGGCACCAGCTCTCCCGTGGCTCTTCTTCCCTGCCGCGACAGAGGGAACGACCAAAGCCTTGCAAAAGAAGGAGCAGTGAAGTGTGGATCGCGCCAAGCTGAAAACCTCTGCGAAAGCATAGCAGTCACTGGGAAATCAGGGTCGGTTCTGCGGGCTGCTTTTGTAGCTTGCCTTAGCCTAGTATTCGCAGCACGATGGGAGAAACCCGTAGAGAGCGCAAGCCCCTTTGCTGTGGCATCTCCTCTGGGAAAGCACAGCATTCGTTGTGAAATCAGAATCGGATGTGTGGGATGCTGCAGCAGAATGCCTGAGCTAGTCCCCGCAGAATGGTGGAAGATACCCGCATGGAGCGAAATCCTCTTTGCCCTAGCACCCCTTTGCCTAAGAGAAGCATGTTTGCACATCTGAACGGGCCTTCAGGAAAGGGAAACGGCTGTCACCGCGCTCCCCAGAAACAAGTCTGGGGAAGGCACAGCACGCCGCCCCCAGAGAAGAGAAGGAGCCATTGGCCTTGGGGTCGGGAAACGGTCGGGAAGCAGAAGAGCCTGCCCTGGCAGGAACAGCAGGCCGGTGGCAAGACAAATGTCACCCGCTCCCTTTGCAGAGAGACAAAGCCTGGCTAATAAGGAGACATGAAGGGACGACTAGGGCAGGGACGCGTGCTCCACTGTGAGGAAGGAGTCTGGGCAGAAGGCAGGCCTGTCCTGTGCCTCTGGTCCCAAGGGGACAGCACCTCCTTGGGCAACTGTACGTAGGGCTGACTTGGGCTAGCTACCTGGCGCCATACCCGGAACTCGCAGAAACAGCTCCCTCGAGAAATGCGCAGTCAGGTGCCATCTTCCTCCAAGATGTGACAGCATTGTGGGTGGCACGGTGTGTGCCGGGAAAAGAGTGGGGACAATCCCCGAAAGCTCCCCATTCCAGTAACGGGCAGTGTTCAGGGATCCTGTCGCCTCTCCTCTCCTGTGAGGAAGACACTGACCTAGTCCGCGAATCCGCCTGAGGGCCAGTGCCAAAGGCCAAAGTTGCCTACACCGGGAGATGGTAGTGTGCATAGAGTGCCATCCTAGGCAACGCACGCTGCTGCAGGGTTGTGGCTGTGTCTGCTTAGTTCACCCTGGCATGGTGAACCCAGGGCATCAACATGGAGTCCGGGAAAGCAAGGCCCAAGGGGCAGCAGCTCTCCCGCAGCTCTTCTATCCTGATGTGACAGAGCGAACAGCCAAAGCCTTGCTGAGGAAACAGCAGCGAAGTGCGGTTCGCGCCAAGGTGAAAACCTCTGCGAAAGCAGAGCAGTCGCTGGGAAATCAGAGTCTGTTCTGTGGGCTGCTGTTGCTGCTGGCCTTAGCCTAGTATTCGCAGCATGGCAGGAGAAACCCGCATAAAGCAAAAGCCTCTTTGCACTGGCACAACATCTGGGAAAGCACAGCATTCTTTGGGAAATCAGAGTCGGGTCTGTGGGATGCTGCCTGTTGCTTTCCAGAGCTAGTCTCCACAGCACGGTGTAATAAACCCGCATGGAGCGAAATCCTCTTTGCCTGGGCATCCCCTCTGCCTGAGAGAGAAGCATGGTTGCATATGTCTGTCACTGCGCTCCCTAGGAGCAAGTGTGGGGAAGGCGCAGCACGCCGTCCCTGGGGAAGAGAAGGAGCCCTTGGCCTTGGGGTCCGGAAACGCTCGGGAAGCAGGATAGCCTACCATGGCACGAACAGCAGGGCGGTGGCAAGACACGTGTCACCCGCTCCCTGTAAGGAGAGATGGAAGCCTGGCTGCTAAGGAGACATGAGGGGATGACTAGGGCAGGGGTGCGTGCTCCACTCTGAGGAAGGAGTCTGGGCAGAAGGCAGGCCTGTCCTGTGCCTCAGGTCCCAAGGGGACAGCATCTCCTTGGCCACCTGTCCCAAGGGCAGACTTGGGCTTGCCACCAGGTGCCATACCCGGAACTCGCAGAAACAACCCCATGGAGAAACCGGCAGTCAGAAGCCCTGTTCCACCAAGATGTGGCAGCGTTGTGGGTGGCAGGGGGTGTGCCGCGGAAGGAGTGGAGACAGTACCCCACAGTTCCCAATCCTAGTGCACGGGCCTTGTGCAGGGATCCTGTCGCCTCCTCTCTCCTGTGGTGAAGGCACTGGCCTAGACCCCGAGTCTGCCTGATCGCCGGAGAAACGGCAAAGCCTTACCTACGCCAGGAGATGGTAATAGGCATAGAGTGCCATGATAGGCCACGCACGTTGCTGCAGGGTTGTGTCTGTGTCTATTTGTTCGGCTTAGCAAGGTGAAACCCGGGCGCGATCTTGGAGCCCGGAAAAGCAACGTCCCAGAGGCACCAGCTCCCCCGCAGCTCTTCTTCCCTGCCGCTACAGAGCGAACAAACAAAGCCTTGCTGAGGAAGCAGCAGCGAAGTGCGATTCGTGCCAAGCTGAAAACCTCTGCGAAAGCATAGCCGTCGCTGGGAAATCAGAGTCTGTTCTGTGGGCTGCTGTTGCGGCTTGCCTTAGCCTAGTATTATCAGCATGGCGGGAGAAACCCGCATTAAGCGAAAGACTCTTTGCACGGGCATCCCCTCTAGGAACGCACAGCATTCTTTGGGAAATCAGAGTCGGGTGTGTGGGATGCTGCCTGTTCCTTGCCAGAGCTTGTCTCCACAGCATGGTGTAATAAACCCGCATGGAGCGAAATCCTCTATGCCTGGGCATCCCCTCTGCCTGAGAGAGAACCGTGCCTGCGCCTGTGGAAAGAGCCTTAAGGAAAGGGACATATCTGTCACTGGGCTCCACAGGAGCCTGTCTTGGGAAAATGCAGCACGCTGCCCCAGGAGAAGAGAAGGAGCCCTTGGCCTTGGGGTCGGGAAACGGTCGTGAAGCTGGAGAGCCGGCCCTGGCAGGAACAGCGGGCCTGTGGCAAGACAAGTGTCACCCGCTCCCTGTGCAGAGAGACCAAGCCTGTCTGCTAAGGAGACATGAGGGGACGATTGGGCAACGGAGCGTGCTCCAATCTGAGGAAGGAGTCCGAGAAGGAAGGCCTTTCCTGTGCCTCTGGTCCCAAGGGGACAGCATCTCCTTGGCCACCTGTCCAGAGGGCAGAAGTGGGCTTGCCACTAAACTCCCGGCCCTGAACTCGCAGAATCACCTCCTGGAGGAATGGGCAATCAGATGCCGTCTTCCTCCAGGATGTGGCAGCATTGGCGGAGGCAGGGAGTGTCCCGGGGAAACAGGGACAGTTACCCATTACTCCCCATCCCAGGGCACGGGCGGTGTTGCAGTGATCCTCTCACGTCTCCTCAAGGATGGGGAAGGCACTGGCCTAGTCCCCTGTCCACCTGAACGCCAGAGCGAAAGGGCAGGCCTTGCCTATGCCGATAGATGGCATTGTGAGCAGAGTGCCATCCTAGGCCAAGCACGCTGCTGCAGGGTCGAGGCTGTGTCTGCTTAGTTCGGCTTAGCGAGGTGAACCCCGGGTGCGAACTTGGAGCCGAGGAAATCAAGGCCCAAGCGGCACCAGCTCTCCCGTGGCTCTTCTTCCCTGCCGCGACAGAGGGAACGACCAAAGCCTTGCAAAAGAAGGAGCAGTGAAGTGTGGATCGCGCCAAGCTGAAAACCTCTGCGAAAGCATAGCAGTCACTGGGAAATCAGAGTCGGTTCTGCGGGCTGCTTTTGTAGCTTGCCTTAGCCTAGTATTCGCAGCACGATGGGAGAAACCCGTAGAGAGCGCAAGCCCCTTTGCTGTGGCATCTCCTCTGGGAAAGCACAGCATTCGTTGTGAAATCAGAATCGGATGTGTGGGATGCTGCAGCTGAATGCCTGAGCTAGTCCCCGCAGAATGGTGGAAGATACCCGCATGGAGCGAAATCCTCTTTGCCCTAGCTCCCCTTTGCCTAAGAGAAGCATGTTTGCACATCTGAAAGGGCCTTCAGGAAAGGGAAACGGCTGTCACCGCGCTCCCCAGAAACAAGTCTGGGGAAGGCACAGCACGCCGCCCCCAGAGAAGCGAAGGAGCCATTGGCCTTGGGGTCGGGAAACGGTCGGGAAGCAGAAGAGCCTGCCCTGGCAGGAACAGCAGGCCGGTGGCAAGACAAATGTCACCCGCTCCCTTTGCAGAGAGACAAAGCCTGGCTAATAAGGAGACATGAAGGGACGACTAGGGCAGGGACGCGTGCTCCACTCTGAGGAAGGAGTCTGGGCAGAAGGCAGGCCTGTCCTGTGCCTCTGGTCCCAAGGGGACAGCATCTCCTTGGGCAACTGTCCGTAGGGCAGACTTGGGCTAGCTACCTGGCGCCATACCCGGAACTCGCAGAAACAGCTCCCTCGAGAAATGCGCAGTCAGGTGCCATCTTCCTCCAAGATGTGACAGCATTGTGGGTGGCAGGGTGTGTGCCGGGAAAAGAGTGGGGACAATCCCCGAAAGCTCCCCATTCCAGTAACGGGCAGTGTTCAGGGATCCTGACGCCTCTCCTCTCCTGTGAGGAAGACACTGACCTAGTCCGCGAATCCGCCTGAGGGCCAGTGCCAAAGGCCAAAGTTGCCTACACCGGGAGATGGTAGTGTGCATAGAGTGCCATCCTAGGCAACGCACGCTGCTGCAGGGTTGTGGCTGTGTCTGCTTAGTTCACCCTGGCATGGTGAACCCAGGGCATCAACATGGAGTCCGGGAAAGCAAGGCCCAAGAGGCAGCAGCTCTCCCGCAGCTCTTCTATCCTGATGTGACAGAGCGAACAGCCAAAGCCTTGCTGAGGAAACAGCAGCGAAGTGCGGTTCGCGCCAAGGTGAAAACCTCTGCGAAAGCAGAGCAGTCGCTGGGAAATCAGAGTCTGTTCTGTGGGCTGCTGTTGCTGCTGGCCTTAGCCTAGTATTCGCAGCATGGCAGGAGAAACCCGCATAAAGCAAAAGCCTCTTTGCACTGGCACAACATCTGGGAAAGCACAGCATTCTTTGGGAAATCAGAGTCGGGTCTGTGGGATGCTGCCTGTTGCTTTCCAGAGCTAGTCTCCACAGCACGGTGTAATAAACCCGCATGGAGCGAAATCCTCTTTGCCTGGGCATCCTCTCTGCCTGAGAGAGAAGCATGGTTGCATATGTCTGTCACTGCGCTCCCTAGGAGCAAGTGTGGGGAAGGCGCAGCACGCCGTCCCTGTGGAAGAGAAGGAGCCCTTGGCCTTGGGGTCCGGAAACGCTCGGGAAGCAGGATAGCCTACCATGGCACGAACAGCAGGGCGGTGGCAAGACACGTGTCACCCGCTCCCTGTAAGGAGAGATGGAAGCCTGGCTGCTAAGGAGACATGAGGGGATGACTAGGGCAGGGGTGCGTGCTCCACTCTGAGGAAGGAGTCTGGGCAGAAGGCAGGCCTGTCCTGTGCCTCAGGTCTCAAGGGGACAGCATCTCCTTGGCCACCTGTCCCAAGGGCAGACTTGGGCTTGCCACCAGGTGCCATACCCGGAACTCGCAGAAACAACCCCATGGAGAAACCGGCAGTCAGAAGCCCTGTTCCACCAAGATGTGGCAGCGTTGTGGGTGGCAGGGGGTGTGCCGCGGAAGGAGTGGAGACAGTACCCCACAGTTCCCAATCCTAGTGCACGGGCCTTGTGCAGGGATCCTGTCGCCTCCTCTCTCCTGTGGTGAAGGCACTGGCCTAGACCCCGAGTCTGCCTGATCGCCGGAGAAACGGCAAAGCCTTACCTACGCCAGGAGATGGTAATAGGCATAGAGTGCCATGATAGGCCACGCACGTTGCTGCAGGGTTGTGTCTGTGTCTATTTGTTCGGCTTAGCAAGGTGAAACCCGGGCGCGATCTTGGAGCCCGGAAAAGCAACGTCCCAGAGGCACCAGCTCCCCCGCAGCTCTTCTTCCCTGCCGCTACAGAGCGAACAAACAAAGCCTTGCTGAGGAAGCAGCAGCGAAGTGCGATTCGTGCCAAGCTGAATACCTCTGCGAAAGCATAGCCGTCGCTGGGAAATCAGAGTCTGTTCTGTGGGCTGCTGTTGCTGCTTGCCTTAGCCTAGTATTATCAGCATGGCGGGAGAAACCCGCATTAAGCGAAAGACTCTTTGCACGGGCATCCCCTCTAGGAACGCACAGCATTCTTTGGGAAATCAGAGTCGGGTGTGTGGGATGCTGCCTGTTCCTTGCCAGAGCTTGTCTCCACAGCATGGTGTAATAAACCCGCATGGAGCGAAATCCTCTATGCCAGGGCATCCCCTCTGCATGAGAGAGAACCGTGCCTGCGCCTGTGGAAAGAGCCTTAAGGAAAGGGACATGTCTGTCACTGGGCTCCACAGGAGCCTGTCTTGGGAAAATGCAGCACGCTGCCCCAGGAGAAGAGAAGGAGCCCTTGGCCTTGGGGTCGGGAAACGGTCGTGAAGCTGGAGAGCCGGCCCTGGCAGGAACAGCGGGCCTGTGGCAAGACAAGTGTCACCCGCTCCCTGTGCAGAGAGACGAAGTCTGGCTGCTAAGGAGACATGAGGGGACGATTGGGCAACGGAGCGTGCTCCAATCTGAGGAAGGAGTCCGAGAAGGAAGGCCTTTCCTGTGCCTCTTGTCCCAAGGGGACAGCATCTCCTTGGCCACCTGTCCAGAGGGCAGAAGTGGGCTTGCCACCAAACTCCCGGCCCTGAACTCGCAGAATCACCTCCTGGAGGAATGGGCAATCAGATGCCGTCTTCCTCCAGGATGTGGCAGCATTGGCGGAGGCAGGGAGTGTCCCGGGGAAACAGGGACAGTTACCCATTACTCCCCATCCCAGGGCACGGGCGGTGTTGCAGTGATCCTCTCACGTCTCCTCAAGGATGGGGAAGGCACTGGCCTAGTCCCCTGTCCACCTGAACGCCAGAGCGAAAGGGCAGGCCTTGCCTATGCCGAGAGATGGCATTGTGAGCAGAGTGCCATCCTAGGCCACGCACGCTGCTGCAGGGTCGAGGCTGTGTCTGCTTAGTTCGGCTTAGCGAGGTGAACCCCGGGTGCGAACTTGGAGCCGAGGAAATCAAGGCCCAAGCGGCACCAGCTCTCCCGTGGCTCTTCTTCCCTGCCGCGACAGAGGGAACGACCAAAGCCTTGCAAAAGAAGGAGCAGTGAAGTGTGGATCGCGCCAAGCTGAAAACCTATGCGAAAGCATAGCAGTCACTGGGAAATCAGAGTCTGTTCTGCGGGCTGCTTTTGTAGCTTGCCTTAGCCTAGTATTCGCAGCACGATGGGAGAAACCCGTAGAGAGCGAAAGCCCCTTTGCTGTGGCATCTCCTCTGGGAAAGCACAGCATTCGTTGTGAAATCAGAATCGGATGTGTGGGATGCTGCAGCTGAATGCCTGAGCTAGTCCCCGCAGAATGGTGGAAGATACCCGCATGGAGCGAAATCCTCTTTGCCCTAGCTCCCCTTTGCCTAAGATAAGCATGTTTGCACATCTGAAAGGGCCTTCAGGAAAGGGAAACGGCTGTCACCGCGCTCCACAGAAACAAGTCTGGGGAAGGCACAGCACGCCGCCCCCAGAGAAGCGAAGGAGCCATTGGCCTTGGGGTCGGGAAACGGTCGGGAAGCAGAAGAGCCTGCCCTGGCAGGAACAGCAGGCCGGTGGCAAGACAAATGTCACCCGCTCCCTTTGCAGAGAGACAAAGCCTGGCTAATAAGGAGACATGAAGGGACGACTAGGGCAGGGACGCGTGCTCCACTCTGAGGAAGGAGTCTGGGCAGAAGGCAGGCCTGTCCTGTGCCTCTGGTCCCAAGGGGACAGCATCTCCTTGGGCAACTGTCCGTAGGGCAGACTTGGGCTAGCTACCTGGCGCCATACCCGGAACTCGCAGAAACAGCTCCCTCGAGAAATGCGCAGTCAGGTGCCATCTTCCTCCAAGATGTGACAGCATTGTGGGTGGCAGGGTGTGTGCCGGGAAAAGAGTGGGGACAATCCCCGAAAGCTCCCCATTCCAGTAACGGGCAGTGTTCAGGGATCCTGTCGCCTC
Source organism: Mustela lutreola (assembly GCF_030435805.1). Classification (NCBI taxonomy): domain Eukaryota; kingdom Metazoa; phylum Chordata; class Mammalia; order Carnivora; family Mustelidae; genus Mustela; species Mustela lutreola. Next base: position 130,710,326 of record NC_081295.1, read on the forward strand.
TCCTCTCCTGTGAGGAAGACACTGACCTAGTCCGCGAATCCGCCTGAGGGCCAGTGCCAAAGGCCAAAGTTGCCTACACCGGGAGATGGTAGTGTGCATAGAGTGCCATCCTAGGCAACGCACGCTGCTGCAGGGTTGTGGCTGTGTCTGCTTAGTTCACCCTGGCATGGTGAACCCAGGGCATCAACATGGAGTCCGGGAAAGCAAGGCCCAAGAGGCAGCAGCTCTCCCGCAGCTCTTCTATCCTGATGTGACAGAGCGAACAGCCAAAGCCTTGCTGAGGAAACAGCAGCGAAGTGCGGTTCGCGCCAAGGTGAAAACCTCTGCGAAAGCAGAGCAGTCGCTGGGAAATCAGAGTCTGTTCTGTGGGCTGCTGTTGCTGCTGGCCTTAGCCTAGTATTCGCAGCATGGCAGGAGAAACCCGCATAAAGCAAAAGCCTCTTTGCACTGGCACAACATCTGGGAAAGCACAGCATTCTTTGGGAAATCAGAGTCGGGTCTGTGGGATGCTGCCTGTTGCTTTCCAGAGCTAGTCTCCACAGCACGGTGTAATAAACCCGCATGGAGCGAAATCCTCTTTGCCTGGGCATCCCCTCTGCCTGAGAGAGAAGCATGGTTGCATATGTCTGTCACTGCGCTCCCTAGGAGCAAGTGTGGGGAAGGCGCAGCACGCCGTCCCTGGGGAAGAGAAGGAGCCCTTGGCCTTGGGGTCCGGAAACGCTCGGGAAGCAGGATAGCCTACCATGGCACGAACAGCAGGGCGGTGGCAAGACACGTGTCACCCGCTCCCTGTAAGGAGAGATGGAAGCCTGGCTGCTAAGGAGACATGAGGGGATGACTAGGGCAGGGGTGCGTGCTCCACTCTGAGGAAGGAGTCTGGGCAGAAGGCAGGCCTGTCCTGTGCCTCAGGTCCCAAGGGGACAGCATCTCCTTGGCCACCTGTCCCAAGGGCAGACTTGGGCTTGCCACCAGGTGCCATACCCGGAACTCGCAGAAACAACCCCATGGAGAAACCGGCAGTCAGAAGCCCTGTTCCACCAAGATGTGGCAGCGTTGTGGGTGGCAGGGGGTGTGCCGCGGAAGGAGTGGAGACAGTACCCCACAGTTCCCAATCCTAGTGCACGGGCCTTGTGCAGGGATCCTGTCGCCTCCTCTCTCCTGTGGTGAAGGCACTGGCCTAGACCCCGAGTCTGCCTGATCGCCGGAGAAACGGCAAAGCCTTACCTACGCCAGGAGATGGTAATAGGCATAGAGTGCCATGATAGGCCACGCACGTTGCTGCAGGGTTGTGTCTGTGTCTATTTGTTCGGCTTAGCAAGGTGAAACCCGGGCGCGATCTTGGAGCCCGGAAAAGCAACGTCCCAGAGGCACCAGCTCCCCCGCAGCTCTTCTTCCCTGCCGCTACAGAGCGAACAAACAAAGCCTTGCTGAGGAAGCAGCAGCGAAGTGCGATTCGTGCCAAGCTGAATACCTCTGCGAAAGCATAGCCGTCGCTGGGAAATCAGAGTCTGTTCTGTGGGCTGCTGTTGCTGCTTGCCTTAGCCTAGTATTATCAGCATGGCGGGAGAAACCCACATTAAGCGAAAGACTCTTTGCACGGGCATCCCCTCTAGGAACGCACAGCATTCTTTGGGAAATCAGAGTCGGGTGTGTGGGATGCTGCCTGTTCCTTGCCAGAGCTTGTCTCCACAGCATGGTGTAATAAACCCGCATGGAGCGAAATCCTCTATGCCAGGGCATCCCCTCTGCCTGAGAGAGAACCGTGCCTGCGCCTGTGGAAAGAGCCTTAAGGAAAGGGACATGTCTGTCACTGGGCTCCACAGGAGCCTGTCTTGGGAAAATGCAGCACGCTGCCCCAGGAGAAGAGAAGGAGCCCTTGGCCTTGGGGTCGGGAAACGGTCGTGAAGCTGGAGAGCCGGCCCTGGCAGGAACAGCGGGCCTGTGGCAAGACAAGTGTCACCCGCTCCCTGTGCAGAGAGACGAAGTCTGGCTGCTAAGGAGACATGAGGGGACGATTGGGCAAGGGAGCGTGCTCCAATCTGAGGAAGGAGTCCGAGAAGGAAGGCCTTTCCTGTGCCTCTGGTCCCAAGGGGACAGCATCTCCTTGGCCACCTGTCCAGAGGGCAGAAGTGGGCTTGCCACCAAACTCCCGGCCCTGAACTCGCAGAATCACCTCCTGGAGGAATGGGCAATCAGATGCCGTCTTCCTCCAGGATGTGGCAGCATTGGCGGAGGCAGGGAGTGTCCCGGGGAAACAGGGACAGTTACCCATTACTCCCCATCCCAGGGCACGGGCGGTGTTGCAGTGATCCTCTCACGTCTCCTCAAGGATGGGGAAGGCACTGGCCTAGTCCCCTGTCCACCTGAACGCCAGAGCGAAAGGGCAGGCCTTGCCTATGCCGAGAGATGGCATTGTGAGCAGAGTGCCATCCTAGGCCACGCACGCTGCTGCAGGGTCGAGGCTGTGTCTGCTTAGTTCGGCTTAGCGAGGTGAACCCCGGGTGCGAACTTGGAGCCGAGGAAATCAAGGCCCAAGCGGCACCAGCTCTCCCGTGGCTCTTCTTCCCTGCCGCGACAGAGGGAACGACCAAAGCCTTGCAAAAGAAGGAGCAGTGAAGTGTGGATCGCGCCAAGCTGAAAACCTCTGCGAAAGCATAGCAGTCACTGGGAAATCAGAGTCGGTTCTGCGGGCTGCTTTTGTAGCTTGCCTTAGCCTAGTATTCGCAGCACGATGGGAGAAACCCGTAGAGAGCGAAAGCCCCTTTGCTGTGGCATCTCCTCTGGGAAAGCACAGCATTCGTTGTGAAATCAGAATCGGATGTGTGGGATGCTGCAGCTGAATGCCTGAGCTAGTCCCCGCAGAATGGTGGAAGATACCCTCATGGAGCGAAATCCTCTTTGCCCTAGCACCCCTTTGCCTAAGAGAAGCATGGTTGCACATCTGAAAGGGCCTTCAGGAAAGGGAAACGGCTGTCACCGCGCTCCCCAGAAACAAGTCTGGGGAAGGCACAGCACGCCGCCCCCAGAGAAGAGAAGGAGCCATTGGCCTTGGGGTCGGGAAACGGTCGGGAAGCAGAAGAGCCTGCCCTGGCAGGAACAGCAGGCCGGTGGCAAGACAAATGTCACCCGCTCCCTTTGCAGAGAGACAAAGCCTGGCTAATAAGGAGACATGAAGGGACGACTAGGGCAGGGACGCGTGCTCCACTCTGAGGAAGGAGTCTGGGCAGAAGGCAGGCCTGTCCTGTGCCTCTGGTCCCAAGGGGACAGCATCTCCTTGGGCAACTGTCCGTAGGGCAGACTTGGGCTAGCTACCTGGCGCCATACCCGGAACTCGCAGAAACAGCTCCCTCGAGAAATGCGCAGTCAGGTGCCATCTTCCTCCAAGATGTGACAGCATTGTGGGTGGCAGGGTGTGTGCCGGGAAAAGAGTGGGGACAATCCCCGAAAGCTCCCCATTCCAGTAACGGGCAGTGTTCAGGGATCCTGTCGCCTCTCCTCTCCTGTGAGGAAGACACTGACCTAGTCCGCGAATCCGCCTGAGGGCCAGTGCCAAAGGCCAAAGTTGCCTACACCGGGAGATGGTAGTGTGCATAGAGTGCCATCCTAGGCAACGCACGCTGCTGCAGGGTTGTGGCTGTGTCTGCTTAGTTCACCCTGGCATGGTGAACCCAGGGCATCAACATGGAGTCCGGGAAAGCAAGGCCCAAGAGGCAGCAGCTCTCCCGCAGCTCTTCTATCCTGATGTGACAGAGCGAACAGCCAAAGCCTTGCTGAGGAAACAGCAGCGAAGTGCGGTTCGCGCCAAGGTGAAAACCTCTGCGAAAGCAGAGCAGTCGCTGGGAAATCAGAGTCTGTTCTGTGGGCTGCTGTTGCTGCTGGCCTTAGCCTAGTATTCGCAGCATGGCAGGAGAAACCCGCATAAAGCAAAAGCCTCTTTGCACTGGCACAACATCTGGGAAAGCACAGCATTCTTTGGGAAATCAGAGTCGGGTCTGTGGGATGCTGCCTGTTGCTTTCCAGAGCTAGTCTCCACAGCACGGTGTAATAAACCCGCATGGAGCGAAATCCTCTTTGCCTGGGCATCCCCTCTGCCTGAGAGAGAAGCATGGTTGCATATGTCTGTCACTGCGCTCCCTAGGAGCAAGTGTGGGGAAGGCGCAGCACGCCGTCCCTGGGGAAGAGAAGGAGCCCTTGGCCTTGGGGTCCGGAAACGCTCGGGAAGCAGGATAGCCTACCATGGCACGAACAGCAGGGCGGTGGCAAGACACGTGTCACCCGCTCCCTGTAAGGAGAGATGGAAGCCTGGCTGCTAAGGAGACATGAGGGGATGACTAGGGCAGGGGTGCGTGCTCCACTCTGAGGAAGGAGTCTGGGCAGAAGGCAGGCCTGTCCTGTGCCTCAGGTCCCAAGGGGACAGCATCTCCTTGGCCACCTGTCCCAAGGGCAGACTTGGGCTTGCCACCAGGTGCCATACCCGGAACTCGCAGAAACAACCCCATGGAGAAACCGGCAGTCAGAAGCCCTGTTCCACCAAGATGTGGCAGCGTTGTGGGTGGCAGGGGGTGTGCCGCGGAAGGAGTGGAGACAGTAACCCACAGTTCCCAATCCTAGTGCACGGGCCTTGTGCAGGGATCCTGTCGCCTCCTCTCTCCTGTGGTGAAGGCACTGGCCTAGACCCCGAGTCTGCCTGATCGCCGGAGAAACGGCAAAGCCTTACCTACGCCAGGAGATGGTAATAGGCATAGAGTGCCATGATAGGCCACGCACGTTGCTGCAGGGTTGTGTCTGTGTCTATTTGTTCGGCTTAGCAAGGTGAAACCCGGGCGCGATCTTGGAGCCCGGAAAAGCAACGTCCCAGAGGCACCAGCTCCCCCGCAGCTCTTCTTCCCTGCCGCTACAGAGCGAACAAACAAAGCCTTGCTGAGGAAGCAGCAGCGAAGTGCGATTCGTGCCAAGCTGAATACCTCTGCGAAAGCATAGCCGTCGCTGGGAAATCAGAGTCTGTTCTGTGGGCTGCTGTTGCTGCTTGCCTTAGCCTAGTATTATCAGCATGGCGGGAGAAACCCACATTAAGCGAAAGACTCTTTGCACGGGCATCCCCTCTAGGAACGCACAGCATTCTTTGGGAAATCAGAGTCGGGTGTGTGGGATGCTGCCTGTTCCTTGCCAGAGCTTGTCTCCACAGCATGGTGTAATAAACCCGCATGGAGCGAAATCCTCTATGCCAGGGCATCCCCTCTGCCTGAGAGAGAACCGTGCCTGCGCCTGTGGAAAGAGCCTTAAGGAAAGGGACATGTCTGTCACTGGGCTCCACAGGAGCCTGTCTTGGGAAAATGCAGCACGCTGCCCCAGGAGAAGAGAAGGAGCCCTTGGCCTTGGGGTCGGGAAACGGTCGTGAAGCTGGAGAGCCGGCCCTGGCAGGAACAGCGGGCCTGTGGCAAGACAAGTGTCACCCGCTCCCTGTGCAGAGAGACGAAGTCTGGCTGCTAAGGAGACATGAGGGGACGATTGGGCAAGGGAGCGTGCTCCAATCTGAGGAAGGAGTCCGAGAAGGAAGGCCTTTCCTGTGCCTCTGGTCCCAAGGGGACAGCATCTCCTTGGCCACCTGTCCAGAGGGCAGAAGTGGGCTTGCCACCAAACTCCCGGCCCTGAACTCGCAGAATCACCTCCTGGAGGAATGGGCAATCAGATGCCGTCTTCCTCCAGGATGTGGCAGCATTGGCGGAGGCAGGGAGTGTCCCGGGGAAACAGGGACAGTTACCCATTACTCCCCATCCCAGGGCACGGGCGGTGTTGCAGTGATCCTCTCACGTCTCCTCAAGGATGGGGAAGGCACTGGCCTAGTCCCCTGTCCACCTGAACGCCAGAGCGAAAGGGCAGGCCTTGCCTATGCCGAGAGATGGCATTGTGAGCAGAGTGCCATCCTAGGCCACGCACGCTGCTGCAGGGTCGAGGCTGTGTCTGCTTAGTTCGGCTTAGCGAGGTGAACCCCGGGTGCGAACTTGGAGCCGAGGAAATCAAGGCCCAAGCGGCACCAGCTCTCCCGTGGCTCTTCTTCCCTGCCGCGACAGAGGGAACGACCAGAGCCTTGCAAAAGAAGGAGCAGTGAAGTGTGGATCGCGCCAAGCTGAAAACCTCTGCGAAAGCATAGCAGTCACTGGGAAATCAGAGTCGGTTCTGCGGGCTGCTTTTGTAGCTTGCCTTAGCCTAGTATTCGCAGCACGATGGGAGAAACCCGTAGAGAGCGAAAGCCCCTTTGCTGTGGCATCTCCTCTGGGAAAGCACAGCATTCGTTGTGAAATCAGAATCGGATGTGTGGGATGCTGCAGCTGAATGCCTGAGCTAGTCCCCGCAGAATGGTGGAAGATACCCTCATGGAGCGAAATCCTCTTTGCCCTAGCACCCCTTTGCCTAAGAGAAGCATGGTTGCACATCTGAAAGGGCCTTCAGGAAAGGGAAACGGCTGTCACCGCGCTCCCCAGAAACAAGTCTGGGGAAGGCACAGCACGCCGCCCCCAGAGAAGAGAAGGAGCCATTGGCCTTGGGGTCGGGAAACGGTCGGGAAGCAGAAGAGCCTGCCCTGGCAGGAACAGCAGGCCGGTGGCAAGACAAATGTCACCCGCTCCCTTTGCAGAGAGACAAAGCCTGGCTAATAAGGAGACATGAAGGGACGACTAGGGCAGGGACGCGTGCTCCACTCTGAGGAAGGAGTCTGGGCAGAAGGCAGGCCTGTCCTGTGCCTCTGGTCCCAAGGGGACAGCATCTCCTTGGGCAACTGTCCGTAGGGCAGACTTGGGCTAGCTACCTGGCGCCATACCCGGAACTCGCAGAAACAGCTCCCTCGAGAAATGCGCAGTCAGGTGCCATCTTCCTCCAAGATGTGACAGCATTGTGGGTGGCAGGGTGTGTGCCGGGAAAAGAGTGGGGACAATCCCCGAAAGCTCCCCATTCCAGTAACGGGCAGTGTTCAGGGATCCTGTCGCCTCTCCTCTCCTGTGAGGAAGACACTGACCTAGTCCGCGAATCCGCCTGAGGGCCAGTGCCAAAGGCCAAAGTTGCCTACACCGGGAGATGGTAGTGTGCATAGAGTGCCATCCTAGGCAACGCACGCTGCTGCAGGGTTGTGGCTGTGTCTGCTTAGTTCACCCTGGCATGGTGAACCCAGGGCATCAACATGGAGTCCGGGAAAGCAAGGCCCAAGAGGCAGCAGCTCTCCCGCAGCTCTTCTATCCTGATGTGACAGAGCGAACAGCCAAAGCCTTGCTGAGGAAACAGCAGCGAAGTGCGGTTCGCGCCAAGGTGAAAACCTCTGCGAAAGCAGAGCAGTCGCTGGGAAATCAGAGTCTGTTCTGTGGGCTGCTGTTGCTGCTGGCCTTAGCCTAGTATTCGCAGCATGGCAGGAGAAACCCGCATAAAGCAAAAGCCTCTTTGCACTGGCACAACATCTGGGAAAGCACAGCATTCTTTGGGAAATCAGAGTCGGGTCTGTGGGATGCTGCCTGTTGCTTTCCAGAGCTAGTCTCCACAGCACGGTGTAATAAACCCGCATGGAGCGAAATCCTCTTTGCCTGGGCATCCCCTCTGCCTGAGAGAGAAGCATGGTTGCATATGTCTGTCACTGCGCTCCCTAGGAGCAAGTGTGGGGAAGGCGCAGCACGCCGTCCCTGGGGAAGAGAAGGAGCCCTTGGCCTTGGGGTCCGGAAACGCTCGGGAAGCAGGATAGCCTACCATGGCACGAACAGCAGGGCGGTGGCAAGACACGTGTCACCCGCTCCCTGTAAGGAGAGATGGAAGCCTGGCTGCTAAGGAGACATGAGGGGATGACTAGGGTAGGGGTGCGTGCTCCACTCTGAGGAAGGAGTCTGGGCAGAAGGCAGGCCTGTCCTGTGCCTCAGGTCCCAAGGGGACAGCATCTCCTTGGCCACCTGTCCCAAGGGCAGACTTGGGCTTGCCACCAGGTGCCATACCCGGAACTCGCAGAAACAACCCCATGGAGAAACCGGCAGTCAGAAGCCCTGTTCCACCAAGATGTGGCAGCGTTGTGGGTGGCAGGGGGTGTGCCGCGGAAGGAGTGGAGACAGTACCCCACAGTTCCCAATCCTAGTGCACGGGCCTTGTGCAGGGATCCTGTCGCCTCCTCTCTCCTGTGGTGAAGGCACTGGCCTAGACCCCGAGTCTGCCTGATCGCCGGAGAAACGGCAAAGCCTTACCTACGCCAGGAGATGGTAATAGGCATAGAGTGCCATGATAGGCCACGCACGTTGCTGCAGGGTTGTGTCTGTGTCTATTTGTTCGGCTTAGCAAGGTGAAACCCGGGCGCGATCTTGGAGCCCGGAAAAGCAACGTCCCAGAGGCACCAGCTCCCCCGCAGCTCTACTTCCCTGCCGCTACAGAGCGAACAAACAAAGCCTTGCTGAGGAAGCAGCAGCGAAGTGCGATTCGTGCCAAGCTGAAAACCTCTGCGAAAGTATAGCCGTCGCTGGGAAATCAGAGTCTGTTCTGTGGGCTGCTGTTGCTGCTTGCCTTAGCCTAGTATTCGCAGCATGGCAGGAGAAACCCGCATAAAGCAAAAGCCTCTTTGCACTGGCACAACATCTGGGAAAGCACAGCCTTCTTTTGGAAATCAGAGTCGGGTCTGTGGGATGCTGCCTGTTGCTTTCCAGAGCTAGTCTCCACAGCACGGTGTAATAAACCCGCATGGAGCGAAATCCTCTTTGCCTGGGCATCCCCTCTGCCTGAGAGAGAAGCATGGTTGCATATGTCTGTCACTGCGCTCCCTAGGAGCAAGTGTGGGGAAGGCGCAGCACGCCGTCCCTGGGGAAGAGAAGGAGCCCTTGGCCTTGGGGTCCGGAAACGCTCGGGAAGCAGGATAGCCTACCATGGCACGAACAGCAGGGCGGTGGCAAGACACGTGTCACCCGCTCCCTGTAAGGAGAGATGGAAGCCTGGCTGCTAAGGAGACATGAGGGGATGACTAGGGCAGGGGTGCGTGCTCCACTCTGAGGAAGGTGTCTGGGCAGAAGGCAGGCCTGTCCTGTGCCTCAGGTCCCAAGGGGACAGCATCTCCTTGGCCACCTGTCCCAAGGGCAGACTTGGGCTTGCCACCAGGTGCCATACCCGGAACTCGCAGAAACAACCCCATGGAGAAACCGGCAGTAAGAAGCCCTGTTCCACCAAGATGTGGCAGCGTTGTGGGTGGCAGGGGGTGTGCCGCGGAAGGAGTGGAGACAGTACCCCACAGTTCCCAATCCTAGTGCACGGGCCTTGTGCAGGGATCCTGTCGCCTCCTCTCTCCTGTGGTGAAGGCACTGGCCTAGACCCCGAGTCTGCCTGATCGCCGGAGAAACGGCAAAGCCTTACCTACGCCAGGAGATGGTAATAGGCATAGAGTGCCATGATAGGCCACGCACGTTGCTGCAGGGTTGTGTCTGTGTCTATTTGTTCGGCTTAGCAAGGTGAAACCCGGGCGCGATCTTGGAGCCCGGAAAAGCAACGTCCCAGAGGCACCAGCTCCCCCGCAGCTCTTCTTCCCTGCCGCTACAGAGCGAACAAACAAAGCCTTGCTGAGGAAGCAGCAGCGAAGTGCGATTCGTGCCAAGCTGAAAACCTCTGCGAAAGCATAGCCGTCGCTGGGAAATCAGAGTCTGTTCTGTGGGCTGCTGTTGCTGCTTGCCTTAGCCTAGTATTATCAGCATGGCGGGAGAAACCCACATTAAGCGAAAGACTCTTTGCACGGGCATCCCCTCTAGGAACGCACAGCATTCTTTGGGAAATCAGAGTCGGGTGTGTGGGATGCTGCCTGTTCCTTGCCAGAGCTTGTCTCCACAGCATGGTGTAATAAACCCGCATGGAGCGAAATCCTCTATGCCAGGGCATCCCCTCTGCCTGAGAGAGAACCGTGCCTGCGCCTGTGGAAAGAGCCTTAAGGAAAGGGACATGTCTGTCACTGGGCTCCACAGGAGCCTGTCTTGGGAAAATGCAGCACGCTGCCCCAGGAGAAGAGAAGGAGCCCTTGGCCTTGGGGTCGGGAAACGGTCGTGAAGCTGGAGAGCCGGCCCTGGCAGGAACAGCGGGCCTGTGGCAAGACAAGTGTCACCCGCTCCCTGTGCAGAGAGACGAAGTCTGGCTGCTAAGGAGACATGAGGGGACGATTGGGCAAGGGAGCGTGCTCCAATCTGAGGAAGGAGTCCGAGAAGGAAGGCCTTTCCTGTGCCTCTGGTCCCAAGGGGACAGCATCTCCTTGGCCACCTGTCCAGAGGGCAGAAGTGGGCTTGCCACCAAACTCCCGGCCCTGAACTCGCAGAATCACCTCCTGGAGGAATGGGCAATCAGATGCCGTCTTCCTCCAGGATGTGGCAGCATTGGCGGAGGCAGGGAGTGTCCCGGGGAAACAGGGACAGTTACCCATTACTCCCCATCCCAGGGCACGGGCGGTGTTGCAGTGATCCTCTCACGTCTCCTCAAGGATGGGGAAGGCACTGGCCTAGTCCCCTGTCCACCTGAACGCCAGAGCGAAAGGGCAGGCCTTGCCTATGCCGAGAGATGGCATTGTGAGCAGAGTGCCATCCTAGGCCACGCACGCTGCTGCAGGGTCGAGGCTGTGTCTGCTTAGTTCGGCTTAGCGAGGTGAACCCCGGGTGCGAACTTGGAGCCGAGGAAATCAAGGCCCAAGCGGCACCAGCTCTCCCGAGGCTCTTCTTCCCTGCCGCGACAGAGGGAACGACCAGAGCCTTGCAAAAGAAGGAGCAGTGAAGTGTGGATCGCGCCAAGCTGAAAACCTCTGCGAAAGCATAGCAGTCACTGGGAAATCAGAGTCGGTTCTGCGGGCTGCTTTTGTAGCTTGCCTTAGCCTAGTATTCGCAGCACGATGGGAGAAACCCGTAGAGAGCGAAAGCCCCTTTGCTGTGGCATCTCCTCTGGGAAAGCACAGCATTCGTTGTGAAATCAGAATCGGATGTGTGGGATGCTGCAGCTGAATGCCTGAGCTAGTCCCCGCAGAATGGTGGAAGATACCCTCATGGAGCGAAATCCTCTTTGCCCTAGCACCCCTTTGCCTAAGAGAAGCATGGTTGCACATCTGAAAGGGCCTTCAGGAAAGGGAAACGGCTGTCACCGCGCTCCCCAGAAACAAGTCTGGGGAAGGCACAGCACGCCGCCCCCAGAGAAGAGAAGGAGCCATTGGCCTTGGGGTCGGGAAACGGTCGGGAAGCAGAAGAGCCTGCCCTGGCAGGAACAGCAGGCCGGTGGCAAGACAAATGTCACCCGCTCCCTTTGCAGAGAGACAAAGCCTGGCTAATAAGGAGACATGAAGGGACGACTAGGGCAGGGACGCGTGCTCCACTCTGAGGAAGGAGTCTGGGCAGAAGGCAGGCCTGTCCTGTGCCTCTGGTCCCAAGGGGACAGCATCTCCTTGGGCAACTGTCCGTAGGGCAGACTTGGGCTAGCTACCTGGCGCCATACCCGGAACTCGCAGAAACAGCTCCCTCGAGAAATGCGCAGTCAGGTGCCATCTTCCTCCAAGATGTGACAGCATTGTGGGTGGCAGGGTGTGTGCCGGGAAAAGAGTGGGGACAATCCCCGAAAGCTCCCCATTCCAGTAACGGGCAGTGTTCAGGGATCCTGTCGCCTCTCCTCTCCTGTGAGGAAGACACTGACCTAGTCCGCGAATCCGCCTGAGGGCCAGTGCCAAAGGCCAAAGTTGCCTACACCGGGAGATGGTAGTGTGCATAGAGTGCCATCCTAGGCAACGCACGCTGCTGCAGGGTTGTGGCTGTGTCTGCTTAGTTCACCCTGGCATGGTGAACCCAGGGCATCAACATGGAGTCCGGGAAAGCAAGGCCCAAGAGGCAGCAGCTCTCCCGCAGCTCTTCTATCCTGATGTGACAGAGCGAACAGCCAAAGCCTTGCTGAGGAAACAGCAGCGAAGTGCGGTTCGCGCCAAGGTGAAAACCTCTGCGAAAGCAGAGCAGTCGCTGGGAAATCAGAGTCTGTTCTGTGGGCTGCTGTTGCTGCTGGCCTTAGCCTAGTATTCGCAGCATGGCAGGAGAAACCCGCATAAAGCAAAAGCCTCTTTGCACTGGCACAACATCTGGGAAAGCACAGCATTCTTTGGGAAATCAGAGTCGGGTCTGTGGGATGCTGCCTGTTGCTTTCCAGAGCTAGTCTCCACAGCACGGTGTAATAAACCCGCATGGAGCGAAATCCTCTTTGCCTGGGCATCCCCTCTGCCTGAGAGAGAAGCATGGTTGCATATGTCTGTCACTGCGCTCCCTAGGAGCAAGTGTGGGGAAGGCGCAGCACGCCGTCCCTGGGGAAGAGAAGGAGCCCTTGGCCTTGGGGTCCGGAAACGCTCGGGAAGCAGGATAGCCTACCATGGCACGAACAGCAGGGCGGTGGCAAGACACGTGTCACCCGCTCCCTGTAAGGAGAGATGGAAGCCTGGCTGCTAAGGAGACATGAGGGGATGACTAGGGTAGGGGTGCGTGCTCCACTCTGAGGAAGGAGTCTGGGCAGAAGGCAGGCCTGTCCTGTGCCTCAGGTCCCAAGGGGACAGCATCTCCTTGGCCACCTGTCCCAAGGGCAGACTTGGGCTTGCCACCAGGTGCCATACCCGGAACTCGCAGAAACAACCCCATGGAGAAACCGGCAGTCAGAAGCCCTGTTCCACCAAGATGTGGCAGCGTTGTGGGTGGCAGGGGGTGTGCCGCGGAAGGAGTGGAGACAGTACCCCACAGTTCCCAATCCTAGTGCACGGGCCTTGTGCAGGGATCCTGTCGCCTCCTCTCTCCTGTGGTGAAGGCACTGGCCTAGACCCCGAGTCTGCCTGATCGCCGGAGAAACGGCAAAGCCTTACCTACGCCAGGAGATGGTAATAGGCATAGAGTGCCATGATAGGCCACGCACGTTGCTGCAGGGTTGTGTCTGTGTCTATTTGTTCGGCTTAGCAAGGTGAAACCCGGGCGCGATCTTGGAGCCCGGAAAAGCAACGTCCCAGAGGCACCAGCTCCCCCGCAGCTCTACTTCCCTGCCGCTACAGAGCGAACAAACAAAGCCTTGCTGAGGAAGCAGCAGCGAAGTGCGATTCGTGCCAAGCTGAAAACCTCTGCGAAAGCATAGCCGTCGCTGGGAAATCAGAGTCTGTTCTGTGGGCTGCTGTTGCTGCTTGCCTTAGCCTAGTATTCGCAGCATGGCAGGAGAAACCCGCATAAAGCAAAAGCCTCTTTGCACTGGCACAACATCTGGGAAAGCACAGCCTTCTTTTGGAAATCAGAGTCGGGTCTGTGGGATGCTGCCTGTTGCTTTCCAGAGCTAGTCTCCACAGCACGGTGTAATAAACCCGCATGGAGCGAAATCCTCTTTGCCTGGGCATCCCCTCTGCCTGAGAGAGAAGCATGGTTGCATATGTCTGTCACTGCGCTCCCTAGGAGCAAGTGTGGGGAAGGCGCAGCACGCCGTCCCTGGGGAAGAGAAGGAGCCCTTGGCCTTGGGGTCCGGAAACGCTCGGGAAGCAGGATAGCCTACCATGGCACGAACAGCAGGGCGGTGGCAAGACACGTGTCACCCGCTCCCTGTAAGGAGAGATGGAAGCCTGGCTGCTAAGGAGACATGAGGGGATGACTAGGGCAGGGGTGCGTGCTCCACTCTGAGGAAGGTGTCTGGGCAGAAGGCAGGCCTGTCCTGTGCCTCAGGTCCCAAGGGGACAGCATCTCCTTGGCCACCTGTCCCAAGGGCAGACTTGGGCTTGCCACCAGGTGCCATACCCGGAACTCGCAGAAACAACCCCATGGAGAAACCGGCAGTAAGAAGCCCTGTTCCACCAAGATGTGGCAGCGTTGTGGGTGGCAGGGGGTGTGCCGCGGAAGGAGTGGAGACAGTACCCCACAGTTCCCAATCCTAGTGCACGGGCCTTGTGCAGGGATCCTGTCGCCTCCTCTCTCCTGTGGTGAAGGCACTGGCCTAGACCCCGAGTCTGCCTGATCGCCGGAGAAACGGCAAAGCCTTACCTACGCCAGGAGATGGTAATAGGCATAGAGTGCCATGATAGGCCACGCACGTTGCTGCAGGGTTGTGTCTGTGTCTATTTGTTCGGCTTAGCAAGGTGAAACCCGGGCGCGATCTTGGAGCCCGGAAAAGCAACGTCCCAGAGGCACCAGCTCCCCCGCAGCTCTTCTTCCCTGCCGCTACAGAGCGAACAAACAAAGCCTTGCTGAGGAAGCAGCAGCGAAGTGCGATTCGTGCCAAGCTGAAAACCTCTGCGAAAGCATAGCCGTCGCTGGGAAATCAGAGTCTGTTCTGTGGGCTGCTGTTGCTGCTTGCCTTAGCCTAGTATTATCAGCATGGCGGGAGAAACCCACATTAAGCGAAAGACTCTTTGCACGGGCATCCCCTCTAGGAACGCACAGCATTCTTTGGGAAATCAGAGTCGGGTGTGTGGGATGCTGCCTGTTCCTTGCCAGAGCTTGTCTCCACAGCATGGTGTAATAAACCCGCATGGAGCGAAATCCTCTATGCCTGGGCATCCCCTCTGCCTGAGAGAGAACCGTGCCTGCGCCTGTGGAAAGAGCCTTAAGGAAAGGGACATGTCTGTCACTGGGCTCCACAGGAGCCTGTCTTGGGAAAATGCAGCACGCTGCCCCAGGAGAAGAGAAGGAGCCCTTGGCCTTGGGGTCGGGAAACGGTCGTGAAGCTGGAGAGCCGGCCCTGGCAGGAACAGCGGGCCTGTGGCAAGACAAGTGTCACCCGCTCCCTGTGCAGAGAGACGAAGCCTGGCTGCTAAGGAGACATGAGGGGACGATTGGGCAAGGGAGCGTGCTCCAATCTGAGGAAGGAGTCCGAGAAGGAAGGCCTTTCCTGTGCCTCTGGTCCCAAGGGGACAGCATCTCCTTGGCCACCTGTCCAGAGGGCAGAAGTGGGCTTGCCACCAAACTCCCGGCCCTGAACTCGCAGAATCACCTCCTGGAGGAATGGGCAATCAGATGCCGTCTTCCTCCAGGATGTGGCAGCATTGGCGGAGGCAGGGAGTGTCCCGGGGAAACAGGGACAGTTACCCATTACTCCCCATCCCAGGGCACGGGCGGTGTTGCAGTGATCCTCTCACGTCTCCTCAAGGATGGGGAAGGCACTGGCCTACTCCCCTGTCTACCTGAACGCCAGAGCGAAAGGGCAGGCCTTGCCTATGCCGAGAGATGGCATTGTGAGCAGAGTGCCATCCTAGGCCACGCACGCTGCTGCAGGGTCGAGGCTGTGTCTGCTTAGTTCGGCTTAGCGAGGTGAACCCCGGGTGCGAACTTGGAGCCGAGGAAATCAAGGCCCAAGCGGCACCAGCTCTCCCGTGGCTCTTCTTCCCTGCCGCGACAGAGGGAACGACCAGAGCCTTGCAAAAGAAGGAGCAGTGAAGTGTGGATCGCGACAAGCTGAAAACCTCTGCGAAAGCATAGCAGTCACTGGGAAATCAGAGTCGGTTCTGCGGGCTGCTTTTGTAGCTTGCCTTAGCCTAGTATTCGTTCGCAGCACGATGGGAGAAACCCGTAGAGAGCGAAAGCCCCTTTGCTGTGGCATCTCCTCTGGGAAAGCACAGCATTCGTTGTGAAATCAGAATCGGATGTGTGGGATGCTGCAGCTGAATGCCTGAGCTAGTCCCCGCAGAATGGTGGAAGATACCCGCATGGAGCGAAATCCTCTTTGCCCTAGCACCCCTTTGCCTAAGAGAAGCATGTTTGCACATCTGAAAGGGCCTTCAGGAAAGGGAAACGGCTGTCACCGCGCTCCCCAGAAACAAGTCTGGGGAAGGCACAGCACGCCGCCCCCAGAGAAGAGAAGGAGCCATTGGCCTTGGGGTCGGGAAACGGTCGGGAAGCAGAAGAGCCTGCCCTGGCAGGAACAGCAGGCCGGTGGCAAGACAAATGTCACCCGCTCCCTTTGCAGAGAGACAAAGCCTGGCTAATAAGGAGACATGAAGGGACGACTAGGGCAGGGACGCGTGCTCCACTCTGAGGAAGGAGTCTGGGCAGAAGGCAGGCCTGTCCTGTGCCTCTGGTCCCAAGGGGACAGCATGTCCTTGGGCAACTGTCCGTAGGGCAGACTTGGGCTAGCTGCCTGGCGCCATACCCGGAACTCGCAGAAACAGCTCCCTCGAGAAATGCGCAGTCAGGTGCCATCTTCCTCCAAGATGTGACAGCATTGTGGGTGGCAGGGTGTGTGCCGGGAAAAGAGTGGGGACAATCCCCGAAAGCTCCCCATTCCAGTAACGGGCAGTGTTCAGGGATCCTGTCGCCTCTCCTCTCCTGTGAGGAAGACACTGACCTAGTCCGCGAATCCGCCTGAGGGCCAGTGCCAAAGGCCAAAGTTGCCTACACCGGGAGATGGTAGTGTGCATAGAGTGCCATCCTAGGCAACGCACGCTGCTGCAGGGTTGTGGCTGTGTCTGCTTAGTTCACCCTGGCATGGGGAACCCAGGGCATCAACATGGAGTCCGGGAAAGCAAGGCCCAAGAGGCAGCAGCTCTCCCGCAGCTCTTCTATCCTGATGTGACAGAGCGAACAGCCAAAGCCTTGCTGAGGAAACAGCAGCGAAGTGCGGTTCGCGCCAAGGTGAAAACCTCTGCAAAAGCAGAGCAGTCGCTGGGAAATCAGAGTCTGTTCTGTGGGCTGCTGTTGCTGCTGGCCTTAGCCTAGTATTCGCAGCATGGCAGGAGAAACCCGCATAAAGCAAAAGCCTCTTTGCACTGGCACAACATCTGGGAAAGCACAGCATTCTTTGGGAAATCAGAGTCGGGTCTGTGGGATGCTGCCTGTTGCTTTCCAGAGCTAGTCTCCACAGCACGGTGTAATAAACCCGCATGGAGCGAAATCCTCTTTGCCTGGGCATCCCCTCTGCCTGAGAGAGAAGCATGGTTGCATATGTCTGTCACTGCGCTCCCTAGGAGCAAGTGTGGGGAAGGCGCAGCACGCCGTCCCTGGGGAAGAGAAGGAGCCCTTGGCCTTGGGGTCCGGAAAAACTCGGGAAGCAGGATAGCCTACCATGGCACGAACAGCAAGGCGGTGGCAAGACACGTGTCGCCTGCTCCCTGTAAGGAGAGATGGAAGCCTGGCTGCTAAGGAGACACGAGGGGATGACTAGGGCAGGGGTGCGTGCTCCACTCTGAGGAAGGAGTCTGGGCAGAAGGCAGGCCTGTCCTGTGCCTCAGGTCCCAAGGGGACAGCATCTCCTTGGCCACCTGTCCCAAGGGCAGACTTGGGCTTGCCACCAGGTGCCATACCCGGAACTCGCAGAAACAACCCCATGGAGAAACCGGCAGTCAGAAGCCCTGTTCCACCAAGATGTGGCAGCGTTGTGGGTGGCAGGGGGTGTGCCGCGGAAGGAGTGGAGACAGTACCCCACAGTTCCCAATCCTAGTGCACGGGCCTTGTGCAGGGATCCTGTCGCCTCCTCTCTCCTGTGGTGAAGGCACTGGCCTAGACCCCGAGTCTGCCTGATCGCCGGAGAAACGGCAAAGCCTTACCTACGCCAGGAGATGGTAATAGGCATAGAGTGCCATGATAGGCCACGCACGTTGCTGCAGGGTTGTGTCTGTGTCTATTTGTTCGTCTTAGCAAGGTGAAACCCGGGCGCGATCTTGGAGCCCGGAAAAGCAACGTCCCAGAGGCACCAGCTCCCCCGCAGCTCTTCTTCCCTGCCGCTACAGAGCGAACAAACAAAGCCTTGCTGAGGAAGCAGCAGCGAAGTGCGATTCGTGCCAAGCTGAAAACCTCTGCGAAAGCATAGCCGTCGCTGGGAAATCAGAGTCTGTTCTGTGGGCTGCTGTTGCTGCTTGCCTTAGCCTAGTATTATCAGCATGGCGGGAGAAACCCGCATTAAGCGAAAGACTCTTTGCACGGGCATCCCCTCTAGGAACGCACAGCATTCTTTGGGAAATCAGAGTCGGGAGTGTTGGATGCTGCCGGTTCCTTGCCAGAGCTTGTCTCCACAGCATGGTGTAATAAACCCGCATGGAGCGAAATCCTCTATGCCTGGGCATCCCCTCTGCCTGAGAGAGAACCGTGCCTGTGCCTGTGGAAAGAGCCTTAAGGAAAGGGACATGTCTGTCACTGGGCTCCACAGGAGCCTGTCTTGGGAAAATGCAGCACGCTGCCCCAGGAGAAGAGAAGGAGCCCTTGGCCTTGGGGTCGGGAAACGGTCGTGAAGCTGGAGAGCCGGCCCTGGCAGGAACAGCGGGCCTGTGGCAAGACAAGTGTCACCCGATCCCTGTGCAGAGAGACGAAGCCTGGCTGCTAAGGAGACATGAGGGGACGATTGGGCAAGGGAGCGTGCTCCAATCTGAGGAAGGAGTCCGAGAAGGAAGGCCTTTCCTGTGCCTCTGGTCCCAAGGGGACAGCATCTCCTTGGCCACCTGTCCAGAGGGCAGAAGTGGGCTTGCCACCAAACTCCCGGCCCTGAACTCGCAGAATCACCTCCTGGAGGAATGGGCAATCAGATGCCGTCTTCCTCCAGGATGTGGCAGCATTGGCGGAGGCAGGGAGTGTCCCGGGGAAACAGGGACAGTTACTCATTTCTCCCCATCCCAGGGCACGGGCGGTATTGCAGTGATCCTCTCACGTCTCCTCAAGGATGGGGAAGGCACTGGCCTAGTCCCCTGTCCACCTGAACGCCAGAGCGAAAGGGCAGGCCTTGCCTATGCCGAGAGATGGCATTGTGAGCAGAGTGCCATCCTAGGCCACGCACGCTGCTGCAGGGTCGAGGCTGTGTCTGCTTAGTTCGGCTTAGCGAGGTGAACCCCGGGTGCGAACTTGGAGCCGAGGAAATCAAGGCCCAAGCGGCACCAGCTCTCCCGTGGCTCTTCTTCCCTGCCGTGACAGAGGGAACGACCAAAGCCTTGCAAAAGAAGGAGCAGTGAAGTGTGGATCGCGCCTAGCTGAAAACCTCTGCGAAAGCATAGCAGTCACTGGGAAATCAGAGTCGGTTCTGCGGGCTGCTTTTGTAGCTTGCCTTAGCCTAGTATTCGTTCGCAGCACGATGGGAGAAACCCGTAGAGAGCGAAAGCCCCTTTGCTGTGGCATCTCCTCTGGGAAAGCACAGCATTCGTTGTGAAATCAGAATCGGATGTGTGGGATGCTGCAGCTGAATGCCTGAGCTAGTCCCCGCAGAATGGTGGAAGATACCCGCATGGAGCGAAATCCTCTTTGCCCTAGCACCCCTTTGCCTAAGAGAAGCATGGTTGCACATCTGAAAGGGCCTTCAGGAAAGGGAAAGGGCTGTCACCGCGCTCCCCAGAAACAAGTCTGGGGAAGGCACAGCACGCCGCCCCCAGAGAAGAGAAGGAGCCATTGGCCTTGGGGTCGGGAAACGGTCGGGAAGCAGAAGAGCCTGCCCTGGCAGGAACAGCAGGCCGGTGGCAAGACAAATGTCACCCGCTCCCTTTGCAGAGAGACAAAGCCTGGCTAATAAGGAGACATGAAGGGACGACTAGGGCAGGGACGCGTGCTCCACTCTGAGGAAGGAGTCTGGGCAGAAGGCAGGCCTGTCCTGTGCCTCTGGTCCCAAGGGGACAGCATCTCCTTGGGCAACTGTCCGTAGGGCAGACTTGGGCTAGCTGCCTGGCGCCATACCCGGAACTCGCAGAAACAGCTCCCTCGAGAAATGCGCAGTCAGGTGCCATCTTCCTCCAAGATGTGACAGCATTGTGGGTGGCAGGGTGTGTGCCGGGAAAAGAGTGGGGACAATCCCCGAAAGCTCCCCATTCCAGTAACGGGCAGTGTTCAGGGATCCTGTCGCCTCTCCTCTCCTGTGAGGAAGACACTGACCTAGTCCGCGAATCCGCCTGAGGGCCAGTGCCAAAGGCCAAAGTTGCCTACACCGGGAGATGGTAGTGTGCATAGAGTGCCATCCTAGGCAACGCACGCTGCTGCAGGGTTGTGGCTGTGTCTGCTTAGTTCACCCTGGCATGGGGAACCCAGGGCATCAACATGGAGTCCGGGAAAGCAAGGCCCAAGAGGCAGCAGCTCTCCCGCAGCTCTTCTATCCTGATGTGACAGAGCGAACAGCCAAAGCCTTGCTGAGGAAACAGCAGCGAAGTGCGGTTCGCGCCAAGGTGAAAACCTCTGCGAAAGCAGAGCAGTCGCTGGGAAATCAGAGTCTGTTCTGTGGGCTGCTGTTGCTGCTGGCCTTAGCCTAGTATTCGCAGCATGGCAGGAGAAACCCGCATAAAGCAAAAGCCTCTTTGCACTGGCACAACATCTGGGAAAGCACAGCATTCTTTGGGAAATCAGAGTCGGGTCTGTGGGATGCTGCCTGTTGCTTTCCAGAGCTAGTCTCCACAGCACGGTGTAATAAACCCGCATGGAGCGAAATCCTCTTTGCCTGGGCATCCCCTCTGCCTGAGACAGAAGCATGGTTGCATATGTCTGTCACTGCGCTCCCTAGGAGCAAGTGTGGGGAAGGCGCAGCACGCCGTCCCTGGGGAAGAGAAGGAGCCCTTGGCCTTCGGGTCCGGAAACGCTCGGGAAGCAGGATAGCCTACCATGGCACGAACAGCAGGGCGGTGGCAAGACACGTGTCACCCGCTCCCTGTAAGGAGAGATGGAAGCCTGGCTGCTAAGGAGACATGAGGGGATGACTAGGGCA
Source organism: Mustela lutreola (assembly GCF_030435805.1). Taxonomy (NCBI): domain Eukaryota; kingdom Metazoa; phylum Chordata; class Mammalia; order Carnivora; family Mustelidae; genus Mustela; species Mustela lutreola. The sequence goes on from NC_081295.1 coordinate 130,730,945, forward strand.
GGGGTGCGTGCTCCACTCTGAGGAAGGAGTCTGGGCAGAAGGCAGGCCTGTCCTGTGCCTCAGGTCCCAAGGGGACAGCATCTCCTTGGCCACCTGTCCCAAGGGCAGACTTGGGCTTGCCACCAGGTGCCATACCCGGAACTCGCAGAAACAACCCCATGGAGAAACCGGCAGTCAGAAGCCCTGTTCCACCAAGATGTGGCAGCGTTGTGGGTGGCAGGGGGTGTGCCGTGGAAGGAGTGGAGACAGTACCCCACAGTTCCCAATCCTAGTGCACGGGCCTTGTGCAGGGATCCTGTCGCCTCCTCTCTCCTGTGGTGAAGGCACTGGCCTAGACCCCGAGTCTGCCTGATCGCCGGAGAAACGGCAAAGCCTTACCTACGCCAGGAGATGGTAATAGGCAGAGTGCCATGATAGGCCACGCACGTTGCTGCAGGGTTGTGTCTGTGTCTATTTGTTTGGCTTAGCAAGGTGAAACCCGGGCGCGAACTTGGAGCCCGGAAAAGCAACGTCCCAGAGGCACCAGCTCCCCCGCAGCTCTTCTTCCCTGCCGCTACAGAGCGAACAAACAAAGCCTTGCTGAGGATGCAGCAGCGAAGTGCGATTCGTGCCAAGCTGAATACCTCTGCGAAAGCATAGCCGTCGCTGGGAAATCAGAGTCTGTTCTGTGGGCTGCTGTTGCTGCTTGCCTTAGCCTAGTATTATCAGCATGGCGGGAGAAACCCGCATTAAGCGAAAGACTCTTTGCACGGGCATCCCCTCTAGGAACGCACAGCATTCTTTGGGAAATCAGAGTCGGGTGTGTTGGATGCTGCCGGTTCCTTGCCAGAGCTTGTCTCCACATCATGGTGTAATAAACCCGCATGGAGCGAAATCCTCTATGCCTGGGCATCCCCTCTGCCTGAGAGAGAACCGTGCTTGCGCCTGTGGAAAGAGCCTTAAGGAAAGGGACATGTCTGTCACTGGGCTCCACAGGAGCCTGTCTTGGGAAAATGCAGCACGCTGCCCCAGGAGAAGAGAAGGAGCCCTTGGCCTTGGGGTCGGGAAACGGTCGTGAAGCTGGAGAGCCGGCCCTGGCAGGAACAGCGGGCCTGTGGCAAGACAAGTGTCACCCGCTCCCTGTGCAGAGAGACGAAGCCTGGCTGCTAAGGAGACATGAGGGGACGATTGGGCAAGGGAGCGTGCTCCAATCTGAGGAAGGAGTCCGAGAAGGAAGGCCTTTCCTGTGCCTCTGGTCCCAAGGGGACAGCATCTCCTTGGCCACCTGTCCAGAGGGCAGAAGTGGGCTTGCCACCAAACTCCCGGCCCTGAACTCGCAGAATCACCTCCTGGAGGAATGGGCAATCAGATGCCGTCTTCCTCCAGGATGTGGCAGCATTGGCGGAGGCAGGGAGTGTCCCGGGGAAACAGGGACAGTTACCCATTACTCCCCATCCCAGGGCACGGGCGGTGTTGCAGTGATCCTCTCACGTCTCCTCAAGGATGGGGAAGGCACTGGCCTAGTCCCCTGTCCACCTGAACGCCAGAGCGAAAGGGCAGGCCTTGCCTATGCCGAGAGATGGCATTGTGAGCAGAGTGCCATCCTAGGCCACGCACGCTGCTGCAGGGTCGAGGCTGTGTCTGCTTAGTTCGGCTTAGCGAGGTGAACCCCGGGTGCGAACTTGGAGCCGAGGAAATCAAGGCCCAAGCGGCACCAGCTCTCCCGTGGCTCTTCTTCCCTGCCGCGACAGAGGGAACGACCAAAGCCTTGCAAAAGAAGGAGCAGTGAAGTGTGGATCGCGCCAAGCTGAAAACCTCTGCGAAAGCATAGCAGTCACTGGGAAATCAGAGTCGGTTCTGCGGGCTGCTTTTGTAGCTTGCCTTAGCCTAGTATTCGCAGCACGATGGGAGAAACCCGTAGAGAGCGAAAGCCCCTTTGCTGTGGCATCTCCTCTGGGAAAGCACAGCATTCGTTGTGAAATCAGAATCGGATGTGTGGGATGCTGCAGCTGAATGCCTGAGCTAGTCCCCGCAGAATGGTGGAAGATACCCGCATGGAGCGAAATCGTCTTTGCCCTAGCACCCCTTTGCCTAAGAGAAGCATGTTTGCACATCTGAAAGGGCCTTCAGGAAAGGGAAACGGCTGTCACCGCGCTCCCCAGAAACAAGTCTGGGGAAGGCACAGCACGCCGCCCCCAGAGAAGAGAAGGAGCCATTGGCCTTGGGGTCGGGAAACGGTCGGGAAGCAGAAGAGCCTGCCCTGGCAGGAACAGCAGGCCGGTGGCAAGACAAATGTCACCCGCTCCCTTTGCAGAGAGACAAAGCCTGGCTAATAAGGAGACATGAAGGGACGACTAGGGCAGGGACGCGTGCTCCACTCTGAGGAAGGAGTCTGGGCAGAAGGCAGGCCTGTCCTGTGCCTCTGGTCCCAAGGGGACAGCATCTCCTTGGGCAACTGTCCGTAGGGCAGACTTGGGCTAGCTACCTGGCGCCATACCCGGAACTCGCAGAAACAGCTCCCTCGAGAAATGCGCAGTCAGGTGCCATCTTCCTCCAAGATGTGACAGCATTGTGGGTGGCAGGGTGTGTGCCGGGAAAAGAGTGGGGACAATCCCCGAAAGCTCCCCATTCCAGTAACGGGCAGTGTTCAGGGATCCTGTCGCCTCTCCTCTCCTGTGAGGAAGACACTGACCTAGCCCGCGAATCCACCTGAGGGCCAGTGCCAAAGGCCAAAGTTGCCTACACCGGGAGATGGTAGTGTGCATAGAGTGCCATCCTAGGCAATGCACGCTGCTGCAGGGTTGTGGCTGTGTCTGCTTAGTTCACCCTGGCATGGGGAACCCAGGGCATCAACATGGAGTCCGGGAAAGCAAGGCCCAAGAGGCAGCAGCTCTCCCGCAGCTCTTCTTCCCTGCCGCTACAGAGCGAACAACCAAAGCCTTGCTGAGGAAGCAGCAGCGAAGTGCGATTCGTGCCAGGCTGAAAACCTCTGCGAAAGCATAGCAGTCGCTGGGAAATCAGAGTCTGTTCTGTGGGTTGCTGTTGCTGCTTGCCTTAGCCTAGTATTATCAGCATGGCGGGAGAAACCCGCATTAAGCGAAAGACTCTTTGCACGGGCATCCCCTCTAGGAACGCACAGCATTCTTTGGGAAATCAGAGTCGGGTGTGTGGGATGCTGCCGGTTCCTTGCCAGAGCTTGTCTCCACAGCATGGTGTAATAAACCCGCATGGAGCGAAATCCTCTATGCCTGGGCATCCCCTCTGCCTGAGAGAGAACCGTGCCTGCGCCTGTGGAAAGAGCCTTAAGGAAAGGGACATGTCTGTCACTGGGCTCCACAGGAGCCTGTCTTGGGAAAATGCAGCACGCTGCCCCAGGAGAAGAGAAGGAGCCCTTGGCCTTGGGGTCGGGAAACGGTCGTGAAGCTGGAGAGCCGGCCCTGGCAGGAACAGCGGGCCTGCGGCAAGACAAGTGTCACCCGCTCCCTGTGCAGAGAGACGAAGCCTGGCTGCTAAGGAGACATGAGGGGACGATTGGGCAAGAGAGCGTGCTCCAATTTGAGGAAGGAGTCCGAGAAGGAAGGCCTTTCCTGTGCCTCTGGTCCCAAGGGGACAGCATCTCCTTGGCCACCTGTCCAGAGGGCAGAAGTGGGCTTGCCAGCAAACTCCCGGCCCTGAACTCGCAGAATCACCTCCTGGAGGAATGGGCAATCAGATGCCGTCTTCCTCCAGGATGTGGCAGCATTGGCGGAGGCAGGGAGTGTCCCGGGGAAACAGGGACAGTTACCCATTACTCCCCATCCCAGGGCACGGGCGGTGTTGCAGTGATCCTCTCACGTCTCCTCAAGGATGGGGAAGGCACTGGCCTAGTCCCCTGTCCACCTGAACGCCAGAGCGAAAGGGCAGGCCTTGCCTATGCCGAGAGATGGCATTGTGAGCAGAGTGCCATCCTAGACCACGCACGCTGCTGCAGGGTCGAGGCTGTGTCTGCTTAGTTCGGCTTAGCGAGGTGAACCCCGGGTGCGAACTTGGAGCCGAGGAAATCAAGGCCCAAGCGGCACCAGCTCTCCCGTGGCTCTTCTTCCCTGCCGCGACAGAGGGAACGACCAGAGCCTTGCAAAAGAAGGAGCAGTGAAGTGTGGATCGCGCCAAGCTGAAAACCTCTGCGAAAGCATAGCAGTCACTGGGAAATCAGAGTCGGTTCTGCGGGCTGCTTTTGTAGCTTGCCTTAGCCTAGTATTCGCAGCACGATGGGAGAAACCCGTAGAGAGCGAAAGCCCCTTTGCTGTGGCATCTCCTCTGGGAAAGCACAGCATTCGTTGTGAAATCAGAATCGGATGTGTGGGATGCTGCAGCTGAATGCCTGAGCTAGTCCCCGCAGAATGGTGGAAGATACCCGCATGGAGCGAAATCCTCTTTGCCATAGCACCCCTTTGCCTAAGAGAAGCATGGTTGCACATCTGAAACGGCCTTCAGGAAAGGGAAACGGCTGTCACCGCGCTCCCCAGAAACAAGTCTGGGGAAGGCACAGCACGCCGCCCCCAGAGAAGAGAAGGAGCCATTGGCCTTGGGGTCGGGAAACGGTCGGGAAGCAGAAGAGCCTGCCCTGGCAGGAACAGCAGGCCGGTGGCAAGACAAATGTCACCCGCTCCCTTTGCAGAGAGACAAAGCCTGGCTAATAAGGAGACATGAAGGGACGACTAGGGCAGGGACGCGTGCTCCACTCTGAGGAAGGAGTCTGGGCAGAAGGCAGGCCTGTCCTGTGCCTCTGGTCCCAAGGGGACAGCATCTCCTTGGGCAACTGTCCGTAGGGCAGACTTGGGCTAGCTACCTGGCGCCATACCCGGAACTCGCAGAAACAGCTCCCTCGAGAAATGCGCAGTCAGGTGCCATCTTCCTCCAAGATGTGACAGCATTGTGGGTGGCAGGGTGTGTGCCGGGAAAAGAGTGGGGACAATCCCCGAAAGCTCCCCATTCCAGTAACGGGCAGTGTTCAGGGATCCTGTCGCCTCTCCTCTCCTGTGAGGAAGACTCTGACCTAGCCCGCGAATCCACCTGAGGGCCAGTGCCAAAGGCCAAAGTTGCCTACACCGGGAGATGGTAGTGTGCATAGAGTGCCATCCTAGGCAACGCACGCTGCTGCAGGGTTGTGGCTGTGTCTGCTTAGTTCACCCTGGCATGGGGAACCCAGGGCATCAACATGGAGTCCGGGAAAGCAAGGCCCAAGAGGCAGCAGCTCTCCCGCAGCTCTTCTATCCTGATGTGACAGAGCGAACAGCCAAAGCCTTGCTGAGGAAACAGCAGCGAAGTGCGGTTCGCGCCAAGGTGAAAACCTCTGCGAAAGCAGAGCAGTCGCTGGGAAATCAGAGTCTGTTCTGTGGGCTGCTGTTGCTGCTGGCCTTAGCCTAGTATTCGCAGCATGGCAGGAGAAACCCGCATAAAGCAAAAGCCTCTTTGCACTGGCACATCTGGGAAAGCACAGCATTCTTTGGGAAATCAGAGTCGGGTCTGTGGGATGCTGCCTGTTGCTTTCCAGAGCTAGTCTCCACAGCACGGTGTAATAAACCCGCATGGAGCGAAATCCTCTTTGCCTGGGCATCCCCTCTGCCTGAGAGAGAAGCATGGTTGCATATGTCTGTCACTGCGCTCCCTAGGAGCAAGTGTGGGGAAGGCGCAGCACGCCGTCCCTGGGGAAGAGAAGGAGCCCTTGGCCTTGGGGTCCGGAAACGCTCGGGAAGCAGGATAGCCTACCATGGCATGAACAGCAAGGCGGTGGCAAGACACGTGTCACCCGCTCCCTGTAAGGAGAGATGGAAGCCTGGCTGCTAAGGAGACACGATGGGATGACTAGGGCAGGGGTGCGTGCTCCACTCTGAGGAAGGAGTCTGGGCAGAAGGCAGGCCTGTCCTGTGCCTCAGGTCCCAAGGGGACAGCATCTCCTTGGCCTCCTGTCCCAAGGGCAGACTTGGGCTTGCCACCAGGTGCCATACCCGGAACTCGCAGAAACAACCCCATGGAGAAACCGGCAGTCAGAAGCCCTGTTCCACCAAGATGTGGCAGCGTTGTGGGTGGCAGGGGGTGTGCCGCGGAAGGAGTGGAGACAGTACCCCACAGTTCCCAATCCTAGTGCACGGGCCTTGTGCAGGGATCCTGTCGCCTCCTCTCTCCTGTGGTGAAGGCACTGGCCTAGACCCCGAGTCTGCCTGATCGCCGGAGAAACGGCAAAGCCTTACCTACGCCAGGAGATGGTAATAGGCATAGAGTGCCATGATAGGCCACGCACGTTGCTGCAGGGTTGTGTCTGTGTCTATTTGTTCGTCTTAGCAAGGTGAAACCCGGGCGCGATCTTGGAGCCCGGAAAAGCAACGTCCCAGAGGCACCAGCTCCCCCGCAGCTCTTCTTCCCTGCCGCTACAGAGCGAACAAACAAAGCCTTGCTGAGGAAGCAGCAGCGAAGTGCGATTCGTGCCAAGCTGAAAACCTCTGCGAAAGCATAGCCGTCGCTGGGAAATCAGAGTCTGTTCTGTGGGCTGCTGTTGCTGCTTGCCTTAGCCTAGTATTATCAGCATGGCGGGAGAAACCCGCATTAAGCGAAAGACTCTTTGCACGGGCATCCCCTCTAGGAACGCACAGCATTCTTTGGGAAATCAGAGTCGGGAGTGTTGGATGCTGCCGGTTCCTTGCCAGAGCTTGTCTCCACAGCATGGTGTAATAAACCCGCATGGAGCGAAATCCTCTATGCCTGGGCATCCCCTCTGCCTGAGAGAGAACCGTGCCTGTGCCTGTGGAAAGAGCCTTAAGGAAAGGGACATGTCTGTCACTGGGCTCCACAGGAGCCTGTCTTGGGAAAATGCAGCACGCTGCCCCAGGAGAAGAGAAGGAGCCCTTGGCCTTGGGGTCGGGAAACGGTCGTGAAGCTGGAGAGCCGGCCCTGGCAGGAACAGCGGGCCTGTGGCAAGACAAGTGTCACCCGATCCCTGTGCAGAAAGACGAAGCCTGGCTGCTAAGGAGACATGAGGGGACGATTGGGCAAGGGAGCGTGCTCCAATCTGAGGAAGGAGTCCGAGAAGGAAGGCCTTTCCTGTGCCTCTGGTCCCAAGGGGACAGCATCTCCTTGGCCACCTGTCCAGAGGGCAGAAGTGGGCTTGCCACCAAACTCCCGGCCCTGAACTCGCAGAATCACCTCCTGGAGGAATGGGCAATCAGATGCCGTCTTCCTCCAGGATGTGGCAGCATTGGCGGAGGCAGGGAGTGTCCCGGGGAAACAGGGACAGTTACTCATTTCTCCCCATCCCAGGGCACGGGCGGTGTTGCAGTGATCCTCTCACGTCTCCTCAAGGATGGGGAAGGCACTGGCCTAGTCCCCTGTCCACCTGAACGCCAGAGCGAAAGGGCAGGCCTTGCCTATGCCGAGAGATGGCATTGTGAGCAGAGTGCCATCCTAGGCCACGCACGCTGCTGCAGGGTCGAGGCTGTGTCTGCTTAGTTCGGCTTAGCGAGGTGAACCCCGGGTGCGAACTTGGAGCCGAGGAAATCAAGGCCCAAGCGGCACCAGCTCTCCCGTGGCTCTTCTTCCCTGCCGTGACAGAGGGAACGACCAAAGCCTTGCAAAAGAAGGAGCAGTGAAGTGTGGATCGCGCCTAGCTGAAAACCTCTGCGAAAGCATAGCAGTCACTGGGAAATCAGAGTCGGTTCTGCGGGCTGCTTTTGTAGCTTGCCTTAGCCTAGTATTCGCAGCACGATGGGAGAAACCCGTAGAGAGCGAAAGCCCCTTTGCTGTGGCATCTCCTCTGGGAAAGCACAGCATTCGTTGTGAAATCAGAATCGGATGTGTGGGATGCTGCAGATGAATGCCTGAGCTAGTCCCCGCAGAATGGTGGAAGATACCCGCATGGAGCGAAATCCTCTTTGCCCTAGCACCCCTTTGCCTAAGAGAAGCATGGTTGCACATCTTAAAGGGCCTTCAGGAAAGGGAAACGGCTGTCACCGCGCTCCCCAGAAACAAGTCTGGGGAAGGCACAGCACGCCGCCCCCAGAGAAGAGAAGGAGCCATTGGCCTTGGGGTCGGGAAACGGTCGGGAAGCAGAAGAGCCTGCCCTGGCAGGAACAGCAGGCCGGTGGCAAGACAAATGTCACCCGCTCCCTTTGCAGAGAGACAAAGCCTGGCTAATAAGGAGACATGAAGGGACGACTAGGGCAGGGACGCGTGCTCCACTCTGAGGAAGGAGTCTGGGCAGAAGGCAGGCCTGTCCTGTGCCTCTGGTCCCAAGGGGACAGCATCTCCTTGGGCAACTGTCCGTAGGGCAGACTTGGGCTAGCTGCCTGGCGCCATACCCGGAACTCGCAGAAACAGCTCCCTCGAGAAATGCGCAGTCAGGTGCCATCTTCCTCCAAGATGTGACAGCATTGTGGGTGGCAGGGTGTGTGCCGGGAAAAGAGTGGGGACAATCCCCGAAAGCTCCCCATTCCAGTAACGGGCAGTGTTCAGGGATCCTGTCGCCTCTCCTCTCCTGTGAGGAAGACACTGACCTAGTCCGCGAATCCGCCTGAGGGCCAGTGCCAAAGGCCAAAGTTGCCTACACCGGGAGATGGTAGTGTGCATAGAGTGCCATCCTAGGCAATGCACGCTGCTGCAGGGTTGTGGCTGTGTCTGCTTAGTTCACCCTGGCATGGGGAACCCAAGGCATCAACATGGAGTCCGGGAAAGCAAGGCCCAAGAGGCAGCAGCTCTCCCGCAGCTCTTCTATCCTGATGTGACAGAGCGAACAGCCAAAGCCTTGCTGAGGAAACAGCAGCGAAGTGCGGTTCGCGCCAAGGTGAAAACCTCTGCGAAAGCAGAGCAGTCGCTGGGAAATCAGAGTCTGTTCTGTGGGCTGCTGTTGCTGCTGGCCTTAGCCTAGTATTCGCAGCATGGCAGGAGAAACCCGCATAAAGCAAAAGCCTCTTTGCACTGGCACAACATCTGGGAAAGCACAGCATTCTTTGGGAAATCAGAGTCGGGTCTGTGGGATGCTGCCTGTTGCTTTCCAGAGCTAGTCTCCACAGCACGGTGTAATAAACCCGCATGGAGCGAAATCCTCTTTGCCTGGGCATCCCCTCTGCCTGAGACAGAAGCATGGTTGCATATGTCTGTCACTGCGCTCCCTAGGAGCAAGTGTGGGGAAGGCGCAGCACGCCGTCCCTGGGGAAGAGAAGGAGCCATTGGCCTTGGGGTCCGGAAACGCTCGGGAAGCAGGATAGCCTACCATGGCACGAACAGCAGGGCGGTGGCAAGACACGTGTCACCCGCTCCCTGTAAGGAGAGATGGAAGCCTGGCTGCTAAGGAGACATGAGGGGATGACTAGGGCAGGGGTGCGTGCTCCACTCTGAGGAAGGAGTCTGGGCAGAAGGCAGGCCTGTCCTGTGCCTCAGGTCCCAAGGGGACAGCATCTCCTTGGCCACCTGTCCCAAGGGCAGACTTGGGCTTGCCACCAGGTGCCATACCCGGAACTCGCAGAAACAACCCCATGGAGAAACCGGCAGTCAGAAGCCCTGTTCCACCAAGATGTGGCAGCGTTGTGGGTGGCAGGGGGTGTGCCGTGGAAGGAGTGGAGACAGTACCCCACAGTTCCCAATCCTAGTGCACGGGCCTTGTGCAGGGATCCTGTCGCCTCCTCTCTCCTGTGGTGAAGGCACTGGCCTAGACCCCGAGTCTGCCTGATCGCCGGAGAAACGGCAAAGCCTTACCTACGCCAGGAGATGGTAATAGGCAGAGTGCCATGATAGGCCACGCACGTTGCTGCAGGGTTGTGTCTGTGTCTATTTGTTTGGCTTAGCAAGGTGAAACCCGGGCGCGAACTTGGAGCCCGGAAAAGCAACGTCCCAGAGGCACCAGCTCCCCCGCAGCTCTTCTTCCCTGCCGCTACAGAGCGAACAAACAAAGCCTTGCTGAGGATGCAGCAGCGAAGTGCGATTCGTGCCAAGCTGAATACCTCTGCGAAAGCATAGCCGTCGCTGGGAAATCAGAGTCTGTTCTGTGGGCTGCTGTTGCTGCTTGCCTTAGCCTAGTATTATCAGCATGGCGGGAGAAACCCGCATTAAGCGAAAGACTCTTTGCACGGGCATCCCCTCTAGGAACGCACAGCATTCTTTGGGAAATCAGAGTCGGGTGTGTTGGATGCTGCGGGTTCCTTGCCAGAGCTTGTCTCCACATCATGGTGTAATAAACCCGCATGGAGCGAAATCCTCTATGCCTGGGCATCCCCTCTGCCTGAGAGAGAACCGTGCTTGCGCCTGTGGAAAGAGCCTTAAGGAAAGGGACATGTCTGTCACTGGGCTCCACAGGAGCCTGTCTTGGGAAAATGCAGCACGCTGCCCCAGGAGAAGAGAAGGAGCCCTTGGCCTTGGGGTCGGGAAACGGTCGTGAAGCTGGAGAGCCGGCCCTGGCAGGAACAGCGGGCCTGTGGCAAGACAAGTGTCACCCGCTCCCTGTGCAGAGAGACGAAGCCTGGCTGCTAAGGAGACATGAGGGGACGATTGGGCAAGGGAGCGTGCTCCAATCTGAGGAAGGAGTCCGAGAAGGAAGGCCTTTCCTGTGCCTCTGGTCCCAAGGGGACAGCATCTCCTTTGCCACCAGTCCAGAGGGCAGAAGTGGGCTTGCCACCAAACTCCCGGCCCTGAACTCGCAGAATCACCTCCTGGAGGAATGGGCAATCAGATGCCGTCTTCCTCCAGGATGTGGCAGCATTGGCGGAGGCAGGGAGTGTCCCGGGGAAACAGGGACAGTTACCCATTACTCCCCATCCCAGGGCACGGGCGGTGTTGCAGTGATCCTCTCACGTCTCCTCAAGGATGGGGAAGGCACTGGCCTAGTCCCCTGTCCACCTGAACGCCAGAGCGAAAGGGCAGGCCTTGCCTATGCCGAGAGATGGCATTGTGAGCAGAGTGCCATCCTAGGCCACGCACGCTGCTGCAGGGTCGAGGCTGTGTCTGCTTAGTTCGGCTTAGCGAGGTGAACCCCGGGTGCGAACTTGGAGCCGAGGAAATCAAGGCCCAAGCGGCACCAGCTCTCCCGTGGCTCTTCTTCCCTGCCGCGACAGAGGGAACGACCAAAGCCTTGCAAAAGAAGGAGCAGTGAAGTGTGGATCGCGCCAAGCTGAAAACCTCTGCGAAAGCATAGCAGTCACTGGGAAATCAGAGTCGGTTCTGCGGGCTGCTTTTGTAGCTTGCCTTAGCCTAGTATTCGCAGCACGATGGGAGAAACCCGTAGAGAGCGAAAGCCCCTTTGCTGTGGCATCTCCTCTGGGAAAGCACAGCATTCGTTGTGAAATCAGAATCGGATGTGTGGGATGCTGCAGCTGAATGCCTGAGCTAGTCCCCGCAGAATGGTGGAAGATACCCGCATGGAGCGAAATCGTCTTTGCCCTAGCACCCCTTTGCCTAAGAGAAGCATGTTTGCACATCTGAAAGGGCCTTCAGGAAAGGGAAACGGCTGTCACCGCGCTCCCCAGAAACAAGTCTGGGGAAGGCACAGCACGCCGCCCCCAGAGAAGAGAAGGAGCCATTGGCCTTGGGGTCGGGAAACGGTCGGGAAGCAGAAGAGCCTGCCCTGGCAGGAACAGCAGGCCGGTGGCAAGACAAATGTCACCCGCTCCCTTTGCAGAGAGACAAAGCCTGGCTAATAAGGAGACATGAAGGGACGACTAGGGCAGGGACGCGTGCTCCACTCTGAGGAAGGAGTCTGGGCAGAAGGCAGGCCTGTCCTGTGCCTCTGGTCCCAAGGGGACAGCATCTCCTTGGGCAACTGTCCGTAGGGCAGACTTGGGCTAGCTACCTGGCGCCATACCCGGAACTCGCAGAAACAGCTCCCTCGAGAAATGCGCAGTCAGGTGCCATCTTCCTCCAAGATGTGACAGCATTGTGGGTGGCAGGGTGTGTGCCGGGAAAAGAGTGGGGACAATCCCCGAAAGCTCCCCATTCCAGTAACGGGCAGTGTTCAGGGATCCTGTCGCCTCTCCTCTCCTGTGAGGAAGACACTGACCTAGCCCGCGAATCCACCTGAGGGCCAGTGCCAAAGGCCAAAGTTGCCTACACCGGGAGATGGTAGTGTGCATAGAGTGCCATCCTAGGCAATGCACGCTGCTGCAGGGTTGTGGCTGTGTCTGCTTAGTTCACCCTGGCATGGGGAACTCAGGGCATCAACATGGAGTCCGGGAAAGCAAGGCCCAAGAGGCAGCAGCTCTCCCGCAGCTCTTCTTCCCTGCCGCTACAGAGCGAACAACCAAAGCCTTGCTGAGGAAGCAGCAGCGAAGTGCGATTCGTGCCAGGCTGAAAACCTCTGCGAAAGCATAGCAGTCGCTGGGAAATCAGAGTCTGTTCTGTGGGTTGCTGTTGCTGCTTGCCTTAGCCTAGTATTATCAGCATGGCGGGAGAAACCCGCATTAAGCGAAAGACTCTTTGCACGGGCATCCCCTCTAGGAACGCACAGCATTCTTTGGGAAATCAGAGTCGGGTGTGTGGGATGCTGCCGGTTCCTTGCCAGAGCTTGTCTCCACAGCATGGTGTAATAAACCCGCATGGAGCGAAATCCTCTATGCCTGGGCATCCCCTCTGCCTGAGAGAGAACCGTGCCTGCGCCTGTGGAAAGAGCCTTAAGGAAAGGGACATGTCTGTCACTGGGCTCCACAGGAGCCTGTCTTGGGAAAATGCAGCACGCTGCCCCAGGAGAAGAGAAGGAGCCCTTGGCCTTGGGGTCGGGAAACGGTCGTGAAGCTGGAGAGCCGGCCCTGGCAGGAACAGCGGGCCTGCGGCAAGACAAGTGTCACCCGCTCCCTGTGCAGAGAGACGAAGCCTGGCTGCTAAGGAGACATGAGGGGACGATTGGGCAAGGGAGCGTGCTCCAATCTGAGGAAGGAGTCCGAGAAGGAAGGCCTTTCCTGTGCCTCTGGTCCCAAGGGGACAGCATCTCCTTGGCCACCTGTCCAGAGGGCAGAAGTGGGCTTGCCACCAAACTCCCGGCCCTGAACTCGCAGAATCACCTCCTGGAGGAATGGGCAATCAGATGCCGTCTTCCTCCAGGATGTGGCAGCATTGGCGGAGGCAGGGAGTGTCCCGGGGAAACAGGGACAGTTACCCATTACTCCCCATCCCAGGGCACGGGCGGTGTTGCAGTGATCCTCTCACGTCTCCTCAAGGATGGGGAAGGCACTGGCCTAGTCCCCTGTCCACCTGAACGCCAGAGCGAAAGGGCAGGCCTTGCCTATGCCGAGAGATGGCATTGTGAGCAGAGTGCCATCCTAGGCCACGCACGCTGCTGCAGGGTCGAGGCTGTGTCTGCTTAGTTCGGCTTAGCGAGGTGAACCCCGGGTGCGAACTTGGAGCCGAGGAAATCAAGGCCCAAGCGGCACCAGCTCTCCCGTGGCTCTTCTTCCCTGCCGCGACAGAGGGAACGACCAGAGCCTTGCAAAAGAAGGAGCAGTGAAGTGTGGATCGCGCCAAGCTGAAAACCTCTGCGAAAGCATAGCAGTCACTGGGAAATCAGAGTCGGTTCTGCGGGCTGCTTTTGTAGCTTGCCTTAGCCTAGTATTCGCAGCACGATGGGAGAAACCCGTAGAGAGCGAAAGCCCCTTTGCTGTGGCATCTCCTCTGGGAAAGCACAGCATTCGTTGTGAAATCAGAATCGGATGTGTGGGATGCTGCAGCTGAATGCCTGAGCTAGTCCCCGCAGAATGGTGGAAGATACCCGCATGGAGCGAAATCCTCTTTGCCCTAGCACCCCTTTGCCTAAGAGAAGCATGGTTGCACATCTGAAAGGGCCTTCAGGAAAGGGAAACGGCTGTCACCGCGCTCCCCAGAAACAAGTCTGGGGAAGGCACAGCACGCCGCCCCCAGAGAAGAGAAGGAGCCATTGGCCTTGGGGTCGGGAAACGGTCGGGAAGCAGAAGAGCCTGCCCTGGCAGGAACAGCAGGCCGGTGGCAAGACAAATGTCACCCGCTCCCTTTGCAGAGAGACAAAGCCTGGCTAATAAGGAGACATGAAGGGACGACTAGGGCAGGGACGCGTGCTCCACTCTGAGGAAGGAGTCTGGGCAGAAGGCAGGCCTGTCCTGTGCCTCTGGTCCCAAGGGGACAGCATCTCCTTGGGCAACTGTCCGTAGGGCAGACTTGGGCTAGCTACCTGGCGCCATACCCGGAACTCGCAGAAACAGCTCCCTCGAGAAATGCGCAGTCAGGTGCCATCTTCCTCCAAGATGTGACAGCATTGTGGGTGGCAGGGTGTGTGCCGGGAAAAGAGTGGGGACAATCCCCGAAAGCTCCCCATTCCAGTAACGGGCAGTGTTCAGGGATCCTGTCGCCTCTCCTCTCCTGTGAGGAAGACACTGACCTAGCCCGCGAATCCACCTGAGGGCCAGTGCCAAAGGCCAAAGTTGCCTACACCGGGAGATGGTAGTGTGCATAGAGTGCCATCCTAGGCAATGCACGCTGCTGCAGGGTTGTGGCTGTGTCTGCTTAGTTCACCCTGGCATGGGGAACCCAGGGCATCAACATGGAGTCCGGGAAAGCAAGGCCCAAGAGGCAGCAGCTCTCCCGCAGCTCTTCTTCCCTGCCGCTACAGAGCGAACAACCAAAGCCTTGCTGAGGAAGCAGCAGCGAAGTGCGATTCGTGCCAGGCTGAAAACCTCTGCGAAAGCATAGCAGTCGCTGGGAAATCAGAGTCTGTTCTGTGGGTTGCTGTTGCTGCTTGCCTTAGCCTAGTATTATCAGCATGGCGGGAGAAACCCGCATTAAGCGAAAGACTCTTGGCACGGGCATCCCCTCTAGGAACGCACAGCATTCTTTGGGAAATCAGAGTCGGGTGTGTGGGATGCTGCCTCTTCCTTGCCAGAGCTTGTCTCCACAGCATGGTGTAATAAACCCGCAAGGAGCGAAATCCTCTATGCCTGGGCATCCCCTCTGCCTGAGAGAGAACCGTGCCTGCGCCTGTGGAAAGAGCCTTAAGGAAAGGGACATGTCTGTCACTGGGCTCCACAGGAGCCTGTCTTGGGAAAATGCAGCACGCTGCCCCAGGAGAAGAGAAGGAGCCCTTGGCCTTGGGGTCGGGAAACGGTCGTGAAGCTGGAGAGCCGGCCCTGGCAGGAACAGCGGGCCTGCGGCAAGACAAGTGTCACCCGCTCCCTGTGCAGAGAGACGAAGCCTGGCTGCTAAGGAGACATGAGGGGACGATTGGGCAAGGGAGCGTGCTCCAATCTGAGGAAGGAGTCCGAGAAGGAAGGCCTTTCCTGTGCCTCTGGTCCCAAGGGGACAGCATCTCCTTGGCCACCAGTCCAGAGGGCAGAAGTGGGCTTGCCACCAAACTCCCGGCCCTGAACTCGCAGAATCACCTCCTGGAGGAATGGGCAATCAGATGCCGTCTTCCTCCAGGATGTGGCAGCATTGGCGGAGGCAGGGAGTGTCCCGGGGAAACAGGGACAGTTACCCATTACTCCCCATCCCAGGGCACGGGCGGTGTTGCAGTGATCCTCTCACGTCTCCTCAAGGATGGGGAAGGCACTGGCCTAGTCCCCTGTCCACCTGAACGCCAGAGCGAAAGGGCAGGCCTTGCCTATGCCGAGAGATGGCATTGTGAGCAGAGTGCCATCCTAGGCCACGCACGCTGCTGCAGGGTCGAGGCTGTGTCTGCTTAGTTCGGCTTAGCGAGGTGAACCCCGGGTGCGAACTTGGAGCCGAGGAAATCAAGGCCCAAGCGGCACCAGCTCTCCCGTGGCTCTTCTTCCCTGCCGCGACAGAGGGAACGACCAGAGCCTTGCAAAAGAAGGAGCAGTGAAGTGTGGATCGCGCCAAGCTGAAAACCTCTGCGAAAGCATAGCAGTCACTGGGAAATCAGAGTCGGTTCTGCGGGCTGCTTTTGTAGCTTGCCTTAGCCTAGTATTCGCAGCACGATGGGAGAAACCCGTAGAGAGCGAAAGCCCCTTTGCTGTGGCATCTCCTCTGGGAAAGCACAGCATTCGTTGTGAAATCAGAATCGGATGTGTGGGATGCTGCAGCTGAATGCCTGAGCTAGTCCCCGCAGAATGGTGGAAGATACCCGCATGGAGCGAAATCGTCTTTGCCCTAGCACCCCTTTGCCTAAGAGAAGCATGGTTGCACATCTGAAAGGGCCTTCAGGAAAGGGAAACGGCTGTCACCGCGCTCCCCAGAAACAAGTCTGGGGAAGGCACAGCACGCCGCCCCCAGAGAAGAGAAGGAGCCATTGGCCTTGGGGTCGGGAAACGGTCGGGAAGCAGAAGAGCCTGCCCTGGCAGGAACAGCAGGCCGGTGGCAAGACAAATGTCACCCGCTCCCTTTGCAGAGAGACAAAGCCTGGCTAATAAGGAGACATGAAGGGACGACTAGGGCAGGGACGCGTGCTCCACTCTGAGGAAGGAGTCTGGGCAGAAGGCAGGCCTGTCCTGTGCCTCTGGTCCCAAGGGGACAGCTTCTCCTTGGGCAACTGTCCGTAGGGCAGACTTGGGCTAGCTACCTGGCGCCATACCCGGAACTCGCAGAAACAGCTCCCTCGAGAAATGCGCAGTCAGGTGCCATCTTCCTCCAAGATGTGACAGCATTGTGGGTGGCAGGGTGTGTGCCGGGAAAAGAGTGGGGACAATCCCCGAAAGCTCCCCATTCCAGTAACGGGCAGTGTTCAGGGATCCTGTCGCCTCTCCTCTCCTGTGAGGAAGACACTGACCTAGCCCGCGAATCCACCTGAGGGCCAGTGCCAAAGGCCAAAGTTGCCTACACCGGGAGATGGTAGTGTGCATAGAGTGCCATCCTAGGCAATGCACGCTGCTGCAGGGTTGTGGCTGTGTCTGCTTAGTTCACCCTGGCATGGGGAACCCAGGGCATCAACATGGAGTCCGGGAAAGCAAGGCCCAAGAGGCAGCAGCTCTCCCGCAGCTCTTCTTCCCTGCCGCTACAGAGCGAACAACGAAAGCCTTGCTGAGGAAGCAGCAGCGAAGTGCGATTCGTGCCAGGCTGAAAACCTCTGCGAAAGCATAGCAGTCGCTGGGAAATCAGAGTCTGTTCTGTGGGTTGCTGTTGCTGCTTGCCTTAGCCTAGTATTATCAGCATGGCGGGAGAAACCCGCATTAAGCGAAAGACTCTTTGCACGGGCATCCCCTCTAGGAACGCACAGCATTCTTTGGGAAATCAGAGTCGGGTGTGTGGGATGCTGCCGGTTCCTTGCCAGAGCTTGTCTCCACAGCATGGTGTAATAAACCCGCATGGAGCGAAATCCTCTATGCCTGGGCATCCCCTCTGCCTGAGAGAGAACCGTGCCTGCGCCTGTGGAAAGAGCCTTAAGGAAAGGGACATGTCTGTCACTGGGCTCCACAGGAGCCTGTCTTGGGAAAATGCAGCACGCTGCCCCAGGAGAAGAGAAGGAGCCCTTGGCCTTGGGGTCGGGAAACGGTCGTGAAGCTGGAGAGCCGGCCCTGGCAGGAACAGCGGGCCTGCGGCAAGACAAGTGTCACCCGCTCCCTGTGCAGAGAGACGAAGCCTGGCTGCTAAGGAGACATGAGGGGACGATTGGGCAAGGGAGCGTGCTCCAATCTGAGGAAGGAGTCCGAGAAGGAAGGCCTTTCCTGTGCCTCTGGTCCCAAGGGGACAGCATCTCCTTGGCCACCAGTCCAGAGGGCAGAAGTGGGCTTGCCACCAAACTCCCGGCCCTGAACTCGCAGAATCACCTCCTGGAGGAATGGGCAATCAGATGCCGTCTTCCTCCAGGATGTGGCAGCATTGGCGGAGGCAGGGAGTGTCCCGGGGAAACAGGGACAGTTACCCATTACTCCCCATCCCAGGGCACGGGCGGTGTTGCAGTGATCCTCTCACGTCTCCTCAAGGATGGGGAAGGCACTGGCCTAGTCCCCTGTCCACCTGAACGCCAGAGCGAAAGGGCAGGCCTTGCCTATGCCGAGAGATGGCATTGTGAGCAGAGTGCCATCCTAGGCCACGCACGCTGCTGCAGGGTCGAGGCTGTGTCTGCTTAGTTCGGCTTAGCGAGGTGAACCCCGGGTGCGAACTTGGAGCCGAGGAAATCAAGGCCCAAGCGGCACCAGCTCTCCCGTGGCTCTTCTTCCCTGCCGCGACAGAGGGAACGACCAGAGCCTTGCAAAAGAAGGAGCAGTGAAGTGTGGATCGCGCCAAGCTGAAAACCTCTGCGAAAGCATAGCAGTCACTGGGAAATCAGAGTCGGTTCTGCGGGCTGCTTTTGTAGCTTGCCTTAGCCTAGTATTCGCAGCACGATGGGAGAAACCCGTAGAGAGCGAAAGCCCCTTTGCTGTGGCATCTCCTCTGGGAAAGCACAGCATTCGTTGTGAAATCAGAATCGGATGTGTGGGATGCTGCAGCTGAATGCCTGAGCTAGTCCCCGCAGAATGGTGGAAGATACCCGCATGGAGCGAAATCGTCTTTGCCCTAGCACCCCTTTGCCTAAGAGAAGCATGGTTGCACATCTGAAAGGGCCTTCAGGAAAGGGAAACGGCTGTCACCGCGCTCCCCAGAAACAAGTCTGGGGAAGGCACAGCACGCCGCCCCCAGAGAAGAGAAGGAGCCATTGGCCTTGGGGTCGGGAAACGGTCGGGAAGCAGAAGAGCCTGCCCTGGCAGGAACAGCAGGCCGGTGGCAAGACAAATGTCACCCGCTCCCTTTGCAGAGAGACAAAGCCTGGCTAATAAGGAGACATGAAGGGACGACTAGGGCAGGGACGCGTGCTCCACTCTGAGGAAGGAGTCTGGGCAGAAGGCAGGCCTGTCCTGTGCCTCTGGTCCCAAGGGGACAGCTTCTCCTTGGGCAACTGTCCGTAGGGCAGACTTGGGCTAGCTACCTGGCGCCATACCCGGAACTCGCAGAAACAGCTCCCTCGAGAAATGCGCAGTCAGGTGCCATCTTCCTCCAAGATGTGACAGCATTGTGGGTGGCAGGGTGTGTGCCGGGAAAAGAGTGGGGACAATCCCCGAAAGCTCCCCATTCCAGTAACGGGCAGTGTTCAGGGATCCTGTCGCCTCTCCTCTCCTGTGAGGAAGACACTGACCTAGCCCGCGAATCCACCTGAGGGCCAGTGCCAAAGGCCAAAGTTGCCTACACCGGGAGATGGTAGTGTGCATAGAGTGCCATCCTAGGCAATGCACGCTGCTGCAGGGTTGTGGCTGTGTCTGCTTAGTTCACCCTGGCATGGGGAACCCAGGGCATCAACATGGAGTCCGGGAAAGCAAGGCCCAAGAGGCAGCAGCTCTCCCGCAGCTCTTCTTCCCTGCCGCTACAGAGCGAACAACGAAAGCCTTGCTGAGGAAGCAGCAGCGAAGTGCGATTCGTGCCAGGCTGAAAACCTCTGCGAAAGCATAGCAGTCGCTGGGAAATCAGAGTCTGTTCTGTGGGTTGCTGTTGCTGCTTGCCTTAGCCTAGTATTATCAGCATGGCGGGAGAAACCCGCATTAAGCGAAAGACTCTTTGCACGGGCATCCCCTCTAGGAACGCACAGCATTCTTTGGGAAATCAGAGTCGGGTGTGTGGGATGCTGCCGGTTCCTTGCCAGAGCTTGTCTCCACAGCATGGTGTAATAAACCCGCATGGAGCGAAATCCTCTATGCCTGGGCATCCCCTCTGCCTGAGAGAGAACCGTGCCTGCGCCTGTGGAAAGAGCCTTAAGGAAAGGGACATGTCTGTCACTGGGCTCCACAGGAGCCTGTCTTGGGAAAATGCAGCACGCTGCCCCAGGAGAAGAGAAGGAGCCCTTGGCCTTGGGGTCGGGAAACGGTCGTGAAGCTGGAGAGCCGGCCCTGGCAGGAACAGCGGGCCTGCGGCAAGACAAGTGTCACCCGCTCCCTGTGCAGAGAGACGAAGCCTGGCTGCTAAGGAGACATGAGGGGACGATTGGGCAAGGGAGCGTGCTCCAATCTGAGGAAGGAGTCCGAGAAGGAAGGCCTTTCCTGTGCCTCTGGTCCCAAGGGGACAGCATCTCCTTGGCCACCTGTCCAGAGGGCAGAAGTGGGCTTGCCACCAAACTCCCGGCCCTGAACTCGCAGAATCACCTCCTGGAGGAATGGGCAATCAGATGCCGTCTTCCTCCAGGATGTGGCAGCATTGGCGGAGGCAGGGAGTGTCCCGGGGAAACAGGGACAGTTACCCATTACTCCCCATCCCAGGGCACGGGCGGTGTTGCAGTGATCCTCTCACGTCTCCTCAAGGATGGGGAAGGCACTGGCCTAGTCCCCTGTCCACCTGAACGCCAGAGCGAAAGGGCAGGCCTTGCCTATGCCGAGAGATGGCATTGTGAGCAGAGTGCCATCCTAGGCCACGCACGCTGCTGCAGGGTCGAGGCTGTGTCTGCTTAGTTCGGCTTAGCGAGGTGAACCCCGGGTGCGAACTTGGAGCCGAGGAAATCAAGGCCCAAGCGGCACCAGCTCTCCCGTGGCTCTTCTTCCCTGCCGCGACAGAGGGAACGACCAGAGCCTTGCAAAAGAAGGAGCAGTGAAGTGTGGATCGCGCCAAGCTGAAAAACTCTGCGAAAGCATAGCAGTCACTGGGAAATCAGAGTCGGTTCTGCGGGCTGCTTTTGTAGCTTGCCTTAGCCTAGTATTCGCAGCACGATGGGAGAAACCCGTAGAGAGCGAAAGCCCCTTTGCTGTGGCATCTCCTCCGGGAAAGCACAGCATTCGTTGTGAAATCAGAATCGGATGTGTGGGATGCTGCAGCTGAATGCCTGAGCTAGTCCCCGCAGAATGGTGGAAGATACCCGCATGGAGCGAAATCCTCTTTGCCCTAGCACCCCTTTGCCTAAGAGAAGCATGGTTGCACATCTGAAAGGGCCTTCAGGAAAGGGAAACGGCTGTCACCGCGCTCCCCAGAAACAAGTCTGGGGAAGGCACAGCACGCCGCCCCCAGAGAAGAGAAGGAGCCATTGGCCTTGGGGTCGGGAAACGGTCGGGAAGCAGAAGAGCCTGCCCTGGCAGGAACAGCAGGCCGGTGGCAAGACAAATGTCACCCGCTCCCTTTGCAGAGAGACAAAGCCTGGCTAATCAGGAGACATGAAGGGACGACTAGGGCAGGGACGCGTGCTCCACTCTGAGGAAGGAGTCTGGGCAGAAGGCAGGCCTGTCCTGTGCCTCTGGTCCCAAGGGGACAGCATCTCCTTGGGCAACTGTCCGTAGGGCAGACTTGGGCTAGCTACCTGGCGCCATACCCGGAACTCGCAGAAACAGCTCCCTCGAGAAATGCGCAGTCAGGTGCCATCTTCCTCCAAGATGTGACAGCATTGTGGGTGGCAGGGTGTGTGCCGGGAAAAGAGTGGGGACAATCCCCGAAAGCTCCCCATTCCAGTAACGGGCAGTGTTCAGGGATCCTGTCGCCTCTCCTCTCCTGTGAGGAAGACACTGACCTAGCCCGCGAATCCACCTGAGGGCCAGTGCCAAAGGCCAAAGTTGCCTACACCGGGAGATGGTAGTGTGCATAGAGTGCCATCCTAGGCAATGCACGCTGCTGCAGGGTTGTGGCTGTGTCTGCTTAGTTCACCCTGGCATGGGGAACCCAGGGCATCAACATGGAGTCCGGGAAAGCAAGGCCCAAGAGGCAGCAGCTCTCCCGCAGCTCTTCTTCCCTGCCGCTACAGAGCGAACAACCAAAGCCTTGCTGAGGAAGCAGCAGCGAAGTGCGATTCGTGCCAGGCTGAAAACCTCTGCGAAAGCATAGCAGTCGCTGGGAAATCAGAGTCTGTTCTGTGGGTTGCTGTTGCTGCTTGCCTTAGCCTAGTATTATCAGCATGGCGGGAGAAACCCGCATTAAGCGAAAGACTCTTGGCACGGGCATCCCCTCTAGGAACGCACAGCATTCTTTGGGAAATCAGAGTCGGGTGTGTGGGATGCTGCCGGTTCCTTGCCAGAGCTTGTCTCCACAGCATGGTGTAATAAACCCGCATGGAGCGAAATCCTCTATGCCTGGGCATCCCCTCTGCCTGAGAGAGAACCGTGCCTGCGCCTGTGGAAAGAGCCTTAAGGAAAGGGACATGTCTGTCACTGGGCTCCACAGGAGCCTGTCTTGGGTAAATGCAGCACGCTGCCCCAGGAGAAGAGAAGGAGCCCTTGGCCTTGGGGTCGGGAAACGTTCGTGAAGCTGGAGAGCCGGCCCTGGCAGGAACAGCGGGCCTGCGGCAAGACAAGTGTCACCCGCTCCCTGTGCAGAGAGACGAAGCCTGGCTGCTAAGGAGACATGAGGGGACGATTGGGCAAGGGAGCGTGCTCCAATCTGAGGAAGGAGTCCGAGAAGGAAGGCCTTTCCTGTGCCTCTGGTCCCAAGGGGACAGCATCTCCTTGGCCACCTGTCCAGAGGGCAGAAGTGGGCTTGCCACCAAACTCCCGGCCCTGAACTCGCAGAATCACCTCCTGGAGGAATGGGCAATCAGATGCCGTCTTCCTCCAGGATGTGGCAGCATTGGCGGAGGCAGGGAGTGTCCTGGGGAAACAGGGACAGTTACCCATTACTCCACATCCCAGGGCACGGGCGGTGTTGCAGTGATCCTCTCACGTCTCCTCAAGGATGGGGAAGGCACTGGCCTAGTCCCCTGTCCACCTGAACGCCAGAGCGAAAGGGCAGGCCTTGCCTATGCCGAGAGATGGCATTGTGAGCAGAGTGCCATCCTAGGCCACGCACGCTGCTGCAGGTTCGAGGCTGTGTCTGCTTAGTTCGGCTTAGCGAGGTGAACCCCGGGTGCGAGCTTGAAGCCGAGGAAATCAAGGCCCAAGCGGCACCAGCTCTCCCGTGGCTCTTCTTCCCTGCCGCGACAGAGGGAACGACCAAAGCCTTGCAAAAGAAGGAGCAGTGAAGTGTGGATCGCGCCAAGCTGAAAACCTCTGCGAAAGCATAGCAGTCACTGGGAAATCAGAGTCGGTTCTGCGGGCTGCTTTTGTAGCTTGCCTTAGCCTAGTATTCGTTCGCAGCACGATGGGAGAAACCCGTAGAGAGCGAAAGCCCCTTTGCTGTGGCATCTCCTCTGGGAAAGCACAGCATTCGTTGTGAAATCAGAATCGGATGTGTGGGATGCTGCAGCTGAATGCCTGAGCTAGTCTCCGCAGAATGGTTGAAGATACACACATGGAGCGAAATCCTCTTTGCCCTAGCACCCCTTTGCCTAAGAGAAGCATGTTTGCACATCTGAAAGGGCCTTCAGGAAAGGGAAACGGCTGTCACCGCGCTCCCCAGAAACAAGTCTGGGGAAGGCACAGCACGCCGCCCCCAGAGAAGAGAAGGAGCCATTGGCCTTGGGGTCGGGAAACGGTCGGGAAGCAGAAGAGCCTGCCCTGACAGGAACAGCAGGCCGGTGGCAAGACAAATGTCACCCGCTCCCTTTGCAGAGAGACAAAGCCTGGCTAATAAGGAGACATGAAGGGACGACTAGGGCAGGGACGCGTGCTCCACTCTGAGGAAGG
Source organism: Mustela lutreola (assembly GCF_030435805.1). Classification (NCBI taxonomy): domain Eukaryota; kingdom Metazoa; phylum Chordata; class Mammalia; order Carnivora; family Mustelidae; genus Mustela; species Mustela lutreola. Next base: position 130,754,356 of record NC_081295.1, read on the forward strand.
AGTCTGGGCAGAAGGCAGGCCTGTCCTGTGCCTCTGGTCCCAAGGGGACAGCATCTCCTTGGGCAACTGTCCGTAGGGCAGACTTGGGCTAGCTACCTGGCGCCATACCCGGAACTCGCAGAAACAGCTCCCTCGAGAAATGCGCAGTCAGGTGCCATCTTCCTCCAAGATGTGACAGCATTGTGGGTGGCAGGGTGTGTGCCGGGAAAAGAGTGGGGACAATCCCCGAAAGCTCCCCATTCCAGTAACGGGCAGTGTTCAGGGATCCTGTCGCCTCTCCTCTCCTGTGAGGAAGACACTGACCTAGCCCGCGAATCCACCTGAGGGCCAGTGCCAAAGGCCAAAGTTGCCTACACCGGGAGATGGTAGTGTGCATAGAGTGCCATCCTAGGCAATGCACGCTGCTGCAGGGTTGTGGCTGTGTCTGCTTAGTTCACCCTGGCATGGGGAACCCAGGGCATCAACATGGAGTCCGGGAAAGCAAGGCCCAAGAGGCAGCAGCTCTCCCGCAGCTCTTCTTCCCTGCCGCTACAGAGCGAACAACCAAAGCCTTGCTGAGGAAGCAGCAGCGAAGTGCGATTCGTGCCAGGCTGAAAACCTCTGCGAAAGCATAGCAGTCGCTGGGAAATCAGAGTCTGTTCTGTGGGTTGCTGTTGCTGCTTGCCTTAGCCTAGTATTATCAGCATGGCGGGAGAAACCCGCATTAAGCGAAAGACTCTTTGCACGGGCATCCCCTCTAGGAACGCAGAGCATTCTTTGGGAAATCAGAGTCGGGTGTGTGGGATGCTGCCGGTTCCTTGCCAGAGCTGTCTCCACAGCATGGTGTAATAAACCCGCATGGAGCGAAATCCTCATTGCCTGGGCATCCCCTCTGCCTGAGAGAGAACCGTGCCTGCGCCTGTGGAAAGAGCCTTAAGGAAAGGGACATGTCTGTCACTGGGCTCCACAGGAGCCTGTCTTGGGAAAATGCAGCACGCTGCCCCAGGAGAAGAGAAGGAGCCCTTGGCCTTGGGGTCGGGAAACGGTCGTGAAGCTGGAGAGCCGGCCCTGGCAGGAACAGCGGGCCTGCGGCAAGACAAGTGTCACCCGCTCCCTGTGCAGAGAGACGAAGCCTGGCTGCTAAGGAGACATGAGGGGACGATTGGGCAAGGGAGCGTGCTCCAATCTGAGGAAGGAGTCCGAGAAGGAAGGCCTTTCCTGTGCCTCTGGTCCCAAGGGGACAGCATCTCCTTGGCCACCTGTCCAGAGGGCAGAAGTGGGCTTGCCACCAAACTCCCGGCCCTGAACTCGCAGAATCACCTCCTGGAGGAATGGGCAATCAGATGCCGTCTTCCTCCAGGATGTGGCAGCATTGGCGGAGGCAGGGAGTGTCCCGGGGAAACATGGACAGTTACCCATTACTCCCCATCCCAGGGCACGGGCGGTGTTGCAGTGATCCTCTCACGTCTCCTCAAGGATGGGGAAGGCACTGGCCTAGTCCCCTGTCCACCTGAACGCCAGAGCGAAAGGGCAGGCCTTGCCTATGCCGAGAGATGGCATTGTGAGCAGAGTGCCATCCTAGGCCACGCACGCTGCTGCAGGGTCGAGGCTGTGTCTGCTTAGTTCGGCTTAGCGAGGTGAACCCCGGGTGCGAACTTGGAGCCGAGGAAATCAAGGCCCAAGCGGCACCAGCTCTCCCGTGGCTCTTCTTCCCTGCCGCGACAGAGGGAACGACCAAAGCCTTGCAAAAGAAGGAGCAGTGAAGTGTGGATCGCGCCAAGCTGAAAACCTCTGCGAAAGCATAGCAGTCACTGGGAAATCAGAGTCGGTTCTGCGGGCTGCTTTTGTAGCTTGCCTTAGCCTAGTATTCGTTCGCAGCACGATGGGAGAAACCCGTAGAGAGCGAAAGCCCCTTTGCTGTGGCATCTCCTCTGGGAAAGCACAGCATTCGTTGTGAAATCAGAATCGGATGTGTGGGATGCTGCAGCTGAATGCCTGAGCTAGTCCCCCCAGAATGGTGGAAGATACCCGCATGGAGCGAAATCCTCTTTGCCCTAGCACCCCTTTGCCTAAGAGAAGCATGGTTGCACATCTGAAAGGGCCTTCAGGAAAGGGAAACGGCTGTCACCGCGCTCCCCAGAAACAAGTCTGGGGAAGGCACAGCACGCCGCCCCCAGAGAAGAGAAGGAGCCATTGGCCTTGGGGTCGGGAAACGGTCGGGAAGCAGAAGAGCCTGCCCTGGCAGGAACAGCAGGCCGGTGGCAAGACAAATGTCACCCGCTCCCTTTGCAGAGAGACAAAGCCTGGCTAATAAGGAGACATGAAGGGACGACTAGGGCAGGGACGCGTGCTCCACTCTGAGGAAGGAGTCTGGGCAGAAGGCAGGCCTGTCCTGTGCCTCTGGTCCCAAGGGGACAGCATCTCCTTGGGCAACTGTCCGTAGGGCAGACTTGGGCTAGCTACCTGGCGCCATACCCGGAACTCGCAGAAACAGCTCCCTCGAGAAATGCGCAGTCAGGTGCCATCTTCCTCCAAGATGTGACAGCATTGTGGGTGGCAGGGTGTGTGCCGGGAAAAGAGTGGGGACAATCCCCGAAAGCTCCCCATTCCAGTAACGGGCAGTGTTCAGGGATCCTGTCGCCTCTCCTCTCCTGTGAGGAAGACACTGACCTAGTCCGCGAATCCGCCTGAGGGCCAGTGCCAAAGGCCAAAGTTGCCTACACCGGGAGATGGTAGTGTGCAGAGAGTGCCATCCTAGGCAACGCACGCTGCTGCAGGGTTGTGGCTGTGTCTGCTTAGTTCACCCTGGCATGGTGAACCCAGGGCATCAACATGGAGTCCGGGAAAGCAAGGCCCAAGAGGCAGCAGCTCTCCCGCAGCTCTTCTATCCTGATGTGACAGAGCGAACAGCCAAAGCCTTGCTGAGGAAACAGCAGCGAAGTGCGGTTCGCGCCAAGGTGAAAACCTCTGCGAAAGCAGAGCAGTCGCTGGGAAATCAGAGTCTGTTCTGTGGGCTGCTGTTGCTGCTGGCCTTAGCCTAGTATTCGCAGCATGGCAGGAGAAACCCGCATAAAGCAAAAGCCTCTTTGCACTGGCACAACATCTGGGAAAGCACAGCATTCTTTGGGAAATCAGAGTCGGGTCTGTGGGATGCTGCCTGTTGCTTTCCAGAGCTAGTCTCCACAGCACGGTGTAATAAACCCGCATGGAGCGAAATCCTCTTTGCCTGGGCATCCCCTCTGCCTGAGAGAGAAGCATGGTTGCATATGTCTGTCACTGCGCTCCCTAGGAGCAAGTGTGGGGAAGGCGCAGCACGCCGTCCCTGGGGAAGAGAAGGAGCCCTTGGCCTTGGGGTCCGGAAACGCTCGGGAAGCAGGATAGCCTACCATGGCACGAACAGCAGGGCGGTGGCAAGACACGTGTCACCCGCTCCCTGTAAGGAGAGATGGAAGCCTGGCTGCTAAGGAGACATGAGGGGATGACTAGGGCAAGTGTGCGTGCTCCACTCTGAGGAAGGAGTCTGGGCAGAAGGCAGGCCTGTGCTGTGCCTCAGGTCCCAAGGGGACAGCATCTCCTTGGCCACCTGTCCCAAGGGCAGACTTGGGCTTGCCACCAGGTGCCATAGCCGGAACTCGCAGAAACAACCCCATGGAGAAACCGGCAGTCAGAAGCCCTGTTCCACCAAGATGTGGCAGCGTTGTGGGTGGCAGGGGGTGTGCCGCGGAAGGAGTGGAGACAGTACCCCACAGTTCCCAATCCTAGTGCACGGGCCTTGTGCAGGGATCCTGTCGCCTCCTCTCTCCTGTGGTGAAGGCACTGGCCTAGACCCCGAGTCTGCCTGATCGCCGGAGAAACGGCAAAGCCTTACCTACGCCAGGAGATGGTAATAGGCATAGAGTGCCATGATAGGCCACGCACGTTGCTGCAGGGTTGTGTCTGTGTCTATTTGTTCGGCTTAGCAAGGTGAAACCCGGGCGCGATCTTGGAGCCCGGAAAAGCAACGTCCCAGAGGCACCAGCTCCCCCGCAGCTCTTCTTCCCTGCCGCTACAGAGCGAACAAACAAAGCCTTGCTGAGGAAGCAGCAGCGAAGTGCGATTCGTGCCAAGCTGAAAACCTCTGCGAAAGCATAGCCGTCGCTGGGAAATCAGAGTCTGTTCTGTGGGCTGCTGTTGCTGCTTGCCTTAGCCTAATATTATCAGCATGGCGGGAGAAACCCGCATTAAGCGAAAGACTCTTTGCACGGGCATCCCCTCTAGGAACGTACAGCATTCTTTGGGAAATCAGAGTCGGGTGTGTGGGATGCTGCCGGTTCCTTGCCAGAGCTTGTCTCCACAGCATGGTGTAATAAACCCGCATGGAGCGAAATCCTCTATGCCTGGGCATCCCCTCTGCCTGAGGGAGAACCGTGCCTGCGCCTGTGGAAAGAGCCTTAAGGAAAGGGACATGTCTGTCACTGGGCTCCACAGGAGCCTGTCTTGGGAAAATGCAGCACGCTGCCCCAGGAGAAGAGAAGGAGCCCTTGGCCTTGGGGTCGGGAAACGGTCGTGAAGCTGGAGAGCCGGCCCTGGCAGGAACAGCGGGCCTGTGGCAAGACAAGTGTCACCCGCTCCCTGTGCAGAGAGACGAAGCCTGGCTGCTAAGGAGACATGAGGGGACGATTGGGCAAGGGAGCGTGCTCCAATCTGAGGAAGGAGTCCGAGAAGGAAGGCCTTTCCTGTGCCTCTGGTCCCAAGGGGACAGCATCTCCTTGGCCACCTGTCCAGAGGGCAGAAGTGGGCTTGCCACCAAACTCCCGGCCCTGAACTCGCAGAATCACCTCCTGGAGGAATGGGCAATCAGATGCCGTCTTCCTCCAGGATGTGGCAGCATTGCCGGAGGCAGGGAGTGTCCCGGGGAAACAGGGACAGTTACCCATTACTCCCCATCCCAGGGCACGGGCGGTGTTGCAGTGATCCTCTCACGTCTCCTCAAGGATGGGGAAGGCACTGGCCTAGTCCCCTGTCCACCTGAACGCCAGAGCGAAAGGGCAGGCCTTGCCTATGCCGAGAGATGGCATTGTGAGCAGAGTGCCATCCTAGGCCACGCACGCTGCTGCAGGGTCGAGGCTGTGTCTGCTTAGTTCGGCTTAGCGAGGTGAACCCCGGGTGCGAACTTGGAGCCGAGGAAATCAAGGCCCAAGCGGCACCAGCTCTCCCGTGGCTCTTCTTCCCTGCCGCGACAGAGGGAACGACCAAAGCCTTGCAAAAGAAGGAGCAGTGAAGTGTGGATCGCGCCAAGCTGAAAACCTCTGCGAAAGCATAGCAGTCACTGGGAAATCAGAGTCGGTTCTGCGGGCTGCTTTTGTAGCTTGCCTTAGCCTAGTATTCGTTCGCAGCACGATGGGAGAAACCCGTAGAGAGCGAAAGCCCCTTTGCTGTGGCATCTCCTCTGGGAAAGCACAGCATTCGTTGTGAAATCAGAATCGGATGTGTGGGATGCTGCAGCTGAATGCCTGAGCTAGTCCCCGCAGAATGGTGGAAGATACCCTCATGGAGCGAAATCCTCTTTGCCCTAGCACCCCTTTGCCTAAGAGAAGCATGTTTGCACATCTGAAAGGGCCTTCAGGAAAGGGAAACGGCTGTCACCGCGCTCCCCAGAAACAAGTCTGGGGAAGGCACAGCACGCCGCCCCCAGAGAAGAGAAGGAGCCATTGGCCTTGGGGTCGGGAAACGGTCGGGAAGCAGAAGAGCCTGCCCTGGCAGGAACAGCAGGCCGGTGGCAAGACAAATGTCACCCGCTCCCTTTGCAGAGAGACAAAGCCTGGCTAATAAGGAGACATGAAGGGACTACTAGGGCAGGGACGCGTGCTCCACTCTGAGGAAGGAGTCTGGGCAGAAGGCAGGCCTGTCCTGTGCCTCTGGTCCCAAGGGGACAGCATCTCCTTGGGCAACTGTCCGTAGGGCAGACTTGGGCTAGCTACCTGGCGCCATACCCGGAACTCGCAGAAACAGCTCCCTCGAGAAATGCGCAGTCAGGTGCCATCTTCCTCCAAGATGTGACAGCATTGTGGGTGGCAGGGTGTGTGCCGGGAAAAGAGTGGGGACAATCCCCGAAAGCTCCCCATTCCAGTAACGGGCAGTGTTCAGGGATCCTGTCGCCTCTCCTCTCCTGTGAGGAAGACACTGACCTAGTCCGCGAATCCGCCTGAGGGCCAGTGCCAAAGGCCAAAGTTGCCTACACCGGGAGATGGTAGTGTGCAGAGAGTGCCATCCTAGGCAACGCACGCTGCTGCAGGGTTGTGGCTGTGTCTGCTTAGTTCACCCTGGCATGGTGAACCCAGGGCATCAACATGGAGTCCGGGAAAGCAAGGCCCAAGAGGCAGCAGCTCTCCCGCAGCTCTTCTATCCTGATGTGACAGAGCGAACAGCCAAAGCCTTGCTGAGGAAACAGCAGCGAAGTGCGGTTCGCGCCAAGGTGAAAACCTCTGCGAAAGCAGAGCAGTCGCTGGGAAATCAGAGTCTGTTCTGTGGGCTGCTGTTGCTGCTGGCCTTAGCCTAGTATTCGCAGCATGGCAGGAGAAACCCGCATAAAGCAAAAGCCTCTTTGCACTGGCACAACATCTGGGAAAGCACAGCATTCTTTGGGAAATCAGAGTCGGGTCTGTGGGATGCTGCCTGTTGCTTTCCAGAGCTAGTCTCCACAGCACGGTGTAATAAACCCGCATGGAGCGAAATCCTCTTTGCCTGGGCATCCCCTCTGCCTGAGAGAGAAGCATGGTTGCATATGTCTGTCACTGCGCTCCCTAGGAGCAAGTGTGGGGAAGGCGCAGCACGCCGTCCCTGGGGAAGAGAAGGAGCCCTTGGCCTTGGGGTCCGGAAACGCTCGGGAAGCAGGATAGCCTACCATGGCATGAACAGCAGGGCGGTGGCAAGACACGTGTCACCCGCTCCCTGTAAGGAGAGATGGAAGCCTGGCTGCTAAGGAGACATGAGGGGATGACTAGGGCAAGTGTGCGTGCTCCACTCTGAGGAAGGAGTCTGGGCAGAAGGCAGGCCTGTGCTGTGCCTCAGGTCCCAAGGGGACAGCATCTCCTTGGCCACCTGTCCCAAGGGCAGACTTGGGCTTGCCACCAGGTGCCATAGCCGGAACTCGCAGAAACAACCCCATGGAGAAACCGGCAGTCAGAAGCCCTGTTCCACCAAGATGTGGCAGCGTTGTGGGTGGCAGGGGGTGTGCCGCGGAAGGAGTGGAGACAGTACCCCACAGTTCCCAATCCTAGTGCACGGGCCTTGTGCAGGGATCCTGTCGCCTCCTCTCTCCTGTGGTGAAGGCACTGGCCTAGACCCCGAGTCTGCCTGATCGCCGGAGAAACGGCAAAGCCTTACCTACGCCAGGAGATGGTAATAGGCATAGAGTGCCATGATAGGCCACGCACGTTGCTGCAGGGTTGTGTCTGTGTCTATTTGTTCGGCTTAGCAAGGTGAAACCCGGGCGCGATCTTGGAGCCCGGAAAAGCAACGTCCCAGAGGCACCAGCTCCCCCGCAGCTCTTCTTCCCTGCCGCTACAGAGCGAACAAACAAAGCCTTGCTGAGGAAGCAGCAGCGAAGTGCGATTCGTGCCAAGCTGAAAACCTCTGCGAAAGCATAGCCGTCGCTGGGAAATCAGAGTCTGTTCTGTGGGCTGCTGTTGCTGCTTGCCTTAGCCTAATATTATCAGCATGGCGGGAGAAACCCGCATTAAGCGAAAGACTCTTTGCACGGGCATCCCCTCTAGGAACGTACAGCATTCTTTGGGAAATCAGAGTCGGGTGTGTGGGATGCTGCCGGTTCCTTGCCAGAGCTTGTCTCCACAGCATGGTGTAATAAACCCGCATGGAGCGAAATCCTCTATGCCTGGGCATCCCCTCTGCCTGAGGGAGAACCGTGCCTGCGCCTGTGGAAAGAGCCTTAAGGAAAGGGACATGTCTGTCACTGGGCTCCACAGGAGCCTGTCTTGGGAAAATGCAGCACGCTGCCCCAGGAGAAGAGAAGGAGCCCTTGGCCTTGGGGTCGGGAAACGGTCGTGAAGCTGGAGAGCCGGCCCTGGCAGGAACAGCGGGCCTGTGGCAAGACAAGTGTCACCCGCTCCCTGTGCAGAGAGACGAAGCCTGGCTGCTAAGGAGACATGAGGGGACGATTGGGCAAGGGAGCGTGCTCCAATCTGAGGAAGGAGTCCGAGAAGGAAGGCCTTTCCTGTGCCTCTGGTCCCAAGGGGACAGCATCTCCTTGGCCACCTGTCCAGAGGGCAGAAGTGGGCTTGCCACCAAACTCCCGGCCCTGAACTCGCAGAATCACCTCCTGGAGGAATGGGCAATCAGATGCCGTCTTCCTCCAGGATGTGGCAGCATTGCCGGAGGCAGGGAGTGTCCCGGGGAAACAGGGACAGTTACCCATTACTCCCCATCCCAGGGCACGGGCGGTGTTGCAGTGATCCTCTCACGTCTCCTCAAGGATGGGGAAGGCACTGGCCTAGTCCCCTGTCCACCTGAACGCCAGAGCGAAAGGGCAGGCCTTGCCTATGCCGAGAGATGGCATTGTGAGCAGAGTGCCATCCTAGGCCACGCACGCTGCTGCAGGGTCGAGGCTGTGTCTGCTTAGTTCGGCTTAGCGAGGTGAACCCCGGGTGCGAACTTGGAGCCGAGGAAATCAAGGCCCAAGCGGCACCAGCTCTCCCGTGGCTCTTCTTCCCTGCCGCGACAGAGGGAACGACCAAAGCCTTGCAAAAGAAGGAGCAGTGAAGTGTGGATCGCGCCAAGCTGAAAACCTCTGCGAAAGCATAGCAGTCACTGGGAAATCAGAGTCGGTTCTGCGGGCTGCTTTTGTAGCTTGCCTTAGCCTAGTATTCGTTCGCAGCACGATGGGAGAAACCCGTAGAGAGCGAAAGCCCCTTTGCTGTGGCATCTCCTCTGGGAAAGCACAGCATTCGTTGTGAAATCAGAATCGGATGTGTGGGATGCTGCAGCTGAATGCCTGAGCTAGTCCCCGCAGAATGGTGGAAGATACCCTCATGGAGCGAAATCCTCTTTGCCCTAGCACCCCTTTGCCTAAGAGAAGCATGTTTGCACATCTGAAAGGGCCTTCAGGAAAGGGAAACGGCTGTCACCGCGCTCCCCAGAAACAAGTCTGGGGAAGGCACAGCACGCCGCCCCCAGAGAAGAGAAGGAGCCATTGGCCTTGGGGTCGGGAAACGGTCGGGAAGCAGAAGAGCCTGCCCTGGCAGGAACAGCAGGCCGGTGGCAAGACAAATGTCACCCGCTCCCTTTGCAGAGAGACAAAGCCTGGCTAATAAGGAGACATGAAGGGACTACTAGGGCAGGGACGCGTGCTCCACTCTGAGGAAGGAGTCTGGGCAGAAGGCAGGCCTGTCCTGTGCCTCTGGTCCCAAGGGGACAGCATCTCCTTGGGCAACTGTCCGTAGGGCAGACTTGGGCTAGCTACCTGGCGCCATACCCGGAACTCGCAGAAACAGCTCCCTCGAGAAATGCGCAGTCAGGTGCCATCTTCCTCCAAGATGTGACAGCATTGTGGGTGGCAGGGTGTGTGCCGGGAAAAGAGTGGGGACAATCCCCGAAAGCTCCCCATTCCAGTAACGGGCAGTGTTCAGGGATCCTGTCGCCTCTCCTCTCCTGTGAGGAAGACACTGACCTAGTCCGCGAATCCGCCTGAGGGCCAGTGCCAAAGGCCAAAGTTGCCTACACCGGGAGATGGTAGTGTGCAGAGAGTGCCATCCTAGGCAACGCACGCTGCTGCAGGGTTGTGGCTGTGTCTGCTTAGTTCACCCTGGCATGGTGAACCCAGGGCATCAACATGGAGTCCGGGAAAGCAAGGCCCAAGAGGCAGCAGCTCTCCCGCAGCTCTTCTATCCTGATGTGACAGAGCGAACAGCCAAAGCCTTGCTGAGGAAACAGCAGCGAAGTGCGGTTCGCGCCAAGGTGAAAACCTCTGCGAAAGCAGAGCAGTCGCTGGGAAATCAGAGTCTGTTCTGTGGGCTGCTGTTGCTGCTGGCCTTAGCCTAGTATTCGCAGCATGGCAGGAGAAACCCGCATAAAGCAAAAGCCTCTTTGCACTGGCACAACATCTGGGAAAGCACAGCATTCTTTGGGAAATCAGAGTCGGGTCTGTGGGATGCTGCCTGTTGCTTTCCAGAGCTAGTCTCCACAGCACGGTGTAATAAACCCGCATGGAGCGAAATCCTCTTTGCCTGGGCATCCCCTCTGCCTGAGAGAGAAGCATGGTTGCATATGTCTGTCACTGCGCTCCCTAGGAGCAAGTGTGGGGAAGGCGCAGCACGCCGTCCCTGGGGAAGAGAAGGAGCCCTTGGCCTTGGGGTCCGGAAACGCTCGGGAAGCAGGATAGCCTACCATGGCACGAACAGCAGGGCGGTGGCAAGACACGTGTCACCCGCTCCCTGTAAGGAGAGATGGAAGCCTGGCTGCTAAGGAGACATGAGGGGATGACTAGGGCAAGTGTGCGTGCTCCACTCTGAGGAAGGAGTCTGGGCAGAAGGCAGGCCTGTGCTGTGCCTCAGGTCCCAAGGGGACAGCATCTCCTTGGCCACCTGTCCCAAGGGCAGACTTGGGCTTGCCACCAGGTGCCATAGCCGGAACTCGCAGAAACAACCCCATGGAGAAACCGGCAGTCAGAAGCCCTGTTCCACCAAGATGTGGCAGCGTTGTGGGTGGCAGGGGGTGTGCCGCGGAAGGAGTGGAGACAGTACCCCACAGTTCCCAATCCTAGTGCACGGGCCTTGTGCAGGGATCCTGTCGCCTCCTCTCTCCTGTGGTGAAGGCACTGGCCTAGACCCCGAGTCTGCCTGATCGCCGGAGAAACGGCAAAGCCTTACCTACGCCAGGAGATGGTAATAGGCATAGAGTGCCATGATAGGCCACGCACGTTGCTGCAGGGTTGTGTCTGTGTCTATTTGTTCGGCTTAGCAAGGTGAAACCCGGGCGCGATCTTGGAGCCCGGAAAAGCAACGTCCCAGAGGCACCAGCTCCCCCGCAGCTCTTCTTCCCTGCCGCTACAGAGCGAACAAACAAAGCCTTGCTGAGGAAGCAGCAGCGAAGTGCGATTCGTGCCAAGCTGAAAACCTCTGCGAAAGCATAGCCGTCGCTGGGAAATCAGAGTCTGTTCTGTGGGCTGCTGTTGCTGCTTGCCTTAGCCTAATATTATCAGCATGGCGGGAGAAACCCGCATTAAGCGAAAGACTCTTTGCACGGGCATCCCCTCTAGGAACGTACAGCATTCTTTGGGAAATCAGAGTCGGGTGTGTGGGATGCTGCCGGTTCCTTGCCAGAGCTTGTCTCCACAGCATGGTGTAATAAACCCGCATGGAGCGAAATCCTCTATGCCTGGGCATCCCCTCTGCCTGAGGGAGAACCGTGCCTGCGCCTGTGGAAAGAGCCTTAAGGAAAGGGACATGTCTGTCACTGGGCTCCACAGGAGCCTGTCTTGGGAAAATGCAGCACGCTGCCCCAGGAGAAGAGAAGGAGCCCTTGGCCTTGGGGTCGGGAAACGGTCGTGAAGCTGGAGAGCCGGCCCTGGCAGGAACAGCGGGCCTGTGGCAAGACAAGTGTCACCCGCTCCCTGTGCAGAGAGACGAAGCCTGGCTGCTAAGGAGACATGAGGGGACGATTGGGCAAGGGAGCGTGCTCCAATCTGAGGAAGGAGTCCGAGAAGGAAGGCCTTTCCTGTGCCTCTGGTCCCAAGGGGACAGCATCTCCTTGGCCACCTGTCCAGAGGGCAGAAGTGGGCTTGCCACCAAACTCCCGGCCCTGAACTCGCAGAATCACCTCCTGGAGGAATGGGCAATCAGATGCCGTCTTCCTCCAGGATGTGGCAGCATTGCCGGAGGCAGGGAGTGTCCCGGGGAAACAGGGACAGTTACCCATTACTCCCCATCCCAGGGCACGGGCGGTGTTGCAGTGATCCTCTCACGTCTCCTCAAGGATGGGGAAGGCACTGGCCTAGTCCCCTGTCCACCTGAACGCCAGAGCGAAAGGGCAGGCCTTGCCTATGCCGAGAGATGGCATTGTGAGCAGAGTGCCATCCTAGGCCACGCACGCTGCTGCAGGGTCGAGGCTGTGTCTGCTTAGTTCGGCTTAGCGAGGTGAACCCCGGGTGCGAACTTGGAGCCGAGGAAATCAAGGCCCAAGCGGCACCAGCTCTCCCGTGGCTCTTCTTCCCTGCCGCGACAGAGGGAACGACCAAAGCCTTGCAAAAGAAGGAGCAGTGAAGTGTGGATCGCGCCAAGCTGAAAACCTCTGCGAAAGCATAGCAGTCACTGGGAAATCAGAGTCGGTTCTGCGGGCTGCTTTTGTAGCTTGCCTTAGCCTAGTATTCGTTCGCAGCACGATGGGAGAAACCCGTAGAGAGCGAAAGCCCCTTTGCTGTGGCATCTCCTCTGGGAAAGCACAGCATTCGTTGTGAAATCAGAATCGGATGTGTGGGATGCTGCAGCTGAATGCCTGAGCTAGTCCCCGCAGAATGGTGGAAGATACCCTCATGGAGCGAAATCCTCTTTGCCCTAGCACCCCTTTGCCTAAGAGAAGCATGTTTGCACATCTGAAAGGGCCTTCAGGAAAGGGAAACGGCTGTCACCGCGCTCCCCAGAAACAAGTCTGGGGAAGGCACAGCACGCCGCCCCCAGAGAAGAGAAGGAGCCATTGGCCTTGGGGTCGGGAAACGGTCGGGAAGCAGAAGAGCCTGCCCTGGCAGGAACAGCAGGCCGGTGGCAAGACAAATGTCACCCGCTCCCTTTGCAGAGAGACAAAGCCTGGCTAATAAGGAGACATGAAGGGACTACTAGGGCAGGGACGCGTGCTCCACTCTGAGGAAGGAGTCTGGGCAGAAGGCAGGCCTGTCCTGTGCCTCTGGTCCCAAGGGGACAGCATCTCCTTGGGCAACTGTCCGTAGGGCAGACTTGGGCTAGCTACCTGGCGCCATACCCGGAACTCGCAGAAACAGCTCCCTCGAGAAATGCGCAGTCAGGTGCCATCTTCCTCCAAGATGTGACAGCATTGTGGGTGGCAGGGTGTGTGCCGGGAAAAGAGTGGGGACAATCCCCGAAAGCTCCCCATTCCAGTAACGGGCAGTGTTCAGGGATCCTGTCGCCTCTCCTCTCCTGTGAGGAAGACACTGACCTAGTCCGCGAATCCGCCTGAGGGCCAGTGCCAAAGGCCAAAGTTGCCTACACCGGGAGATGGTAGTGTGCAGAGAGTGCCATCCTAGGCAACGCACGCTGCTGCAGGGTTGTGGCTGTGTCTGCTTAGTTCACCCTGGCATGGTGAACCCAGGGCATCAACATGGAGTCCGGGAAAGCAAGGCCCAAGAGGCAGCAGCTCTCCCGCAGCTCTTCTATCCTGATGTGACAGAGCGAACAGCCAAAGCCTTGCTGAGGAAACAGCAGCGAAGTGCGGTTCGCGCCAAGGTGAAAACCTCTGCGAAAGCAGAGCAGTCGCTGGGAAATCAGAGTCTGTTCTGTGGGCTGCTGTTGCTGCTGGCCTTAGCCTAGTATTCGCAGCATGGCAGGAGAAACCCGCATAAAGCAAAAGCCTCTTTGCACTGGCACAACATCTGGGAAAGCACAGCATTCTTTGGGAAATCAGAGTCGGGTCTGTGGGATGCTGCCTGTTGCTTTCCAGAGCTAGTCTCCACAGCACGGTGTAATAAACCCGCATGGAGCGAAATCCTCTTTGCCTGGGCATCCCCTCTGCCTGAGAGAGAAGCATGGTTGCATATGTCTGTCACTGCGCTCCCTAGGAGCAAGTGTGGGGAAGGCGCAGCACGCCGTCCCTGGGGAAGAGAAGGAGCCCTTGGCCTTGGGGTCCGGAAACGCTCGGGAAGCAGGATAGCCTACCATGGCACGAACAGCAGGGCGGTGGCAAGACACGTGTCACCCGCTCCCTGTAAGGAGAGATGGAAGCCTGGCTGCTAAGGAGACATGAGGGGATGACTAGGGCAAGTGTGCGTGCTCCACTCTGAGGAAGGAGTCTGGGCAGATGGCAGGCCTGTGCTGTGCCTCAGGTCCCAAGGGGACAGCATCTCCTTGGCCACCTGTCCCAAGGGCAGACTTGGGCTTGCCACCAGGTGCCATAGCCGGAACTCGCAGAAACAACCCCATGGAGAAACCGGCAGTCAGAAGCCCTGTTCCACCAAGATGTGGCAGCGTTGTGGGTGGCAGGGGGTGTGCCGCGGAAGGAGTGGAGACAGTACCCCACAGTTCCCAATCCTAGTGCACGGGCCTTGTGCAGGGATCCTGTCGCCTCCTCTCTCCTGTGGTGAAGGCACTGGCCTAGACCCCGAGTCTGCCTGATCGCCGGAGAAACGGCAAAGCCTTACCTACGCCAGGAGATGGTAATAGGCATAGAGTGCCATGATAGGCCACGCACGTTGCTGCAGGGTTGTGTCTGTGTCTATTTGTTCGGCTTAGCAAGGTGAAACCCGGGCGCGATCTTGGAGCCCGGAAAAGCAACGTCCCAGAGGCACCAGCTCCCCCGCAGCTCTTCTTCCCTGCCGCTACAGAGCGAACAAACAAAGCCTTGCTGAGGAAGCAGCAGCGAAGTGCGATTCGTGCCAAGCTGAAAACCTCTGCGAAAGCATAGCCGTCGCTGGGAAATCAGAGTCTGTTCTGTGGGCTGCTGTTGCTGCTTGCCTTAGCCTAATATTATCAGCATGGCGGGAGAAACCCGCATTAAGCGAAAGACTCTTTGCACGGGCATCCCCTCTAGGAACGTACAGCATTCTTTGGGAAATCAGAGTCGGGTGTGTGGGATGCTGCCGGTTCCTTGCCAGAGCTTGTCTCCACAGCATGGTGTAATAAACCCGCATGGAGCGAAATCCTCTATGCCTGGGCATCCCCTCTGCCTGAGGGAGAACCGTGCCTGCGCCTGTGGAAAGAGCCTTAAGGAAAGGGACATGTCTGTCACTGGGCTCCACAGGAGCCTGTCTTGGGAAAATGCAGCACGCTGCCCCAGGAGAAGAGAAGGAGCCCTTGGCCTTGGGGTCGGGAAACGGTCGTGAAGCTGGAGAGCCGGCCC
Source organism: Mustela lutreola (assembly GCF_030435805.1). NCBI lineage: Eukaryota > Metazoa > Chordata > Mammalia > Carnivora > Mustelidae > Mustela > Mustela lutreola. The sequence goes on from NC_081295.1 coordinate 130,769,392, forward strand.
TGGCAGGAACAGCGGGCCTGTGGCAAGACAAGTGTCACCCGCTCCCTGTGCAGAGAGACGAAGCCTGGCTGCTAAGGAGACATGAGGGGACGATTGGGCAAGGGAGCGTGCTCCAATCTGAGGAAGGAGTCCGAGAAGGAAGGCCTTTCCTGTGCCTCTGGTCCCAAGGGGACAGCATCTCCTTGGCCACCTGTCCAGAGGGCAGAAGTGGGCTTGCCACCAAACTCCCGGCCCTGAACTCGCAGAATCACCTCCTGGAGGAATGGGCAATCAGATGCCGTCTTCCTCCAGGATGTGGCAGCATTGCCGGAGGCAGGGAGTGTCCCGGGGAAACAGGGACAGTTACCCATTACTCCCCATCCCAGGGCACGGGCGGTGTTGCAGTGATCCTCTCACGTCTCCTCAAGGATGGGGAAGGCACTGGCCTAGTCCCCTGTCCACCTGAACGCCAGAGCGAAAGGGCAGGCCTTGCCTATGCCGAGAGATGGCATTGTGAGCAGAGTGCCATCCTAGGCCACGCACGCTGCTGCAGGGTCGAGGCTGTGTCTGCTTAGTTCGGCTTAGCGAGGTGAACCCCGGGTGCGAACTTGGAGCCGAGGAAATCAAGGCCCAAGCGGCACCAGCTCTCCCGTGGCTCTTCTTCCCTGCCGCGACAGAGGGAACGACCAAAGCCTTGCAAAAGAAGGAGCAGTGAAGTGTGGATCGCGCCAAGCTGAAAACCTCTGCGAAAGCATAGCAGTCACTGGGAAATCAGAGTCGGTTCTGCGGGCTGCTTTTGTAGCTTGCCTTAGCCTAGTATTCGTTCGCAGCACGATGGGAGAAACCCGTAGAGAGCGAAAGCCCCTTTGCTGTGGCATCTCCTCTGGGAAAGCACAGCATTCGTTGTGAAATCAGAATCGGATGTGTGGGATGCTGCAGCTGAATGCCTGAGCTAGTCCCCGCAGAATGGTGGAAGATACCCTCATGGAGCGAAATCCTCTTTGCCCTAGCACCCCTTTGCCTAAGAGAAGCATGTTTGCACATCTGAAAGGGCCTTCAGGAAAGGGAAACGGCTGTCACCGCGCTCCCCAGAAACAAGTCTGGGGAAGGCACAGCACGCCGCCCCCAGAGAAGAGAAGGAGCCATTGGCCTTGGGGTCGGGAAACGGTCGGGAAGCAGAAGAGCCTGCCCTGGCAGGAACAGCAGGCCGGTGGCAAGACAAATGTCACCCGCTCCCTTTGCAGAGAGACAAAGCCTGGCTAATAAGGAGACATGAAGGGACTACTAGGGCAGGGACGCGTGCTCCACTCTGAGGAAGGAGTCTGGGCAGAAGGCAGGCCTGTCCTGTGCCTCTGGTCCCAAGGGGACAGCATCTCCTTGGGCAACTGTCCGTAGGGCAGACTTGGGCTAGCTACCTGGCGCCATACCCGGAACTCGCAGAAACAGCTCCCTCGAGAAATGCGCAGTCAGGTGCCATCTTCCTCCAAGATGTGACAGCATTGTGGGTGGCAGGGTGTGTGCCGGGAAAAGAGTGGGGACAATCCCCGAAAGCTCCCCATTCCAGTAACGGGCAGTGTTCAGGGATCCTGTCGCCTCTCCTCTCCTGTGAGGAAGACACTGACCTAGTCCGCGAATCCGCCTGAGGGCCAGTGCCAAAGGCCAAAGTTGCCTACACCGGGAGATGGTAGTGTGCAGAGAGTGCCATCCTAGGCAACGCACGCTGCTGCAGGGTTGTGGCTGTGTCTGCTTAGTTCACCCTGGCATGGTGAACCCAGGGCATCAACATGGAGTCCGGGAAAGCAAGGCCCAAGAGGCAGCAGCTCTCCCGCAGCTCTTCTATCCTGATGTGACAGAGCGAACAGCCAAAGCCTTGCTGAGGAAACAGCAGCGAAGTGCGGTTCGCGCCAAGGTGAAAACCTCTGCGAAAGCAGAGCAGTCGCTGGGAAATCAGAGTCTGTTCTGTGGGCTGCTGTTGCTGCTGGCCTTAGCCTAGTATTCGCAGCATGGCAGGAGAAACCCGCATAAAGCAAAAGCCTCTTTGCACTGGCACAACATCTGGGAAAGCACAGCATTCTTTGGGAAATCAGAGTCGGGTCTGTGGGATGCTGCCTGTTGCTTTCCAGAGCTAGTCTCCACAGCACGGTGTAATAAACCCGCATGGAGCGAAATCCTCTTTGCCTGGGCATCCCCTCTGCCTGAGAGAGAAGCATGGTTGCATATGTCTGTCACTGCGCTCCCTAGGAGCAAGTGTGGGGAAGGCGCAGCACGCCGTCCCTGGGGAAGAGAAGGAGCCCTTGGCCTTGGGGTCCGGAAACGCTCGGGAAGCAGGATAGCCTACCATGGCACGAACAGCAGGGCGGTGGCAAGACACGTGTCACCCGCTCCCTGTAAGGAGAGATGGAAGCCTGGCTGCTAAGGAGACATGAGGGGATGACTAGGGCAGGGGTGCGTGCTCCACTCTGAGGAAGGAGTCTGGGCAGAAGTCAGGCCTGTCCTGTGCCTCAGGTCCCAAGGGGACAGCATCTCCTTGGCCACCTGTCCCAAGGGCAGACTTGGGCTTGCCACCAGGTGCCATACCCGGAACTCGCAGAAACAACCCCATGGAGAAACCGGCAGTCAGAAGCCCTGTTCCACCAAGATGTGGCAGCGTTGTGGGTGGCAGGGGGTGTGCCGCGGAAGGAGTGGAGACAGTACCCCACAGTTCCCAATCCTAGTGCACGGGCCTTGTGCAGGGATCCTGTCGCCTCCTCTCTCCTGTGGTGAAGGCACTGGCCTAGACCCCGAGTCTGCCTGATCGCCGGAGAAACGGCAAAGCCTTACCTACGCCAGGAGATGGTAATAGGCATAGAGTGCCATGATAGGCCACGCACGTTGCTGCAGGGTTGTGTCTGTGTCTATTTGTTAGGCTTAGCAAGGTGAAACCCGGGCGCGATCTTGGAGCCCGGAAAAGCAACGTCCCAGAGGCACCAGCTCCCCCGCAGCTCTTCTTCCCTGCCGCTACAGAGCGAACAAACAAAGCCTTGCTGAGGAAGCAGCAGCGAAGTGCGATTCGTGCCAAGCTGAAAACCTCTGCGAAAGCATAGCCGTCGCTGGGAAAACAGAGTCTGTTCTGTGGGCTGCTGTTGCTGCTTGCCTTAGCCTAGTATTATCAGCATGGCGGGAGAAACCCGCATTAAGCGAAAGACTCTTTGCACGGGCATCCCCTCTAGGAACGCATAGCATTCTTTGGGAAATCAGAGTCGGGTGTGTGGGATGCTGCCGGTTCCTTGCCAGAGCTTGTCTCCACAGCATGGTGTAATAAACCCGCATGGAGCGAAATCCTCTATGCCTGGGCATCCCCTCTGCCTGAGAGAGAACCGTGCTTGCGCCTGTGGAAAGAGCCTTATGGAAAGGGACATGTCTGTCACTGGGCTCCACAGGAGCCTGTCTTGGGAAAATGCAGCACGCAGCCCCAGGAGAAGAGAAGGAGCCCTTGGCCTTGGGGTCGGGAAACGGCCGTGAAGCTGGAGAGCCGGCCCTGGCAGGAACAGCGGGCCTGTGGCAAGACAAGTGTCACCCGCTCCCTGTGCAGAGAGACGAAGCCTGGCTGCTAAGGAGACATGAGGGGACGATTGGGCAAGGGAGCGTGCTCCAATCTGAGGAAGGAGTCCGAGAAGGAAGGCCTTTCCTGTGCCTCTGGTCCCAAGGGGACAGCATCTCCTTGGCCACATGTCCAGAGGGCAGAAGTGGGCTTGCCACCAAACTCCCAGCCCTGAACTCGCAGAATCACCTCCTGGAGGAATGGGCAATCAGATGCCGTCTTCCTCCAGGATGTGGCAGCATTGGCGGAGGCAGGGAGTGTCCCGGGGAAACAGGGACAGTTACCCATTACTCCCCATCCCAGGGCACGGGCGGTGTTGCAGTGATCCTCTCACGTCTCCTCAAGGATGGGGAAGGCACTGGCCTAGTCCCCTGTCCACCTGAACGCCAGAGCGAAAGGGCAGGCCTTGCCTATGCCGAGAGATGGCATTGTGAGCAGAGTGCCATCCTAGGCCACGCACGCTGCTGCAGGGTCGAGGCTGTGTCTGCTTAGTTCGGCTTAGCGAGGTGAACCCCGGGTGCGAACTTGGAGCCGAGGAAATCAAGGCCCAAGCGGCACCAGCTCTCCTGTGGCTCTTCTTCCCTGCCGCGACAGAGGGAACGACCAAAGCCTTGCAAAAGAAGGAGCAGTGAAGTGTGGATCGCGCCAAGCTGTAAACCTCTGCGAAAGCATAGCAGTCACTGGGAAATCAGAGTCGGTTCTGCGGGCTGCTTTTGTAGCTTGCCTTAGCCTTGTATTCGTTCGCAGCACGATGGGAGAAACCCGTAGAGAGCGAAAGCCCCTTTGCTGTGGCATCTCCTCTGGGAAAGCACAGCATTCGTTGTGAAATCAGAATCGGATGTGTGGGATGCTGCAGCTGAATGCCTGAGCTAGTCCCCGCAGAATGGTGGAAGATACCCGCATGGAGCGAAATCCTCTTTGCCCTAGCACCCCTTTGCCTAAGAGAAGCATGGTTGCACATCTGAAAGGGCCTTCAGGAAAGGGAAACGGCTGTCACCGCGCTCCCCAGAAACAAGTCTGGGGAAGGCACAGCACGCCGCCCCCAGAGAAGAGAAGGAGCCATTGGCCTTGGGGTCGGGAAACGGTCGGGAAGCAGAAGAGCCTGCCCTGGCAGGAACAGCAGGCCGGTGGCAAGACAAATGTCACCCGCTCCCTTTGCAGAGAGACAAAGCCTGGCTAATCAGGAGACATGAAGGGACGACTAGGGCAGGGACGCGTGCTCCACTCTGAGGAAGGAGTCTGGGCAGAAGGCAGGCCTGTCCTGTGCCTCTGGTCCCAAGGGGACAGCATCTCCTTGGGCAACTGTCCGTAGGGCAGACTTGGGCTAGCTACCTGGCGCCATACCCGGAACTCGCAGAAACAGCTCCCTCGAGAAATGCGCAGTCAGGTGCCATCTTCCTCCAAGATGTGACAGCATTGTGGGTGGCAGGGTGTGTGCCGGGAAAAGAGTGGGGACAATCCCCGAAGGCTCCCCATTCCAGTAACGGGCAGTGTTCAGGGATCCTGTCGCCTCTCCTCTCCTGTGAGGAAGACACTGACCTAGTCCGCGAATCCGCCTGAGGGCCAGTGCCAAAGGCCAAAGTTGCCTACACCGGGAGATGGTAGTGTGCATAGAGTGCCATCCTAGGCAACGCACGCTGCTGCAGGGTTGTGGCTGTGTCTGCTTAGTTCACCCTGCATGGGGAACCCAGGGCGTCAACATGGAGTCCGGGAAAGCAAGGCCCAAGAGGCAGCAGCTCTCCCGCAGCTCTTCTATCCTGATGTGACAGAGCGAACAGCCAAAGCCTTGCTGAGGAAACAGCAGCGAAGTGCGGTTCGCGCCAAGGTGAAAACCTCTGCGAAAGCAGAGCAGTCGCTGGGAAATCAGAGTCTGTTCTGTGGGCTGCTGTTGCTGCTGGCCTTAGCCTAGTATTCGCAGCATGGCAGGAGAAACCCGCATAAAGCAAAAGCCTCTTTGCACTGGCACAACATCTGGGAAAGCACAGCATTCTTTGGGAAATCAGAGTCGGGTCTGTGGGATGCTGCCTGTTGCTTTCCAGAGCTAGTCTCCACAGCACGGTGTAATAAACCCGCATGGAGCGAAATCCTCTTTGCCTGGGCATCCCCTCTGCCTGAGAGAGAAGCATGGTTGCATATGTCTGTCACTGCGCTCCCTAGGAGCAAGTGTGGGGAAGGCGCAGCACGCCGTCCCTGGGGAAGAGAAGGAGCCCTTGGCCTTGGGGTCCGGAAACGCTCGGGAAGCAGGATAGCCTACCATGGCACGAACAGCAGGGCGGTGGCAAGACACGTGTCACCCGCTCCCTGTAAGGAGAGATGGAAGCCTGGCTGCTAAGGAGACATGAGGGGATGACTAGGGCAGGGGTGCGTGCTCCACTCTGAGGAAGGAGTCTGGGCAGAAGGCAGGCCTGTCCTGTGCCTCAGGTCCCAAGGGGACAGCATCTCCTTGGCCACCTGTCCCAAGGGCAGACTTGGGCTTGCCACCAGGTGCCATACCCGGAACTCGCAGAAACAACCCCATGGAGAAACCGGCAGTCAGAAGCCCTGTTCCACCAAGATGTGGCAGCGTTGTGGGTGGCAGGGGGTGTGCCGCGGAAGGAGTGGAGACAGTACCCCACAGTTCCCAATCCTAGTGCACGGGCCTTGTGCAGGGATCCTGTCGCCTCCTCTCTCCTGTGGTGAAGGCACTGGCCTAGACCCCGAGTCTGCCTGATCGCCGGAGAAACGGCAAAGCCTTACCTACGCCAGGAGATGGTAATAGGCATAGAGTGCCATGATAGGCCACGCACGTTGCTGCAGGGTTGTGTCTGTGTCTATTTGTTAGGCTTAGCAAGGTGAAACCCGGGCGCGATCTTGGAGCCCGGAAAAGCAACGTCCCAGAGGCACCAGCTCCCCCGCAGCTCTTCTTCCCTGCCGCTACAGAGCGAACAAACAAAGCCTTGCTGAGGAAGCAGCAGCGAAGTGCGATTCGTGCCAAGCTGAAAACCTCTGCGAAAGCATAGCCGTCGCTGGGAAAACAGAGTCTGTTCTGTGGGCTGCTGTTGCTGCTTGCCTTAGCCTAGTATTATCAGCATGGCGGGAGAAACCCGCATTAAGCGAAAGACTCTTTGCACGGGCATCCCCTCTAGGAACGCATAGCATTCTTTGGGAAATCAGAGTCGGGTGTGTGGGATGCTGCCGGTTCCTTGCCAGAGCTTGTCTCCACAGCATGGTGTAATAAACCCGCATGGAGCGAAATCCTCTATGCCTGGGCATCCCCTCTGCCTGAGAGAGAACCGTGCTTGCGCCTGTGGAAAGAGCCTTATGGAAAGGGACATGTCTGTCACTGGGCTCCACAGGAGCCTGTCTTGGGAAAATGCAGCACGCAGCCCCAGGAGAAGAGAAGGAGCCCTTGGCCTTGGGGTCGGGAAACGGCCGTGAAGCTGGAGAGCCGGCCCTGGCAGGAACAGCGGGCCTGTGGCAAGACAAGTGTCACCCGCTCCCTGTGCAGAGAGACGAAGCCTGGCTGCTAAGGAGACATGAGGGGACGATTGGGCAAGGGAGCGTGCTCCAATCTGAGGAAGGAGTCCGAGAAGGAAGGCCTTTCCTGTGCCTCTGGTCCCAAGGGGACAGCATCTCCTTGGCCACATGTCCAGAGGGCAGAAGTGGGCTTGCCACCAAACTCCCAGCCCTGAACTCGCAGAATCACCTCCTGGAGGAATGGGCAATCAGATGCCGTCTTCCTCCAGGATGTGGCAGCATTGGCGGAGGCAGGGAGTGTCCCGGGGAAACAGGGACAGTTACCCATTACTCCCCATCCCAGGGCACGGGCGGTGTTGCAGTGATCCTCTCACGTCTCCTCAAGGATGGGGAAGGCACTGGCCTAGTCCCCTGTCCACCTGAACGCCAGAGCGAAAGGGCAGGCCTTGCCTATGCCGAGAGATGGCATTGTGAGCAGAGTGCCATCCTAGGCCACGCACGCTGCTGCAGGGTCGAGGCTGTGTCTGCTTAGTTCGGCTTAGCGAGGTGAACCCCGGGTGCGAACTTGGAGCCGAGGAAATCAAGGCCCAAGCGGCACCAGCTCTCCTGTGGCTCTTCTTCCCTGCCGCGACAGAGGGAACGACCAAAGCCTTGCAAAAGAAGGAGCAGTGAAGTGTGGATCGCGCCAAGCTGAAAACCTCTGCGAAAGCATAGCAGTCACTGGGAAATCAGAGTCGGTTCTGCGGGCTGCTTTTGTAGCTTGCCTTAGCCTTGTATTCGTTCGCAGCACGATGGGAGAAACCCGTAGAGAGCGAAAGCCCCTTTGCTGTGGCATCTCCTCTGGGAAAGCACAGCATTCGTTGTGAAATCAGAATCGGATGTGTGGGATGCTGCAGCTGAATGCCTGAGCTAGTCCCCGCAGAATGGTGGAAGATACCCGCATGGAGCGAAATCCTCTTTGCCCTAGCACCCCTTTGCCTAAGAGAAGCATGGTTGCACATCTGAAAGGGCCTTCAGGAAAGGGAAACGGCTGTCACCGCGCTCCCCAGAAACAAGTCTGGGGAAGGCACAGCACGCCGCCCCCAGAGAAGAGAAGGAGCCATTGGCCTTGGGGTCGGGAAACGGTCGGGAAGCAGAAGAGCCTGCCCTGGCAGGAACAGCAGGCCGGTGGCAAGACAAATGTCACCCGCTCCCTTTGCAGAGAGACAAAGCCTGGCTAATCAGGAGACATGAAGGGACGACTAGGGCAGGGACGCGTGCTCCACTCTGAGGAAGGAGTCTGGGCAGAAGGCAGGCCTGTCCTGTGCCTCTGGTCCCAAGGGGACAGCATCTCCTTGGGCAACTGTCCGTAGGGCAGACTTGGGCTAGCTACCTGGCGCCATACCCGGAACTCGCAGAAACAGCTCCCTCGAGAAATGCGCAGTCAGGTGCCATCTTCCTCCAAGATGTGACAGCATTGTGGGTGGCAGGGTGTGTGCCGGGAAAAGAGTGGGGACAATCCCCGAAGGCTCCCCATTCCAGTAACGGGCAGTGTTCAGGGATCCTGTCGCCTCTCCTCTCCTGTGAGGAAGACACTGACCTAGTCCGCGAATCCGCCTGAGGGCCAGTGCCAAAGGCCAAAGTTGCCTACACCGGGAGATGGTAGTGTGCATAGAGTGCCATCCTAGGCAACGCACGCTGCTGCAGGGTTGTGGCTGTGTCTGCTTAGTTCACCCTGGCATGGGGAACCCAGGGCATCAACATGGAGTCCGGGAAAGCAAGGCCCAAGAGGCAGCAGCTCTCCCGCAGCTCTTCTATCCTGATGTGACAGAGCGAACAGCCAAAGCCTTGCTGAGGAAACAGCAGCGAAGTGCGGTTCGCGCCAAGGTGAAAACCTCTGCGAAAGCAGAGCAGTCGCTGGGAAATCAGAGTCTGTTCTGTGGGCTGCTGTTGCTGCTGGCCTTAGCCTAGTATTCGCAGCATGGCAGGAGAAACCCGCATAAAGCAAAAGCCTCTTTGCACTGGCACAACATCTGGGAAAGCACAGCATTCTTTGGGAAATCAGAGTCGGGTCTGTGGGATGCTGCCTGTTGCTTTCCAGAGCTAGTCTCCACAGCACGGTGTAATAAACCCGCATGGAGCGAAATCCTCTTTGCCTGGGCATCCCCTCTGCCTGAGAGAGAAGCATGGTTGCATATGTCTGTCACTGCGCTCCCTAGGAGCAAGTGTGGGGAAGGCGCAGCACGCCGTCCCTGGGGAAGAGAAGGAGCCCTTGGCCTTGGGGTCCGGAAACGCTCGGGAAGCAGGATAGCCTACCATGGCACGAACAGCAGGGCGGTGGCAAGACACGTGTCACCCGCTCCCTGTAAGGAGAGATGGAAGCCTGGCTGCTAAGGAGACATGAGGGGATGACTAGGGCAGGGGTGCGTGCTCCACTCTGAGGAAGGAGTCTGGGCAGAAGGCAGGCCTGTCCTGTGCCTCAGGTCCCAAGGGGACAGCATCTCCTTGGCCACCTGTCCCAAGGGCAGACTTGGGCTTGCCACCAGGTGCCATACCCGGAACTCGCAGAAACAACCCCATGGAGAAACCGGCAGTCAGAAGCCCTGTTCCACCAAGATGTGGCAGCGTTGTGGGTGGCAGGGGGTGTGCCGCGGAAGGAGTGGAGACAGTACCCCACAGTTCCCAATCCTAGTGCACGGGCCTTGTGCAGGGATCCTGTCGCCTCCTCTCTCCTGTGGTGAAGGCACTGGCCTAGACCCCGAGTCTGCCTGATCGCCGGAGAAACGGCAAAGCCTTACCTACGCCAGGAGATGGTAATAGGCATAGAGTGCCATGATAGGCCACGCACGTTGCTGCAGGGTTGTGTCTGTGTCTATTTGTTAGGCTTAGCAAGGTGAAACCCGGGCGCGATCTTGGAGCCCGGAAAAGCAACGTCCCAGAGGCACCAGCTCCCCCGCAGCTCTTCTTCCCTGCCGCTACAGAGCGAACAAACAAAGCCTTGCTGAGGAAGCAGCAGCGAAGTGCGATTCGTGCCAAGCTGAAAACCTCTGCGAAAGCATAGCCGTCGCTGGGAAAACAGAGTCTGTTCTGTGGGCTGCTGTTGCTGCTTGCCTTAGCCTAGTATTATCAGCATGGCGGGAGAAACCCGCATTAAGCGAAAGACTCTTTGCACGGGCATCCCCTCTAGGAACGCATAGCATTCTTTGGGAAATCAGAGTCGGGTGTGTGGGATGCTGCCGGTTCCTTGCCAGAGCTTGTCTCCACAGCATGGTGTAATAAACCCGCATGGAGCGAAATCCTCTATGCCTGGGCATCCCCTCTGCCTGAGAGAGAACCGTGCTTGCGCCTGTGGAAAGAGCCTTATGGAAAGGGACATGTCTGTCACTGGGCTCCACAGGAGCCTGTCTTGGGAAAATGCAGCACGCAGCCCCAGGAGAAGAGAAGGAGCCCTTGGCCTTGGGGTCGGGAAACGGCCGTGAAGCTGGAGAGCCGGCCCTGGCAGGAACAGCGGGCCTGTGGCAAGACAAGTGTCACCCGCTCCCTGTGCAGAGAGACGAAGCCTGGCTGCTAAGGAGACATGAGGGGACGATTGGGCAAGGGAGCGTGCTCCAATCTGAGGAAGGAGTCCGAGAAGGAAGGCCTTTCCTGTGCCTCTGGTCCCAAGGGGACAGCATCTCCTTGGCCACATGTCCAGAGGGCAGAAGTGGGCTTGCCACCAAACTCCCGGCCCTGAACTCGCAGAATCACCTCCTGGAGGAATGGGCAATCAGATGCCGTCTTCCTCCAGGATGTGGCAGCATTGGCGGAGGCAGGGAGTGTCCCGGGGAAACAGGGACAGTTACCCATTACTCCCCATCCCAGGGCACGGGCGGTGTTGCAGTGATCCTCTCACGTCTCCTCAAGGATGGGGAAGGCACTGGCCTAGTCCCCTGTCCACCTGAACGCCAGAGCGAAAGGGCAGGCCTTGCCTATGCCGAGAGATGGCATTGTGAGCAGAGTGCCATCCTAGGCCACGCACGCTGCTGCAGGGTCGAGGCTGTGTCTGCTTAGTTCGGCTTAGCGAGGTGAACCCCGGGTGCGAACTTGGAGCCGAGGAAATCAAGGCCCAAGCGGCACCAGCTCTCCTGTGGCTCTTCTTCCCTGCCGCGACAGAGGGAACGACCAAAGCCTTGCAAAAGAAGGAGCAGTGAAGTGTGGATCGCGCCAAGCTGAAAACCTCTGCGAAAGCATAGCAGTCACTGGGAAATCAGAGTCGGTTCTGCGGGCTGCTTTTGTAGCTTGCCTTAGCCTTGTATTCGTTCGCAGCACGATGGGAGAAACCCGTAGAGAGCGAAAGCCCCTTTGCTGTGGCATCTCCTCTGGGAAAGCACAGCATTCGTTGTGAAATCAGAATCGGATGTGTGGGATGCTGCAGCTGAATGCCTGAGCTAGTCCCCGCAGAATGGTGGAAGATACCCGCATGGAGCGAAATCCTCTTTGCCCTAGCACCCCTTTGCCTAAGAGAAGCATGGTTGCACATCTGAAAGGGCCTTCAGGAAAGGGAAACGGCTGTCACCGCGCTCCCCAGAAACAAGTCTGGGGAAGGCACAGCACGCCGCCCCCAGAGAAGAGAAGGAGCCATTGGCCTTGGGGTCGGGAAACGGTCGGGAAGCAGAAGAGCCTGCCCTGGCAGGAACAGCAGGCCGGTGGCAAGACAAATGTCACCCGCTCCCTTTGCAGAGAGACAAAGCCTGGCTAATCAGGAGACATGAAGGGACGACTAGGGCAGGGACGCGTGCTCCACTCTGAGGAAGGAGTCTGGGCAGAAGGCAGGCCTGTCCTGTGCCTCTGGTCCCAAGGGGACAGCATCTCCTTGGGCAACTGTCCGTAGGGCAGACTTGGGCTAGCTACCTGGCGCCATACCCGGAACTCGCAGAAACAGCTCCCTCGAGAAATGCGCAGTCAGGTGCCATCTTCCTCCAAGATGTGACAGCATTGTGGGTGGCAGGGTGTGTGCCGGGAAAAGAGTGGGGACAATCCCCGAAGGCTCCCCATTCCAGTAACGGGCAGTGTTCAGGGATCCTGTCGCCTCTCCTCTCCTGTGAGGAAGACACTGACCTAGTCCGCGAATCCGCCTGAGGGCCAGTGCCAAAGGCCAAAGTTGCCTACACCGGGAGATGGTAGTGTGCATAGAGTGCCATCCTAGGCAACGCACGCTGCTGCAGGGTTGTGGCTGTGTCTGCTTAGTTCACCCTGGCATGGGGAACCCAGGGCATCAACATGGAGTCCGGGAAAGCAAGGCCCAAGAGGCAGCAGCTCTCCCGCAGCTCTTCTATCCTGATGTGACAGAGCGAACAGCCAAAGCCTTGCTGAGGAAACAGCAGCGAAGTGCGGTTCGCGCCAAGGTGAAAACCTCTGCGAAAGCAGAGCAGTCGCTGGGAAATCAGAGTCTGTTCTGTGGGCTGCTGTTGCTGCTGGCCTTAGCCTAGTATTCGCAGCATGGCAGGAGAAACCCGCATAAAGCAAAAGCCTCTTTGCACTGGCACAACATCTGGGAAAGCACAGCATTCTTTGGGAAATCAGAGTCGGGTCTGTGGGATGCTGCCTGTTGCTTTCCAGAGCTAGTCTCCACAGCACGGTGTAATAAACCCGCATGGAGCGAAATCCTCTTTGCCTGGGCATCCCCTCTGCCTGAGAGAGAAGCATGGTTGCATATGTCTGTCACTGCGCTCCCTAGGAGCAATTGTGGGGAAGGCGCAGCACGCCGTCCCTGGGGAAGAGAAGGAGCCCTTGGCCTTGGGGTCCGGAAACGCTCGGGAAGCAGGATAGCCTACCATGGCACGAACAGCAGGGCGGTGGCAAGACACGTGTCACCCGCTCCCTGTAAGGAGAGATGGAAGCCTGGCTGCTAAGGAGACATGAGGGGATGACTAGGGCAGGGGTGCGTGCTCCACTCTGAGGAAGGAGTCTGGGCAGAAGGCAGGCCTGTCCTGTGCCTCAGGTCCCAAGGGGACAGCATCTCCTTGGCCACCTGTCCCAAGGGCAGACTTGGGCTTGCCACCAGGTGCCATACCCGGAACTCGCAGAAACAACCCCATGGAGAAACCGGCAGTCAGAAGCCCTGTTCCACCAAGATGTGGCAGCGTTGTGGGTGGCAGGGGGTGTGCCGCGGAAGGAGTGGAGACAGTACCCCACAGTTCCCAATCCTAGTGCACGGGCCTTGTGCAGGGATCCTGTCGCCTCCTCTCTCCTGTGGTGAAGGCACTGGCCTAGACCCCGAGTCTGCCTGATCGCCGGAGAAACGGCAAAGCCTTACCTACGCCAGGAGATGGTAATAGGCATAGAGTGCCATGATAGGCCACGCACGTTGCTGCAGGGTTGTGTCTGTGTCTATTTGTTCGGCTTAGCAAGGTGAAACCCGGGCGCGATCTTGGAGCCCGGAAAAGCAACGTCCCAGAGGCACCAGCTCCCCCGCAGCTCTTCTTCCCTGCCGCTACAGAGCGAACAAACAAAGCCTTGCTGAGGAAGCAGCAGCGAAGTGCGATTCGTGCCAAGCTGAAAACCTCTGCGAAAGCATAGCCGTCGCTGGGAAATCAGAGTCTGTTCTGTGGGCTGCTGTTGCTGCTTGCCTTAGCCTAATATTATCAGCATGGCGGGAGAAACCCGTATTAAGCGAAAGACTCTTTGCACGGGCATCCCCTCTAGGAACGCACAGCATTCTTTGGCAAATCAGAGTCGGGTGTGTGGGATGCTGCCGGTTCCTTGCCAGAGCTTGTCTCCACAGCATGGTGTAATAAACCCGCATGGAGCGAAATCCTCTATGCCTGGGCATCCCCTCTGCCTGAGAGAGAACCGTGCCTGCGCCTGTGGAAAGAGCCTTAAGGAAAGGGACATGTCTGTCACTGGGCTCCACAGGAGCCTGTCTTGGGAAAATGCAGCACGCTGCCCCAGGAGAAGAGAAGGAGCCCTTGGCCTTGGGGTCGGGAAACGGTCGTGAAGCTGGAGAGCCGGCCCTGGCAGGAACAGCGGGCCTGTGGCAAGACAAGTGTCACCCGCTCCCTGTGCAGAGAGACGAAGCCTGGCTGCTAAGGAGACATGAGGGGACGATTGGGCAAGGGAGCGTGCTCCAATCTGAGGAAGGAGTCCGAGAAGGAAGGCCTTTCCTGTGCCTCTGGTCCCAAGGGGACAGCATTTCCTTGGCCACCTGTCCAGAGGGCAGAAGTGGGCTTGCCACCAAACTCCCGGCCCTGAACTCGCAGAATCACCTCCTGGAGGAATGGGCAATCAGATGCCGTCTTCCTCCAGGATGTGGCAGCATTGGCGGAGGCAGGGAGTGTCCCGGGGAAACAGGGACAGTTACCCATTACTCCCCATCCCAGGGCACGGGCGGTGTTGCAGTGATCCTCTCACGTCTCCTCAAGGATGGGGAAGGCACTGGCCTAGTCCCCTGTCCACCTGAACGCCAGAGCGAAAGGGCAGGCCTTGCCTATGCCGAGAGATGGCATTGTGAGCAGAGTGCCATCCTAGGCCACGCACGCTGCTGCAGGGTCGAGGCTGTGTCTGCTTAGTTCGGCTTAGCGAGGTGAACCCCGGGTGCGAACTTGGAGCCGAGGAAATCAAGGCCCAAGCGGCACCAGCTCTCCCGTGGCTCTTCTTCCCTGCCGCGACAGAGGGAACGACCAAAGCCTTGCAAAAGAAGGAGCAGTGAAGTGTGGATCGCGCCAAGCTGAAAACCTCTGCGAAAGCATAGCAGTCACTGGGAAATCAGAGTCGGTTCTGCGGGCTGCTTTTGTAGCTTGCCTTAGCCTAGTATTCGTTCGCAGCACGATGGGAGAAACCCGTAGAGAGCGAAAGCCCCTTTGCTGTGGCATCTCCTCTGGGAAAGCACAGCATTCGTTGTGAAATCAGAATCGGATGTGTGGGATGCTGCAGCTGAATGCCTGAGCTAGTCCCCGCAGAATGGTGGAAGATACCCGCATGGAGCGAAATCCTCTTTGCCCTAGCACCCCTTTGCCTAAGAGAAGCATGTTTGCACATCTGAAAGGGCCTTCAGGAAAGGGAAACGGCTGTCACCGCGCTCCCCAGAAACAAGTCTGGGGAAGGCACAGCACGCCGCCCCCAGAGAAGAGAAGGAGCCATTGGCCTTGGGGTCGGGAAACGGTCGGGAAGCAGAAGAGCCTGCCCTGGCAGGAACAGCAGGCCGGTGGCAAGACAAATGTCACCCGCTCCCTTTGCAGAGAGACAAAGCCTGGCTAATAAGGAGACATGAAGGGACGACTAGGGCAGGGACGCGTGCTCCACTCTGAAGAAGGAGTCTGGGCAGAAGGCAGGCCTGTCCTGTGCCTCTGGTCCCAAGGGGACAGCATCTCCTTGGGCAACTGTCCGTAGGGCAGACTTGGGCTAGCTACCTGGCGCCATACCCGGAACTCGCAGAAACAGCTCCCTCGAGAAATGCGCAGTCAGGTGCCATCTTCCTCCAAGATGTGACAGCATTGTGGGTGGCAGGGTGTGTGCCGGGAAAAGAGTGGGGACAATCCCCGAAAGCTCCCCATTCCAGTAACGGGCAGTGTTCAGGGATCCTGTCGCCTCTCCTCTCCTGTGAGGAAGACACTGACCTAGCCCGCGAATCCACCTGAGGGCCAGTGCCAAAGGCCAAAGTTGCCTACACCGGGAGATGGTAGTGTGCATAGAGTGCCATCCTAGGCAATGCACGCTGCTGCAGGGTTGTGGCTGTGTCTGCTTAGTTCACCCTGGCATGGGGAACCCAGGGCATCAACATGGAGTCCGGGAAAGCAAGGCCCAAGAGGCAGCAGCTCTCCCGCAGCTCTTCTATCCTGATGTGACAGAGCGAACAGCCAAAGCCTTGCTGAGGAAACAGCAGCGAAGTGCGGTTCGCGCCAAGGTGAAAACCTCTGCGAAAGCAGAGCAGTCGCTGGGAAATCAGAGTCTGTTCTGTGGGCTGCTGTTGCTGCTGGCCTTAGCCTAGTATTCGCAGCATGGCAGGAGAAACCCGCAAAAAGCAAAAGCCTCTTTGCACTGGCACAACATCTGGGAAAGCACAGCATTCTTTGGGAAATCAGAGTCGGGTCTGTGGGATGCTGCCTGTTGCTTTCCAGAGCTAGTCTCCACAGCACGGTGTAATAAACCCGCATGGAGCGAAATCCTCTTTGCCTGGGCATCCCCTCTGCCTGAGAGAGAAGCATGGTTGCATATGTCTGTCACTGCGCTCCCTAGGAGCAAGTGTGGGGAAGGCGCAGCACGCCGTCCCTGGGGAAGAGAAGGAGCCCTTGGCCTTGGGGTCCGGAAACGCTCGGGAAGCAGGATAGCCTACCATGGCACGAACAGCAGGGCGGTGGCAAGACACGTGTCACCCGCTCCCTGTAAGGAGAGATGGAAGCCTGGCTGCTAAGGAGACATGAGGGGATGACTAGGGCAGGGGTGCGTGCTCCACTCTGAGGAAGGAGTCTGGGCAGAAGGCAGGCCTGTCCTGTGCCTCAGGTCCCAAGGGGACAGCATCTCCTTGGCCACCTGTCCCAAGGGCAGACTTGGGCTTGCCACCAGGTGCCATACCCGGAACTCGCAGAAACAACCCCATGGAGAAACCGGCAGTCAGAAGCCCTGTTCCACCAAGATGTGGCAGCGTTGTGGGTGGCAGGGGGTGTGCCGCGGAAGGAGTGGAGACAGTACCCCACAGTTCCCAATCCTAGTGCACGGGCCTTGTGCAGGGATCCTGTCGCCTCCTCTCTCCTGTGGTGAAGGCACTGGCCTAGACCCCGAGTCTGCCTGATCGCCGGAGAAACGGCAAAGCCTTACCTACGCCAGGAGATGGTAATAGGCATAGAGTGCCATGATAGGCCACGCACGTTGCTGCAGGGTTGTGTCTGTGTCTATTTGTTCGGCTTAGCAAGGTGAAACCCGGGCGCGATCTTGGAGCCCGGAAAAGCAACGTCGCAGAGGCACCAGCTCCCCCGCAGCTCTTCTTCCCTGCCGCTACAGAGCGAACAAACAAAGCCTTGCTGAGGAAGCAGCAGCGAAGTGCGATTCGTGCCAAGCTGAAAACCTCTGCGAAAGCATAGCCGTCGCTGGGAAATCAGAGTCTGTTCTGTGGGCTGCTGTTGCTGCTTGCCTTAGCCTAGTATTATCAGCATGGCGGGAGAAACCCGCATTAAGCGAAAGACTCTTTGCACGGGCATCCCCTCTAGGAACGCACAGCATTCTTTGGGAAATCAGAGTCGGGTGTGTGGGATGCTGCCGGTTCCTTGCCAGAGCTTGTCTCCACAGCATGGTGTAATAAACCCGCATGGAGCGAAATCCTCTATGCCTGGGCATCCCCTCTGCCTGAGAGAGAACCGTGCTTGCGCCTGTGGAAAGAGCCTTATGGAAAGGGACATGTCTGTCACTGGGCTCCACAGGAGCCTGTCTTGGGAAAATGCAGCACGCTGCCCCAGGAGAAGAGAAGGAGCCCTTGGCCTTGGGGTCGGGAAACGGCCGTGAAGCTGGAGAGCCGGCCCTGGCAGGAACAGCGGGCCTGCGGCAAGACAAGTGTCACCCGCTCCCTGTGCAGAGAGACGAAGCCTGGCTGCTAAGGAGACATGAGGGGACGATTGGGCAAGGGAGCGTGCTCCAATCTGAGGAAGGAGTCCGAGAAGGAAGGCCTTTCCTGTGCCTCTGGTCCCAAGGGGACAGCATCTCCTTGGCCACCTGTCCAGAGGGCAGAAGTGGGCTTGCCACCAAACTCCCGGCCCTGAACTCGCAGAATCACCTCCTGGAGGAATGGGCAATCAGATGCCGTCTTCCTCCAGGATGTGGCAGCATTGGCGGAGGCAGGGAGTGTCCCGGGGAAACAGGGACAGTTACCCATTACTCCCCATCCCAGGGCACGGGCGGTGTTGCAGTGATCCTCTCACGTCTCCTCAAGGATGGGGAAGGCACTGGCCTAGTCCCCTGTCCACCTGAACGCCAGAGCGAAAGGGCAGGCCTTGCCTATGCCGAGAGATGGCATTGTGAGCAGAGTGCCATCCTAGGCCACGCACGCTGCTGCAGGGTCGAGGCTGTGTCTGCTTAGTTCGGCTTAGCGAGGTGAACCCCGGGTGCGAACTTGGAGCCGAGGAAATCAAGGCCCAAGCGGCACCAGCTCTCCCGTGGCTCTTCTTCCCTGCCGCGACAGAGGGAACGACCAAAGCCTTGCAAAAGAAGGAGCAGTGAAGTGTGGATCGCGCCAAGCTGAAAACCTCTGCGAAAGCATAGCAGTCACTGGGAAATCAGAGTCGGTTCTGCGGGCTGCTTTTGTAGCTTGCCTAAGCCTAGTATTCGTTCGCAGCACGATGGGAGAAACCCGTAGAGAGCGAAAGCCCCTTTGCTGTGGCATCTCCTCTGGGAAAGCACAGCATTCGTTGTGAAATCAGAATCGGATGTGTGGGATGCTGCAGCTGAATGCCTGAGCTAGTCCCCCCAGAATGGTGGAAGATACCCGCATGGAGCGAAATCCTCTTTGCCCTAGCACCCCTTTGCCTAAGAGAAGCATGGTTGCACATCTGAAAGGGCCTTCAGGAAAGGGAAACGGCTGTCACCGCGCTCCCCAGAAACAAGTCTGGGGAAGGCACAGCACGCCGCCCCCAGAGAAGAGAAGGAGCCATTGGCCTTGGGGTCGGGAAACGGTCGGGAAGCAGAAGAGCCTGCCCTGGCAGGAACAGCAGCCCGGTGGCAAGACAAATGTCACCCGCTCCCTTTGCAGAGAGACAAAGCCTGGCTAATAAGGAGACATGAAGGGACGACTAGGGCAGGGACGCGTGCTCCACTCTGAGGAAGGAGTCTGGGCAGAAGGCAGGCCTGTCCTGTGCCTCTGGTCCCAAGGGGACAGCATCTCCTTGGGCAACTGTCCGTAGGGCAGACTTGGGCTAGCTACCTGGCGCCATACCCGGAACTCGCAGAAACAGCTCCCTCGAGAAATGCGCAGTCAGGTGCCATCTTCCTCCAAGATGTGACAGCATTGTGGGTGGCAGGGTGTGTGCCGGGAAAAGAGTGGGGACAATCCCCGAAAGCTCCCCATTCCAGTAACGGGCAGTGTTCAGGGATCCTGTCGCCTCTCCTCTCCTGTGAGGAAGACACTGACCTAGTCCGCGAATCCGCCTGAGGGCCAGTGCCAAAGGCCAAAGTTGCCTACACCGGGAGATGGTAGTGTGCATAGAGTGCCATCCTAGGCAACGCACGCTGCTGCAGGGTTGTGGCTGTGTCTGCTTAGTTCACCCTGGCATGGGGAACCCAGGGCGTCAACATGGAGTCCGGGAAAGCAAGGCCCAAGAGGCAGCAGCTCTCCCGCAGCTCTTCTATCCTGATGTGACAGAGCGAACAGCCAAAGCCTTGCTGAGGAAACAGCAGCGAAGTGCGGTTCGCGCCAAGGTGAAAACCTCTGCGAAAGCAGAGCAGTCGCTGGGAAATCAGAGTCTGTTCTGTGGGCTGCTGTTGCTGCTGGCCTTAGCCTAGTATTCGCAGCATGGCAGGAGAAACCCGCATAAAGCAAAAGCCTCTTTGCACTGGCACAACATCTGGGAAAGCACAGCATTCTTTGGGAAATCAGAGTCGGGTCTGTGGGATGCTGCCTGTTGCTTTCCAGAGCTAGTCTCCACAGCACGGTGTAATAAACCCGCATGGAGCGAAATCCTCTTTGCCTGGGCATCCCCTCTGCCTGAGAGAGAAGCATGGTTGCATATGTCTGTCACTGCGCTCCCTAGGAGCAAGTGTGGGGAAGGCGCAGCACGCCGTCCCTGGGGAAGAGAAGGAGCCCTTGGCCTTGGGGTCCGGAAACGCTCGGGAAGCAGGATAGCCTACCATGGCACGAACAGCAGGGCGGTGGCAAGACACGTGTCACCCGCTCCCTGTAAGGAGAGATGGAAGCCTGGCTGCTAAGGAGACATGAGGGGATGACTAGGGCAGGGGTGCGTGCTCCACTCTGAGGAAGGAGTCTGGGCAGAAGGCAGGCCTGTCCTGTGCCTCAGGTCCCAAGGGGACAGCATCTCCTTGGCCACATGTCCCAAGGGCAGACTTGGGCTTGCCACCAGGTGCCATACCCGGAACTCGCAGAAACAACCCCATGGAGAAACCGGCAGTCAGAAGCCCTGTTCCACCAAGATGTGGCAGCGTTGTGGGTGGCAGGGGGTGTGCCGCGGAAGGAGTGGAGACAGTACCCCACAGTTCCCAATCCTAGTGCACGGGCCTTGTGCAGGGATCCTGTCGCCTCCTCTCTCCTGTGGTGAAGGCACTGGCCTAGACCCCGAGTCTGCCTGATCGCCGGAGAAACGGCAAAGCCTTACCTACGCCAGGAGATGGTAATAGGCATAGAGTGCCATGATAGGCCACGCACGTTGCTGCAGGGTTGTGTCTGTGTCTATTTGTTCGGCTTAGCAAGGTGAAACCCGGGCGCGATCTTGGAGCCCGGAAAAGCAACGTCCCAGAGGCACCAGCTCCCCCGCCGCTCTTCTTCCCTGCCGCTACAGAGCGAACAAACAAAGCCTTGCTGAGGAAGCAGCAGCGAAGTGCGATTCGTGCCAAGCTGAAAACCTCTGCGAAAGCATAGCCGTCGCTGGGAAATCAGAGTCTGTTCTGTGGGCTGCTGTTGCTGCTTGCCTTAGCCTAGTATTATCAGCATGGCGGGAGAAACCCGCATTAAGCGAAAGACTCTTTGCACGGGCATCCCCTCTAGGAACGCACAGCATTCTTTGGGAAATCAGAGTCGGGTGTGTGGGACGCTGCCTGTTCCTTGCCAGAGCTTGTCTCCACAGCATGGTGTAATAAACCCGCATGGAGCGAAATCCTCTATGCCTGGGCATCCCCTCTGCCTGAGAGAGAACCGTGCCTGCGCCTGTGGAAAGAGCCTTAAGGAAAGGGACATGTCTGTCACTGGGCTCCACAGGAGCCTGTCTTGGGAAAATGCAGCACGCTGCCCCAGGAGAAGAGAAGGAGCCCTTGGCCTTGGGGTCGGGAAACGGTCGTGAAGCTGGAGAGCCGGCCCTGGCAGGAACAGCGGGCCTGTGGCAAGACAGGTGTCACCCGCTCCCTGTGCAGAGAGACGAAGCCTGGCTGCTAAGGAGACATGAGGGGACGATTGGGCAAGGGAGCGTGCTCCAATCTGAGGAAGGAGTCCGAGAAGGAAGGCCTTTCCTGTGCCTCTGGTCCCAAGGGGACAGCATCTCCTTGGCCACCTGTCCAGAGGGCAGAAGTGGGCTTGCCACCAAACTCCCGGCCCTGAACTCGCAGAATCACCTCCTGGAGGAATGGGCAATCAGATGCCGTCTTCCTCCAGGATGTGGCAGCATTGGCGGAGGCAGGGAGTGTCCCGGGGAAACAGGGACAGTTACCCATTTCTCCCCATCCCAGGGCACGGGCGGTATTGCAGTGATCCTCTCACGTCTCCTCAAGGATGGGGAAGGCACTGGCCTAGTCCCCTGTCCACCTGAACGCCAGAGCGAAAGGGCAGGCCTTGCCTATGCCGAGAGATGGCATTGTGAGCAGAGTGCCATCCTAGGCCACGCACGCTGCTGCAGGGTCGAGGCTGTGTCTGCTTAGTTCGGCTTAGCGAGGTGAACCCCGGGTGCGAACTTGGAGCCGAGGAAATCAAGGCCCAAGCGGCACCAGCTCTCCCGTGGCTCTTCTTCCCTGCCGCGACAGAGGGAACGACCAAAGCCTTGCAAAAGAAGGAGCAGTGAAGTGTGGATCGCGCCAAGCTGAAAACTTCTGCGAAAGCATAGCAGTCACTGGGAAATCAGAGTCGGTTCTGCGGGCTGCTTTTGTAGCTTGCCTTAGCCTAGTATTCGTTCGCAGCACGATGGGAGAAACCCGTAGAGAGCGAAAGCCCCTTTGCTGTGGCATCTCCTCTGGGAAAGCACAGCATTCGTTGTGAAATCAGAATCGGATGTGTGGGATGCTGCAGCTGAATGCCTGAGCTAGTCCCCGCAGAATGGTGGAAGATACCCGCATGGAGCGAAATCCTCTTTGCCCTAGCACCCCTTTGCCTAAGAGAAGCATGGTTGCACATCTGAAAGGGCCTTCAGGAAAGGGAAACGGCTGTCACCGCGCTCCCCAGAAACAAGTCTGGGGAAGGCACAGCACGCCGCCCCCAGAGAAGAGAAGGAGCCATTGGCCTTGGGGTCGGGAAACGGTCGGGAAGCAGAAGAGCCTGCCCTGGCAGGAACAGCAGGCCGGTGGCAAGACAAATGTCACCCGCTCCCTTTGCAGAGAGACAAAGCCTGGCTAATAAGGAGACATGAAGGGACGACTAGGGCAGGGACGCGTGCTCCACTCTGAGGAAGGAGTCTGGGCAGAAGGCAGGCCTGTCCTGTGCCTCTGGTCCCAAGGGGACAGCATCTCCTTGGGCAACTGTCCGTAGGGCAGACTTGGGCTAGCTACCTGGCGCCATACCCGGAACTCGCAGAAACAGCTCCCTCGAGAAATGCGCAGTCAGGTGCCATCTTCCTCCAAGATGTGACAGCATTGTGGGTGGCAGGGTGTGTGCCGGGAAAAGAGTGGGGACAATCCCCGAAAGCTCCCCATTCCAGTAACGGGCAGTGTTCAGGGATCCTGTCGCCTCTCCTCTCCTGTGAGGAAGACACTGACCTAGTCCGCGAATCCGCCTGAGGGCCAGTGCCAAAGGCCAAAGTTGCCTACACCGGGAGATGGTAGTGTGCATAGAGTGCCATCCTAGGCAACGCACGCTGCTGCAGGGTTGTGGCTGTGTCTGCTTAGTTCACCCTGGCATGGGGAACCCAGGGCATCAACATGGAGTCCGGGAAAGCAAGGCCCAAGAGGCAGCAGCTCTCCCGCAGCTCTTCTATCCTGATGTGACAGAGCGAACAGCCAAAGCCTTGCTGAGGAAACAGCAGCGAAGTGCGGTTCGCGCCAAGGTGAAAACCTCTGCGAAAGCAGAGCAGTCGCTGGGAAATCAGAGTCTGTTCTGTGGGCTGCTGTTGCTGCTGGCCTTAGCCTAGTATTCGCAGCATGGCAGGAGAAACCCGCATAAAGCAAAAGCCTCTTTGCACTGGCACAACATCTGGGAAAGCACAGCATTCTTTGGGAAATCAGAGTCGGGTCTGTGGGATGCTGCCTGTTGCTTTCCAGAGCTAGTCTCCACAGCACGGTGTAAAAAACCCGCATGGAGCGAAATCCTCTTTGCCTGGGCATCCCCTCTGCCTGAGAGAGAAGCATGGTTGCATATGTCTGTCACTGCGCTCCCTAGGAGCAAGTGTGGGGAAGGCGCAGCACGCCGTCCCTGGGGAAGAGAAGGAGCCCTTGGCCTTGGGGTCCGGAAACGCTCGGGAAGCAGGATAGCCTACCATGGCACGAACAGCAGGGCGGTGGCAAGACACGTGTCACCCGCTCCCTGTAAGGAGAGATGGAAGCCTGGCTGCTAAGGAGACATGAGGGGATGACTAGGGCAGGGGTGCGTGCTCCACTCTGAGGAAGGAGTCTGGGCAGAAGGCAGGCCTGTCCTGTGCCTCAGGTCCCAAGGGGACAGCATCTCCTTGGCCACCTGTCCCAAGGGCAGACTTGGGCTTGCCACCAGGTGCCATACCCGGAACTCGCAGAAACAACCCCATGGAGAAACCGGCAGTCAGAAGCCCTGTTCCACCAAGATGTGGCAGCGTTGTGGGTGGCAGGGGGTGTGCCGCGGAAGGAGTGGAGACAGTAACCCACAGTTCCCAATCCTAGTGCACGGGCCTTGTGCAGGGATCCTGTCGCCTCCTCTCTCCTGTGGTGAAGGCACTGGCCTAGACACCGAGTCTGCCTGATCGCCGGAGAAACGGCAAAGCCTTACCTACGCCAGGAGATGGTAATAGGCATAGAGTGCCATGATAGGCCACGCACGTTGCTGCAGGGTTGTGTCTGTGTCTATTTGTTCGGCTTAGCAAGGTGAAACCCGGGCGCGATCTTGGAGCCCGGAAAAGCAACGTCCCAGAGGCACCAGCTCCCCCGCAGCTCTTCTTCCCTGCCGCTACAGAGCGAACAAACAAAGCCTTGCTGAGGAAGCAGCAGCGAAGTGCAATTCGTGCCAAGCTGAAAACCTCTGCGAAAGCATAGCCGTCGCTGGGAAATCAGAGTCTGTTCTGTGGGCTGCTGTTGCTGCTTGCCTTAGCCTAGTATTATCAGCATGGCGGGAGAAACCCGCATTAAGCGAAAGACTCTTTGCACGGGCATCCCCTCTAGGAACGCACAGCATTCTTTGGGAAATCAGAGTCGGGTGTGTGGGATGCTGCCTGTTCCTTGCCAGAGCTTGTCTCCACAGCATGGTGTAATAAACCCGCATGGAGCGAAATCCTCTATGCCTGGGCATCCCCTCTGCCTGAGAGAGAACCGTGCCTGCGCCTGTGGAAAGAGCCTTAAGGAAAGGGACATGTCTGTCACTGGGCTCCACAGGAGCCTGTCTTGGGAAAATGCAGCACGCTGCCCCAGGAGAAGAGAAGGAGCCCTTGGCCTTGGGGTCGGGAAACGGTCGTGAAGCTGGAGAGCCGGCCCTGGCAGGAACAGCGGGCCTGTGGCAAGACAAGTGTCACCCGCTCCCTGTGCAGAGAGACGAAGCCTGGCTGCTAAGGAGACATGAGGGGACGATTGGGCAAGGGAGCGTGCTCCAATCTGAGGAAGGAGTCCGAGAAGGAAGGCCTTTCCTGTGCCTCTGGTCCCAAGGGGACAGCATCTCCTTGGCCACCTGTCCAGAGGGCAGAAGTGGGCTTGCCACCAAACTCCCGGCCCTGAACTCGCAGAATCACCTCCTGGAGGAATGGGCAATCAGATGCCGTCTTCCTCCAGGATGTGGCAGCATTGGCGGAGGCAGGGAGTGTCCCGGGGAAACAGGGACAGTTACCCATTACTCCCCATCCCAGGGCACGGGCGGTGTTGCAGTGATCCTCTCACGTCTCCTCAAGGATGGGGAAGGCACTGGCCTAGTCCCCTGTCCACCTGAACGCCAGAGCGAAAGGGCAGGCCTTGCCTATGCCGAGAGATGGCATTGTGAGCAGAGTGCCATCCTAGGCCACGCACGCTGCTGCAGGGTCGAGGCTGTGTCTGCTTAGTTCGGCTTAGCGAGGTGAACCCCGGGTGCGAACTTGGAGCCGAGGAAATCAAGGCCCAAGCGGCACCAGCTCTCCCGTGGCTCTTCTTCCCTGCCGCGACAGAGGGAACGACCAAAGCCTTGCAAAAGAAGGAGCAGTGAAGTGTGGATCGCGCCAAGCTGAAAACCTCTGCGAAAGCATAGCAGTCACTGGGAAATCAGAGTCGGTTCTGCGGGCTGCTTTTGTAGCTTGCCTTAGCCTAGTATTCGTTCGCAGCACGATGGGAGAAACCCGTAGAGAGCGAAAGCCCCTTTGCTGTGGCATCTCCTCTGGGAAAGCACAGCATTCGTTGTGAAATCAGAATCGGATGTGTGGGATGCTGCAGCTGAATGCCTGAGCTAGTCCCCGCAGAATGGTGGAAGATACCCGCATGGAGCGAAATCCTCTTTGCCCTAGCACCCCTTTGCCTAAGAGAAGCATGGTTGCACATCTGAAAGGGCCTTCAGGAAAGGGAAACGGCTGTCACCGCGCTCCCCAAAAACAAGTCTGGGGAAGGCACAGCACGCCGCCCCCAGAGAAGAGAAGGAGCCATTGGCCTTGGGGTCGGGAAACGGTCGGGAAGCAGAAGAGCCTGCCCTGGCAGGAACAGCAGGCCGGTGGCAAGACAAATGTCACCCGCTCCCTTTGCAGAGAGACAAAGCCTGGCTAATAAGGAGACATGAAGGGACGACTAGGGCAGGGACGCGTGCTCCACTCTGAGGAAGGAGTCTGGGCAGAAGTCAGGCCTGTCCTGTGCCTCTGGTCCCAAGGGGACAGCATCTCCTTGGGCAACTGTCCGTAGGGCAGACTTGGGCTAGCAACCTGGCGCCATACCCGGAAATCGCAGAAACAGCTCCCTCGAGAAATGCGCAGTCAGGTGCCATCTTCCTCCAAGATGTGACAGCATTGTGGGTGGCAGGGTGTGTGCGGGGAAAAGAGTGGGGACAATCCCCGAAAGCTCCCCATTCCAGTAACGGGCAGTGTTCAGGGATCCTGTCGCCTCTCCTCTCCTGTGAGGAAGACACTGACCTAGTCCGCGAATCCGCCTGAGGGCCAGTGCCAAAGGCCAAAGTTGCCTACACCGGGAGATGGTAGTGTGCATAGAGTGCCATCCTAGGCAACGCACGCTGCTGCAGGGTTGTGGCTGTGTCTGCTTAGTTCACCCTGGCATGGTGAACCCAGGGCATCAACATGGAGTCCGGGAAAGCAAGGCCCAAGAGGCAGCAGCTCTCCCGCAGCTCTTCTATCCTGATGTGACAGAGCGAACAGCCAAAGCCTTGCTGAGGAAACAGCAGCGAAGTGCGGTTCGCGCCAAGGTGAAAACCTCTGCGAAAGCAGAGCAGTCGCTGGGAAATCAGAGTCTGTTCTGTGGGCTGCTGTTGCTGCTGGCCTTAGCCTAGTATTCGCAGCATGGCAGGAGAAACCCGCATAAAGCAAAAGCCTCTTTGCACTGGCACAACATCTGGGAAAGCACAGCATTCTTTGGGAAATCAGAGTCGGGTCTGTGGGATGCTGCCTGTTGCTTTCCAGAGCTAGTCTCCACAGCACGGTGTAATAAACCCGCATGGAGCGAAATCCTCTTTGCCTGGGCATCCCCTCTGCCTGAGAGAGAAGCATGGTTGCATATGTCTGTCACTGCGCTCCCTAGGAGCAAGTGTGGGGAAGGCGCAGCACGCCGTCCCTGGGGAAGAGAAGGAGCCCTTGGCCTTGGGGTCCGGAAACGCTCGGGAAGCAGGATAGCCTACCATGGCACGAACAGCAGGGCGGTGGCAAGACACGTGTCACCCGCTCCCTGTAAGGAGAGATGGAAGCCTGGCTGCTAAGGAGACATGAGGGGATGACTAGGGCAGGGGTGCGTGCTCCACTCTGAGGAAGGAGTCTGGGCAGAAGGCAGGCCTGTCCTGTGCCTCAGGTCCCAAGGGGACAGCATCTCCTTGGCCACATGTCCCAAGGGCAGACTTGGGCTTGCCACCAGGTGCCATACCCGGAACTCGCAGAAACAACCCCATGGAGAAACCGGCAGTCAGAAGCCCTGTTCCACCAAGATGTGGCAGCGTTGTGGGTGGCAGGGGGTGTGCCGCGGAAGGAGTGGAGACAGTACCCCACAGTTCCCAATCCTAGTGCACGGGCCTTGTGCAGGGATCCTGTCGCCTCCTCTCTCCTGTGGTGAAGGCACTGGCCTAGACCCCGAGTCTGCCTGATCGCCGGAGAAACGGCAAAGCCTTACCTACGCCAGGAGATGGTAATAGGCATAGAGTGCCATGATAGGCCACGCACGTTGCTGCAGGGTTGTGTCTGTGTCTATTTGTTCGGCTTAGCAAGGTGAAACCCGGGCGCGATCTTGGAGCCCGGAAAAGCAACGTCCCAGAGGCACCAGCTCCCCCGCCGCTCTTCTTCCCTGCCGCTACAGAGCGAACAAACAAAGCCTTGCTGAGGAAGCAGCAGCGAAGTGCGATTCGTGCCAAGCTGAAAACCTCTGCGAAAGCATAGCCGTCGCTGGGAAATCAGAGTCTGTTCTGTGGGCTGCTGTTGCTGCTTGCCTTAGCCTAGTATTATCAGCATGGCGGGAGAAACCCGCATTAAGCGAAAGACTCTTTGCACGGGCATCCCCTCTAGGAACGCACAGCATTCTTTGGGAAATCAGAGTCGGGTGTGTGGGACGCTGCCTGTTCCTTGCCAGAGCTTGTCTCCACAGCATGGTGTAATAAACCCGCATGGAGCGAAATCCTCTATGCCTGGGCATCCCCTCTGCCTGAGAGAGAACCGTGCCTGCGCCTGTGGAAAGAGCCTTAAGGAAAGGGACATGTCTGTCACTGGGCTCCACAGGAGCCTGTCTTGGGAAAATGCAGCACGCTGCCCCAGGAGAAGAGAAGGAGCCCTTGGCCTTGGGGTCGGGAAACGGTCGTGAAGCTGGAGAGCCGGCCCTGGCAGGAACAGCGGGCCTGTGGCAAGACAGGTGTCACCCGCTCCCTGTGCAGAGAGACGAAGCCTGGCTGCTAAGGAGACATGAGGGGACGATTGGGCAAGGGAGCGTGCTCCAATCTGAGGAAGGAGTCCGAGAAGGAAGGCCTTTCCTGTGCCTCTGGTCCCAAGGGGACAGCATCTCCTTGGCCACCTGTCCAGAGGGCAGAAGTGGGCTTGCCACCAAACTCCCGGCCCTGAACTCGCAGAATCACCTCCTGGAGGAATGGGCAATCAGATGCCGTCTTCCTCCAGGATGTGGCAGCATTGGCGGAGGCAGGGAGTGTCCCGGGGAAACAGGGACAGTTACCCATTTCTCCCCATCCCAGGGCACGGGCGGTGTTGCAGTGATCCTCTCACGTCTCCTCAAGGATGGGGAAGGCACTGGCCTAGTCCCCTGTCCACCTGAACGCCAGAGCGAAAGGGCAGGCCTTGCCTATGCCGAGAGATGGCATTGTGAGCAGAGTGCCATCCTAGGCCACGCACGCTGCTGCAGGGTCGAGGCTGTGTCTGCTTAGTTCGGCTTAGCGAGGTGAACCCCGGGTGCGAACTTGGAGCCGAGGAAATCAAGGCCCAAGCGGCACCAGCTCTCCCGTGGCTCTTCTTCCCTGCCGCGACAGAGGGAACGACCAAAGCCTTGCAAAAGAAGGAGCAGTGAAGTGTGGATCGCGCCAAGCTGAAAACCTCTGCGAAAGCATAGCAGTCACTGGGAAATCAGAGTCGGTTCTGCGGGCTGCTTTTGTAGCTTGCCTTAGCCTAGTATTCGTTCGCAGCACGATGGGAGAAACCCGTAGAGAGCGAAAGCCCCTTTGCTGTGGCATCTCCTCTGGGAAAGCACAGCATTCGTTGTGAAATCAGAATCGGATGTGTGGGATGCTGCAGCTGAATGCCTGAGCTAGTCCCCGCAGAATGGTGGAAGATACCCGCATGGAGCGAAATCCTCTTTGCCCTAGCACCCCTTTGCCTAAGAGAAGCATGGTTGCACATCTGAAAGGGCCTTCAGGAAAGGGAAACGGCTGTCACCGCGCTCCCCAGAAACAAGTCTGGGGAAGGCACAGCACGCCGCCCCCAGAGAAGAGAAGGAGCCATTGGCCTTGGGGTCGGGAAACGGTCGGGAAGCAGAAGAGCCTGCCCTGGCAGGAACAGCAGGCCGGTGGCAAGACAAATGTCACCCGCTCCCTTTGCAGAGAGACAAAGCCTGGCTAATAAGGAGACATGAAGGGACGACTAGGGCAGGGACGCGTGCTCCACTCTGAGGAAGGAGTCTGGGCAGAAGGCAGGCCTGTCCTGTGCCTCTGGTCCCAAGGGGACAGCATCTCCTTGGGCAACTGTCCGTAGGGCAGACTTGGGCTAGCTACCTGGCGCCATACCCGGAACTCGCAGAAACAGCTCCCTCGAGAAATGCGCAGTCAGGTGCCATCTTCCTCCAAGATGTGACAGCATTGTGGGTGGCAGGGTGTGTGCCGGGAAAAGAGTGGGGACAATCCCCGAAAGCTCCCCATTCCAGTAACGGGCAGTGTTCAGGGATCCTGTCGCCTCTCCTCTCCTGTGAGGAAGACACTGACCTAGTCCGCGAATCCGCCTGAGGGCCAGTGCCAAAGGCCAAAGTTGCCTACACCGGGAGATGGTAGTGTGCATAGAGTGCCATCCTAGGCAACGCACGCTGCTGCAGGGTTGTGGCTGTGTCTGCTTAGTTCACCCTGGCATGGGGAACCCAGGGCATCAACATGGAGTCCGGGAAAGCAAGGCCCAAGAGGCAGCAGCTCTCCCGCAGCTCTTCTATCCTGATGTGACAGAGCGAACAGCCAAAGCCTTGCTGAGGAAACAGCAGCGAAGTGCGTTTCGCGCCAAGGTGAAAACCTCTGCGAAAGCAGAGCAGTCGCTGGGAAATCAGAGTCTGTTCTGTGGGCTGCTATTGCTGCTGGCCTTAGCCTAGTATTCGCAGCATGGCAGGAGAAACCCGCATAAAGCAAAAGCCTCTTTGCACTGGCACAACATCTGGGAAAGCACAGCATTCTTTGGGAAATCAGAGTCGGGTCTGTGGGATGCTGCCTGTCGCTTTCCAGAGCTAGTCTCCACAGCACGGTGTAATAAACCCGCATGGAGCGAAATCCTCTTTGCCTGGGCATCCCCTCTGCCTGAGAGAGAAGCATGGTTGCATATGTCTGTCACTGCGCTCCCTAGGAGCAAGTGTGGGGAAGGCGCAGCACGCCGTCCCTGGGGAAGAGAAGGAGCCCTTGGCCTTGGGGTCCGGAAACGCTCGGGAAGCAGGATAGCCTACCATGGCACGAACAGCAAGGCGGTGGCAAGACACGTGTCACCCGCTCCCTGTAAGGAGAGATGGAAGCCTGGCTGCTAAAGAGACACGAGGGGATGACTAGGGCAGGGGTGCGTGCTCCACTCTGAGGAAGGATTCTGGGCAGAAGGCAGGCCTGTCCTGTGCCTCAGGTCCCAAGGGGACAGCATCTCCTTGGCCACCTGTCCCAAGGGCAGACTTGGGCTTGCCACCAGGTGCCATACCCGGAACTCGCAGAAACAACCCCATGGAGAAACCGGCAGTCAGAAGCCCTGTTCCACCAAGATGTGGCAGCGTTGTGGGTGGCAGGGGGTGTGCCGCGGAAGGAGTGGAGACAGTACCCCACAGTTCCCAATCCTAGTGCACGGGCCTTGTGCAGGGATCCTGTCGCCTCCTCTCTCCTGTGGTGAAGGCACTGGCCTAGACCCCGAGTCTGCCTGATCGCCGGAGAAACGGCAAAGCCTTACCTACGCCAGGAGATGGTAATAGGCATAGAGTGCCATGATAGGCCACGCACGTTGCTGCAGGGTTGTGTCTGTGTCTATTTGTTCGGCTTAGCAAGGTGAAACCCGGGCGCGATCTTGGAGCCCGGAAAAGCAACGTCCCAGAGGCACCAGCTCCCCCGCAGCTCTTCTTCCCTGCCGCTACAGAGCGAACAAACAAAGCCTTGCTGAGGAAGCAGCAGCGAAGTGCGATTCGTGCCAAGCTGAAAACCTCTGCGAAAGCATAGCCGTCGCTGGGAAATCAGAGTCTGTTCTGTGGGCTGCTGTTGCTGCTTGCCTTAGCCTAGTATTATCAGCATGGCGGGAGAAACCCGCATTAAGCGAAAGACTCTTTGCACGGGCATCCCCTCTAGGAACGCACAGCATTCTTTGGGAAATCAGAGTCGGGAGTGTTGGATGCTGCCGGTTCCTTGCCAGAGCTTGTCTCCACAGCATGGTATAATAAACCCGCATGGAGCGAAATCCTCTATGCCTGGGCATCCCCTCTGCCTGAGAGAGAACCGTGCTTGCGCCTGTGGAAAGAGCCTTAAGGAAAGGGACATGTCTGTCACTGGGCTCCACAGGAGCCTGTCTTGGGAAAATGCAGCACGCTGCCCCAGGAGAAGAGAAGGAGCCCTTGGCCTTGGGGTCGGGAAACGGTCGTGAAGCTGGAGAGCCGGCCCTGGCAGGAACAGCGGGCCTGTGGCAAGACAAGTGTCACCCGATCCCTGTGCAGAGAGACGAAGCCTGGCTGCTAAGGAGACATGAGGGGACGATTGGGCAAGGGAGCGTGCTCCAATCTGAGGAAGGAGTCCGAGAAGGAAGGCCTTTCCTGTGCCTCTGGTCCCAAGGGGACAGCATCTCCTTGGCCACCTGTCCAGAGGGCAGAAGTGGGCTTGCCACCAAACTCCCGGCCCTGAACACGCAGAATCACCTCCTGGAGGAATGGGCAATCAGATGCCGTCTTCCTCCAGGATGTGGCAGCATTGGCGGAGGCAGGGAGTGTCCCGGGGAAACAGGGACAGTTACTCATTTCTCCCCATCCCAGGGCACGGGCGGTATTGCAGTGATCCTCTCACGTCTCCTCAAGGATGGGGAAGGCACTGGCCTAGTCCCCTGTCCACCTGAACGCCAGAGCGAAAGGGCAGGCCTTGCCTATGCCGAGAGATGGCATTGTGAGCAGAGTGCCATCCTAGGCCACGCACGCTGCTGCAGGGTCGAGGCTGTGTCTGCTTAGTTCGGCTTAGCGAGGTGAACCCCGGGTGCGAACTTGGAGCCGAGGAAATCAAGGCCCAAGCGGCACCAGCTCTCCCGTGGCTCTTCTTCCCTGCCGCGACAGAGGGAACGACCAAAGCCTTGCAAAAGAAGGAGCAGTGAAGTGTGGATCGCGCCTAGCTGAAAACCTCTGCGAAAGCATAGCAGTCACTGGGAAATCAGAGTCGGTTCTGCGGGCTGCTTTTGTAGCTTGCCTTAGCCTAGTATTCGTTCGCAGCACGATGGGAGAAACCCGTAGAGAGCGAAAGCCCCTTTGCTGTGGCATCTCCTCTGGGAAAGCACAGCATTCGTTGTGAAATCAGAATCGGATGTGTGGGATGCTGCAGCTGAATGCCTGAGCTAGTCCCCGCAGAATGGTGGAAGATACCCGCATGGAGCGAAATCCTCTTTGCCCTAGCACCCCTTTGCCTAAGAGAAGCATGGTTGCACATCTGAAAGGGCCTTCAGGAAAGGGAAAGGGCTGTCACCGCGCTCCCCAGAAACAAGTCTGGGGAAGGCACAGCACGCCGCCCCCAGAGAAGAGAAGGAGCCATTGGCCTTGGGGTCGGGAAACGGTCGGGAAGCAGAAGAGCCTGCCCTGGCAGGAACAGCAGGCCGGTGGCAAGACAAATGTCACCCGCTCCCTTTGCAGAGAGACAAAGCCTGGCTAATAAGGAGACATGAAGGGACGACTAGGGCAGGGACGCGTGCTCCACTCTGAGGAAGGAGTCTGGGCAGAAGGCAGGCCTGTCCTGTGCCTCTGGTCCCAAGGGGACAGCATCTCCTTGGGCAACTGTCCGTAGGGCAGACTTGGGCTAGCAACCTGGCGCCATACCCGGAACTCGCAGAAACAGCTCCCTCGAGAAATGCGCAGTCAGGTGCCATCTTCCTCCAAGATGTGACAGCATTGTGGGTGGCAGGGTGTGTGCGGGGAAAAGAGTGGGGACAATCCCCGAAAGCTCCCCATTCCAGTAACGGGCAGTGTTCAGGGATCCTGTCGCCTCTCCTCTCCTGTGAGGAAGACACTGACCTAGTCCGCGAATCCGCCTGAGGGCCAGTGCCAAAGGCCAAAGTTGCCTACACCGGGAGATGGTAGTGTGCATAGAGTGCCATCCTAGGCAACGCACGCTGCTGCAGGGTTGTGGCTGTGTCTGCTTAGTTCACCCTGGCATGGTGAACCCAGGGCATCAACATGGAGTCCGGGAAAGCAAGGCCCAAGAGGCAGCAGCTCTCCCGCAGCTCTTCTATCCTGATGTGACAGAGCGAACAGCCAAAGCCTTGCTGAGGAAACAGCAGCGAAGTGCGGTTCGCGCCAAGGTGAAAACCTCTGCGAAAGCAGAGCAGTCGCTGGGAAATCAGAGTCTGTTCTGTGGGCTGCTGTTGCTGCTGGCCTTAGCCTAGTATTCGCAGCATGGCAGGAGAAACCCGCATAAAGCAAAAGCCTCTTTGCACTGGCACAACATCTGGGAAAGCACAGCATTCTTTGGGAAATCAGAGTCGGGTCTGTGGGATGCTGCCTGTTGCTTTCCAGAGCTAGTCTCCACAGCACGGTGTAATAAACCCGCATGGAGCGAAATCCTCTTTGCCTGGGCATCCCCTCTGCCTGAGAGAGAAGCATGGTTGCATATGTCTGTCACTGCGCTCCCTAGGAGCAAGTGTGGGGAAGGCGCAGCACGCCGTCCCTGGGGAAGAGAAGGAGCCCTTGGCCTTGGGGTCCGGAAACGCTCGGGAAGCAGGATAGCCTACCATGGCACGAACAGCAGGGCGGTGGCAAGACACGTGTCACCCGCTCCCTGTAAGGAGAGATGGAAGCCTGGCTGCTAAGGAGACATGAGGGGATGACTAGGGCAGGGGTGCGTGCTCCACTCTGAGGAAGGAGTCTGGGCAGAAGGCAGGCCTGTCCTGTGCCTCAGGTCCCAAGGGGACAGCATCTCCTTGGCCACCTGTCCCAAGGGCAGACTTGGGCTTGCCACCAGGTGCCATACCCGGAACTCGCAGAAACAACCCCATGGAGAAACCGGCAGTCAGAAGCCCTGTTCCACCAAGATGTGGCAGCGTTGTGGGTGGCAGGGGGTGTGCCGCGGAAGGAGTGGAGACAGTACCCCACAGTTCCCAATCCTAGTGCACGGGCCTTGTGCAGGGATCCTGTCGCCTCCTCTCTC
The DNA here is from genome assembly GCF_030435805.1 of Mustela lutreola. Lineage (NCBI taxonomy): Eukaryota > Metazoa > Chordata > Mammalia > Carnivora > Mustelidae > Mustela > Mustela lutreola. Next base: position 130,803,597 of record NC_081295.1, read on the forward strand.
CTGTGGTGAAGGCACTGGCCTAGACCCCGAGTCTGCCTGATCGCCGGAGAAACGGCAAAGCCTTACCTACGCCAGGAGATGGTAATAGGCAGAGTGCCATGATAGGCCACGCACGTTGCTGCAGGGTTGTGTCTGTGTCTATTTGTTCGGCTTAGCAAGGTGAAACCCGGGCGCGAACTTGGAGCCCGGAAAAGCAACGTCCCAGAGGCACCAGCTCCCCCGCAGCTCTTCTTCCCTGCCGCTACAGAGCGAACAAACAAAGCCTTGCTGAGGAAGCAGCAGCGAAGTGTGATTCGTGCCAAGCTGAATACCTCTGCGAAAGCATAGCCGTCGCTGGGAAATCAGAGTCTGTTCTGTGGGCTGCTGTTGCTGCTTGCCTTAACCTAGTATTATCAGCATGGCGGGAGAAACCCGCATTAAGCGAAAGACTCTTTGCACGGGCATCCCCTCTAGGAACGCACAGCATTCTTTGGGAAATCAGAGTCTGGTGTGTTGGATGCTGCCGGTTCCTTGCCAGAGCTTGTCTCCACAGCATGGTGTAATAAACCCGCATGGAGCGAAATCCTCTATGCCTGGGCATCCCCTCTGCCTGAGAGAGAACCGTGCTTGCGCCTGTGGAAAGAGCCTTAAGGAAAGGGACATGTCTGTCACTGGGCTCCACAGGAGCCTGTCTTGGGAAAATGCAGCACGCTGCCCCAGGAGAAGAGAAGGAGCCCTTGGCCTTGGGGTCGGGAAACGGTCGTGAAGCTGGAGAGCCGGCCCTGGCAGGAACAGCGGGCCTGTGGCAAGACAAGTGTCACCCGCTCCCTGTGCAGAGAGACGAAGCCTGTCTGCTAAGGAGACATGAGGGGACGATTGGGCAAGGGAGCGTGCTCCAATCTGAGGAAGGAGTCCGAGAAGGAAGGCCTTTCTTGTGCCTCTGGTCCCAAGGGGACAGCATCTCCTTGGCCACCTGTCCAGAGGGCAGAAGTGGGCTTGCCACCAAACTCCCGGCCCTGAACTCGCAGAATCACCTCCTGGAGGAATGGGCAATCAGATGCCGTCTTCCTCCAGGATGTGGCAGCATTGGCGAAGGCAGGGAGTGTCCCGGGGAAACAGGGACAGTTACCCATTACTCCCCATCCCAGGGCACGGGCGGTGTTGCAGTGATCCTCTCACGTCTCCTCAAGGATGGGGAAGGCACTGGCCTAGTCCCCTGTCCACCTGAACGCCAGAGCGAAAGGGCAGGCCTTGCCTATGCCGAGAGATGGCATTGTGAGCAGAGTGCCATCCTAGGCCACGCACGCTGCTGCAGGGTCGAGGCTGTGTCTGCTTAGTTCGGCTTAGCGAGGTGAACCCCGGGTGCGAACTTGGAGCCGAGGAAATCAAGGCCCAAGCGGCACCAGCTCTCCCGTGGCTCTTCTTCCCTGCCGCGACAGAGGGAACGACCAAAGCCTTGCAAAAGAAGGAGCAGTGAAGTGTGGATCGCGCCAAGCTGAAAACCTCTGCGAAAGCATAGCAGTCACTGGGAAATCAGAGTCGGTTCTGCGGGCTGCTTTTGTAGCTTGCCTTAGCCTAGTATTCGTTCGCAGCACGATGGGAGAAACCCGTAGAGAGCGCAAGCCCCTTTGCTGTGGCATCTCCTCTGGGAAAGCACAGCATTCGTTGTGAAATCAGAATCGGATGTGTGGGATGCTGCAGCTGAATGCCTGAGCTAGTCCCCGCAGAATGGTGGAAGATACCCGCATGGAGCGAAATCCTCTTTGCCCTAGCACCCCTTTGCCTAAGAGAAGCATGTTTGCACATCTGAAAGGGCCTTCAGGAAAGGGAAACGGCTGTCACCGCGCTCCCCAGAAACAAGTCTGGGGAAGGCACAGCACGCCGCCCCCAGAGAAGAGAAGGAGCCATTGGCCTTGGGGTCGGGAAACGGTCGGGAAGCAGAAGAGCCTGCCCTGGCAGGAACAGCAGGCCGGTGGCAAGACAAATGTCACCCGCTCCCTTTGCAGAGAGACAAAGCCTGGCTAATAAGGAGACATGAAGGGACGACTAGGGCAGGGACGCGTGCTCCACTCTGAGGAAGGAGTCTGGGCAGAAGGCAGGCCTGTCCTGTGCCTCTGGTCCCAAGGGGACAGCACCTCCTTGGGCAACTGTCCGTAGGGCTGACTTGGGCTAGCTACCTGGCGCCATACCCGGAACTCGCAGAAACAGCTCCCTCGAGAAATGCGCAGTCAGGTGCCATCTTCCTCCAAGATGTGACAGCATTGTGGGTGTCACGGTGTGTGCCGGGAAAAGAGTGGGGACAATCCCCGAAAGCTCCCCATTCCAGTAACGGGCAGTGTTCAGGGATCCTGTCGCCTCTCCTCTCCTGTGAGGAAGACACTGACCTAGTCCGCGAATCCGCCTGAGGGCCAGTGCCAAAGGCCAAAGTTGCCTACACCGGGAGATGGTAGTGTGCATAGAGTGCCATCCTAGGCAACGCACGCTGCTGCAGGGTTGTGGCTGTGTCTGCTTAGTTCACCCTGGCATGGTGAACCCAGGGCATCAACATGGAGTCCGGGAAAGCAAGGCCCAAGGGGCAGCAGCTCTCCCGCAGCTCTTCTATCCTGATGTGACAGAGCGAACAGCCAAAGCCTTGCTGAGGAAACAGCAGCGAAGTGCGGTTCGCGCCAAGGTGAAAACCTCTGCGAAAGCAGAGCAGTCGCTGGGAAATCAGAGTCTGTTCTGTGGGCTGCTGTTGCTGCTGGCCTTAGCCTAGTATTCGCAGCATGGCAGGAGAAACCCGCATAAAGCAAAAGCCTCTTTGCACTGGCACAACATCTGGGAAAGCACAGCATTCTTTGGGAAATCAGAGTCGGGTCTGTGGGATGCTGCCTGTTGCTTTCCAGAGCTAGTCTCCACAGCACGGTGTAATAAACCCGCATGGAGCGAAATCCTCTTTGCCTGGGCATCCCCTCTGCCTGAGAGAGAAGCATGGTTGCATATGTCTGTCACTGCGCTCCCTAGGAGCAAGTGTGGGGAAGGCGCAGCACGCCGTCCCTGGGGAAGAGAAGGAGCCCTTGGCCTTGGGGTCCGGAAACGCTCGGGAAGCAGGATAGCCTACCATGGCACGAACAGCAGGGCGGTGGCAAGACACGTGTCACCCGCTCCCTGTAAGGAGAGATGGAAGCCTGGCTGCTAAGGAGACATGAGGGGATGACTAGGGCAGGGGTGCGTGCTCCACTCTGAGGAAGGAGTCTGGGCAGAAGGCAGGCCTGTCCTGTGCCTCAGGTCCCAAGGGGACAGCATCTCCTTGGCCACCTGTCCCAAGGGCAGACTTGGGCTTGCCACCAGGTGCCATACCCGGAACTCGCAGAAACAACCCCATGGAGAAACCGGCAGTCAGAAGCCCTGTTCCACCAAGATGTGGCAGCGTTGTGGGTGGCAGGGGGTGTGCCGCGGAAGGAGTGGAGACAGTACCCCACAGTTCCCAATCCTAGTGCACTGGCCTTGTGCAGGGATCCTGTCGCCTCCTCTCTCCTGTGGTGAAGGCACTGGCCTAGACCCCGAGTCTGCCTGATCGCCGGAGAAACGGCAAAGCCTTACCTACGCCAGGAGATGGTAATAGGCATAGAGTGCCATGATAGGCCACGCACGTTGCTGCAGGGTTGTGTCTGTGTCTATTTGTTCGGCTCAGCAAGGTGAAACCCGGGCGCGATCTTGGAGCCCGGAAAAGCAACGTCCCAGAGGCACCAGCTCCCCCGCAGCTCTTCTTCCCTGCCGCTACAGAGCGAACAAACAAAGCCTTGCTGAGGAAGCAGCAGCGAAGTGCGATTCGTGCCAAGCTGAAAACCTCTGCGAAAGCATAGCCGTCGCTGGGAAATCAGAGTCTGTTCTGTGGGCTGCTGTTGCTGCTTGCCTTAGCCTAGTATTATCAGCATGGCGGGAGAAACCCGCATTAAGCGAAAGACTCTTTGCACGGGCATCCCCTCTAGGAACGCACAGCATTCTTTGGGAAATCAGAGTCGGGTGTGTGGGATGCTGCCTGTTCCTTGCCAGAGCTTGTCTCCACAGCATGGTGTAATAAACCCGCATGGAGCGAAATCCTCTATGCCTGGGCATCCCCTCTGCCTGAGAGAGAACCGTGCCTGCGCCTGTGGAAAGAGCCTTAAGGAAAGGGACATGTCTGTCACTGGGCTCCACAGGAGCCTGTCTTGGGAAAATGCAGCACGCTGCCCCAGGAGAAGAGAAGGAGCCCTTGGCCTTGGGGTCGGGAAACGGTCGTGAAGCTGGAGAGCCGGCCCTGGCAGGAACAGCGGGCCTGTGGCAAGACAAGTGTCACCCGCTCCCTGTGCAGAGAGACGAAGCCTGTCTGCTAAGGAGACATGAGGGGACGATTGGGCAAGGGAGCGTGCTCCAATCTGAGGAAGGAGTCCGAGAAGGAAGGCCTTTCCTGTGCCTCTGGTCCCAAGGGGACAGCATCTCCTTGGCCACCTGTCCAGAGGGCTGAAGTGGGCTTGCCACTAAACTCCCGGCCCTGAACTCGCAGAATCACCTCCTGGAGGAATGGGCAATCAGATGCCGTCTTCCTCCAGGATGTGGCAGCATTGGCGGAGGCAGGGAGTGTCCCGGGGAAACAGGGACAGTTACCCATTACTCCCCATCCCAGGGCACGGGCGGTGTTGCAGTGATCCTCTCACGTCTCCTCAAGGATGGGGAAGGCACTGGCCTAGTCCCCTGTCCACCTGAACGCCAGAGCGAAAGGGCAGGCCTTGCCTATGCCGATAGATGGCATTGTGAGCAGAGTGCCATCCTAGGCCAAGCACGCTGCTGCAGGGTCGAGGCTGTGTCTGCTTAGTTCGGCTTAGCGAGGTGAACCCCGGGTGCGAACTTGGAGCCGAGGAAATCAAGGCCCAAGCGGCACCAGCTCTCCCGTGGCTCTTCTTCCCTGCCGCGACAGAGGGAACGACCAAAGCCTTGCAAAAGAAGGAGCAGTGAAGTGTGGATCGCGCCAAGCTGAAAACCTCTGCGAAAGCATAGCAGTCACTGGGAAATCAGAGTCGGTTCTGCGGGCTGCTTTTGTAGCTTGCCTTAGCCTAGTATTCGTTCGCAGCACGATGGGAGAAACCCGTAGAGAGCGCAAGCCCCTTTGCTGTGGCATCTCCTCTGGGAAAGCACAGCATTCGTTGTGAAATCAGAATCGGATGTGTGGGATGCTGCAGCTGAATGCCTGAGCTAGTCCCCGCAGAATGGTGGAAGATACCCGCATGGAGCGAAATCCTCTTTGCCCTAGCACCCCTTTGCCTAAGAGAAGCATGTTTGCACATCTGAAAGGGCCTTCAGGAAAGGGAAACGGCTGTCACCGCGCTCCCCAGAAACAAGTCTGGGGAAGGCACAGCACGCCGCCCCCAGAGAAGAGAAGGAGCCATTGGCCTTGGGGTCGGGAAACGGTCGGGAAGCAGAAGAGCCTGCCCTGGCAGGAACAGCAGGCCGGTGGCAAGACAAATGTCACCCGCTCCCTTTGCAGAGAGACAAAGCCTGGCTAATAAGGAGACATGAAGGGACGACTAGGGCAGGGACGCGTGCTCCACTCTGAGGAAGGAGTCTGGGCAGAAGGCAGGCCTGTCCTGTGCCTCTGGTCCCAAGGGGACAGCACCTCCTTGGGCAACTGTCCGTAGGGCTGACTTGGGCTAGCTACCTGGCGCCATACCCGGAACTCGCAGAAACAGCTCCCTCGAGAAATGCGCAGTCAGGTGCCATCTTCCTCCAAGATGTGACAGCATTGTGGGTGGCACGGTGTGTGCCGGGAAAAGAGTGGGGACAATCCCCGAAAGCTCCCCATTCCAGTAACGGGCAGTGTTCAGGGATCCTGTCGCCTCTCCTCTCCTGTGAGGAAGACACTGACCTAGTCCGCGAATCCGCCTGAGGGCCAGTGCCAAAGGCCAAAGTTGCCTACACCGGGAGATGGTAGTGTGCATAGAGTGCCATCCTAGGCAACGCACGCTGCTGCAGGGTTGTGGCTGTGTCTGCTTAGTTCACCCTGGCATGGTGAACCCAGGGCATCAACATGGAGTCCGGGAAAGCAAGGCCCAAGGGGCAGCAGCTCTCCCGCAGCTCTTCTATCCTGATGTGACAGAGCGAACAGCCAAAGCCTTGCTGAGGAAACAGCAGCGAAGTGCGGTTCGCGCCAAGGTGAAAACCTCTGCGAAAGCAGAGCAGTCGCTGGGAAATCAGAGTCTGTTCTGTGGGCTGCTGTTGCTGCTGGCCTTAGCCTAGTATTCGCAGCATGGCAGGAGAAACCCGCATAAAGCAAAAGCCTCTTTGCACTGGCACAACATCTGGGAAAGCACAGCATTCTTTGGGAAATCAGAGTCGGGTCTGTGGGATGCTGCCTGTTGCTTTCCAGAGCTAGTCTCCACAGCACGGTGTAATAAACCCGCATGGAGCGAAATCCTCTTTGCCTGGGCATCCCCTCTGCCTGAGAGAGAAGCATGGTTGCATATGTCTGTCACTGCGCTCCCTAGGAGCAAGTGTGGGGAAGGCGCAGCACGCCGTCCCTGGGGAAGAGAAGGAGCCCTTGGCCTTGGGGTCCGGAAACGCTCGGGAAGCAGGATAGCCTACCATGGCACGAACAGCAGGGCGGTGGCAAGACACGTGTCACCCGCTCCCTGTAAGGAGAGATGGAAGCCTGGCTGCTAAGGAGACATGAGGGGATGACTAGGGCAGGGGTGCGTGCTCCACTCTGAGGAAGGAGTCTGGGCAGAAGGCAGGCCTGTCCTGTGCCTCAGGTCCCAAGGGGACAGCATCTCCTTGGCCACCTGTCCCAAGGGCAGACTTGGGCTTGCCACCAGGTGCCATACCCGGAACTCGCAGAAACAACCCCATGGAGAAACCGGCAGTCAGAAGCCCTGTTCCACCAAGATGTGGCAGCGTTGTGGGTGGCAGGGGGTGTGCCGCGGAAGGAGTGGAGACAGTACCCCACAGTTCCCAATCCTAGTGCACTGGCCTTGTGCAGGGATCCTGTCGCCTCCTCTCTCCTGTGGTGAAGGCACTGGCCTAGACCCCGAGTCTGCCTGATCGCCGGAGAAACGGCAAAGCCTTACCTACGCCAGGAGATGGTAATAGGCATAGAGTGCCATGATAGGCCACGCACGTTGCTGCAGGGTTGTGTCTGTGTCTATTTGTTCGGCTCAGCAAGGTGAAACCCGGGCGCGATCTTGGAGCCCGGAAAAGCAACGTCCCAGAGGCACCAGCTCCCCCGCAGCTCTTCTTCCCTGCCGCTACAGAGCGAACAAACAAAGCCTTGCTGAGGAAGCAGCAGCGAAGTGCGATTCGTGCCAAGCTGAAAACCTCTGCGAAAGCATAGCCGTCGCTGGGAAATCAGAGTCTGTTCTGTGGGCTGCTGTTGCTGCTTGCCTTAGCCTAGTATTATCAGCATGGCGGGAGAAACCCGCATTAAGCGAAAGACTCTTTGCACGGGCATCCCCTCTAGGAACGCACAGCATTCTTTGGGAAATCAGAGTCGGGTGTGTGGGATGCTGCCTGTTCCTTGCCAGAGCTTGTCTCCACAGCATGGTGTAATAAACCCGCATGGAGCGAAATCCTCTATGCCTGGGCATCCCCTCTGCCTGAGAGAGAACCGTGCCTGCGCCTGTGGAAAGAGCCTTAAGGAAAGGGACATGTCTGTCACTGGGCTCCACAGGAGCCTGTCTTGGGAAAATGCAGCACGCTGCCCCAGGAGAAGAGAAGGAGCCCTTGGCCTTGGGGTCGGGAAACGGTCGTGAAGCTGGAGAGCCGGCCCTGGCAGGAACAGCGGGCCTGTGGCAAGACAAGTGTCACCCGCTCCCTGTGCAGAGAGACGAAGCCTGTCTGCTAAGGAGACATGAGGGGACGATTGGGCAAGGGAGCGTGCTCCAATCTGAGGAAGGAGTCCGAGAAGGAAGGCCTTTCCTGTGCCTCTGGTCCCAAGGGGACAGCATCTCCTTGGCCACCTGTCCAGAGGGCTGAAGTGGGCTTGCCACTAAACTCCCGGCCCTGAACTCGCAGAATCACCTCCTGGAGGAATGGGCAATCAGATGCCGTCTTCCTCCAGGATGTGGCAGCATTGGCGGAGGCAGGGAGTGTCCCGGGGAAACAGGGACAGTTACCCATTACTCCCCATCCCAGGGCACGGGCGGTGTTGCAGTGATCCTCTCACGTCTCCTCAAGGATGGGGAAGGCACTGGCCTAGTCCCCTGTCCACCTGAACGCCAGAGCGAAAGGGCAGGCCTTGCCTATGCCGATAGATGGCATTGTGAGCAGAGTGCCATCCTAGGCCAAGCACGCTGCTGCAGGGTCGAGGCTGTGTCTGCTTAGTTCGGCTTAGCGAGGTGAACCCCGGGTGCGAACTTGGAGCCGAGGAAATCAAGGCCCAAGCGGCACCAGCTCTCCCGTGGCTCTTCTTCCCTGCCGCGACAGAGGGAACGACCAAAGCCTTACAAAAGAAGGAGCAGTGAAGTGTGGATCGCGCCAAGCTGAAAACGTCTGCGAAAGCATAGCAGTCACTGGGAAATCAGAGTCGGTTCTGCGGGCTGCTTTTGTAGCTTGCCTTAGCCTAGTATTCGCAGCACGATGGGAGAAACCCGTAGAGAGCGAAAGCCCCTTTGCTGTGGCATCTCCTCTGGGAAAGCACAGCATTCGTTGTGAAATCAGAATCGGATGTGTGGGATGCTGCAGCTGAATGCCTGAGCTAGTCCCCGCAGAATGGTGGAAGATACCCGCATGGAGCAAAATCCTCTTTGCCCTAGCTCCCCTTTGCCTAAGAGAAGCATGTTTGCACATCTGAAAGGGCCTTCAGGAAAGGGAAACGGCTGTCACCGCGCTCCCCAGAAACAAGTCTGGGGAAGGCACAGCACGCCGCCCCCAGAGAAGCGAAGGAGCCATTGGCCTTGGGGTCGGGAAACGGTCGGGAAGCAGAAGAGCCTGCCCTGGCAGGAACAGCAGGCCGGTGGCAAGACAAATGTCACCCGCTCCCTTTGCAGAGAGACAAAGCCTGGCTAATAAGGAGACATGAAGGGACGACTAGGGCAGGGACGCGTGCTCCACTCTGAGGAAGGAGTCTGGGCAGAAGGCAGGCCTGTCCTGTGCCTCTGGTCCCAAGGGGACAGCATATCCTTGGGCAACTGTCCGTAGGGCAGACTTGGGCTAGCTACCTGGCGCCATACCCGGAACTCGCAGAAACAGCTCCCTCGAGAAATGCGCAGTCAGGTGCCATCTTCCTCCAAGATGTGACAGCATTGTGGGTGGCAGGGTGTGTGCCGGGAAAAGAGTGGGGACAATCCCCGAAAGCTCCCCATTCCAGTAACGGGCAGTGTTCAGGGATCCTGTCGCCTCTCCTCTCCTGTGAGGAAGACACTGACCTAGTCCGCGAATCCGCCTGAGGGCCAGTGCCAAAGGCCAAAGTTGCCTACACCGGGAGATGGTAGTGTGCATAGAGTGCCATCCTAGGCAACGCACGCTGCTGCAGGGTTGTGGCTGTGTCTGCTTAGTTCACCCTGGCATGGGGAACCCAGGGCATCAACATGGAGTCCGGGAAAGCAAGGCCCAAGAGGCAGCAGCTCTCCCGCAGCTCTTCTATCCTGATGTGACAGAGCGAACAGCCAAAGCCTTGCTGAGGAAACAGCAGCGAAGTGCGGTTCGCGCCAAGGTGAAAACCTCTGCGAAAGCAGAGCAGTCGCTGGGAAATCAGAGTCTGTTCTGTGGGCTGCTGTTGCTGCTGGCCTTAGCCTAGTATTCGCAGCATGGCAGGAGAAACCCGCATAAAGCAAAAGCCTCTTTGCACTGGCACAACATCTGGGAAAGCACAGCATTCTTTGGGAAATCAGAGTCGGGTCTGTGGGATGCTGCCTGTTGCTTTCCAGAGCTAGTCTCCACAGCACGGTGTAATAAACCCGCATGGAGCGAAATCCTCTTTGCCTGGGCATCCCCTCTGCCTGAGAGAGAAGCATGGTTGCATATGTCTGTCACTGCGCTCCCTAGGAGCAAGTGTGGGGAAGGCGCAGCACGCCGTCCCTGGGGAAGAGAAGGAGCCCTTGGCCTTGGGGTCCGGAAACGCTCGGGAAGCAGGATAGCCTACCATGGCACGAACAGCAGGGCGGTGGCAAGACACGTGTCACCCGCTCCCTGTAAGGAGAGATGGAAGCCTGGCTGCTAAGGAGACATGAGGGGATGACTAGGGCAGGGGTGCGTGCTCCACTCTGAGGAAGGAGTCTGGGCAGAAGGCAGGCCTGTCCTGTGCCTCAGGTCCCAAGGGGACAGCATCTCCTTGGCCACCTGTCCCAAGGGCAGACTTGGGCTTGCCACCAGGTGCCATACCCGGAACTCGCAGAAACAACCCCATGGAGAAACCGGCAGTCAGAAGCCCTGTTCCACCAAGATGTGGCAGCGTTGTGGGTGGCAGGGGGTGTGCCGCGGAAGGAGTGGAGACAGTACCCCACAGTTCCCAATCCTAGTGCACGGGCCTTGTGCAGGGATCCTGTCGCCTCCTCTCTCCTGTGGTGAAGGCACTGGCCTAGACCCCGAGTCTGCCTGATCGCCGGAGAAACGGCAAAGCCTTACCTACGCCAGGAGATGGTAATAGGCATAGAGTGCCATGATAGGCCACGCACGTTGCTGCAGGGTTGTGTCTGTGTCTATTTGTTCGGCTTAGCAAGGTGAAACCCGGGCGCGATCTTGGAGCCCGGAAAAGCAACGTCCCAGAGGCACCAGCTCCCCCGCAGCTCTTCTTCCCTGCCGCTACAGAGCGAACAAACAAAGCCTTGCTGAGGAAGCAGCAGCGAAGTGCGATTCGTGCCAAGCTGAAAACCTCTGCGAAAGCATAGCCGTCGCTGGGAAATCAGAGTCTGTTCTGTGGGCTGCTGTTGCGGCTTGCCTTAGCCTAGTATTATCAGCATGGCGGGAGAAACCCGCATTAAGCGAAAGACTCTTTGCACGGGCATCCCCTCTAGGAACGCACAGCATTCTTTGGGAAATCAGAGTCGGGTGTGTGGGATGCTGCCTGTTCCTTGCCAGAGCTTGTCTCCACAGCATGGTGTAATAAACCCGCATGGAGCGAAATCCTCTATGCCTGGGCATCCCCTCTGCCTGAGAGAGAACCGTGCCTGCGCCTGTGGAAAGAGCCTTAAGGAAAGGGACATGTCTGTCACTGGGCTCCACAGGAGCCTGTCTTGGGAAAATGCAGCACGCTGCCCCAGGAGAAGAGAAGGAGCCCTTGGCCTTGGGGTCGGGAAACGGTCGTGAAGCTGGAGAGCCGGCCCTGGCAGGAACAGCGGGCCTGTGGCAAGACAAGTGTCACCCGCTCCCTGTGCAGAGAGACGAAGCCTGGCTGCTAAGGAGACATGAGGGGACGATTGGGCAAGGGAGCGTGCTCCAATCTGAGGAAGGAGTCCGAGAAGGAAGGCCTTTCCTGTGCCTCTGGTCCCAAGGGGACAGCATCTCCTTGGCCACCTGTCCAGAGGGCAGAAGTGGGCTTGCCACCAAACTCCCGGCCCTGAACTCGCAGAATCACCTCCTGGAGGAATGGGCAATCAGATGCCGTCTTCCTCCAGGATGTGGCAGCATTGGCGGAGGCAGGGAGTGTCCCGGGGAAACAGGGACAGTTACCCATTACTCCCCATCCCAGGGCACGGGCGGTGTTGCAGTGATCCTCTCACGTCTCCTCAAGGATGGGGAAGGCACTGGCCTAGTCCCCTGTCCACCTGAACGCCAGAGCGAAAGGGCAGGCCTTGCCTATGCCGAGAGATGGCATTGTGAGCAGAGTGCCATCCTAGGCCACGCACGCTGCTGCAGGGTCGAGGCTGTGTCTGCTTAGTTCGGCTTAGCGAGGTGAACCCCGGGTGCGAACTTGGAGCCGAGGAAATCAAGGCCCAAGCGGCACCAGCTCTCCCGTGGCTCTTCTTCCCTGCCGCGACAGAGGGAACGACCAAAGCCTTGCAAAAGAAGGAGCAGTGAAGTGTGGATCGCGCCAAGCTGAAAACCTCTGCGAAAGCATAGCAGTCACTGGGAAATCAGAGTCGGTTCTGCGGGCTGCTTTTGTAGCTTGCCTTAGCCTAGTATTCGTTCGCAGCACGATGGGAGAAACCCGTAGAGAGCGCAAGCCCCTTTGCTGTGGCATCTCCTCTGGGAAAGCACAGCATTCGTTGTGAAATCAGAATCGGATGTGTGGGATGCTGCAGCTGAATGCCTGAGCTAGTCCCCGCAGAATGGTGGAAGATACCCGCATGGAGCGAAATCCTCTTTGCCCTAGCACCCCTTTGCCTAAGAGAAGCATGTTTGCACATCTGAAAGGGCCTTCAGGAAAGGGAAACGGCTGTCACCGCGCTCCCCAGAAACAAGTCTGGGGAAGGCACAGCACGCCGCCCCCAGAGAAGAGAAGGAGCCATTGGCCTTGGGGTCGGGAAACGGTCGGGAAGCAGAAGAGCCTGCCCTGGCAGGAACAGCAGGCCGGTGGCAAGACAAATGTCACCCGCTCCCTTTGCAGAGAGACAAAGCCTGGCTAATAAGGAGACATGAAGGGACGACTAGGGCAGGGACGCGTGCTCCACTCTGAGGAAGGAGTCTGGGCAGAAGGCAGGCCTGTCCTGTGCCTCTGGTCCCAAGGGGACAGCACCTCCTTGGGCAACTGTCCGTAGGGCTGACTTGGGCTAGCTACCTGGCGCCATACCCGGAACTCGCAGAAACAGCTCCCTCGAGAAATGCGCAGTCAGGTGCCATCTTCCTCCAAGATGTGACAGCATTGTGGGTGGCACGGTGTGTGCCGGGAAAAGAGTGGGGACAATCCCCGAAAGCTCCCCATTCCAGTAACGGGCAGTGTTCAGGGATCCTGTCGCCTCTCCTCTCCTGTGAGGAAGACACTGACCTAGTCCGCGAATCCGCCTGAGGGCCAGTGCCAAAGGCCAAAGTTGCCTACACCGGGAGATGGTAGTGTGCATAGAGTGCCATCCTAGGCAACGCACGCTGCTGCAGGGTTGTGGCTGTGTCTGCTTAGTTCACCCTGGCATGGTGAACCCAGGGCATCAACATGGAGTCCGGGAAAGCAAGGCCCAAGGGGCAGCAGCTCTCCCGCAGCTCTTCTATCCTGATGTGACAGAGCGAACAGCCAAAGCCTTGCTGAGGAAACAGCAGCGAAGTGCGGTTCGCGCCAAGGTGAAAACCTCTGCGAAAGCAGAGCAGTCGCTGGGAAATCAGAGTCTGTTCTGTGGGCTGCTGTTGCTGCTGGCCTTAGCCTAGTATTCGCAGCATGGCAGGAGAAACCCGCATAAAGCAAAAGCCTCTTTGCACTGGCACAACATCTGGGAAAGCACAGCATTCTTTGGGAAATCAGAGTCGGGTCTGTGGGATGCTGCCTGTTGCTTTCCAGAGCTAGTCTCCACAGCACGGTGTAATAAACCCGCATGGAGCGAAATCCTCTTTGCCTGGGCATCCCCTCTGCCTGAGAGAGAAGCATGGTTGCATATGTCTGTCACTGCGCTCCCTAGGAGCAAGTGTGGGGAAGGCGCAGCACGCCGTCCCTGGGGAAGAGAAGGAGCCCTTGGCCTTGGGGTCCGGAAACGCTCGGGAAGCAGGATAGCCTACCATGGCACGAACAGCAGGGCGGTGGCAAGACACGTGTCACCCGCTCCCTGTAAGGAGAGATGGAAGCCTGGCTGCTAAGGAGACATGAGGGGATGACTAGGGCAGGGGTGCGTGCTCCACTCTGAGGAAGGAGTCTGGGCAGAAGGCAGGCCTGTCCTGTGCCTCAGGTCCCAAGGGGACAGCATCTCCTTGGCCACCTGTCCCAAGGGCAGACTTGGGCTTGCCACCAGGTGCCATACCCGGAACTCGCAGAAACAACCCCATGGAGAAACCGGCAATCAGAAGCCCTGTTCCACCAAGATGTGGCAGCGTTGTGGGTGGCAGGGGGTGTGCCGCGGAAGGAGTGGAGACAGTACCCCACAGTTCCCAATCCTAGTGCACGGGCCTTGTGCAGGGATCCTGTCGCCTCCTCTCTCCTGTGGTGAAGGCACTGGCCTAGACCCCGAGTCTGCCTGATCGCCGGAGAAACGGCAAAGCCTTACCTACGCCAGGAGATGGTAATAGGCATAGAGTGCCATGATAGGCCACGCACGTTGCTGCAGGGTTGTGTCTGTGTCTATTTGTTCGGCTCAGCAAGGTGAAACCCGGGCGCGATCTTGGAGCCCGGAAAAGCAACGTCCCAGAGGCACCAGCTCCCCCGCAGCTCTTCTTCCCTGCCGCTACAGAGCGAACAAACAAAGCCTTGCTGAGGAAGCAGCAGCGAAGTGCGATTCGTGCCAAGCTGAAAACCTCTGCGAAAGCATAGCCGTCGCTGGGAAATCAGAGTCTGTTCTGTGGGCTGCTGTTGCGGCTTGCCTTAGCCTAGTATTATCAGCATGGCGGGAGAAACCCGCATTAAGCGAAAGACTCTTTGCACGGGCATCCCCTCTAGGAACGCACAGCATTCTTTGGGAAATCAGAGTCGGGTGTGTGGGATGCTGCCTGTTCCTTGCCAGAGCTTGTCTCCACAGCATGGTGTAATAAACCCGCATGGAGCGAAATCCTCTATGCCTGGGCATCCCCTCTGCCTGAGAGAGAACCGTGCCTGCGCCTGTGGAAAGAGCCTTAAGGAAAGGGACATGTCTGTCACTGGGCTCCACAGGAGCCTGTCTTGGGAAAATGCAGCACGCTGCCCCAGGAGAAGAGAAGGAGCCCTTGGCCTTGGGGTCGGGAAACGGTCGTGAAGCTGGAGAGCCGGCCCTGGCAGGAACAGCGGGCCTGTGGCAAGACAAGTGTCACCCGCTCCCTGTGCAGAGAGACCAAGCCTGTCTGCTAAGGAGACATGAGGGGACGATTGGGCAAGGGAGCGTGATCCAATCTGAGGAAGGAGTCCGAGAAGGAAGGCCTTTCCTGTGCCTCTGGTCCCAAGGGGACAGCATCTCCTTGGCCACCTGTCCAGAGGGCAGAAGTGGGCTTGCCACTAAACTCCCGGCCCTGAACTCGCAGAATCACCTCCTGGAGGAATGGGCAATCAGATGCCGTCTTCCTCCAGGATGTGGCAGCATTGGCGGAGGCAGGGAGTGTCCCGGGGAAACAGGGACAGTTACCCATTACTCCCCATCCCAGGGCACGGGCGGTGTTGCAGTGATCCTCTCACGTCTCCTCAAGGATGGGGAAGGCACTGGCCTAGTCCCCTGTCCACCTGAACGCCAGAGCGAAAGGGCAGGCCTTGCCTATGCCGATAGATGGCATTGTGAGCAGAGTGCCATCCTAGGCCAAGCACGCTGCTGCAGGGTCGAGGCTGTGTCTGCTTAGTTCGGCTTAGCGAGGTGAACCCCGGGTGCGAACTTGGAGCCGAGGAAATCAAGGCCCAAGCGGCACCAGCTCTCCCGTGGCTCTTCTTCCCTGCCGCGACAGAGGGAACGACCAAAGCCTTGCAAAAGAAGGAGCAGTGAAGTGTGGATCGCGCCAAGCTGAAAACCTCTGCGAAAGCATAGCAGTCACTGGGAAATCAGAGTCGGTTCTGCGGGCTGCTTTTGTAGCTTGCCTTAGCCTAGTATTCGCAGCACGATGGGAGAAACCCGTAGAGAGCGCAAGCCCCTTTGCTGTGGCATCTCCTCTGGGAAAGCACAGCATTCGTTGTGAAATCAGAATCGGATGTGTGGGATGCTGCAGCTGAATGCCTGAGCTAGTCCCCGCAGAATGGTGGAAGATACCCGCATGGAGCGAAATCCTCTTTGCCCTAGCTCCCCTTTGCCTAAGAGAAGGATGTTTGCACATCTGAAAGGGCCTTCAGGAAAGGGAAACGGCTGTCACCGCGCTCCCCAGAAACAAGTCTGGGGAAGGCACAGCACGCCGCCCCCAGAGAAGCGAAGGAGCCATTGGCCTTGGGGTCGGGAAACGGTCGGGAAGCAGAAGAGCCTGCCCTGGCAGGAACAGCAGGCCGGTGGCAAGACAAATGTCACCCGCTCCCTTTGCAGAGAGACAAAGCCTGGCTAATAAGGAGACATGAAGGGACGACTAGGGCAGGGACGCGTGCTCCACTCTGAGGAAGGAGTCTGGGCAGAAGGCAGGCCTGTCCTGTGCCTCTGGTCCCAAGGGGACAGCATCTCCTTGGGCAACTGTCCGTAGGGCAGACTTGGGCTAGCTACCTGGCGCCATACCCGGAACTCGCAGAAACAGCTCCCTCGAGAAATGCGCAGTCAGGTGCCATCTTCCTCCAAGATGTGACAGCATTGTGGGTGGCAGGGTGTGTGCCGGGAAAAGAGTGGGGACAATCCCCGAAAGCTCCCCATTCCAGTAACGGGCAGTGTTCAGGGATCCTGACGCCTCTCCTCTCCTGTGAGGAAGACACTGACCTAGTCCGCGAATCCGCCTGAGGGCCAGTGCCAAAGGCCAAAGTTGCCTACACCGGGAGATGGTAGTGTGCATAGAGTGCCATCCTAGGCAACGCACGCTGCTGCAGGGTTGTGGCTGTGTCTGCTTAGTTCACCCTGGCATGGTGAACCCAGGGCATCAACATGGAGTCCGGGAAAGCAAGGCCCAAGAGGCAGCAGCTCTCCCGCAGCTCTTCTATCCTGATGTGACAGAGCGAACAGCCAAAGCCTTGCTGAGGAAACAGCAGCGAAGTGCGGTTCGCGCCAAGGTGAAAACCTCTGCGAAAGCAGAGCAGTCGCTGGGAAATCAGAGTCTGTTCTGTGGGCTGCTGTTGCTGCTGGCCTTAGCCTAGTATTCGCAGCATGGCAGGAGAAACCCGCATAAAGCAAAAGCCTCTTTGCACTGGCACAACATCTGGGAAAGCACAGCATTCTTTGGGAAATCAGAGTCGGGTCTGTGGGATGCTGCCTGTTGCTTTCCAGAGCTAGTCTCCACAGCACGGTGTAATAAACCCGCATGGAGCGAAATCCTCTTTGCCTGGGCATCCCCTCTGCCTGAGAGAGAAGCATGGTTGCATATGTCTGTCACTGCGCTCCCTAGGAGCAAGTGTGGGGAAGGCGCAGCACGCCGTCCCTGGGGAAGAGAAGGAGCCCTTGGCCTTGGGGTACGGAAACGCTCGGGAAGCAGGATAGCCTACCATGGCACGAACAGCAGGGCGGTGGCAAGACACGTGTCACCCGCTCCCTGTAAGGAGAGATGGAAGCCTGGCTGCTAAGGAGACATGAGGGGATGACTAGGGCAGGGGTGCGTGCTCCACTCTGAGGAAGGAGTCTGGGCAGAAGGCAGGCCTGTCCTGTGCCTCAGGTCCCAAGGGGACAGCATCTCCTTGGCCACCTGTCCCAAGGGCAGACTTGGGCTTGCCACCAGGTGCCATACCCGGAACTCGCAGAAACAACCCCATGGAGAAACCGGCAGTCAGAAGCCCTGTTCCACCAAGATGTGGCAGCGTTGTGGGTGGCAGGGGGTGTGCCGCGGAAGGAGTGGAGACAGTACCCCACAGTTCCCAATCCTAGTGCACGGGCCTTGTGCAGGGATCCTGTCGCCTCCTCTCTCCTGTGGTGAAGGCACTGGCCTAGACCCCGAGTCTGCCTGATCGCCGGAGAAACGGCAAAGCCTTACCTACGCCAGGAGATGGTAATAGGCATAGAGTGCCATGATAGGCCACGCACGTTGCTGCAGGGTTGTGTCTGTGTCTATTTGTTCGGCTTAGCAAGGTGAAACCCGGGCGCGATCTTGGAGCCCGGAAAAGCAACGTCCCAGAGGCACCAGCTCCCCCGCAGCTCTTCTTCCCTGCCGCTACAGAGCGAACAAACAAAGCCTTGCTGAGGAAGCAGCAGCGAAGTGCGATTCGTGCCAAGCTGAAAACCTCTGCGAAAGCATAGCCGTCGCTGGGAAATCAGAGTCTGTTCTGTGGGCTGCTGTTGCGGCTTGCCTTAGCCTAGTATTATCAGCATGGCGGGAGAAACCCGCATTAAGCGAAAGACTCTTTGCACGGGCATCCCCTCTAGGAACGCACAGCATTCTTTGGGAAATCAAAGTCGGGTGTGTGGGATGCTGCCTGTTCCTTGCCAGAGCTTGTCTCCACAGCATGGTGTAATAAACCCGCATGGAGCGAAATCCTCTATGCCTGGGCATCCCCTCTGCCTGAGAGAGAACCGTGCCTGCGCCTGTGGAAAGAGCCTTAAGGA
The DNA here is from genome assembly GCF_030435805.1 of Mustela lutreola. Lineage (NCBI taxonomy): Eukaryota > Metazoa > Chordata > Mammalia > Carnivora > Mustelidae > Mustela > Mustela lutreola. Next base: position 130,821,707 of record NC_081295.1, read on the forward strand.
AAGGGACATGTCTGTCACTGGGCTCCACAGGAGCCTGTCTTGGGAAAATGCAGCACGCTGCCCCAGGAGAAGAGAAGGAGCCCTTGGCCTTGGGGTCGGGAAACGGTCGTGAAGCTGGAGAGCCGGCCCTGGCAGGAACAGCGGGCCTGTGGCAAGACAAGTGTCACCCGCTCCCTGTGCAGAGAGACGAAGCCTGGCTGCTAAGGAGACATGAGGGGACGATTGGGCAAGGGAGCGTGCTCCAATCTGAGGAAGGAGTCCGAGAAGGAAGGCCTTTCCTGTGCCTCTGGTCCCAAGGGGACAGCATCTCCTTGGCCACCTGTCCAGAGGGCAGAAGTGGGCTTGCCACCAAACTCCCGGCCCTGAACTCGCAGAATCACCTCCTGGAGGAATGGGCAATCAGATGCCGTCTTCCTCCAGGATGTGGCAGCATTGGCGGAGGCAGGGAGTGTCCCGGGGAAACAGGGACAGTTACCCATTACTCCCCATCCCAGGGCACGGGCGGTGTTGCAGTGATCCTCTCACGTCTCCTCAAGGATGGGGAAGGCACTGGCCTAGTCCCCTGTCCACCTGAACGCCAGAGCGAAAGGGCAGGCCTTGCCTATGCCGAGAGATGGCATTGTGAGCAGAGTGCCATCCTAGGCCACGCACGCTGCTGCAGGGTCGAGGCTGTGTCTGCTTAGTTCGGCTTAGCGAGGTGAACCCCGGGTGCGAACTTGGAGCCGAGGAAATCAAGGCCCAAGCGGCACCAGCTCTCCCGTGGCTCTTCTTCCCTGCCGCGACAGAGGGAACGACCAAAGCCTTGCAAAAGAAGGAGCAGTGAAGTGTGGATCGCGCCAAGCTGAAAACCTCTGCGAAAGCATAGCAGTCACTGGGAAATCAGGGTCGGTTCTGCGGGCTGCTTTTGTAGCTTGCCTTAGCCTAGTATTCGCAGCACGATGGGAGAAACCCGTAGAGAGCGCAAGCCCCTTTGCTGTGGCATCTCCTCTGGGAAAGCACAGCATTCGTTGTGAAATCAGAATCGGATGTGTGGGATGCTGCAGCAGAATGCCTGAGCTAGTCCCCGCAGAATGGTGGAAGATACCCGCATGGAGCGAAATCCTCTTTGCCCTAGCACCCCTTTGCCTAAGAGAAGCATGTTTGCACATCTGAACGGGCCTTCAGGAAAGGGAAACGGCTGTCACCGCGCTCCCCAGAAACAAGTCTGGGGAAGGCACAGCACGCCGCCCCCAGAGAAGAGAAGGAGCCATTGGCCTTGGGGTCGGGAAACGGTCGGGAAGCAGAAGAGCCTGCCCTGGCAGGAACAGCAGGCCGGTGGCAAGACAAATGTCACCCGCTCCCTTTGCAGAGAGACAAAGCCTGGCTAATAAGGAGACATGAAGGGACGACTAGGGCAGGGACGCGTGCTCCACTGTGAGGAAGGAGTCTGGGCAGAAGGCAGGCCTGTCCTGTGCCTCTGGTCCCAAGGGGACAGCACCTCCTTGGGCAACTGTACGTAGGGCTGACTTGGGCTAGCTACCTGGCGCCATACCCGGAACTCGCAGAAACAGCTCCCTCGAGAAATGCGCAGTCAGGTGCCATCTTCCTCCAAGATGTGACAGCATTGTGGGTGGCACGGTGTGTGCCGGGAAAAGAGTGGGGACAATCCCCGAAAGCTCCCCATTCCAGTAACGGGCAGTGTTCAGGGATCCTGTCGCCTCTCCTCTCCTGTGAGGAAGACACTGACCTAGTCCGCGAATCCGCCTGAGGGCCAGTGCCAAAGGCCAAAGTTGCCTACACCGGGAGATGGTAGTGTGCATAGAGTGCCATCCTAGGCAACGCACGCTGCTGCAGGGTTGTGGCTGTGTCTGCTTAGTTCACCCTGGCATGGTGAACCCAGGGCATCAACATGGAGTCCGGGAAAGCAAGGCCCAAGGGGCAGCAGCTCTCCCGCAGCTCTTCTATCCTGATGTGACAGAGCGAACAGCCAAAGCCTTGCTGAGGAAACAGCAGCGAAGTGCGGTTCGCGCCAAGGTGAAAACCTCTGCGAAAGCAGAGCAGTCGCTGGGAAATCAGAGTCTGTTCTGTGGGCTGCTGTTGCTGCTGGCCTTAGCCTAGTATTCGCAGCATGGCAGGAGAAACCCGCATAAAGCAAAAGCCTCTTTGCACTGGCACAACATCTGGGAAAGCACAGCATTCTTTGGGAAATCAGAGTCGGGTCTGTGGGATGCTGCCTGTTGCTTTCCAGAGCTAGTCTCCACAGCACGGTGTAATAAACCCGCATGGAGCGAAATCCTCTTTGCCTGGGCATCCCCTCTGCCTGAGAGAGAAGCATGGTTGCATATGTCTGTCACTGCGCTCCCTAGGAGCAAGTGTGGGGAAGGCGCAGCACGCCGTCCCTGGGGAAGAGAAGGAGCCCTTGGCCTTGGGGTCCGGAAACGCTCGGGAAGCAGGATAGCCTACCATGGCACGAACAGCAGGGCGGTGGCAAGACACGTGTCACCCGCTCCCTGTAAGGAGAGATGGAAGCCTGGCTGCTAAGGAGACATGAGGGGATGACTAGGGCAGGGGTGCGTGCTCCACTCTGAGGAAGGAGTCTGGGCAGAAGGCAGGCCTGTCCTGTGCCTCAGGTCCCAAGGGGACAGCATCTCCTTGGCCACCTGTCCCAAGGGCAGACTTGGGCTTGCCACCAGGTGCCATACCCGGAACTCGCAGAAACAACCCCATGGAGAAACCGGCAGTCAGAAGCCCTGTTCCACCAAGATGTGGCAGCGTTGTGGGTGGCAGGGGGTGTGCCGCGGAAGGAGTGGAGACAGTACCCCACAGTTCCCAATCCTAGTGCACGGGCCTTGTGCAGGGATCCTGTCGCCTCCTCTCTCCTGTGGTGAAGGCACTGGCCTAGACCCCGAGTCTGCCTGATCGCCGGAGAAACGGCAAAGCCTTACCTACGCCAGGAGATGGTAATAGGCATAGAGTGCCATGATAGGCCACGCACGTTGCTGCAGGGTTGTGTCTGTGTCTATTTGTTCGGCTTAGCAAGGTGAAACCCGGGCGCGATCTTGGAGCCCGGAAAAGCAACGTCCCAGAGGCACCAGCTCCCCCGCAGCTCTTCTTCCCTGCCGCTACAGAGCGAACAAACAAAGCCTTGCTGAGGAAGCAGCAGCGAAGTGCGATTCGTGCCAAGCTGAAAACCTCTGCGAAAGCATAGCCGTCGCTGGGAAATCAGAGTCTGTTCTGTGGGCTGCTGTTGCGGCTTGCCTTAGCCTAGTATTATCAGCATGGCGGGAGAAACCCGCATTAAGCGAAAGACTCTTTGCACGGGCATCCCCTCTAGGAACGCACAGCATTCTTTGGGAAATCAGAGTCGGGTGTGTGGGATGCTGCCTGTTCCTTGCCAGAGCTTGTCTCCACAGCATGGTGTAATAAACCCGCATGGAGCGAAATCCTCTATGCCTGGGCATCCCCTCTGCCTGAGAGAGAACCGTGCCTGCGCCTGTGGAAAGAGCCTTAAGGAAAGGGACATATCTGTCACTGGGCTCCACAGGAGCCTGTCTTGGGAAAATGCAGCACGCTGCCCCAGGAGAAGAGAAGGAGCCCTTGGCCTTGGGGTCGGGAAACGGTCGTGAAGCTGGAGAGCCGGCCCTGGCAGGAACAGCGGGCCTGTGGCAAGACAAGTGTCACCCGCTCCCTGTGCAGAGAGACCAAGCCTGTCTGCTAAGGAGACATGAGGGGACGATTGGGCAACGGAGCGTGCTCCAATCTGAGGAAGGAGTCCGAGAAGGAAGGCCTTTCCTGTGCCTCTGGTCCCAAGGGGACAGCATCTCCTTGGCCACCTGTCCAGAGGGCAGAAGTGGGCTTGCCACTAAACTCCCGGCCCTGAACTCGCAGAATCACCTCCTGGAGGAATGGGCAATCAGATGCCGTCTTCCTCCAGGATGTGGCAGCATTGGCGGAGGCAGGGAGTGTCCCGGGGAAACAGGGACAGTTACCCATTACTCCCCATCCCAGGGCACGGGCGGTGTTGCAGTGATCCTCTCACGTCTCCTCAAGGATGGGGAAGGCACTGGCCTAGTCCCCTGTCCACCTGAACGCCAGAGCGAAAGGGCAGGCCTTGCCTATGCCGATAGATGGCATTGTGAGCAGAGTGCCATCCTAGGCCAAGCACGCTGCTGCAGGGTCGAGGCTGTGTCTGCTTAGTTCGGCTTAGCGAGGTGAACCCCGGGTGCGAACTTGGAGCCGAGGAAATCAAGGCCCAAGCGGCACCAGCTCTCCCGTGGCTCTTCTTCCCTGCCGCGACAGAGGGAACGACCAAAGCCTTGCAAAAGAAGGAGCAGTGAAGTGTGGATCGCGCCAAGCTGAAAACCTCTGCGAAAGCATAGCAGTCACTGGGAAATCAGAGTCGGTTCTGCGGGCTGCTTTTGTAGCTTGCCTTAGCCTAGTATTCGCAGCACGATGGGAGAAACCCGTAGAGAGCGCAAGCCCCTTTGCTGTGGCATCTCCTCTGGGAAAGCACAGCATTCGTTGTGAAATCAGAATCGGATGTGTGGGATGCTGCAGCTGAATGCCTGAGCTAGTCCCCGCAGAATGGTGGAAGATACCCGCATGGAGCGAAATCCTCTTTGCCCTAGCTCCCCTTTGCCTAAGAGAAGCATGTTTGCACATCTGAAAGGGCCTTCAGGAAAGGGAAACGGCTGTCACCGCGCTCCCCAGAAACAAGTCTGGGGAAGGCACAGCACGCCGCCCCCAGAGAAGCGAAGGAGCCATTGGCCTTGGGGTCGGGAAACGGTCGGGAAGCAGAAGAGCCTGCCCTGGCAGGAACAGCAGGCCGGTGGCAAGACAAATGTCACCCGCTCCCTTTGCAGAGAGACAAAGCCTGGCTAATAAGGAGACATGAAGGGACGACTAGGGCAGGGACGCGTGCTCCACTCTGAGGAAGGAGTCTGGGCAGAAGGCAGGCCTGTCCTGTGCCTCTGGTCCCAAGGGGACAGCATCTCCTTGGGCAACTGTCCGTAGGGCAGACTTGGGCTAGCTACCTGGCGCCATACCCGGAACTCGCAGAAACAGCTCCCTCGAGAAATGCGCAGTCAGGTGCCATCTTCCTCCAAGATGTGACAGCATTGTGGGTGGCAGGGTGTGTGCCGGGAAAAGAGTGGGGACAATCCCCGAAAGCTCCCCATTCCAGTAACGGGCAGTGTTCAGGGATCCTGACGCCTCTCCTCTCCTGTGAGGAAGACACTGACCTAGTCCGCGAATCCGCCTGAGGGCCAGTGCCAAAGGCCAAAGTTGCCTACACCGGGAGATGGTAGTGTGCATAGAGTGCCATCCTAGGCAACGCACGCTGCTGCAGGGTTGTGGCTGTGTCTGCTTAGTTCACCCTGGCATGGTGAACCCAGGGCATCAACATGGAGTCCGGGAAAGCAAGGCCCAAGAGGCAGCAGCTCTCCCGCAGCTCTTCTATCCTGATGTGACAGAGCGAACAGCCAAAGCCTTGCTGAGGAAACAGCAGCGAAGTGCGGTTCGCGCCAAGGTGAAAACCTCTGCGAAAGCAGAGCAGTCGCTGGGAAATCAGAGTCTGTTCTGTGGGCTGCTGTTGCTGCTGGCCTTAGCCTAGTATTCGCAGCATGGCAGGAGAAACCCGCATAAAGCAAAAGCCTCTTTGCACTGGCACAACATCTGGGAAAGCACAGCATTCTTTGGGAAATCAGAGTCGGGTCTGTGGGATGCTGCCTGTTGCTTTCCAGAGCTAGTCTCCACAGCACGGTGTAATAAACCCGCATGGAGCGAAATCCTCTTTGCCTGGGCATCCTCTCTGCCTGAGAGAGAAGCATGGTTGCATATGTCTGTCACTGCGCTCCCTAGGAGCAAGTGTGGGGAAGGCGCAGCACGCCGTCCCTGTGGAAGAGAAGGAGCCCTTGGCCTTGGGGTCCGGAAACGCTCGGGAAGCAGGATAGCCTACCATGGCACGAACAGCAGGGCGGTGGCAAGACACGTGTCACCCGCTCCCTGTAAGGAGAGATGGAAGCCTGGCTGCTAAGGAGACATGAGGGGATGACTAGGGCAGGGGTGCGTGCTCCACTCTGAGGAAGGAGTCTGGGCAGAAGGCAGGCCTGTCCTGTGCCTCAGGTCTCAAGGGGACAGCATCTCCTTGGCCACCTGTCCCAAGGGCAGACTTGGGCTTGCCACCAGGTGCCATACCCGGAACTCGCAGAAACAACCCCATGGAGAAACCGGCAGTCAGAAGCCCTGTTCCACCAAGATGTGGCAGCGTTGTGGGTGGCAGGGGGTGTGCCGCGGAAGGAGTGGAGACAGTACCCCACAGTTCCCAATCCTAGTGCACGGGCCTTGTGCAGGGATCCTGTCGCCTCCTCTCTCCTGTGGTGAAGGCACTGGCCTAGACCCCGAGTCTGCCTGATCGCCGGAGAAACGGCAAAGCCTTACCTACGCCAGGAGATGGTAATAGGCATAGAGTGCCATGATAGGCCACGCACGTTGCTGCAGGGTTGTGTCTGTGTCTATTTGTTCGGCTTAGCAAGGTGAAACCCGGGCGCGATCTTGGAGCCCGGAAAAGCAACGTCCCAGAGGCACCAGCTCCCCCGCAGCTCTTCTTCCCTGCCGCTACAGAGCGAACAAACAAAGCCTTGCTGAGGAAGCAGCAGCGAAGTGCGATTCGTGCCAAGCTGAATACCTCTGCGAAAGCATAGCCGTCGCTGGGAAATCAGAGTCTGTTCTGTGGGCTGCTGTTGCTGCTTGCCTTAGCCTAGTATTATCAGCATGGCGGGAGAAACCCGCATTAAGCGAAAGACTCTTTGCACGGGCATCCCCTCTAGGAACGCACAGCATTCTTTGGGAAATCAGAGTCGGGTGTGTGGGATGCTGCCTGTTCCTTGCCAGAGCTTGTCTCCACAGCATGGTGTAATAAACCCGCATGGAGCGAAATCCTCTATGCCAGGGCATCCCCTCTGCATGAGAGAGAACCGTGCCTGCGCCTGTGGAAAGAGCCTTAAGGAAAGGGACATGTCTGTCACTGGGCTCCACAGGAGCCTGTCTTGGGAAAATGCAGCACGCTGCCCCAGGAGAAGAGAAGGAGCCCTTGGCCTTGGGGTCGGGAAACGGTCGTGAAGCTGGAGAGCCGGCCCTGGCAGGAACAGCGGGCCTGTGGCAAGACAAGTGTCACCCGCTCCCTGTGCAGAGAGACGAAGTCTGGCTGCTAAGGAGACATGAGGGGACGATTGGGCAACGGAGCGTGCTCCAATCTGAGGAAGGAGTCCGAGAAGGAAGGCCTTTCCTGTGCCTCTTGTCCCAAGGGGACAGCATCTCCTTGGCCACCTGTCCAGAGGGCAGAAGTGGGCTTGCCACCAAACTCCCGGCCCTGAACTCGCAGAATCACCTCCTGGAGGAATGGGCAATCAGATGCCGTCTTCCTCCAGGATGTGGCAGCATTGGCGGAGGCAGGGAGTGTCCCGGGGAAACAGGGACAGTTACCCATTACTCCCCATCCCAGGGCACGGGCGGTGTTGCAGTGATCCTCTCACGTCTCCTCAAGGATGGGGAAGGCACTGGCCTAGTCCCCTGTCCACCTGAACGCCAGAGCGAAAGGGCAGGCCTTGCCTATGCCGAGAGATGGCATTGTGAGCAGAGTGCCATCCTAGGCCACGCACGCTGCTGCAGGGTCGAGGCTGTGTCTGCTTAGTTCGGCTTAGCGAGGTGAACCCCGGGTGCGAACTTGGAGCCGAGGAAATCAAGGCCCAAGCGGCACCAGCTCTCCCGTGGCTCTTCTTCCCTGCCGCGACAGAGGGAACGACCAAAGCCTTGCAAAAGAAGGAGCAGTGAAGTGTGGATCGCGCCAAGCTGAAAACCTATGCGAAAGCATAGCAGTCACTGGGAAATCAGAGTCTGTTCTGCGGGCTGCTTTTGTAGCTTGCCTTAGCCTAGTATTCGCAGCACGATGGGAGAAACCCGTAGAGAGCGAAAGCCCCTTTGCTGTGGCATCTCCTCTGGGAAAGCACAGCATTCGTTGTGAAATCAGAATCGGATGTGTGGGATGCTGCAGCTGAATGCCTGAGCTAGTCCCCGCAGAATGGTGGAAGATACCCGCATGGAGCGAAATCCTCTTTGCCCTAGCTCCCCTTTGCCTAAGATAAGCATGTTTGCACATCTGAAAGGGCCTTCAGGAAAGGGAAACGGCTGTCACCGCGCTCCACAGAAACAAGTCTGGGGAAGGCACAGCACGCCGCCCCCAGAGAAGCGAAGGAGCCATTGGCCTTGGGGTCGGGAAACGGTCGGGAAGCAGAAGAGCCTGCCCTGGCAGGAACAGCAGGCCGGTGGCAAGACAAATGTCACCCGCTCCCTTTGCAGAGAGACAAAGCCTGGCTAATAAGGAGACATGAAGGGACGACTAGGGCAGGGACGCGTGCTCCACTCTGAGGAAGGAGTCTGGGCAGAAGGCAGGCCTGTCCTGTGCCTCTGGTCCCAAGGGGACAGCATCTCCTTGGGCAACTGTCCGTAGGGCAGACTTGGGCTAGCTACCTGGCGCCATACCCGGAACTCGCAGAAACAGCTCCCTCGAGAAATGCGCAGTCAGGTGCCATCTTCCTCCAAGATGTGACAGCATTGTGGGTGGCAGGGTGTGTGCCGGGAAAAGAGTGGGGACAATCCCCGAAAGCTCCCCATTCCAGTAACGGGCAGTGTTCAGGGATCCTGTCGCCTCTCCTCTCCTGTGAGGAAGACACTGACCTAGTCCGCGAATCCGCCTGAGGGCCAGTGCCAAAGGCCAAAGTTGCCTACACCGGGAGATGGTAGTGTGCATAGAGTGCCATCCTAGGCAACGCACGCTGCTGCAGGGTTGTGGCTGTGTCTGCTTAGTTCACCCTGGCATGGTGAACCCAGGGCATCAACATGGAGTCCGGGAAAGCAAGGCCCAAGAGGCAGCAGCTCTCCCGCAGCTCTTCTATCCTGATGTGACAGAGCGAACAGCCAAAGCCTTGCTGAGGAAACAGCAGCGAAGTGCGGTTCGCGCCAAGGTGAAAACCTCTGCGAAAGCAGAGCAGTCGCTGGGAAATCAGAGTCTGTTCTGTGGGCTGCTGTTGCTGCTGGCCTTAGCCTAGTATTCGCAGCATGGCAGGAGAAACCCGCATAAAGCAAAAGCCTCTTTGCACTGGCACAACATCTGGGAAAGCACAGCATTCTTTGGGAAATCAGAGTCGGGTCTGTGGGATGCTGCCTGTTGCTTTCCAGAGCTAGTCTCCACAGCACGGTGTAATAAACCCGCATGGAGCGAAATCCTCTTTGCCTGGGCATCCCCTCTGCCTGAGAGAGAAGCATGGTTGCATATGTCTGTCACTGCGCTCCCTAGGAGCAAGTGTGGGGAAGGCGCAGCACGCCGTCCCTGGGGAAGAGAAGGAGCCCTTGGCCTTGGGGTCCGGAAACGCTCGGGAAGCAGGATAGCCTACCATGGCACGAACAGCAGGGCGGTGGCAAGACACGTGTCACCCGCTCCCTGTAAGGAGAGATGGAAGCCTGGCTGCTAAGGAGACATGAGGGGATGACTAGGGCAGGGGTGCGTGCTCCACTCTGAGGAAGGAGTCTGGGCAGAAGGCAGGCCTGTCCTGTGCCTCAGGTCCCAAGGGGACAGCATCTCCTTGGCCACCTGTCCCAAGGGCAGACTTGGGCTTGCCACCAGGTGCCATACCCGGAACTCGCAGAAACAACCCCATGGAGAAACCGGCAGTCAGAAGCCCTGTTCCACCAAGATGTGGCAGCGTTGTGGGTGGCAGGGGGTGTGCCGCGGAAGGAGTGGAGACAGTACCCCACAGTTCCCAATCCTAGTGCACGGGCCTTGTGCAGGGATCCTGTCGCCTCCTCTCTCCTGTGGTGAAGGCACTGGCCTAGACCCCGAGTCTGCCTGATCGCCGGAGAAACGGCAAAGCCTTACCTACGCCAGGAGATGGTAATAGGCATAGAGTGCCATGATAGGCCACGCACGTTGCTGCAGGGTTGTGTCTGTGTCTATTTGTTCGGCTTAGCAAGGTGAAACCCGGGCGCGATCTTGGAGCCCGGAAAAGCAACGTCCCAGAGGCACCAGCTCCCCCGCAGCTCTTCTTCCCTGCCGCTACAGAGCGAACAAACAAAGCCTTGCTGAGGAAGCAGCAGCGAAGTGCGATTCGTGCCAAGCTGAATACCTCTGCGAAAGCATAGCCGTCGCTGGGAAATCAGAGTCTGTTCTGTGGGCTGCTGTTGCTGCTTGCCTTAGCCTAGTATTATCAGCATGGCGGGAGAAACCCACATTAAGCGAAAGACTCTTTGCACGGGCATCCCCTCTAGGAACGCACAGCATTCTTTGGGAAATCAGAGTCGGGTGTGTGGGATGCTGCCTGTTCCTTGCCAGAGCTTGTCTCCACAGCATGGTGTAATAAACCCGCATGGAGCGAAATCCTCTATGCCAGGGCATCCCCTCTGCCTGAGAGAGAACCGTGCCTGCGCCTGTGGAAAGAGCCTTAAGGAAAGGGACATGTCTGTCACTGGGCTCCACAGGAGCCTGTCTTGGGAAAATGCAGCACGCTGCCCCAGGAGAAGAGAAGGAGCCCTTGGCCTTGGGGTCGGGAAACGGTCGTGAAGCTGGAGAGCCGGCCCTGGCAGGAACAGCGGGCCTGTGGCAAGACAAGTGTCACCCGCTCCCTGTGCAGAGAGACGAAGTCTGGCTGCTAAGGAGACATGAGGGGACGATTGGGCAAGGGAGCGTGCTCCAATCTGAGGAAGGAGTCCGAGAAGGAAGGCCTTTCCTGTGCCTCTGGTCCCAAGGGGACAGCATCTCCTTGGCCACCTGTCCAGAGGGCAGAAGTGGGCTTGCCACCAAACTCCCGGCCCTGAACTCGCAGAATCACCTCCTGGAGGAATGGGCAATCAGATGCCGTCTTCCTCCAGGATGTGGCAGCATTGGCGGAGGCAGGGAGTGTCCCGGGGAAACAGGGACAGTTACCCATTACTCCCCATCCCAGGGCACGGGCGGTGTTGCAGTGATCCTCTCACGTCTCCTCAAGGATGGGGAAGGCACTGGCCTAGTCCCCTGTCCACCTGAACGCCAGAGCGAAAGGGCAGGCCTTGCCTATGCCGAGAGATGGCATTGTGAGCAGAGTGCCATCCTAGGCCACGCACGCTGCTGCAGGGTCGAGGCTGTGTCTGCTTAGTTCGGCTTAGCGAGGTGAACCCCGGGTGCGAACTTGGAGCCGAGGAAATCAAGGCCCAAGCGGCACCAGCTCTCCCGTGGCTCTTCTTCCCTGCCGCGACAGAGGGAACGACCAAAGCCTTGCAAAAGAAGGAGCAGTGAAGTGTGGATCGCGCCAAGCTGAAAACCTCTGCGAAAGCATAGCAGTCACTGGGAAATCAGAGTCGGTTCTGCGGGCTGCTTTTGTAGCTTGCCTTAGCCTAGTATTCGCAGCACGATGGGAGAAACCCGTAGAGAGCGAAAGCCCCTTTGCTGTGGCATCTCCTCTGGGAAAGCACAGCATTCGTTGTGAAATCAGAATCGGATGTGTGGGATGCTGCAGCTGAATGCCTGAGCTAGTCCCCGCAGAATGGTGGAAGATACCCTCATGGAGCGAAATCCTCTTTGCCCTAGCACCCCTTTGCCTAAGAGAAGCATGGTTGCACATCTGAAAGGGCCTTCAGGAAAGGGAAACGGCTGTCACCGCGCTCCCCAGAAACAAGTCTGGGGAAGGCACAGCACGCCGCCCCCAGAGAAGAGAAGGAGCCATTGGCCTTGGGGTCGGGAAACGGTCGGGAAGCAGAAGAGCCTGCCCTGGCAGGAACAGCAGGCCGGTGGCAAGACAAATGTCACCCGCTCCCTTTGCAGAGAGACAAAGCCTGGCTAATAAGGAGACATGAAGGGACGACTAGGGCAGGGACGCGTGCTCCACTCTGAGGAAGGAGTCTGGGCAGAAGGCAGGCCTGTCCTGTGCCTCTGGTCCCAAGGGGACAGCATCTCCTTGGGCAACTGTCCGTAGGGCAGACTTGGGCTAGCTACCTGGCGCCATACCCGGAACTCGCAGAAACAGCTCCCTCGAGAAATGCGCAGTCAGGTGCCATCTTCCTCCAAGATGTGACAGCATTGTGGGTGGCAGGGTGTGTGCCGGGAAAAGAGTGGGGACAATCCCCGAAAGCTCCCCATTCCAGTAACGGGCAGTGTTCAGGGATCCTGTCGCCTCTCCTCTCCTGTGAGGAAGACACTGACCTAGTCCGCGAATCCGCCTGAGGGCCAGTGCCAAAGGCCAAAGTTGCCTACACCGGGAGATGGTAGTGTGCATAGAGTGCCATCCTAGGCAACGCACGCTGCTGCAGGGTTGTGGCTGTGTCTGCTTAGTTCACCCTGGCATGGTGAACCCAGGGCATCAACATGGAGTCCGGGAAAGCAAGGCCCAAGAGGCAGCAGCTCTCCCGCAGCTCTTCTATCCTGATGTGACAGAGCGAACAGCCAAAGCCTTGCTGAGGAAACAGCAGCGAAGTGCGGTTCGCGCCAAGGTGAAAACCTCTGCGAAAGCAGAGCAGTCGCTGGGAAATCAGAGTCTGTTCTGTGGGCTGCTGTTGCTGCTGGCCTTAGCCTAGTATTCGCAGCATGGCAGGAGAAACCCGCATAAAGCAAAAGCCTCTTTGCACTGGCACAACATCTGGGAAAGCACAGCATTCTTTGGGAAATCAGAGTCGGGTCTGTGGGATGCTGCCTGTTGCTTTCCAGAGCTAGTCTCCACAGCACGGTGTAATAAACCCGCATGGAGCGAAATCCTCTTTGCCTGGGCATCCCCTCTGCCTGAGAGAGAAGCATGGTTGCATATGTCTGTCACTGCGCTCCCTAGGAGCAAGTGTGGGGAAGGCGCAGCACGCCGTCCCTGGGGAAGAGAAGGAGCCCTTGGCCTTGGGGTCCGGAAACGCTCGGGAAGCAGGATAGCCTACCATGGCACGAACAGCAGGGCGGTGGCAAGACACGTGTCACCCGCTCCCTGTAAGGAGAGATGGAAGCCTGGCTGCTAAGGAGACATGAGGGGATGACTAGGGCAGGGGTGCGTGCTCCACTCTGAGGAAGGAGTCTGGGCAGAAGGCAGGCCTGTCCTGTGCCTCAGGTCCCAAGGGGACAGCATCTCCTTGGCCACCTGTCCCAAGGGCAGACTTGGGCTTGCCACCAGGTGCCATACCCGGAACTCGCAGAAACAACCCCATGGAGAAACCGGCAGTCAGAAGCCCTGTTCCACCAAGATGTGGCAGCGTTGTGGGTGGCAGGGGGTGTGCCGCGGAAGGAGTGGAGACAGTAACCCACAGTTCCCAATCCTAGTGCACGGGCCTTGTGCAGGGATCCTGTCGCCTCCTCTCTCCTGTGGTGAAGGCACTGGCCTAGACCCCGAGTCTGCCTGATCGCCGGAGAAACGGCAAAGCCTTACCTACGCCAGGAGATGGTAATAGGCATAGAGTGCCATGATAGGCCACGCACGTTGCTGCAGGGTTGTGTCTGTGTCTATTTGTTCGGCTTAGCAAGGTGAAACCCGGGCGCGATCTTGGAGCCCGGAAAAGCAACGTCCCAGAGGCACCAGCTCCCCCGCAGCTCTTCTTCCCTGCCGCTACAGAGCGAACAAACAAAGCCTTGCTGAGGAAGCAGCAGCGAAGTGCGATTCGTGCCAAGCTGAATACCTCTGCGAAAGCATAGCCGTCGCTGGGAAATCAGAGTCTGTTCTGTGGGCTGCTGTTGCTGCTTGCCTTAGCCTAGTATTATCAGCATGGCGGGAGAAACCCACATTAAGCGAAAGACTCTTTGCACGGGCATCCCCTCTAGGAACGCACAGCATTCTTTGGGAAATCAGAGTCGGGTGTGTGGGATGCTGCCTGTTCCTTGCCAGAGCTTGTCTCCACAGCATGGTGTAATAAACCCGCATGGAGCGAAATCCTCTATGCCAGGGCATCCCCTCTGCCTGAGAGAGAACCGTGCCTGCGCCTGTGGAAAGAGCCTTAAGGAAAGGGACATGTCTGTCACTGGGCTCCACAGGAGCCTGTCTTGGGAAAATGCAGCACGCTGCCCCAGGAGAAGAGAAGGAGCCCTTGGCCTTGGGGTCGGGAAACGGTCGTGAAGCTGGAGAGCCGGCCCTGGCAGGAACAGCGGGCCTGTGGCAAGACAAGTGTCACCCGCTCCCTGTGCAGAGAGACGAAGTCTGGCTGCTAAGGAGACATGAGGGGACGATTGGGCAAGGGAGCGTGCTCCAATCTGAGGAAGGAGTCCGAGAAGGAAGGCCTTTCCTGTGCCTCTGGTCCCAAGGGGACAGCATCTCCTTGGCCACCTGTCCAGAGGGCAGAAGTGGGCTTGCCACCAAACTCCCGGCCCTGAACTCGCAGAATCACCTCCTGGAGGAATGGGCAATCAGATGCCGTCTTCCTCCAGGATGTGGCAGCATTGGCGGAGGCAGGGAGTGTCCCGGGGAAACAGGGACAGTTACCCATTACTCCCCATCCCAGGGCACGGGCGGTGTTGCAGTGATCCTCTCACGTCTCCTCAAGGATGGGGAAGGCACTGGCCTAGTCCCCTGTCCACCTGAACGCCAGAGCGAAAGGGCAGGCCTTGCCTATGCCGAGAGATGGCATTGTGAGCAGAGTGCCATCCTAGGCCACGCACGCTGCTGCAGGGTCGAGGCTGTGTCTGCTTAGTTCGGCTTAGCGAGGTGAACCCCGGGTGCGAACTTGGAGCCGAGGAAATCAAGGCCCAAGCGGCACCAGCTCTCCCGTGGCTCTTCTTCCCTGCCGCGACAGAGGGAACGACCAGAGCCTTGCAAAAGAAGGAGCAGTGAAGTGTGGATCGCGCCAAGCTGAAAACCTCTGCGAAAGCATAGCAGTCACTGGGAAATCAGAGTCGGTTCTGCGGGCTGCTTTTGTAGCTTGCCTTAGCCTAGTATTCGCAGCACGATGGGAGAAACCCGTAGAGAGCGAAAGCCCCTTTGCTGTGGCATCTCCTCTGGGAAAGCACAGCATTCGTTGTGAAATCAGAATCGGATGTGTGGGATGCTGCAGCTGAATGCCTGAGCTAGTCCCCGCAGAATGGTGGAAGATACCCTCATGGAGCGAAATCCTCTTTGCCCTAGCACCCCTTTGCCTAAGAGAAGCATGGTTGCACATCTGAAAGGGCCTTCAGGAAAGGGAAACGGCTGTCACCGCGCTCCCCAGAAACAAGTCTGGGGAAGGCACAGCACGCCGCCCCCAGAGAAGAGAAGGAGCCATTGGCCTTGGGGTCGGGAAACGGTCGGGAAGCAGAAGAGCCTGCCCTGGCAGGAACAGCAGGCCGGTGGCAAGACAAATGTCACCCGCTCCCTTTGCAGAGAGACAAAGCCTGGCTAATAAGGAGACATGAAGGGACGACTAGGGCAGGGACGCGTGCTCCACTCTGAGGAAGGAGTCTGGGCAGAAGGCAGGCCTGTCCTGTGCCTCTGGTCCCAAGGGGACAGCATCTCCTTGGGCAACTGTCCGTAGGGCAGACTTGGGCTAGCTACCTGGCGCCATACCCGGAACTCGCAGAAACAGCTCCCTCGAGAAATGCGCAGTCAGGTGCCATCTTCCTCCAAGATGTGACAGCATTGTGGGTGGCAGGGTGTGTGCCGGGAAAAGAGTGGGGACAATCCCCGAAAGCTCCCCATTCCAGTAACGGGCAGTGTTCAGGGATCCTGTCGCCTCTCCTCTCCTGTGAGGAAGACACTGACCTAGTCCGCGAATCCGCCTGAGGGCCAGTGCCAAAGGCCAAAGTTGCCTACACCGGGAGATGGTAGTGTGCATAGAGTGCCATCCTAGGCAACGCACGCTGCTGCAGGGTTGTGGCTGTGTCTGCTTAGTTCACCCTGGCATGGTGAACCCAGGGCATCAACATGGAGTCCGGGAAAGCAAGGCCCAAGAGGCAGCAGCTCTCCCGCAGCTCTTCTATCCTGATGTGACAGAGCGAACAGCCAAAGCCTTGCTGAGGAAACAGCAGCGAAGTGCGGTTCGCGCCAAGGTGAAAACCTCTGCGAAAGCAGAGCAGTCGCTGGGAAATCAGAGTCTGTTCTGTGGGCTGCTGTTGCTGCTGGCCTTAGCCTAGTATTCGCAGCATGGCAGGAGAAACCCGCATAAAGCAAAAGCCTCTTTGCACTGGCACAACATCTGGGAAAGCACAGCATTCTTTGGGAAATCAGAGTCGGGTCTGTGGGATGCTGCCTGTTGCTTTCCAGAGCTAGTCTCCACAGCACGGTGTAATAAACCCGCATGGAGCGAAATCCTCTTTGCCTGGGCATCCCCTCTGCCTGAGAGAGAAGCATGGTTGCATATGTCTGTCACTGCGCTCCCTAGGAGCAAGTGTGGGGAAGGCGCAGCACGCCGTCCCTGGGGAAGAGAAGGAGCCCTTGGCCTTGGGGTCCGGAAACGCTCGGGAAGCAGGATAGCCTACCATGGCACGAACAGCAGGGCGGTGGCAAGACACGTGTCACCCGCTCCCTGTAAGGAGAGATGGAAGCCTGGCTGCTAAGGAGACATGAGGGGATGACTAGGGTAGGGGTGCGTGCTCCACTCTGAGGAAGGAGTCTGGGCAGAAGGCAGGCCTGTCCTGTGCCTCAGGTCCCAAGGGGACAGCATCTCCTTGGCCACCTGTCCCAAGGGCAGACTTGGGCTTGCCACCAGGTGCCATACCCGGAACTCGCAGAAACAACCCCATGGAGAAACCGGCAGTCAGAAGCCCTGTTCCACCAAGATGTGGCAGCGTTGTGGGTGGCAGGGGGTGTGCCGCGGAAGGAGTGGAGACAGTACCCCACAGTTCCCAATCCTAGTGCACGGGCCTTGTGCAGGGATCCTGTCGCCTCCTCTCTCCTGTGGTGAAGGCACTGGCCTAGACCCCGAGTCTGCCTGATCGCCGGAGAAACGGCAAAGCCTTACCTACGCCAGGAGATGGTAATAGGCATAGAGTGCCATGATAGGCCACGCACGTTGCTGCAGGGTTGTGTCTGTGTCTATTTGTTCGGCTTAGCAAGGTGAAACCCGGGCGCGATCTTGGAGCCCGGAAAAGCAACGTCCCAGAGGCACCAGCTCCCCCGCAGCTCTACTTCCCTGCCGCTACAGAGCGAACAAACAAAGCCTTGCTGAGGAAGCAGCAGCGAAGTGCGATTCGTGCCAAGCTGAAAACCTCTGCGAAAGTATAGCCGTCGCTGGGAAATCAGAGTCTGTTCTGTGGGCTGCTGTTGCTGCTTGCCTTAGCCTAGTATTCGCAGCATGGCAGGAGAAACCCGCATAAAGCAAAAGCCTCTTTGCACTGGCACAACATCTGGGAAAGCACAGCCTTCTTTTGGAAATCAGAGTCGGGTCTGTGGGATGCTGCCTGTTGCTTTCCAGAGCTAGTCTCCACAGCACGGTGTAATAAACCCGCATGGAGCGAAATCCTCTTTGCCTGGGCATCCCCTCTGCCTGAGAGAGAAGCATGGTTGCATATGTCTGTCACTGCGCTCCCTAGGAGCAAGTGTGGGGAAGGCGCAGCACGCCGTCCCTGGGGAAGAGAAGGAGCCCTTGGCCTTGGGGTCCGGAAACGCTCGGGAAGCAGGATAGCCTACCATGGCACGAACAGCAGGGCGGTGGCAAGACACGTGTCACCCGCTCCCTGTAAGGAGAGATGGAAGCCTGGCTGCTAAGGAGACATGAGGGGATGACTAGGGCAGGGGTGCGTGCTCCACTCTGAGGAAGGTGTCTGGGCAGAAGGCAGGCCTGTCCTGTGCCTCAGGTCCCAAGGGGACAGCATCTCCTTGGCCACCTGTCCCAAGGGCAGACTTGGGCTTGCCACCAGGTGCCATACCCGGAACTCGCAGAAACAACCCCATGGAGAAACCGGCAGTAAGAAGCCCTGTTCCACCAAGATGTGGCAGCGTTGTGGGTGGCAGGGGGTGTGCCGCGGAAGGAGTGGAGACAGTACCCCACAGTTCCCAATCCTAGTGCACGGGCCTTGTGCAGGGATCCTGTCGCCTCCTCTCTCCTGTGGTGAAGGCACTGGCCTAGACCCCGAGTCTGCCTGATCGCCGGAGAAACGGCAAAGCCTTACCTACGCCAGGAGATGGTAATAGGCATAGAGTGCCATGATAGGCCACGCACGTTGCTGCAGGGTTGTGTCTGTGTCTATTTGTTCGGCTTAGCAAGGTGAAACCCGGGCGCGATCTTGGAGCCCGGAAAAGCAACGTCCCAGAGGCACCAGCTCCCCCGCAGCTCTTCTTCCCTGCCGCTACAGAGCGAACAAACAAAGCCTTGCTGAGGAAGCAGCAGCGAAGTGCGATTCGTGCCAAGCTGAAAACCTCTGCGAAAGCATAGCCGTCGCTGGGAAATCAGAGTCTGTTCTGTGGGCTGCTGTTGCTGCTTGCCTTAGCCTAGTATTATCAGCATGGCGGGAGAAACCCACATTAAGCGAAAGACTCTTTGCACGGGCATCCCCTCTAGGAACGCACAGCATTCTTTGGGAAATCAGAGTCGGGTGTGTGGGATGCTGCCTGTTCCTTGCCAGAGCTTGTCTCCACAGCATGGTGTAATAAACCCGCATGGAGCGAAATCCTCTATGCCAGGGCATCCCCTCTGCCTGAGAGAGAACCGTGCCTGCGCCTGTGGAAAGAGCCTTAAGGAAAGGGACATGTCTGTCACTGGGCTCCACAGGAGCCTGTCTTGGGAAAATGCAGCACGCTGCCCCAGGAGAAGAGAAGGAGCCCTTGGCCTTGGGGTCGGGAAACGGTCGTGAAGCTGGAGAGCCGGCCCTGGCAGGAACAGCGGGCCTGTGGCAAGACAAGTGTCACCCGCTCCCTGTGCAGAGAGACGAAGTCTGGCTGCTAAGGAGACATGAGGGGACGATTGGGCAAGGGAGCGTGCTCCAATCTGAGGAAGGAGTCCGAGAAGGAAGGCCTTTCCTGTGCCTCTGGTCCCAAGGGGACAGCATCTCCTTGGCCACCTGTCCAGAGGGCAGAAGTGGGCTTGCCACCAAACTCCCGGCCCTGAACTCGCAGAATCACCTCCTGGAGGAATGGGCAATCAGATGCCGTCTTCCTCCAGGATGTGGCAGCATTGGCGGAGGCAGGGAGTGTCCCGGGGAAACAGGGACAGTTACCCATTACTCCCCATCCCAGGGCACGGGCGGTGTTGCAGTGATCCTCTCACGTCTCCTCAAGGATGGGGAAGGCACTGGCCTAGTCCCCTGTCCACCTGAACGCCAGAGCGAAAGGGCAGGCCTTGCCTATGCCGAGAGATGGCATTGTGAGCAGAGTGCCATCCTAGGCCACGCACGCTGCTGCAGGGTCGAGGCTGTGTCTGCTTAGTTCGGCTTAGCGAGGTGAACCCCGGGTGCGAACTTGGAGCCGAGGAAATCAAGGCCCAAGCGGCACCAGCTCTCCCGAGGCTCTTCTTCCCTGCCGCGACAGAGGGAACGACCAGAGCCTTGCAAAAGAAGGAGCAGTGAAGTGTGGATCGCGCCAAGCTGAAAACCTCTGCGAAAGCATAGCAGTCACTGGGAAATCAGAGTCGGTTCTGCGGGCTGCTTTTGTAGCTTGCCTTAGCCTAGTATTCGCAGCACGATGGGAGAAACCCGTAGAGAGCGAAAGCCCCTTTGCTGTGGCATCTCCTCTGGGAAAGCACAGCATTCGTTGTGAAATCAGAATCGGATGTGTGGGATGCTGCAGCTGAATGCCTGAGCTAGTCCCCGCAGAATGGTGGAAGATACCCTCATGGAGCGAAATCCTCTTTGCCCTAGCACCCCTTTGCCTAAGAGAAGCATGGTTGCACATCTGAAAGGGCCTTCAGGAAAGGGAAACGGCTGTCACCGCGCTCCCCAGAAACAAGTCTGGGGAAGGCACAGCACGCCGCCCCCAGAGAAGAGAAGGAGCCATTGGCCTTGGGGTCGGGAAACGGTCGGGAAGCAGAAGAGCCTGCCCTGGCAGGAACAGCAGGCCGGTGGCAAGACAAATGTCACCCGCTCCCTTTGCAGAGAGACAAAGCCTGGCTAATAAGGAGACATGAAGGGACGACTAGGGCAGGGACGCGTGCTCCACTCTGAGGAAGGAGTCTGGGCAGAAGGCAGGCCTGTCCTGTGCCTCTGGTCCCAAGGGGACAGCATCTCCTTGGGCAACTGTCCGTAGGGCAGACTTGGGCTAGCTACCTGGCGCCATACCCGGAACTCGCAGAAACAGCTCCCTCGAGAAATGCGCAGTCAGGTGCCATCTTCCTCCAAGATGTGACAGCATTGTGGGTGGCAGGGTGTGTGCCGGGAAAAGAGTGGGGACAATCCCCGAAAGCTCCCCATTCCAGTAACGGGCAGTGTTCAGGGATCCTGTCGCCTCTCCTCTCCTGTGAGGAAGACACTGACCTAGTCCGCGAATCCGCCTGAGGGCCAGTGCCAAAGGCCAAAGTTGCCTACACCGGGAGATGGTAGTGTGCATAGAGTGCCATCCTAGGCAACGCACGCTGCTGCAGGGTTGTGGCTGTGTCTGCTTAGTTCACCCTGGCATGGTGAACCCAGGGCATCAACATGGAGTCCGGGAAAGCAAGGCCCAAGAGGCAGCAGCTCTCCCGCAGCTCTTCTATCCTGATGTGACAGAGCGAACAGCCAAAGCCTTGCTGAGGAAACAGCAGCGAAGTGCGGTTCGCGCCAAGGTGAAAACCTCTGCGAAAGCAGAGCAGTCGCTGGGAAATCAGAGTCTGTTCTGTGGGCTGCTGTTGCTGCTGGCCTTAGCCTAGTATTCGCAGCATGGCAGGAGAAACCCGCATAAAGCAAAAGCCTCTTTGCACTGGCACAACATCTGGGAAAGCACAGCATTCTTTGGGAAATCAGAGTCGGGTCTGTGGGATGCTGCCTGTTGCTTTCCAGAGCTAGTCTCCACAGCACGGTGTAATAAACCCGCATGGAGCGAAATCCTCTTTGCCTGGGCATCCCCTCTGCCTGAGAGAGAAGCATGGTTGCATATGTCTGTCACTGCGCTCCCTAGGAGCAAGTGTGGGGAAGGCGCAGCACGCCGTCCCTGGGGAAGAGAAGGAGCCCTTGGCCTTGGGGTCCGGAAACGCTCGGGAAGCAGGATAGCCTACCATGGCACGAACAGCAGGGCGGTGGCAAGACACGTGTCACCCGCTCCCTGTAAGGAGAGATGGAAGCCTGGCTGCTAAGGAGACATGAGGGGATGACTAGGGTAGGGGTGCGTGCTCCACTCTGAGGAAGGAGTCTGGGCAGAAGGCAGGCCTGTCCTGTGCCTCAGGTCCCAAGGGGACAGCATCTCCTTGGCCACCTGTCCCAAGGGCAGACTTGGGCTTGCCACCAGGTGCCATACCCGGAACTCGCAGAAACAACCCCATGGAGAAACCGGCAGTCAGAAGCCCTGTTCCACCAAGATGTGGCAGCGTTGTGGGTGGCAGGGGGTGTGCCGCGGAAGGAGTGGAGACAGTACCCCACAGTTCCCAATCCTAGTGCACGGGCCTTGTGCAGGGATCCTGTCGCCTCCTCTCTCCTGTGGTGAAGGCACTGGCCTAGACCCCGAGTCTGCCTGATCGCCGGAGAAACGGCAAAGCCTTACCTACGCCAGGAGATGGTAATAGGCATAGAGTGCCATGATAGGCCACGCACGTTGCTGCAGGGTTGTGTCTGTGTCTATTTGTTCGGCTTAGCAAGGTGAAACCCGGGCGCGATCTTGGAGCCCGGAAAAGCAACGTCCCAGAGGCACCAGCTCCCCCGCAGCTCTACTTCCCTGCCGCTACAGAGCGAACAAACAAAGCCTTGCTGAGGAAGCAGCAGCGAAGTGCGATTCGTGCCAAGCTGAAAACCTCTGCGAAAGCATAGCCGTCGCTGGGAAATCAGAGTCTGTTCTGTGGGCTGCTGTTGCTGCTTGCCTTAGCCTAGTATTCGCAGCATGGCAGGAGAAACCCGCATAAAGCAAAAGCCTCTTTGCACTGGCACAACATCTGGGAAAGCACAGCCTTCTTTTGGAAATCAGAGTCGGGTCTGTGGGATGCTGCCTGTTGCTTTCCAGAGCTAGTCTCCACAGCACGGTGTAATAAACCCGCATGGAGCGAAATCCTCTTTGCCTGGGCATCCCCTCTGCCTGAGAGAGAAGCATGGTTGCATATGTCTGTCACTGCGCTCCCTAGGAGCAAGTGTGGGGAAGGCGCAGCACGCCGTCCCTGGGGAAGAGAAGGAGCCCTTGGCCTTGGGGTCCGGAAACGCTCGGGAAGCAGGATAGCCTACCATGGCACGAACAGCAGGGCGGTGGCAAGACACGTGTCACCCGCTCCCTGTAAGGAGAGATGGAAGCCTGGCTGCTAAGGAGACATGAGGGGATGACTAGGGCAGGGGTGCGTGCTCCACTCTGAGGAAGGTGTCTGGGCAGAAGGCAGGCCTGTCCTGTGCCTCAGGTCCCAAGGGGACAGCATCTCCTTGGCCACCTGTCCCAAGGGCAGACTTGGGCTTGCCACCAGGTGCCATACCCGGAACTCGCAGAAACAACCCCATGGAGAAACCGGCAGTAAGAAGCCCTGTTCCACCAAGATGTGGCAGCGTTGTGGGTGGCAGGGGGTGTGCCGCGGAAGGAGTGGAGACAGTACCCCACAGTTCCCAATCCTAGTGCACGGGCCTTGTGCAGGGATCCTGTCGCCTCCTCTCTCCTGTGGTGAAGGCACTGGCCTAGACCCCGAGTCTGCCTGATCGCCGGAGAAACGGCAAAGCCTTACCTACGCCAGGAGATGGTAATAGGCATAGAGTGCCATGATAGGCCACGCACGTTGCTGCAGGGTTGTGTCTGTGTCTATTTGTTCGGCTTAGCAAGGTGAAACCCGGGCGCGATCTTGGAGCCCGGAAAAGCAACGTCCCAGAGGCACCAGCTCCCCCGCAGCTCTTCTTCCCTGCCGCTACAGAGCGAACAAACAAAGCCTTGCTGAGGAAGCAGCAGCGAAGTGCGATTCGTGCCAAGCTGAAAACCTCTGCGAAAGCATAGCCGTCGCTGGGAAATCAGAGTCTGTTCTGTGGGCTGCTGTTGCTGCTTGCCTTAGCCTAGTATTATCAGCATGGCGGGAGAAACCCACATTAAGCGAAAGACTCTTTGCACGGGCATCCCCTCTAGGAACGCACAGCATTCTTTGGGAAATCAGAGTCGGGTGTGTGGGATGCTGCCTGTTCCTTGCCAGAGCTTGTCTCCACAGCATGGTGTAATAAACCCGCATGGAGCGAAATCCTCTATGCCTGGGCATCCCCTCTGCCTGAGAGAGAACCGTGCCTGCGCCTGTGGAAAGAGCCTTAAGGAAAGGGACATGTCTGTCACTGGGCTCCACAGGAGCCTGTCTTGGGAAAATGCAGCACGCTGCCCCAGGAGAAGAGAAGGAGCCCTTGGCCTTGGGGTCGGGAAACGGTCGTGAAGCTGGAGAGCCGGCCCTGGCAGGAACAGCGGGCCTGTGGCAAGACAAGTGTCACCCGCTCCCTGTGCAGAGAGACGAAGCCTGGCTGCTAAGGAGACATGAGGGGACGATTGGGCAAGGGAGCGTGCTCCAATCTGAGGAAGGAGTCCGAGAAGGAAGGCCTTTCCTGTGCCTCTGGTCCCAAGGGGACAGCATCTCCTTGGCCACCTGTCCAGAGGGCAGAAGTGGGCTTGCCACCAAACTCCCGGCCCTGAACTCGCAGAATCACCTCCTGGAGGAATGGGCAATCAGATGCCGTCTTCCTCCAGGATGTGGCAGCATTGGCGGAGGCAGGGAGTGTCCCGGGGAAACAGGGACAGTTACCCATTACTCCCCATCCCAGGGCACGGGCGGTGTTGCAGTGATCCTCTCACGTCTCCTCAAGGATGGGGAAGGCACTGGCCTACTCCCCTGTCTACCTGAACGCCAGAGCGAAAGGGCAGGCCTTGCCTATGCCGAGAGATGGCATTGTGAGCAGAGTGCCATCCTAGGCCACGCACGCTGCTGCAGGGTCGAGGCTGTGTCTGCTTAGTTCGGCTTAGCGAGGTGAACCCCGGGTGCGAACTTGGAGCCGAGGAAATCAAGGCCCAAGCGGCACCAGCTCTCCCGTGGCTCTTCTTCCCTGCCGCGACAGAGGGAACGACCAGAGCCTTGCAAAAGAAGGAGCAGTGAAGTGTGGATCGCGACAAGCTGAAAACCTCTGCGAAAGCATAGCAGTCACTGGGAAATCAGAGTCGGTTCTGCGGGCTGCTTTTGTAGCTTGCCTTAGCCTAGTATTCGTTCGCAGCACGATGGGAGAAACCCGTAGAGAGCGAAAGCCCCTTTGCTGTGGCATCTCCTCTGGGAAAGCACAGCATTCGTTGTGAAATCAGAATCGGATGTGTGGGATGCTGCAGCTGAATGCCTGAGCTAGTCCCCGCAGAATGGTGGAAGATACCCGCATGGAGCGAAATCCTCTTTGCCCTAGCACCCCTTTGCCTAAGAGAAGCATGTTTGCACATCTGAAAGGGCCTTCAGGAAAGGGAAACGGCTGTCACCGCGCTCCCCAGAAACAAGTCTGGGGAAGGCACAGCACGCCGCCCCCAGAGAAGAGAAGGAGCCATTGGCCTTGGGGTCGGGAAACGGTCGGGAAGCAGAAGAGCCTGCCCTGGCAGGAACAGCAGGCCGGTGGCAAGACAAATGTCACCCGCTCCCTTTGCAGAGAGACAAAGCCTGGCTAATAAGGAGACATGAAGGGACGACTAGGGCAGGGACGCGTGCTCCACTCTGAGGAAGGAGTCTGGGCAGAAGGCAGGCCTGTCCTGTGCCTCTGGTCCCAAGGGGACAGCATGTCCTTGGGCAACTGTCCGTAGGGCAGACTTGGGCTAGCTGCCTGGCGCCATACCCGGAACTCGCAGAAACAGCTCCCTCGAGAAATGCGCAGTCAGGTGCCATCTTCCTCCAAGATGTGACAGCATTGTGGGTGGCAGGGTGTGTGCCGGGAAAAGAGTGGGGACAATCCCCGAAAGCTCCCCATTCCAGTAACGGGCAGTGTTCAGGGATCCTGTCGCCTCTCCTCTCCTGTGAGGAAGACACTGACCTAGTCCGCGAATCCGCCTGAGGGCCAGTGCCAAAGGCCAAAGTTGCCTACACCGGGAGATGGTAGTGTGCATAGAGTGCCATCCTAGGCAACGCACGCTGCTGCAGGGTTGTGGCTGTGTCTGCTTAGTTCACCCTGGCATGGGGAACCCAGGGCATCAACATGGAGTCCGGGAAAGCAAGGCCCAAGAGGCAGCAGCTCTCCCGCAGCTCTTCTATCCTGATGTGACAGAGCGAACAGCCAAAGCCTTGCTGAGGAAACAGCAGCGAAGTGCGGTTCGCGCCAAGGTGAAAACCTCTGCAAAAGCAGAGCAGTCGCTGGGAAATCAGAGTCTGTTCTGTGGGCTGCTGTTGCTGCTGGCCTTAGCCTAGTATTCGCAGCATGGCAGGAGAAACCCGCATAAAGCAAAAGCCTCTTTGCACTGGCACAACATCTGGGAAAGCACAGCATTCTTTGGGAAATCAGAGTCGGGTCTGTGGGATGCTGCCTGTTGCTTTCCAGAGCTAGTCTCCACAGCACGGTGTAATAAACCCGCATGGAGCGAAATCCTCTTTGCCTGGGCATCCCCTCTGCCTGAGAGAGAAGCATGGTTGCATATGTCTGTCACTGCGCTCCCTAGGAGCAAGTGTGGGGAAGGCGCAGCACGCCGTCCCTGGGGAAGAGAAGGAGCCCTTGGCCTTGGGGTCCGGAAAAACTCGGGAAGCAGGATAGCCTACCATGGCACGAACAGCAAGGCGGTGGCAAGACACGTGTCGCCTGCTCCCTGTAAGGAGAGATGGAAGCCTGGCTGCTAAGGAGACACGAGGGGATGACTAGGGCAGGGGTGCGTGCTCCACTCTGAGGAAGGAGTCTGGGCAGAAGGCAGGCCTGTCCTGTGCCTCAGGTCCCAAGGGGACAGCATCTCCTTGGCCACCTGTCCCAAGGGCAGACTTGGGCTTGCCACCAGGTGCCATACCCGGAACTCGCAGAAACAACCCCATGGAGAAACCGGCAGTCAGAAGCCCTGTTCCACCAAGATGTGGCAGCGTTGTGGGTGGCAGGGGGTGTGCCGCGGAAGGAGTGGAGACAGTACCCCACAGTTCCCAATCCTAGTGCACGGGCCTTGTGCAGGGATCCTGTCGCCTCCTCTCTCCTGTGGTGAAGGCACTGGCCTAGACCCCGAGTCTGCCTGATCGCCGGAGAAACGGCAAAGCCTTACCTACGCCAGGAGATGGTAATAGGCATAGAGTGCCATGATAGGCCACGCACGTTGCTGCAGGGTTGTGTCTGTGTCTATTTGTTCGTCTTAGCAAGGTGAAACCCGGGCGCGATCTTGGAGCCCGGAAAAGCAACGTCCCAGAGGCACCAGCTCCCCCGCAGCTCTTCTTCCCTGCCGCTACAGAGCGAACAAACAAAGCCTTGCTGAGGAAGCAGCAGCGAAGTGCGATTCGTGCCAAGCTGAAAACCTCTGCGAAAGCATAGCCGTCGCTGGGAAATCAGAGTCTGTTCTGTGGGCTGCTGTTGCTGCTTGCCTTAGCCTAGTATTATCAGCATGGCGGGAGAAACCCGCATTAAGCGAAAGACTCTTTGCACGGGCATCCCCTCTAGGAACGCACAGCATTCTTTGGGAAATCAGAGTCGGGAGTGTTGGATGCTGCCGGTTCCTTGCCAGAGCTTGTCTCCACAGCATGGTGTAATAAACCCGCATGGAGCGAAATCCTCTATGCCTGGGCATCCCCTCTGCCTGAGAGAGAACCGTGCCTGTGCCTGTGGAAAGAGCCTTAAGGAAAGGGACATGTCTGTCACTGGGCTCCACAGGAGCCTGTCTTGGGAAAATGCAGCACGCTGCCCCAGGAGAAGAGAAGGAGCCCTTGGCCTTGGGGTCGGGAAACGGTCGTGAAGCTGGAGAGCCGGCCCTGGCAGGAACAGCGGGCCTGTGGCAAGACAAGTGTCACCCGATCCCTGTGCAGAGAGACGAAGCCTGGCTGCTAAGGAGACATGAGGGGACGATTGGGCAAGGGAGCGTGCTCCAATCTGAGGAAGGAGTCCGAGAAGGAAGGCCTTTCCTGTGCCTCTGGTCCCAAGGGGACAGCATCTCCTTGGCCACCTGTCCAGAGGGCAGAAGTGGGCTTGCCACCAAACTCCCGGCCCTGAACTCGCAGAATCACCTCCTGGAGGAATGGGCAATCAGATGCCGTCTTCCTCCAGGATGTGGCAGCATTGGCGGAGGCAGGGAGTGTCCCGGGGAAACAGGGACAGTTACTCATTTCTCCCCATCCCAGGGCACGGGCGGTATTGCAGTGATCCTCTCACGTCTCCTCAAGGATGGGGAAGGCACTGGCCTAGTCCCCTGTCCACCTGAACGCCAGAGCGAAAGGGCAGGCCTTGCCTATGCCGAGAGATGGCATTGTGAGCAGAGTGCCATCCTAGGCCACGCACGCTGCTGCAGGGTCGAGGCTGTGTCTGCTTAGTTCGGCTTAGCGAGGTGAACCCCGGGTGCGAACTTGGAGCCGAGGAAATCAAGGCCCAAGCGGCACCAGCTCTCCCGTGGCTCTTCTTCCCTGCCGTGACAGAGGGAACGACCAAAGCCTTGCAAAAGAAGGAGCAGTGAAGTGTGGATCGCGCCTAGCTGAAAACCTCTGCGAAAGCATAGCAGTCACTGGGAAATCAGAGTCGGTTCTGCGGGCTGCTTTTGTAGCTTGCCTTAGCCTAGTATTCGTTCGCAGCACGATGGGAGAAACCCGTAGAGAGCGAAAGCCCCTTTGCTGTGGCATCTCCTCTGGGAAAGCACAGCATTCGTTGTGAAATCAGAATCGGATGTGTGGGATGCTGCAGCTGAATGCCTGAGCTAGTCCCCGCAGAATGGTGGAAGATACCCGCATGGAGCGAAATCCTCTTTGCCCTAGCACCCCTTTGCCTAAGAGAAGCATGGTTGCACATCTGAAAGGGCCTTCAGGAAAGGGAAAGGGCTGTCACCGCGCTCCCCAGAAACAAGTCTGGGGAAGGCACAGCACGCCGCCCCCAGAGAAGAGAAGGAGCCATTGGCCTTGGGGTCGGGAAACGGTCGGGAAGCAGAAGAGCCTGCCCTGGCAGGAACAGCAGGCCGGTGGCAAGACAAATGTCACCCGCTCCCTTTGCAGAGAGACAAAGCCTGGCTAATAAGGAGACATGAAGGGACGACTAGGGCAGGGACGCGTGCTCCACTCTGAGGAAGGAGTCTGGGCAGAAGGCAGGCCTGTCCTGTGCCTCTGGTCCCAAGGGGACAGCATCTCCTTGGGCAACTGTCCGTAGGGCAGACTTGGGCTAGCTGCCTGGCGCCATACCCGGAACTCGCAGAAACAGCTCCCTCGAGAAATGCGCAGTCAGGTGCCATCTTCCTCCAAGATGTGACAGCATTGTGGGTGGCAGGGTGTGTGCCGGGAAAAGAGTGGGGACAATCCCCGAAAGCTCCCCATTCCAGTAACGGGCAGTGTTCAGGGATCCTGTCGCCTCTCCTCTCCTGTGAGGAAGACACTGACCTAGTCCGCGAATCCGCCTGAGGGCCAGTGCCAAAGGCCAAAGTTGCCTACACCGGGAGATGGTAGTGTGCATAGAGTGCCATCCTAGGCAACGCACGCTGCTGCAGGGTTGTGGCTGTGTCTGCTTAGTTCACCCTGGCATGGGGAACCCAGGGCATCAACATGGAGTCCGGGAAAGCAAGGCCCAAGAGGCAGCAGCTCTCCCGCAGCTCTTCTATCCTGATGTGACAGAGCGAACAGCCAAAGCCTTGCTGAGGAAACAGCAGCGAAGTGCGGTTCGCGCCAAGGTGAAAACCTCTGCGAAAGCAGAGCAGTCGCTGGGAAATCAGAGTCTGTTCTGTGGGCTGCTGTTGCTGCTGGCCTTAGCCTAGTATTCGCAGCATGGCAGGAGAAACCCGCATAAAGCAAAAGCCTCTTTGCACTGGCACAACATCTGGGAAAGCACAGCATTCTTTGGGAAATCAGAGTCGGGTCTGTGGGATGCTGCCTGTTGCTTTCCAGAGCTAGTCTCCACAGCACGGTGTAATAAACCCGCATGGAGCGAAATCCTCTTTGCCTGGGCATCCCCTCTGCCTGAGACAGAAGCATGGTTGCATATGTCTGTCACTGCGCTCCCTAGGAGCAAGTGTGGGGAAGGCGCAGCACGCCGTCCCTGGGGAAGAGAAGGAGCCCTTGGCCTTCGGGTCCGGAAACGCTCGGGAAGCAGGATAGCCTACCATGGCACGAACAGCAGGGCGGTGGCAAGACACGTGTCACCCGCTCCCTGTAAGGAGAGATGGAAGCCTGGCTGCTAAGGAGACATGAGGGGATGACTAGGGCAGGGGTGCGTGCTCCACTCTGAGGAAGGAGTCTGGGCAGAAGGCAGGCCTGTCCTGTGCCTCAGGTCCCAAGGGGACAGCATCTCCTTGGCCACCTGTCCCAAGGGCAGACTTGGGCTTGCCACCAGGTGCCATACCCGGAACTCGCAGAAACAACCCCATGGAGAAACCGGCAGTCAGAAGCCCTGTTCCACCAAGATGTGGCAGCGTTGTGGGTGGCAGGGGGTGTGCCGTGGAAGGAGTGGAGACAGTACCCCACAGTTCCCAATCCTAGTGCACGGGCCTTGTGCAGGGATCCTGTCGCCTCCTCTCTCCTGTGGTGAAGGCACTGGCCTAGACCCCGAGTCTGCCTGATCGCCGGAGAAACGGCAAAGCCTTACCTACGCCAGGAGATGGTAATAGGCAGAGTGCCATGATAGGCCACGCACGTTGCTGCAGGGTTGTGTCTGTGTCTATTTGTTTGGCTTAGCAAGGTGAAACCCGGGCGCGAACTTGGAGCCCGGAAAAGCAACGTCCCAGAGGCACCAGCTCCCCCGCAGCTCTTCTTCCCTGCCGCTACAGAGCGAACAAACAAAGCCTTGCTGAGGATGCAGCAGCGAAGTGCGATTCGTGCCAAGCTGAATACCTCTGCGAAAGCATAGCCGTCGCTGGGAAATCAGAGTCTGTTCTGTGGGCTGCTGTTGCTGCTTGCCTTAGCCTAGTATTATCAGCATGGCGGGAGAAACCCGCATTAAGCGAAAGACTCTTTGCACGGGCATCCCCTCTAGGAACGCACAGCATTCTTTGGGAAATCAGAGTCGGGTGTGTTGGATGCTGCCGGTTCCTTGCCAGAGCTTGTCTCCACATCATGGTGTAATAAACCCGCATGGAGCGAAATCCTCTATGCCTGGGCATCCCCTCTGCCTGAGAGAGAACCGTGCTTGCGCCTGTGGAAAGAGCCTTAAGGAAAGGGACATGTCTGTCACTGGGCTCCACAGGAGCCTGTCTTGGGAAAATGCAGCACGCTGCCCCAGGAGAAGAGAAGGAGCCCTTGGCCTTGGGGTCGGGAAACGGTCGTGAAGCTGGAGAGCCGGCCCTGGCAGGAACAGCGGGCCTGTGGCAAGACAAGTGTCACCCGCTCCCTGTGCAGAGAGACGAAGCCTGGCTGCTAAGGAGACATGAGGGGACGATTGGGCAAGGGAGCGTGCTCCAATCTGAGGAAGGAGTCCGAGAAGGAAGGCCTTTCCTGTGCCTCTGGTCCCAAGGGGACAGCATCTCCTTGGCCACCTGTCCAGAGGGCAGAAGTGGGCTTGCCACCAAACTCCCGGCCCTGAACTCGCAGAATCACCTCCTGGAGGAATGGGC
Source organism: Mustela lutreola (assembly GCF_030435805.1). Taxonomy (NCBI): domain Eukaryota; kingdom Metazoa; phylum Chordata; class Mammalia; order Carnivora; family Mustelidae; genus Mustela; species Mustela lutreola. Next base: position 130,852,354 of record NC_081295.1, read on the forward strand.
AATCAGATGCCGTCTTCCTCCAGGATGTGGCAGCATTGGCGGAGGCAGGGAGTGTCCCGGGGAAACAGGGACAGTTACCCATTACTCCCCATCCCAGGGCACGGGCGGTGTTGCAGTGATCCTCTCACGTCTCCTCAAGGATGGGGAAGGCACTGGCCTAGTCCCCTGTCCACCTGAACGCCAGAGCGAAAGGGCAGGCCTTGCCTATGCCGAGAGATGGCATTGTGAGCAGAGTGCCATCCTAGGCCACGCACGCTGCTGCAGGGTCGAGGCTGTGTCTGCTTAGTTCGGCTTAGCGAGGTGAACCCCGGGTGCGAACTTGGAGCCGAGGAAATCAAGGCCCAAGCGGCACCAGCTCTCCCGTGGCTCTTCTTCCCTGCCGCGACAGAGGGAACGACCAAAGCCTTGCAAAAGAAGGAGCAGTGAAGTGTGGATCGCGCCAAGCTGAAAACCTCTGCGAAAGCATAGCAGTCACTGGGAAATCAGAGTCGGTTCTGCGGGCTGCTTTTGTAGCTTGCCTTAGCCTAGTATTCGCAGCACGATGGGAGAAACCCGTAGAGAGCGAAAGCCCCTTTGCTGTGGCATCTCCTCTGGGAAAGCACAGCATTCGTTGTGAAATCAGAATCGGATGTGTGGGATGCTGCAGCTGAATGCCTGAGCTAGTCCCCGCAGAATGGTGGAAGATACCCGCATGGAGCGAAATCGTCTTTGCCCTAGCACCCCTTTGCCTAAGAGAAGCATGTTTGCACATCTGAAAGGGCCTTCAGGAAAGGGAAACGGCTGTCACCGCGCTCCCCAGAAACAAGTCTGGGGAAGGCACAGCACGCCGCCCCCAGAGAAGAGAAGGAGCCATTGGCCTTGGGGTCGGGAAACGGTCGGGAAGCAGAAGAGCCTGCCCTGGCAGGAACAGCAGGCCGGTGGCAAGACAAATGTCACCCGCTCCCTTTGCAGAGAGACAAAGCCTGGCTAATAAGGAGACATGAAGGGACGACTAGGGCAGGGACGCGTGCTCCACTCTGAGGAAGGAGTCTGGGCAGAAGGCAGGCCTGTCCTGTGCCTCTGGTCCCAAGGGGACAGCATCTCCTTGGGCAACTGTCCGTAGGGCAGACTTGGGCTAGCTACCTGGCGCCATACCCGGAACTCGCAGAAACAGCTCCCTCGAGAAATGCGCAGTCAGGTGCCATCTTCCTCCAAGATGTGACAGCATTGTGGGTGGCAGGGTGTGTGCCGGGAAAAGAGTGGGGACAATCCCCGAAAGCTCCCCATTCCAGTAACGGGCAGTGTTCAGGGATCCTGTCGCCTCTCCTCTCCTGTGAGGAAGACACTGACCTAGCCCGCGAATCCACCTGAGGGCCAGTGCCAAAGGCCAAAGTTGCCTACACCGGGAGATGGTAGTGTGCATAGAGTGCCATCCTAGGCAATGCACGCTGCTGCAGGGTTGTGGCTGTGTCTGCTTAGTTCACCCTGGCATGGGGAACCCAGGGCATCAACATGGAGTCCGGGAAAGCAAGGCCCAAGAGGCAGCAGCTCTCCCGCAGCTCTTCTTCCCTGCCGCTACAGAGCGAACAACCAAAGCCTTGCTGAGGAAGCAGCAGCGAAGTGCGATTCGTGCCAGGCTGAAAACCTCTGCGAAAGCATAGCAGTCGCTGGGAAATCAGAGTCTGTTCTGTGGGTTGCTGTTGCTGCTTGCCTTAGCCTAGTATTATCAGCATGGCGGGAGAAACCCGCATTAAGCGAAAGACTCTTTGCACGGGCATCCCCTCTAGGAACGCACAGCATTCTTTGGGAAATCAGAGTCGGGTGTGTGGGATGCTGCCGGTTCCTTGCCAGAGCTTGTCTCCACAGCATGGTGTAATAAACCCGCATGGAGCGAAATCCTCTATGCCTGGGCATCCCCTCTGCCTGAGAGAGAACCGTGCCTGCGCCTGTGGAAAGAGCCTTAAGGAAAGGGACATGTCTGTCACTGGGCTCCACAGGAGCCTGTCTTGGGAAAATGCAGCACGCTGCCCCAGGAGAAGAGAAGGAGCCCTTGGCCTTGGGGTCGGGAAACGGTCGTGAAGCTGGAGAGCCGGCCCTGGCAGGAACAGCGGGCCTGCGGCAAGACAAGTGTCACCCGCTCCCTGTGCAGAGAGACGAAGCCTGGCTGCTAAGGAGACATGAGGGGACGATTGGGCAAGAGAGCGTGCTCCAATTTGAGGAAGGAGTCCGAGAAGGAAGGCCTTTCCTGTGCCTCTGGTCCCAAGGGGACAGCATCTCCTTGGCCACCTGTCCAGAGGGCAGAAGTGGGCTTGCCAGCAAACTCCCGGCCCTGAACTCGCAGAATCACCTCCTGGAGGAATGGGCAATCAGATGCCGTCTTCCTCCAGGATGTGGCAGCATTGGCGGAGGCAGGGAGTGTCCCGGGGAAACAGGGACAGTTACCCATTACTCCCCATCCCAGGGCACGGGCGGTGTTGCAGTGATCCTCTCACGTCTCCTCAAGGATGGGGAAGGCACTGGCCTAGTCCCCTGTCCACCTGAACGCCAGAGCGAAAGGGCAGGCCTTGCCTATGCCGAGAGATGGCATTGTGAGCAGAGTGCCATCCTAGACCACGCACGCTGCTGCAGGGTCGAGGCTGTGTCTGCTTAGTTCGGCTTAGCGAGGTGAACCCCGGGTGCGAACTTGGAGCCGAGGAAATCAAGGCCCAAGCGGCACCAGCTCTCCCGTGGCTCTTCTTCCCTGCCGCGACAGAGGGAACGACCAGAGCCTTGCAAAAGAAGGAGCAGTGAAGTGTGGATCGCGCCAAGCTGAAAACCTCTGCGAAAGCATAGCAGTCACTGGGAAATCAGAGTCGGTTCTGCGGGCTGCTTTTGTAGCTTGCCTTAGCCTAGTATTCGCAGCACGATGGGAGAAACCCGTAGAGAGCGAAAGCCCCTTTGCTGTGGCATCTCCTCTGGGAAAGCACAGCATTCGTTGTGAAATCAGAATCGGATGTGTGGGATGCTGCAGCTGAATGCCTGAGCTAGTCCCCGCAGAATGGTGGAAGATACCCGCATGGAGCGAAATCCTCTTTGCCATAGCACCCCTTTGCCTAAGAGAAGCATGGTTGCACATCTGAAACGGCCTTCAGGAAAGGGAAACGGCTGTCACCGCGCTCCCCAGAAACAAGTCTGGGGAAGGCACAGCACGCCGCCCCCAGAGAAGAGAAGGAGCCATTGGCCTTGGGGTCGGGAAACGGTCGGGAAGCAGAAGAGCCTGCCCTGGCAGGAACAGCAGGCCGGTGGCAAGACAAATGTCACCCGCTCCCTTTGCAGAGAGACAAAGCCTGGCTAATAAGGAGACATGAAGGGACGACTAGGGCAGGGACGCGTGCTCCACTCTGAGGAAGGAGTCTGGGCAGAAGGCAGGCCTGTCCTGTGCCTCTGGTCCCAAGGGGACAGCATCTCCTTGGGCAACTGTCCGTAGGGCAGACTTGGGCTAGCTACCTGGCGCCATACCCGGAACTCGCAGAAACAGCTCCCTCGAGAAATGCGCAGTCAGGTGCCATCTTCCTCCAAGATGTGACAGCATTGTGGGTGGCAGGGTGTGTGCCGGGAAAAGAGTGGGGACAATCCCCGAAAGCTCCCCATTCCAGTAACGGGCAGTGTTCAGGGATCCTGTCGCCTCTCCTCTCCTGTGAGGAAGACTCTGACCTAGCCCGCGAATCCACCTGAGGGCCAGTGCCAAAGGCCAAAGTTGCCTACACCGGGAGATGGTAGTGTGCATAGAGTGCCATCCTAGGCAACGCACGCTGCTGCAGGGTTGTGGCTGTGTCTGCTTAGTTCACCCTGGCATGGGGAACCCAGGGCATCAACATGGAGTCCGGGAAAGCAAGGCCCAAGAGGCAGCAGCTCTCCCGCAGCTCTTCTATCCTGATGTGACAGAGCGAACAGCCAAAGCCTTGCTGAGGAAACAGCAGCGAAGTGCGGTTCGCGCCAAGGTGAAAACCTCTGCGAAAGCAGAGCAGTCGCTGGGAAATCAGAGTCTGTTCTGTGGGCTGCTGTTGCTGCTGGCCTTAGCCTAGTATTCGCAGCATGGCAGGAGAAACCCGCATAAAGCAAAAGCCTCTTTGCACTGGCACATCTGGGAAAGCACAGCATTCTTTGGGAAATCAGAGTCGGGTCTGTGGGATGCTGCCTGTTGCTTTCCAGAGCTAGTCTCCACAGCACGGTGTAATAAACCCGCATGGAGCGAAATCCTCTTTGCCTGGGCATCCCCTCTGCCTGAGAGAGAAGCATGGTTGCATATGTCTGTCACTGCGCTCCCTAGGAGCAAGTGTGGGGAAGGCGCAGCACGCCGTCCCTGGGGAAGAGAAGGAGCCCTTGGCCTTGGGGTCCGGAAACGCTCGGGAAGCAGGATAGCCTACCATGGCATGAACAGCAAGGCGGTGGCAAGACACGTGTCACCCGCTCCCTGTAAGGAGAGATGGAAGCCTGGCTGCTAAGGAGACACGATGGGATGACTAGGGCAGGGGTGCGTGCTCCACTCTGAGGAAGGAGTCTGGGCAGAAGGCAGGCCTGTCCTGTGCCTCAGGTCCCAAGGGGACAGCATCTCCTTGGCCTCCTGTCCCAAGGGCAGACTTGGGCTTGCCACCAGGTGCCATACCCGGAACTCGCAGAAACAACCCCATGGAGAAACCGGCAGTCAGAAGCCCTGTTCCACCAAGATGTGGCAGCGTTGTGGGTGGCAGGGGGTGTGCCGCGGAAGGAGTGGAGACAGTACCCCACAGTTCCCAATCCTAGTGCACGGGCCTTGTGCAGGGATCCTGTCGCCTCCTCTCTCCTGTGGTGAAGGCACTGGCCTAGACCCCGAGTCTGCCTGATCGCCGGAGAAACGGCAAAGCCTTACCTACGCCAGGAGATGGTAATAGGCATAGAGTGCCATGATAGGCCACGCACGTTGCTGCAGGGTTGTGTCTGTGTCTATTTGTTCGTCTTAGCAAGGTGAAACCCGGGCGCGATCTTGGAGCCCGGAAAAGCAACGTCCCAGAGGCACCAGCTCCCCCGCAGCTCTTCTTCCCTGCCGCTACAGAGCGAACAAACAAAGCCTTGCTGAGGAAGCAGCAGCGAAGTGCGATTCGTGCCAAGCTGAAAACCTCTGCGAAAGCATAGCCGTCGCTGGGAAATCAGAGTCTGTTCTGTGGGCTGCTGTTGCTGCTTGCCTTAGCCTAGTATTATCAGCATGGCGGGAGAAACCCGCATTAAGCGAAAGACTCTTTGCACGGGCATCCCCTCTAGGAACGCACAGCATTCTTTGGGAAATCAGAGTCGGGAGTGTTGGATGCTGCCGGTTCCTTGCCAGAGCTTGTCTCCACAGCATGGTGTAATAAACCCGCATGGAGCGAAATCCTCTATGCCTGGGCATCCCCTCTGCCTGAGAGAGAACCGTGCCTGTGCCTGTGGAAAGAGCCTTAAGGAAAGGGACATGTCTGTCACTGGGCTCCACAGGAGCCTGTCTTGGGAAAATGCAGCACGCTGCCCCAGGAGAAGAGAAGGAGCCCTTGGCCTTGGGGTCGGGAAACGGTCGTGAAGCTGGAGAGCCGGCCCTGGCAGGAACAGCGGGCCTGTGGCAAGACAAGTGTCACCCGATCCCTGTGCAGAAAGACGAAGCCTGGCTGCTAAGGAGACATGAGGGGACGATTGGGCAAGGGAGCGTGCTCCAATCTGAGGAAGGAGTCCGAGAAGGAAGGCCTTTCCTGTGCCTCTGGTCCCAAGGGGACAGCATCTCCTTGGCCACCTGTCCAGAGGGCAGAAGTGGGCTTGCCACCAAACTCCCGGCCCTGAACTCGCAGAATCACCTCCTGGAGGAATGGGCAATCAGATGCCGTCTTCCTCCAGGATGTGGCAGCATTGGCGGAGGCAGGGAGTGTCCCGGGGAAACAGGGACAGTTACTCATTTCTCCCCATCCCAGGGCACGGGCGGTGTTGCAGTGATCCTCTCACGTCTCCTCAAGGATGGGGAAGGCACTGGCCTAGTCCCCTGTCCACCTGAACGCCAGAGCGAAAGGGCAGGCCTTGCCTATGCCGAGAGATGGCATTGTGAGCAGAGTGCCATCCTAGGCCACGCACGCTGCTGCAGGGTCGAGGCTGTGTCTGCTTAGTTCGGCTTAGCGAGGTGAACCCCGGGTGCGAACTTGGAGCCGAGGAAATCAAGGCCCAAGCGGCACCAGCTCTCCCGTGGCTCTTCTTCCCTGCCGTGACAGAGGGAACGACCAAAGCCTTGCAAAAGAAGGAGCAGTGAAGTGTGGATCGCGCCTAGCTGAAAACCTCTGCGAAAGCATAGCAGTCACTGGGAAATCAGAGTCGGTTCTGCGGGCTGCTTTTGTAGCTTGCCTTAGCCTAGTATTCGCAGCACGATGGGAGAAACCCGTAGAGAGCGAAAGCCCCTTTGCTGTGGCATCTCCTCTGGGAAAGCACAGCATTCGTTGTGAAATCAGAATCGGATGTGTGGGATGCTGCAGATGAATGCCTGAGCTAGTCCCCGCAGAATGGTGGAAGATACCCGCATGGAGCGAAATCCTCTTTGCCCTAGCACCCCTTTGCCTAAGAGAAGCATGGTTGCACATCTTAAAGGGCCTTCAGGAAAGGGAAACGGCTGTCACCGCGCTCCCCAGAAACAAGTCTGGGGAAGGCACAGCACGCCGCCCCCAGAGAAGAGAAGGAGCCATTGGCCTTGGGGTCGGGAAACGGTCGGGAAGCAGAAGAGCCTGCCCTGGCAGGAACAGCAGGCCGGTGGCAAGACAAATGTCACCCGCTCCCTTTGCAGAGAGACAAAGCCTGGCTAATAAGGAGACATGAAGGGACGACTAGGGCAGGGACGCGTGCTCCACTCTGAGGAAGGAGTCTGGGCAGAAGGCAGGCCTGTCCTGTGCCTCTGGTCCCAAGGGGACAGCATCTCCTTGGGCAACTGTCCGTAGGGCAGACTTGGGCTAGCTGCCTGGCGCCATACCCGGAACTCGCAGAAACAGCTCCCTCGAGAAATGCGCAGTCAGGTGCCATCTTCCTCCAAGATGTGACAGCATTGTGGGTGGCAGGGTGTGTGCCGGGAAAAGAGTGGGGACAATCCCCGAAAGCTCCCCATTCCAGTAACGGGCAGTGTTCAGGGATCCTGTCGCCTCTCCTCTCCTGTGAGGAAGACACTGACCTAGTCCGCGAATCCGCCTGAGGGCCAGTGCCAAAGGCCAAAGTTGCCTACACCGGGAGATGGTAGTGTGCATAGAGTGCCATCCTAGGCAATGCACGCTGCTGCAGGGTTGTGGCTGTGTCTGCTTAGTTCACCCTGGCATGGGGAACCCAAGGCATCAACATGGAGTCCGGGAAAGCAAGGCCCAAGAGGCAGCAGCTCTCCCGCAGCTCTTCTATCCTGATGTGACAGAGCGAACAGCCAAAGCCTTGCTGAGGAAACAGCAGCGAAGTGCGGTTCGCGCCAAGGTGAAAACCTCTGCGAAAGCAGAGCAGTCGCTGGGAAATCAGAGTCTGTTCTGTGGGCTGCTGTTGCTGCTGGCCTTAGCCTAGTATTCGCAGCATGGCAGGAGAAACCCGCATAAAGCAAAAGCCTCTTTGCACTGGCACAACATCTGGGAAAGCACAGCATTCTTTGGGAAATCAGAGTCGGGTCTGTGGGATGCTGCCTGTTGCTTTCCAGAGCTAGTCTCCACAGCACGGTGTAATAAACCCGCATGGAGCGAAATCCTCTTTGCCTGGGCATCCCCTCTGCCTGAGACAGAAGCATGGTTGCATATGTCTGTCACTGCGCTCCCTAGGAGCAAGTGTGGGGAAGGCGCAGCACGCCGTCCCTGGGGAAGAGAAGGAGCCATTGGCCTTGGGGTCCGGAAACGCTCGGGAAGCAGGATAGCCTACCATGGCACGAACAGCAGGGCGGTGGCAAGACACGTGTCACCCGCTCCCTGTAAGGAGAGATGGAAGCCTGGCTGCTAAGGAGACATGAGGGGATGACTAGGGCAGGGGTGCGTGCTCCACTCTGAGGAAGGAGTCTGGGCAGAAGGCAGGCCTGTCCTGTGCCTCAGGTCCCAAGGGGACAGCATCTCCTTGGCCACCTGTCCCAAGGGCAGACTTGGGCTTGCCACCAGGTGCCATACCCGGAACTCGCAGAAACAACCCCATGGAGAAACCGGCAGTCAGAAGCCCTGTTCCACCAAGATGTGGCAGCGTTGTGGGTGGCAGGGGGTGTGCCGTGGAAGGAGTGGAGACAGTACCCCACAGTTCCCAATCCTAGTGCACGGGCCTTGTGCAGGGATCCTGTCGCCTCCTCTCTCCTGTGGTGAAGGCACTGGCCTAGACCCCGAGTCTGCCTGATCGCCGGAGAAACGGCAAAGCCTTACCTACGCCAGGAGATGGTAATAGGCAGAGTGCCATGATAGGCCACGCACGTTGCTGCAGGGTTGTGTCTGTGTCTATTTGTTTGGCTTAGCAAGGTGAAACCCGGGCGCGAACTTGGAGCCCGGAAAAGCAACGTCCCAGAGGCACCAGCTCCCCCGCAGCTCTTCTTCCCTGCCGCTACAGAGCGAACAAACAAAGCCTTGCTGAGGATGCAGCAGCGAAGTGCGATTCGTGCCAAGCTGAATACCTCTGCGAAAGCATAGCCGTCGCTGGGAAATCAGAGTCTGTTCTGTGGGCTGCTGTTGCTGCTTGCCTTAGCCTAGTATTATCAGCATGGCGGGAGAAACCCGCATTAAGCGAAAGACTCTTTGCACGGGCATCCCCTCTAGGAACGCACAGCATTCTTTGGGAAATCAGAGTCGGGTGTGTTGGATGCTGCGGGTTCCTTGCCAGAGCTTGTCTCCACATCATGGTGTAATAAACCCGCATGGAGCGAAATCCTCTATGCCTGGGCATCCCCTCTGCCTGAGAGAGAACCGTGCTTGCGCCTGTGGAAAGAGCCTTAAGGAAAGGGACATGTCTGTCACTGGGCTCCACAGGAGCCTGTCTTGGGAAAATGCAGCACGCTGCCCCAGGAGAAGAGAAGGAGCCCTTGGCCTTGGGGTCGGGAAACGGTCGTGAAGCTGGAGAGCCGGCCCTGGCAGGAACAGCGGGCCTGTGGCAAGACAAGTGTCACCCGCTCCCTGTGCAGAGAGACGAAGCCTGGCTGCTAAGGAGACATGAGGGGACGATTGGGCAAGGGAGCGTGCTCCAATCTGAGGAAGGAGTCCGAGAAGGAAGGCCTTTCCTGTGCCTCTGGTCCCAAGGGGACAGCATCTCCTTTGCCACCAGTCCAGAGGGCAGAAGTGGGCTTGCCACCAAACTCCCGGCCCTGAACTCGCAGAATCACCTCCTGGAGGAATGGGCAATCAGATGCCGTCTTCCTCCAGGATGTGGCAGCATTGGCGGAGGCAGGGAGTGTCCCGGGGAAACAGGGACAGTTACCCATTACTCCCCATCCCAGGGCACGGGCGGTGTTGCAGTGATCCTCTCACGTCTCCTCAAGGATGGGGAAGGCACTGGCCTAGTCCCCTGTCCACCTGAACGCCAGAGCGAAAGGGCAGGCCTTGCCTATGCCGAGAGATGGCATTGTGAGCAGAGTGCCATCCTAGGCCACGCACGCTGCTGCAGGGTCGAGGCTGTGTCTGCTTAGTTCGGCTTAGCGAGGTGAACCCCGGGTGCGAACTTGGAGCCGAGGAAATCAAGGCCCAAGCGGCACCAGCTCTCCCGTGGCTCTTCTTCCCTGCCGCGACAGAGGGAACGACCAAAGCCTTGCAAAAGAAGGAGCAGTGAAGTGTGGATCGCGCCAAGCTGAAAACCTCTGCGAAAGCATAGCAGTCACTGGGAAATCAGAGTCGGTTCTGCGGGCTGCTTTTGTAGCTTGCCTTAGCCTAGTATTCGCAGCACGATGGGAGAAACCCGTAGAGAGCGAAAGCCCCTTTGCTGTGGCATCTCCTCTGGGAAAGCACAGCATTCGTTGTGAAATCAGAATCGGATGTGTGGGATGCTGCAGCTGAATGCCTGAGCTAGTCCCCGCAGAATGGTGGAAGATACCCGCATGGAGCGAAATCGTCTTTGCCCTAGCACCCCTTTGCCTAAGAGAAGCATGTTTGCACATCTGAAAGGGCCTTCAGGAAAGGGAAACGGCTGTCACCGCGCTCCCCAGAAACAAGTCTGGGGAAGGCACAGCACGCCGCCCCCAGAGAAGAGAAGGAGCCATTGGCCTTGGGGTCGGGAAACGGTCGGGAAGCAGAAGAGCCTGCCCTGGCAGGAACAGCAGGCCGGTGGCAAGACAAATGTCACCCGCTCCCTTTGCAGAGAGACAAAGCCTGGCTAATAAGGAGACATGAAGGGACGACTAGGGCAGGGACGCGTGCTCCACTCTGAGGAAGGAGTCTGGGCAGAAGGCAGGCCTGTCCTGTGCCTCTGGTCCCAAGGGGACAGCATCTCCTTGGGCAACTGTCCGTAGGGCAGACTTGGGCTAGCTACCTGGCGCCATACCCGGAACTCGCAGAAACAGCTCCCTCGAGAAATGCGCAGTCAGGTGCCATCTTCCTCCAAGATGTGACAGCATTGTGGGTGGCAGGGTGTGTGCCGGGAAAAGAGTGGGGACAATCCCCGAAAGCTCCCCATTCCAGTAACGGGCAGTGTTCAGGGATCCTGTCGCATCTCCTCTCCTGTGAGGAAGACACTGACCTAGCCCGCGAATCCACCTGAGGGCCAGTGCCAAAGGCCAAAGTTGCCTACACCGGGAGATGGTAGTGTGCATAGAGTGCCATCCTAGGCAATGCACGCTGCTGCAGGGTTGTGGCTGTGTCTGCTTAGTTCACCCTGGCATGGGGAACTCAGGGCATCAACATGGAGTCCGGGAAAGCAAGGCCCAAGAGGCAGCAGCTCTCCCGCAGCTCTTCTTCCCTGCCGCTACAGAGCGAACAACCAAAGCCTTGCTGAGGAAGCAGCAGCGAAGTGCGATTCGTGCCAGGCTGAAAACCTCTGCGAAAGCATAGCAGTCGCTGGGAAATCAGAGTCTGTTCTGTGGGTTGCTGTTGCTGCTTGCCTTAGCCTAGTATTATCAGCATGGCGGGAGAAACCCGCATTAAGCGAAAGACTCTTTGCACGGGCATCCCCTCTAGGAACGCACAGCATTCTTTGGGAAATCAGAGTCGGGTGTGTGGGATGCTGCCGGTTCCTTGCCAGAGCTTGTCTCCACAGCATGGTGTAATAAACCCGCATGGAGCGAAATCCTCTATGCCTGGGCATCCCCTCTGCCTGAGAGAGAACCGTGCCTGCGCCTGTGGAAAGAGCCTTAAGGAAAGGGACATGTCTGTCACTGGGCTCCACAGGAGCCTGTCTTGGGAAAATGCAGCACGCTGCCCCAGGAGAAGAGAAGGAGCCCTTGGCCTTGGGGTCGGGAAACGGTCGTGAAGCTGGAGAGCCGGCCCTGGCAGGAACAGCGGGCCTGCGGCAAGACAAGTGTCACCCGCTCCCTGTGCAGAGAGACGAAGCCTGGCTGCTAAGGAGACATGAGGGGACGATTGGGCAAGGGAGCGTGCTCCAATCTGAGGAAGGAGTCCGAGAAGGAAGGCCTTTCCTGTGCCTCTGGTCCCAAGGGGACAGCATCTCCTTGGCCACCTGTCCAGAGGGCAGAAGTGGGCTTGCCACCAAACTCCCGGCCCTGAACTCGCAGAATCACCTCCTGGAGGAATGGGCAATCAGATGCCGTCTTCCTCCAGGATGTGGCAGCATTGGCGGAGGCAGGGAGTGTCCCGGGGAAACAGGGACAGTTACCCATTACTCCCCATCCCAGGGCACGGGCGGTGTTGCAGTGATCCTCTCACGTCTCCTCAAGGATGGGGAAGGCACTGGCCTAGTCCCCTGTCCACCTGAACGCCAGAGCGAAAGGGCAGGCCTTGCCTATGCCGAGAGATGGCATTGTGAGCAGAGTGCCATCCTAGGCCACGCACGCTGCTGCAGGGTCGAGGCTGTGTCTGCTTAGTTCGGCTTAGCGAGGTGAACCCCGGGTGCGAACTTGGAGCCGAGGAAATCAAGGCCCAAGCGGCACCAGCTCTCCCGTGGCTCTTCTTCCCTGCCGCGACAGAGGGAACGACCAGAGCCTTGCAAAAGAAGGAGCAGTGAAGTGTGGATCGCGCCAAGCTGAAAACCTCTGCGAAAGCATAGCAGTCACTGGGAAATCAGAGTCGGTTCTGCGGGCTGCTTTTGTAGCTTGCCTTAGCCTAGTATTCGCAGCACGATGGGAGAAACCCGTAGAGAGCGAAAGCCCCTTTGCTGTGGCATCTCCTCTGGGAAAGCACAGCATTCGTTGTGAAATCAGAATCGGATGTGTGGGATGCTGCAGCTGAATGCCTGAGCTAGTCCCCGCAGAATGGTGGAAGATACCCGCATGGAGCGAAATCCTCTTTGCCCTAGCACCCCTTTGCCTAAGAGAAGCATGGTTGCACATCTGAAAGGGCCTTCAGGAAAGGGAAACGGCTGTCACCGCGCTCCCCAGAAACAAGTCTGGGGAAGGCACAGCACGCCGCCCCCAGAGAAGAGAAGGAGCCATTGGCCTTGGGGTCGGGAAACGGTCGGGAAGCAGAAGAGCCTGCCCTGGCAGGAACAGCAGGCCGGTGGCAAGACAAATGTCACCCGCTCCCTTTGCAGAGAGACAAAGCCTGGCTAATAAGGAGACATGAAGGGACGACTAGGGCAGGGACGCGTGCTCCACTCTGAGGAAGGAGTCTGGGCAGAAGGCAGGCCTGTCCTGTGCCTCTGGTCCCAAGGGGACAGCATCTCCTTGGGCAACTGTTCGTAGGGCAGACTTGGGCTAGCTACCTGGCGCCATACCCGGAACTCGCAGAAACAGCTCCCTCGAGAAATGCGCAGTCAGGTGCCATCTTCCTCCAAGATGTGACAGCATTGTGGGTGGCAGGGTGTGTGCCGGGAAAAGAGTGGGGACAATCCCCGAAAGCTCCCCATTCCAGTAACGGGCAGTGTTCAGGGATCCTGTCGCCTCTCCTCTCCTGTGAGGAAGACACTGACCTAGCCCGCGAATCCACCTGAGGGCCAGTGCCAAAGGCCAAAGTTGCCTACACCGGGAGATGGTAGTGTGCATAGAGTGCCATCCTAGGCAATGCACGCTGCTGCAGGGTTGTGGCTGTGTCTGCTTAGTTCACCCTGGCATGGGGAACCCAGGGCATCAACATGGAGTCCGGGAAAGCAAGGCCCAAGAGGCAGCAGCTCTCCCGCAGCTCTTCTTCCCTGCCGCTACAGAGCGAACAACCAAAGCCTTGCTGAGGAAGCAGCAGCGAAGTGCGATTCGTGCCAGGCTGAAAACCTCTGCGAAAGCATAGCAGTCGCTGGGAAATCAGAGTCTGTTCTGTGGGTTGCTGTTGCTGCTTGCCTTAGCCTAGTATTATCAGCATGGCGGGAGAAACCCGCATTAAGCGAAAGACTCTTGGCACGGGCATCCCCTCTAGGAACGCACAGCATTCTTTGGGAAATCAGAGTCGGGTGTGTGGGATGCTGCCTCTTCCTTGCCAGAGCTTGTCTCCACAGCATGGTGTAATAAACCCGCAAGGAGCGAAATCCTCTATGCCTGGGCATCCCCTCTGCCTGAGAGAGAACCGTGCCTGCGCCTGTGGAAAGAGCCTTAAGGAAAGGGACATGTCTGTCACTGGGCTCCACAGGAGCCTGTCTTGGGAAAATGCAGCACGCTGCCCCAGGAGAAGAGAAGGAGCCCTTGGCCTTGGGGTCGGGAAACGGTCGTGAAGCTGGAGAGCCGGCCCTGGCAGGAACAGCGGGCCTGCGGCAAGACAAGTGTCACCCGCTCCCTGTGCAGAGAGACGAAGCCTGGCTGCTAAGGAGACATGAGGGGACGATTGGGCAAGGGAGCGTGCTCCAATCTGAGGAAGGAGTCCGAGAAGGAAGGCCTTTCCTGTGCCTCTGGTCCCAAGGGGACAGCATCTCCTTGGCCACCAGTCCAGAGGGCAGAAGTGGGCTTGCCACCAAACTCCCGGCCCTGAACTCGCAGAATCACCTCCTGGAGGAATGGGCAATCAGATGCCGTCTTCCTCCAGGATGTGGCAGCATTGGCGGAGGCAGGGAGTGTCCCGGGGAAACAGGGACAGTTACCCATTACTCCCCATCCCAGGGCACGGGCGGTGTTGCAGTGATCCTCTCACGTCTCCTCAAGGATGGGGAAGGCACTGGCCTAGTCCCCTGTCCACCTGAACGCCAGAGCGAAAGGGCAGGCCTTGCCTATGCCGAGAGATGGCATTGTGAGCAGAGTGCCATCCTAGGCCACGCACGCTGCTGCAGGGTCGAGGCTGTGTCTGCTTAGTTCGGCTTAGCGAGGTGAACCCCGGGTGCGAACTTGGAGCCGAGGAAATCAAGGCCCAAGCGGCACCAGCTCTCCCGTGGCTCTTCTTCCCTGCCGCGACAGAGGGAACGACCAGAGCCTTGCAAAAGAAGGAGCAGTGAAGTGTGGATCGCGCCAAGCTGAAAACCTCTGCGAAAGCATAGCAGTCACTGGGAAATCAGAGTCGGTTCTGCGGGCTGCTTTTGTAGCTTGCCTTAGCCTAGTATTCGCAGCACGATGGGAGAAACCCGTAGAGAGCGAAAGCCCCTTTGCTGTGGCATCTCCTCTGGGAAAGCACAGCATTCGTTGTGAAATCAGAATCGGATGTGTGGGATGCTGCAGCTGAATGCCTGAGCTAGTCCCCGCAGAATGGTGGAAGATACCCGCATGGAGCGAAATCGTCTTTGCCCTAGCACCCCTTTGCCTAAGAGAAGCATGGTTGCACATCTGAAAGGGCCTTCAGGAAAGGGAAACGGCTGTCACCGCGCTCCCCAGAAACAAGTCTGGGGAAGGCACAGCACGCCGCCCCCAGAGAAGAGAAGGAGCCATTGGCCTTGGGGTCGGGAAACGGTCGGGAAGCAGAAGAGCCTGCCCTGGCAGGAACAGCAGGCCGGTGGCAAGACAAATGTCACCCGCTCCCTTTGCAGAGAGACAAAGCCTGGCTAATAAGGAGACATGAAGGGACGACTAGGGCAGGGACGCGTGCTCCACTCTGAGGAAGGAGTCTGGGCAGAAGGCAGGCCTGTCCTGTGCCTCTGGTCCCAAGGGGACAGCTTCTCCTTGGGCAACTGTCCGTAGGGCAGACTTGGGCTAGCTACCTGGCGCCATACCCGGAACTCGCAGAAACAGCTCCCTCGAGAAATGCGCAGTCAGGTGCCATCTTCCTCCAAGATGTGACAGCATTGTGGGTGGCAGGGTGTGTGCCGGGAAAAGAGTGGGGACAATCCCCGAAAGCTCCCCATTCCAGTAACGGGCAGTGTTCAGGGATCCTGTCGCCTCTCCTCTCCTGTGAGGAAGACACTGACCTAGCCCGCGAATCCACCTGAGGGCCAGTGCCAAAGGCCAAAGTTGCCTACACCGGGAGATGGTAGTGTGCATAGAGTGCCATCCTAGGCAATGCACGCTGCTGCAGGGTTGTGGCTGTGTCTGCTTAGTTCACCCTGGCATGGGGAACCCAGGGCATCAACATGGAGTCCGGGAAAGCAAGGCCCAAGAGGCAGCAGCTCTCCCGCAGCTCTTCTTCCCTGCCGCTACAGAGCGAACAACGAAAGCCTTGCTGAGGAAGCAGCAGCGAAGTGCGATTCGTGCCAGGCTGAAAACCTCTGCGAAAGCATAGCAGTCGCTGGGAAATCAGAGTCTGTTCTGTGGGTTGCTGTTGCTGCTTGCCTTAGCCTAGTATTATCAGCATGGCGGGAGAAACCCGCATTAAGCGAAAGACTCTTTGCACGGGCATCCCCTCTAGGAACGCACAGCATTCTTTGGGAAATCAGAGTCGGGTGTGTGGGATGCTGCCGGTTCCTTGCCAGAGCTTGTCTCCACAGCATGGTGTAATAAACCCGCATGGAGCGAAATCCTCTATGCCTGGGCATCCCCTCTGCCTGAGAGAGAACCGTGCCTGCGCCTGTGGAAAGAGCCTTAAGGAAAGGGACATGTCTGTCACTGGGCTCCACAGGAGCCTGTCTTGGGAAAATGCAGCACGCTGCCCCAGGAGAAGAGAAGGAGCCCTTGGCCTTGGGGTCGGGAAACGGTCGTGAAGCTGGAGAGCCGGCCCTGGCAGGAACAGCGGGCCTGCGGCAAGACAAGTGTCACCCGCTCCCTGTGCAGAGAGACGAAGCCTGGCTGCTAAGGAGACATGAGGGGACGATTGGGCAAGGGAGCGTGCTCCAATCTGAGGAAGGAGTCCGAGAAGGAAGGCCTTTCCTGTGCCTCTGGTCCCAAGGGGACAGCATCTCCTTGGCCACCAGTCCAGAGGGCAGAAGTGGGCTTGCCACCAAACTCCCGGCCCTGAACTCGCAGAATCACCTCCTGGAGGAATGGGCAATCAGATGCCGTCTTCCTCCAGGATGTGGCAGCATTGGCGGAGGCAGGGAGTGTCCCGGGGAAACAGGGACAGTTACCCATTACTCCCCATCCCAGGGCACGGGCGGTGTTGCAGTGATCCTCTCACGTCTCCTCAAGGATGGGGAAGGCACTGGCCTAGTCCCCTGTCCACCTGAACGCCAGAGCGAAAGGGCAGGCCTTGCCTATGCCGAGAGATGGCATTGTGAGCAGAGTGCCATCCTAGGCCACGCACGCTGCTGCAGGGTCGAGGCTGTGTCTGCTTAGTTCGGCTTAGCGAGGTGAACCCCGGGTGCGAACTTGGAGCCGAGGAAATCAAGGCCCAAGCGGCACCAGCTCTCCCGTGGCTCTTCTTCCCTGCCGCGACAGAGGGAACGACCAGAGCCTTGCAAAAGAAGGAGCAGTGAAGTGTGGATCGCGCCAAGCTGAAAACCTCTGCGAAAGCATAGCAGTCACTGGGAAATCAGAGTCGGTTCTGCGGGCTGCTTTTGTAGCTTGCCTTAGCCTAGTATTCGCAGCACGATGGGAGAAACCCGTAGAGAGCGAAAGCCCCTTTGCTGTGGCATCTCCTCTGGGAAAGCACAGCATTCGTTGTGAAATCAGAATCGGATGTGTGGGATGCTGCAGCTGAATGCCTGAGCTAGTCCCCGCAGAATGGTGGAAGATACCCGCATGGAGCGAAATCGTCTTTGCCCTAGCACCCCTTTGCCTAAGAGAAGCATGGTTGCACATCTGAAAGGGCCTTCAGGAAAGGGAAACGGCTGTCACCGCGCTCCCCAGAAACAAGTCTGGGGAAGGCACAGCACGCCGCCCCCAGAGAAGAGAAGGAGCCATTGGCCTTGGGGTCGGGAAACGGTCGGGAAGCAGAAGAGCCTGCCCTGGCAGGAACAGCAGGCCGGTGGCAAGACAAATGTCACCCGCTCCCTTTGCAGAGAGACAAAGCCTGGCTAATAAGGAGACATGAAGGGACGACTAGGGCAGGGACGCGTGCTCCACTCTGAGGAAGGAGTCTGGGCAGAAGGCAGGCCTGTCCTGTGCCTCTGGTCCCAAGGGGACAGCTTCTCCTTGGGCAACTGTCCGTAGGGCAGACTTGGGCTAGCTACCTGGCGCCATACCCGGAACTCGCAGAAACAGCTCCCTCGAGAAATGCGCAGTCAGGTGCCATCTTCCTCCAAGATGTGACAGCATTGTGGGTGGCAGGGTGTGTGCCGGGAAAAGAGTGGGGACAATCCCCGAAAGCTCCCCATTCCAGTAACGGGCAGTGTTCAGGGATCCTGTCGCCTCTCCTCTCCTGTGAGGAAGACACTGACCTAGCCCGCGA
Source organism: Mustela lutreola (assembly GCF_030435805.1). Taxonomy (NCBI): domain Eukaryota; kingdom Metazoa; phylum Chordata; class Mammalia; order Carnivora; family Mustelidae; genus Mustela; species Mustela lutreola. The sequence goes on from NC_081295.1 coordinate 130,870,047, forward strand.
ATCCACCTGAGGGCCAGTGCCAAAGGCCAAAGTTGCCTACACCGGGAGATGGTAGTGTGCATAGAGTGCCATCCTAGGCAATGCACGCTGCTGCAGGGTTGTGGCTGTGTCTGCTTAGTTCACCCTGGCATGGGGAACCCAGGGCATCAACATGGAGTCCGGGAAAGCAAGGCCCAAGAGGCAGCAGCTCTCCCGCAGCTCTTCTTCCCTGCCGCTACAGAGCGAACAACGAAAGCCTTGCTGAGGAAGCAGCAGCGAAGTGCGATTCGTGCCAGGCTGAAAACCTCTGCGAAAGCATAGCAGTCGCTGGGAAATCAGAGTCTGTTCTGTGGGTTGCTGTTGCTGCTTGCCTTAGCCTAGTATTATCAGCATGGCGGGAGAAACCCGCATTAAGCGAAAGACTCTTTGCACGGGCATCCCCTCTAGGAACGCACAGCATTCTTTGGGAAATCAGAGTCGGGTGTGTGGGATGCTGCCGGTTCCTTGCCAGAGCTTGTCTCCACAGCATGGTGTAATAAACCCGCATGGAGCGAAATCCTCTATGCCTGGGCATCCCCTCTGCCTGAGAGAGAACCGTGCCTGCGCCTGTGGAAAGAGCCTTAAGGAAAGGGACATGTCTGTCACTGGGCTCCACAGGAGCCTGTCTTGGGAAAATGCAGCACGCTGCCCCAGGAGAAGAGAAGGAGCCCTTGGCCTTGGGGTCGGGAAACGGTCGTGAAGCTGGAGAGCCGGCCCTGGCAGGAACAGCGGGCCTGCGGCAAGACAAGTGTCACCCGCTCCCTGTGCAGAGAGACGAAGCCTGGCTGCTAAGGAGACATGAGGGGACGATTGGGCAAGGGAGCGTGCTCCAATCTGAGGAAGGAGTCCGAGAAGGAAGGCCTTTCCTGTGCCTCTGGTCCCAAGGGGACAGCATCTCCTTGGCCACCTGTCCAGAGGGCAGAAGTGGGCTTGCCACCAAACTCCCGGCCCTGAACTCGCAGAATCACCTCCTGGAGGAATGGGCAATCAGATGCCGTCTTCCTCCAGGATGTGGCAGCATTGGCGGAGGCAGGGAGTGTCCCGGGGAAACAGGGACAGTTACCCATTACTCCCCATCCCAGGGCACGGGCGGTGTTGCAGTGATCCTCTCACGTCTCCTCAAGGATGGGGAAGGCACTGGCCTAGTCCCCTGTCCACCTGAACGCCAGAGCGAAAGGGCAGGCCTTGCCTATGCCGAGAGATGGCATTGTGAGCAGAGTGCCATCCTAGGCCACGCACGCTGCTGCAGGGTCGAGGCTGTGTCTGCTTAGTTCGGCTTAGCGAGGTGAACCCCGGGTGCGAACTTGGAGCCGAGGAAATCAAGGCCCAAGCGGCACCAGCTCTCCCGTGGCTCTTCTTCCCTGCCGCGACAGAGGGAACGACCAGAGCCTTGCAAAAGAAGGAGCAGTGAAGTGTGGATCGCGCCAAGCTGAAAAACTCTGCGAAAGCATAGCAGTCACTGGGAAATCAGAGTCGGTTCTGCGGGCTGCTTTTGTAGCTTGCCTTAGCCTAGTATTCGCAGCACGATGGGAGAAACCCGTAGAGAGCGAAAGCCCCTTTGCTGTGGCATCTCCTCCGGGAAAGCACAGCATTCGTTGTGAAATCAGAATCGGATGTGTGGGATGCTGCAGCTGAATGCCTGAGCTAGTCCCCGCAGAATGGTGGAAGATACCCGCATGGAGCGAAATCCTCTTTGCCCTAGCACCCCTTTGCCTAAGAGAAGCATGGTTGCACATCTGAAAGGGCCTTCAGGAAAGGGAAACGGCTGTCACCGCGCTCCCCAGAAACAAGTCTGGGGAAGGCACAGCACGCCGCCCCCAGAGAAGAGAAGGAGCCATTGGCCTTGGGGTCGGGAAACGGTCGGGAAGCAGAAGAGCCTGCCCTGGCAGGAACAGCAGGCCGGTGGCAAGACAAATGTCACCCGCTCCCTTTGCAGAGAGACAAAGCCTGGCTAATCAGGAGACATGAAGGGACGACTAGGGCAGGGACGCGTGCTCCACTCTGAGGAAGGAGTCTGGGCAGAAGGCAGGCCTGTCCTGTGCCTCTGGTCCCAAGGGGACAGCATCTCCTTGGGCAACTGTCCGTAGGGCAGACTTGGGCTAGCTACCTGGCGCCATACCCGGAACTCGCAGAAACAGCTCCCTCGAGAAATGCGCAGTCAGGTGCCATCTTCCTCCAAGATGTGACAGCATTGTGGGTGGCAGGGTGTGTGCCGGGAAAAGAGTGGGGACAATCCCCGAAAGCTCCCCATTCCAGTAACGGGCAGTGTTCAGGGATCCTGTCGCCTCTCCTCTCCTGTGAGGAAGACACTGACCTAGCCCGCGAATCCACCTGAGGGCCAGTGCCAAAGGCCAAAGTTGCCTACACCGGGAGATGGTAGTGTGCATAGAGTGCCATCCTAGGCAATGCACGCTGCTGCAGGGTTGTGGCTGTGTCTGCTTAGTTCACCCTGGCATGGGGAACCCAGGGCATCAACATGGAGTCCGGGAAAGCAAGGCCCAAGAGGCAGCAGCTCTCCCGCAGCTCTTCTTCCCTGCCGCTACAGAGCGAACAACCAAAGCCTTGCTGAGGAAGCAGCAGCGAAGTGCGATTCGTGCCAGGCTGAAAACCTCTGCGAAAGCATAGCAGTCGCTGGGAAATCAGAGTCTGTTCTGTGGGTTGCTGTTGCTGCTTGCCTTAGCCTAGTATTATCAGCATGGCGGGAGAAACCCGCATTAAGCGAAAGACTCTTGGCACGGGCATCCCCTCTAGGAACGCACAGCATTCTTTGGGAAATCAGAGTCGGGTGTGTGGGATGCTGCCGGTTCCTTGCCAGAGCTTGTCTCCACAGCATGGTGTAATAAACCCGCATGGAGCGAAATCCTCTATGCCTGGGCATCCCCTCTGCCTGAGAGAGAACCGTGCCTGCGCCTGTGGAAAGAGCCTTAAGGAAAGGGACATGTCTGTCACTGGGCTCCACAGGAGCCTGTCTTGGGTAAATGCAGCACGCTGCCCCAGGAGAAGAGAAGGAGCCCTTGGCCTTGGGGTCGGGAAACGTTCGTGAAGCTGGAGAGCCGGCCCTGGCAGGAACAGCGGGCCTGCGGCAAGACAAGTGTCACCCGCTCCCTGTGCAGAGAGACGAAGCCTGGCTGCTAAGGAGACATGAGGGGACGATTGGGCAAGGGAGCGTGCTCCAATCTGAGGAAGGAGTCCGAGAAGGAAGGCCTTTCCTGTGCCTCTGGTCCCAAGGGGACAGCATCTCCTTGGCCACCTGTCCAGAGGGCAGAAGTGGGCTTGCCACCAAACTCCCGGCCCTGAACTCGCAGAATCACCTCCTGGAGGAATGGGCAATCAGATGCCGTCTTCCTCCAGGATGTGGCAGCATTGGCGGAGGCAGGGAGTGTCCTGGGGAAACAGGGACAGTTACCCATTACTCCACATCCCAGGGCACGGGCGGTGTTGCAGTGATCCTCTCACGTCTCCTCAAGGATGGGGAAGGCACTGGCCTAGTCCCCTGTCCACCTGAACGCCAGAGCGAAAGGGCAGGCCTTGCCTATGCCGAGAGATGGCATTGTGAGCAGAGTGCCATCCTAGGCCACGCACGCTGCTGCAGGTTCGAGGCTGTGTCTGCTTAGTTCGGCTTAGCGAGGTGAACCCCGGGTGCGAGCTTGAAGCCGAGGAAATCAAGGCCCAAGCGGCACCAGCTCTCCCGTGGCTCTTCTTCCCTGCCGCGACAGAGGGAACGACCAAAGCCTTGCAAAAGAAGGAGCAGTGAAGTGTGGATCGCGCCAAGCTGAAAACCTCTGCGAAAGCATAGCAGTCACTGGGAAATCAGAGTCGGTTCTGCGGGCTGCTTTTGTAGCTTGCCTTAGCCTAGTATTCGTTCGCAGCACGATGGGAGAAACCCGTAGAGAGCGAAAGCCCCTTTGCTGTGGCATCTCCTCTGGGAAAGCACAGCATTCGTTGTGAAATCAGAATCGGATGTGTGGGATGCTGCAGCTGAATGCCTGAGCTAGTCTCCGCAGAATGGTTGAAGATACACACATGGAGCGAAATCCTCTTTGCCCTAGCACCCCTTTGCCTAAGAGAAGCATGTTTGCACATCTGAAAGGGCCTTCAGGAAAGGGAAACGGCTGTCACCGCGCTCCCCAGAAACAAGTCTGGGGAAGGCACAGCACGCCGCCCCCAGAGAAGAGAAGGAGCCATTGGCCTTGGGGTCGGGAAACGGTCGGGAAGCAGAAGAGCCTGCCCTGACAGGAACAGCAGGCCGGTGGCAAGACAAATGTCACCCGCTCCCTTTGCAGAGAGACAAAGCCTGGCTAATAAGGAGACATGAAGGGACGACTAGGGCAGGGACGCGTGCTCCACTCTGAGGAAGGAGTCTGGGCAGAAGGCAGGCCTGTCCTGTGCCTCTGGTCCCAAGGGGACAGCATCTCCTTGGGCAACTGTCCGTAGGGCAGACTTGGGCTAGCTACCTGGCGCCATACCCGGAACTCGCAGAAACAGCTCCCTCGAGAAATGCGCAGTCAGGTGCCATCTTCCTCCAAGATGTGACAGCATTGTGGGTGGCAGGGTGTGTGCCGGGAAAAGAGTGGGGACAATCCCCGAAAGCTCCCCATTCCAGTAACGGGCAGTGTTCAGGGATCCTGTCGCCTCTCCTCTCCTGTGAGGAAGACACTGACCTAGCCCGCGAATCCACCTGAGGGCCAGTGCCAAAGGCCAAAGTTGCCTACACCGGGAGATGGTAGTGTGCATAGAGTGCCATCCTAGGCAATGCACGCTGCTGCAGGGTTGTGGCTGTGTCTGCTTAGTTCACCCTGGCATGGGGAACCCAGGGCATCAACATGGAGTCCGGGAAAGCAAGGCCCAAGAGGCAGCAGCTCTCCCGCAGCTCTTCTTCCCTGCCGCTACAGAGCGAACAACCAAAGCCTTGCTGAGGAAGCAGCAGCGAAGTGCGATTCGTGCCAGGCTGAAAACCTCTGCGAAAGCATAGCAGTCGCTGGGAAATCAGAGTCTGTTCTGTGGGTTGCTGTTGCTGCTTGCCTTAGCCTAGTATTATCAGCATGGCGGGAGAAACCCGCATTAAGCGAAAGACTCTTTGCACGGGCATCCCCTCTAGGAACGCAGAGCATTCTTTGGGAAATCAGAGTCGGGTGTGTGGGATGCTGCCGGTTCCTTGCCAGAGCTGTCTCCACAGCATGGTGTAATAAACCCGCATGGAGCGAAATCCTCATTGCCTGGGCATCCCCTCTGCCTGAGAGAGAACCGTGCCTGCGCCTGTGGAAAGAGCCTTAAGGAAAGGGACATGTCTGTCACTGGGCTCCACAGGAGCCTGTCTTGGGAAAATGCAGCACGCTGCCCCAGGAGAAGAGAAGGAGCCCTTGGCCTTGGGGTCGGGAAACGGTCGTGAAGCTGGAGAGCCGGCCCTGGCAGGAACAGCGGGCCTGCGGCAAGACAAGTGTCACCCGCTCCCTGTGCAGAGAGACGAAGCCTGGCTGCTAAGGAGACATGAGGGGACGATTGGGCAAGGGAGCGTGCTCCAATCTGAGGAAGGAGTCCGAGAAGGAAGGCCTTTCCTGTGCCTCTGGTCCCAAGGGGACAGCATCTCCTTGGCCACCTGTCCAGAGGGCAGAAGTGGGCTTGCCACCAAACTCCCGGCCCTGAACTCGCAGAATCACCTCCTGGAGGAATGGGCAATCAGATGCCGTCTTCCTCCAGGATGTGGCAGCATTGGCGGAGGCAGGGAGTGTCCCGGGGAAACATGGACAGTTACCCATTACTCCCCATCCCAGGGCACGGGCGGTGTTGCAGTGATCCTCTCACGTCTCCTCAAGGATGGGGAAGGCACTGGCCTAGTCCCCTGTCCACCTGAACGCCAGAGCGAAAGGGCAGGCCTTGCCTATGCCGAGAGATGGCATTGTGAGCAGAGTGCCATCCTAGGCCACGCACGCTGCTGCAGGGTCGAGGCTGTGTCTGCTTAGTTCGGCTTAGCGAGGTGAACCCCGGGTGCGAACTTGGAGCCGAGGAAATCAAGGCCCAAGCGGCACCAGCTCTCCCGTGGCTCTTCTTCCCTGCCGCGACAGAGGGAACGACCAAAGCCTTGCAAAAGAAGGAGCAGTGAAGTGTGGATCGCGCCAAGCTGAAAACCTCTGCGAAAGCATAGCAGTCACTGGGAAATCAGAGTCGGTTCTGCGGGCTGCTTTTGTAGCTTGCCTTAGCCTAGTATTCGTTCGCAGCACGATGGGAGAAACCCGTAGAGAGCGAAAGCCCCTTTGCTGTGGCATCTCCTCTGGGAAAGCACAGCATTCGTTGTGAAATCAGAATCGGATGTGTGGGATGCTGCAGCTGAATGCCTGAGCTAGTCCCCGCAGAATGGTGGAAGATACCCGCATGGAGCGAAATCCTCTTTGCCATAGCACCCCTTTGCCTAAGAGAAGCATGTTTGCACATCTGAAAGGGCCTTCAGGAAAGGGAAACGGCTGTCACCGCGCTCCCCAGAAACAAGTCTGGGGAAGGCACAGCACGCCGCCCCCAGAGAAGAGAAGGAGCCATTGGCCTTGGGGTCGGGAAACGGTCGGGAAGCAGAAGAGCCTGCCCTGGCAGGAACAGCAGGCCGGTGGCAAGACAAATGTCACCCGCTCCCTTTGCAGAGAGACAAAGCCTGGCTAATAAGGAGACATGAAGGGACGACTAGGGCAGGGACGCGTGCTCCACTCTGAGGAAGGAGTCTGGGCAGAAGGCAGGCCTGTCCTGTGCCTCTGGTCCCAAGGGGACAGCATCTCCTTGGGCAACTGTCCGTAGGGCAGACTTGGGCTAGCTACCTGGCGCCATACCCGGAACTCGCAGAAACAGCTCCCTCGAGAAATGCGCAGTCAGGTGCCATCTTCCTCCAAGATGTGACAGCATTGTGGGTGGCAGGGTGTGTGCCGGGAAAAGAGTGGGGACAATCCCCGAAAGCTCCCCATTCCAGTAACGGGCAGTGTTCAGGGATCCTGTCGCCTCTCCTCTCCTGTGAGGAAGACACTGACCTAGCCCGCGAATCCACCTGAGGGCCAGTGCCAAAGGCCAAAGTTGCCTACACCGGGAGATGGTAGTGTGCATAGAGTGCCATCCTAGGCAACGCACGCTGCTGCAGGGTTGTGGCTGTGTCTGCTTAGTTCACCCTGGCATGGGGAACCCAGGGCATCAACATGGAGTCCGGGAAAGCAAGGCCCAAGAGGCAGCAGCTCTCCCGCAGCTCTTCTATCCTGATGTGACAGAGCGAACAGCCAAAGCCTTGCTGAGGAAACAGCAGCGAAGTGCGGTTCGCGCCAAGGTGAAAACCTCTGCGAAAGCAGAGCAGTCGCTGGGAAATCAGAGTCTGTTCTGTGGGCTGCTGTTGCTGCTGGCCTTAGCCTAGTATTCGCAGCATGGCAGGAGAAACCCGCATAAAGCAAAAGCCTCTTTGCACTGGCACAACATCTGGGAAAGCACAGCATTCTTTGGGAAATCAGAGTCGGGTCTGTGGGATGCTGCCTGTTGCTTTCCAGAGCTAGTCTCCACAGCACGGTGTAATAAACCCGCATGGAGCGAAATCCTCTTTGCCTGGGCATCCCCTCTGCCTGAGAGAGAAGCATGGTTGCATATGTCTGTCACTGCGCTCCCTAGGAGCAAGTGTGGGGAAGGCGCAGCACGCCGTCCCTGGGGAAGAGAAGGAGCCCTTGGCCTTGGGGTCCGGAAACGCTCGGGAAGCAGGATAGCCTACCATGGCACGAACAGCAAGGCGGTGGCAAGACACGTGTCACCCGCTCCCTGTAAGGAGAGATGGAAGCCTGGCTGCTAAGGAGACATGAGGGGATGACTAGGGCAGGGGTGCGTGCTCCACTCTGAGGAAGGAGTCTGGGCAGAAGGCAGGCCTGTCCTGTGCCTCAGGTCCCAAGGGGACAGCATCTCCTTGGCCTCCTGTCCCAAGGGCAGACTTGGGCTTGCCACCAGGTGCCATACCCGGAACTCGCAGAAACAACCCCATGGAGAAACCGGCAGTCAGAAGCCCTGTTCCACCAAGATGTGGCAGCGTTGTGGGTGGCAGGGGGTGTGCCGCGGAAGGAGTGGAGACAGTACCCCACAGTTCCCAATCCTAGTGCACGGGCCTTGTGCAGGGATCCTGTCGCCTCCTCTCTCCTGTGGTGAAGGCACTGGCCTAGACCCCGAGTCTGCCTGATCGCCGGAGAAACGGCAAAGCCTTACCTACGCCAGGAGATGGTAATAGGCATAGAGTGCCATGATAGGCCACGCACGTTGCTGCAGGGTTGTGTCTGTGTCTATTTGTTCGTCTTAGCAAGGTGAAACCCGGGCGCGATCTTGGAGCCCGGAAAAGCAACGTCCCAGAGGCACCAGCTCCCCCGCAGCTCTTCTTCCCTGCCGCTACAGAGCGAACAAACAAAGCCTTGCTGAGGAAGCAGCAGCGAAGTGCGATTCGTGCCAAGCTGAAAACCTCTGCGAAAGCATAGCCGTCGCTGGGAAATCAGAGTCTGTTCTGTGGGCTGCTGTTGCTGCTTGCCTTAGCCTAGTATTATCAGCATGGCGGGAGAAACCCGCATTAAGCGAAAGACTCTTTGCACGGGCATCCCCTCTAGGAACGCACAGCATTCTTTGGGAAATCAGAGTCGGGAGTGTTGGATGCTGCCGGTTCCTTGCCAGAGCTTGTCTCCACAGCATGGTGTAATAAACCCGCATGGAGCGAAATCCTCTATGCCTGGACATCCCCTCTGCCTGAGAGAGAACCGTGCCTGTGCCTGTGGAAAGAGCCTTAAGGAAAGGGACATGTCTGTCACTGGGCTCCACAGGAGCCTGTCTTGGGAAAATGCAGCACGCTGCCCCAGGAGAAGAGAAGGAGCCCTTGGCCTTGGGGTCGGGAAACGGTCGTGAAGCTGGAGAGCCGGCCCTGGCAGGAACAGCGGGCCTGTGGCAAGACAAGTGTCACCCGATCCCTGTGCAGAGAGACGAAGCCTGGCTGCTAAGGAGACATGAGGGGACGATTGGGCAAGGGAGCGTGCTCCAATCTGAGGAAGGAGTCCGAGAAGGAAGGCCTTTCCTGTGCCTCTGGTCCCAAGGGGACAGCATCTCCTTGGCCACCTGTCCAGAGGGCAGAAGTGGGCTTGCCACCAAACTCCCGGCCCTGAACTCGCAGAATCACCTCCTGGAGGAATGGGCAATCAGATGCCGTCTTCCTCCAGGATGTGGCAGCATTGGCGGAGGCAGGGAGTGTCCCGGGGAAACAGGGACAGTTACTCATTTCTCCCCATCCCAGGGCACGGGCGGTATTGCAGTGATCCTCTCACGTCTCCTCAAGGATGGGGAAGGCACTGGCCTAGTCCCCTGTCCACCTGAACGCCAGAGCGAAAGGGCAGGCCTTGCCTATGCCGAGAGATGGCATTGTGAGCAGAGTGCCATCCTAGGCCACGCACGCTGCTGCAGGGTCGAGGCTGTGTCTGCTTAGTTCGGCTTAGCGAGGTGAACCCCGGGTGCGAACTTGGAGCCGAGGAAATCAAGGCCCAAGCGGCACCAGCTCTCCCGTGGCTCTTCTTCCCTGCCGTGACAGAGGGAACGACCAAAGCCTTGCAAAAGAAGGAGCAGTGAAGTGTGGATCGCGCCTATCTGAAAACCTCTGCGAAAGCATAGCAGTCACTGGGAAATCAGAGTCGGTTCTGCGGGCTGCTTTTGTAGCTTGCCTTAGCCTAGTATTCGTTCGCAGCACGATGGGAGAAACCCGTAGAGAGCGAAAGCCCCTTTGCTGTGGCATCTCCTCTGGGAAAGCACAGCATTCGTTGTGAAATCAGAATCGGATGTGTGGGATGCTGCAGCTGAATGCCTGAGCTAGTCCCCGCAGAATGGTGGAAGATACCCGCATGGAGCGAAATCCTCTTTGCCCTAGCACCCCTTTGCCTAAGAGAAGCATGGTTGCACATCTGAAAGGGCCTTCAGGAAAGGGAAAGGGCTGTCACCGCGCTCCCCAGAAACAAGTCTGGGGAAGGCACAGCACGCCGCCCCCAGAGAAGAGAAGGAGCCATTGGCCTTGGGGTCGGGAAACGGTCGGGAATCAGAAGAGCCTGCCCTGGCAGGAACAGCAGGCCGGTGGCAAGACAAATGTCACCCGCTCCCTTTGCAGAGAGACAAAGCCTGGCTAATAAGGAGACATGAAGGGACGACTAGGGCAGGGACGCGTGCTCCACTCTGAGGAAGGAGTCTGGGCAGAAGGCAGGCCTGTCCTGTGCCTCTGGTCCCAAGGGGACAGCATCTCCTTGGGCAACTGTCCGTACGGCAGACTTGGGCTAGCTGCCTGGCGCCATACCCGGAACTCGCAGAAACAGCTCCCTCGAGAAATGCGCAGTCAGGTGCCATCTTCCTCCAAGATGTGACAGCATTGTGGGTGGCAGGGTGTGTGCCGGGAAAAGAGTGGGGACAATCCCCGAAAGCTCCCCATTCCAGTAACGGGCAGTGTTCAGGGATCCTGTCGCCTCTCCTCTCCTGTGAGGAAGACACTGACCTAGTCCGCGAATCCGCCTGAGGGCCAGTGCCAAAGGCCAAAGTTGCCTACACCGGGAGATGGTAGTGTGCATAGAGTGCCATCCTAGGCAACGCACGCTGCTGCAGGGTTGTGGCTGTGTCTGCTTAGTTCACCCTGGCATGGGGAACCCAAGGCATCAACATGGAGTCCGGGAAAGCAAGGCCCAAGAGGCAGCAGCTCTCCCGCAGCTCTTCTATCCTGATGTGACAGAGCGAACAGCCAAAGCCTTGCTGAGGAAACAGCAGCGAAGTGCGGTTCGCGCCAAGGTGAAAACCTCTGCGAAAGCAGAGCAGTCGCTGGGAAATCAGAGTCTGTTCTGTGGGCTGCTGTTGCTGCTGGCCTTAGCCTAGTATTCGCAGCATGGCAGGAGAAACCCGCATAAAGCAAAAGTCTCTTTGCACTGGCACAACATCTGGGAAAGCACAGCATTCTTTGGGAAATCAGAGTCGGGTCTGTGGGATGCTGCCTGTTGCTTTCCAGAGCTAGTCTCCACAGCACGGTGTAATAAACCCGCATGGAGCGAAATCCTCTTTGCCTGGGCATCCCCTCTGCCTGAGACAGAAGCATGGTTGCATATGTCTGTCACTGCGCTCCCTAGGAGCAAGTGTGGGGAAGGCGCAGCACGCCGTCCCTGGGGAAGAGAAGGAGCCCTTGGCCTTCGGGTCCGGAAACGCTCGGGAAGCAGGATAGCCTACCATGGCACGAACAGCAGGGCGGTGGCAAGACACGTGTCACCCGCTCCCTGTAAGGAGAGATGGAAGCCTGGCTGCTAAGGAGACATGAGGGGATGACTAGGGCAGGGGTGCGTGCTCCACTCTGAGGAAGGAGTCTGGGCAGAAGGCAGGCCTGTCCTGTGCCTCAGGTCCCAAGGGGACAGCATCTCCTTGGCCACCTGTCCCAAGGGCAGACTTGGGCTTGCCACCAGGTGCCATACCCGGAACTCGCAGAAACAACCCCATGGAGAAACCGGCAGTCAGAAGCCCTGTTCCACCAAGATGTGGCAGCGTTGTGGGTGGCAGGGGGTGTGCCGTGGAAGGAGTGGAGACAGTACCCCACAGTTCCCAATCCTAGTGCACGGGCCTTGTGCAGGGATCCTGTCGCCTCCTCTCTCCTGTGGTGAAGGCACTGGCCTAGACCCCGAGTCTGCCTGATCGCCGGAGAAACGGCAAAGCCTTACCTACGCCAGGAGATGGTAATAGGCAGAGTGCCATGATAGGCCACGCACGTTGCTGCAGGGTTGTGTCTGTGTCTATTTGTTTGGCTTAGCAAGGTGAAACCCGGGCGCGAACTTGGAGCCCGGAAAAGCAACGTCCCAGAGGCACCAGCTCCCCCGCAGCTCTTCTTCCCTGCCGCTACAGAGCGAACAAACAAAGCCTTGCTGAGGATGCAGCAGCGAAGTGCGATTCGTGCCAAGCTGAATACCTCTGCGAAAGCATAGCCGTCGCTGGGAAATCAGAGTCTGTTCTGTGGGCTGCTGTTGCTGCTTGCCTTAGCCTAGTATTATCAGCATGGCGGGAGAAACCCGCATTAAGCGAAAGACTCTTTGCACGGGCATCCCCTCTAGGAACGCACAGCATTCTTTGGGAAATCAGAGTCGGGTGTGTTGGATGCTGCCGGTTCCTTGCCAGAGCTTGTCTACACATCATGGTGTAATAAACCCGCATGGAGCGAAATCCTCTATGCCTGGGCATCCCCTCTGCCTGAGAGAGAACCGTGCTTGCGCCTGTGGAAAGAGCCTTAAGGAAAGGGACATGTCTGTCACTGGGCTCCACAGGAGCCTGTCTTGGGAAAATGCAGCACGCTGCCCCAGGAGAAGAGAAGGAGCCCTTGGCCTTGGGGTCGGGAAACGGTCGTGAAGCTGGAGAGCCGGCCCTGGCAGGAACAGCGGGCCTGTGGCAAGACAAGTGTCACCCGCTCCCTGTGCAGAGAGACGAAGCCTGGCTGCTAAGGAGACATGAGGGGACGATTGGGCAAGGGAGCGTGCTCCAATCTGAGGAAGGAGTCCGAGAAGGAAGGCCTTTCCTGTGCCTCTGGTCCCAAGGGGACAGCATCTCCTTGGCCACCTGTCCAGAGGGCAGAAGTGGGCTTGCCACCAAACTCCCGGCCCTGAACTCGCAGAATCACCTCCTGGAGGAATGGGCAATCAGATGCCGTCTTCCTCCAGGATGTGGCAGCATTGGCGGAGGCAGGGAGTGTCCCGGGGAAACAGGGACAGTTACCCATTACTCCCCATCCCAGGGCACGGGCGGTGTTGCAGTGATCCTCTCACGTCTCCTCAAGGATGGGGATGGCACTGGCCTAGTCCCCTGTCCACCTGAACGCCAGAGCGAAAGGGCAGGCCTTGCCTATGCCGAGAGATGGCATTGTGAGCAGAGTGCCATCCTAGGCCACGCACGCTGCTGCAGGGTCGAGGCTGTGTCTGCTTAGTTCGGCTTAGCGAGGTGAACCCCGGGTGCGAACTTGGAGCCGAGGAAATCAAGGCCCAAGCGGCACCAGCTCTCCCGTGGCTCTTCTTCCCTGCCGCGACAGAGGGAACGACCAAAGCCTTGCAAAAGAAGGAGCAGTGAAGTGTGGATCGCGCCAAGCTGAAAACCTCTGCGAAAGCATAGCAGTCACTGGGAAATCAGAGTCGGTTCTGCGGGCTGCTTTTGTAGCTTGCCTTAGCCTAGTATTCGCAGCACGATGGGAGAAACCCGTAGAGAGCGAAAGCCCCTTTGCTGTGGCATCTCCTCTGGGAAAGCACAGCATTCGTTGTGAAATCAGAATCGGATGTGTGGGATGCTGCAGCTGAATGCCTGAGCTAGTCCCCGCAGAATGGTGGAAGATACCCGCATGGAGCGAAATCGTCTTTGCCCTAGCACCCCTTTGCCTAAGAGAAGCATGTTTGCACATCTGAAAGGGCCTTCAGGAAAGGGAAACGGCTGTCACCGCGCTCCCCAGAAACAAGTCTGGGGAAGGCACAGCACGCCGCCCCCAGAGAAGAGAAGGAGCCATTGGCCTTGGGGTCGGGAAACGGTCGGGAAGCAGAAGAGCCTGCCCTGGCAGGAACAGCAGGCCGGTGGCAAGACAAATGTCACCCGCTCCCTTTGCAGAGAGACAAAGCCTGGCTAATAAGGAGACATGAAGGGACGACTAGGGCAGGGACGCCTGCTCCACTCTGAGGAAGGAGTCTGGGCAGAAGGCAGGCCTGTCCTGTGCCTCTGGTCCCAAGGGGACAGCATCTCCTTGGGCAACTGTCCGTAGGGCAGACTTGGGCTAGCTACCTGGCGCCATACCCGGAACTCGCAGAAACAGCTCCCTCGAGAAATGCGCAGTCAGGTGCCATCTTCCTCCAAGATGTGACAGCATTGTGGGTGGAAGGGTGTGTGCCGGGAAAAGAGTGGGGACAATCCCCGAAAGCTCCCCATTCCAGTAACGGGCAGTGTTCAGGGATCCTGTCGCCTCTCCTCTCCTGTGAGGAAGACACTGACCTAGCCCGCGAATCCACCTGAGGGCCAGTGCCAAAGGCCAAAGTTGCCTACACCGGGAGATGGTAGTGTGCATAGAGTGCCATCCTAGGCAATGCACGCTGCTGCAGGGTTGTGGCTGTGTCTGCTTAGTTCACCCTGGCATGGGGAACTCAGGGCATCAACATGGAGTCCGGGAAAGCAAGGCCCAAGAGGCAGCAGCTCTCCCGCAGCTCTTCTTCCCTGCCGCTACAGAGCGAACAACCAAAGCCTTGCTGAGGAAGCAGCAGCGAAGTGCGATTCGTGCCAGGCTGAAAACCTCTGCGAAAGCATAGCAGTCGCTGGGAAATCAGAGTCTGTTCTGTGGGTTGCTGTTGCTGCTTGCCTTAGCCTAGTATTATCAGCATGGCGGGAGAAACCCGCATTAAGCGAAAGACTCTTTGCACGGGCATCCCCTCTAGGAACGCACAGCATTCTTTGGGAAATCAGAGTCGGGTGTGTGGGATGCTGCCGGTTCCTTGCCAGAGCTTGTCTCCACAGCATGGTGTAATAAACCCGCATGGAGCGAAATCCTCTATGCCTGGGCATCCCCTCTGCCTGAGAGAGAACCGTGCCTGCGCCTGTGGAAAGAGCCTTAAGGAAAGGGACATGTCTGTCACTGGGCTCCACAGGAGCCTGTCTTGGGAAAATGCAGCACGCTGCCCCAGGAGAAGAGAAGGAGCCCTTGGCCTTGGGGTCGGGAAACGGTCGTGAAGCTGGAGAGCCGGCCCTGGCAGGAACAGCGGGCCTGCGGCAAGACAAGTGTCACCCGCTCCCTGTGCAGAGAGACGAAGCCTGTCTGCTAAGGAGACATGAGGGGACGATTGGGCAAGGGAGCGTGCTCCAATCTGAGGAAGGAGTCCGAGAAGGAAGGCCTTTCCTGTGCCTCTGGTCCCAAGGGGACAGCATCTCCTTGGCCACCTGTCCAGAGGGCAGAAGTGGGCTTGCCACCAAACTCCCGGCCCTGAACTCGCAGAATCACCTCCTGGAGGAATGGGCAATCAGATGCCGTCTTCCTCCAGGATGTGGCAGCATTGGCGGAGGCAGGGAGTGTCCCGGGGAAACAGGGACAGTTACCCATTACTCCCCATCCCAGGGCACGGGCGGTGTTGCAGTGATCCTCTCACGTCTCCTCAAGGATGGGGAAGGCACTGGCCTAGTCCCCTGTCCACCTGAACGCCAGAGCGAAAGGGCAGGCCTTGCCTATGCCGAGAGATGGCATTGTGAGCAGAGTGCCATCCTAGGCCACGCACGCTGCTGCAGGGTCGAGGCTGTGTCTGCTTAGTTCGGCTTAGCGAGGTGAACCCCGGGTGCGAACTTGGAGCCGAGGAAATCAAGGCCCAAGCGGCACCAGCTCTCCCGTGGCTCTTCTTCCCTGCCGCGACAGAGGGAACGACCAGAGCCTTGCAAAAGAAGGAGCAGTGAAGTGTGGATCGCGCCAAGCTGAAAACCTCTGCGAAAGCATAGCAGTCACTGGGAAATCAGAGTCGGTTCTGCGGGCTGCTTTTGTAGCTTGCCTTAGCCTAGTATTCGCAGCACGATGGGAGAAACCCGTAGAGAGCGAAAGCCCCTTTGCTGTGGCATCTCCTCTGGGAAAGCACAGCATTCGTTGTGAAATCAGAATCGGATGTGTGGGATGCTGCAGCTGAATGCCTGAGCTAGTCCCCGCAGAATGGTGGAAGATACCCGCATGGAGCGAAATCCTCTTTGCCCTAGCACCCCTTTGCCTAAGAGAAGCATGGTTGCACATCTGAAAGGGCCTTCAGGAAAGGGAAACGGCTGTCACCGCGCTCCCCAGAAACAAGTCTGGGGAAGGCACAGCACGCCGCCCCCAGAGAAGAGAAGGAGCCATTGGCCTTGGGGTCGGGAAACGGTCGGGAAGCAGAAGAGCCTGCCCTGGCAGGAACAGCAGGCCGGTGGCAAGACAAATGTCACCCGCTCCCTTTGCAGAGAGACAAAGCCTGGCTAATAAGGAGACATGAAGGGACGACTAGGGCAGGGACGCGTGCTCCACTCTGAGGAAGGAGTCTGGGCAGAAGGCAGGCCTGTCCTGTGCCTCTGGTCCCAAGGGGACAGCATCTCCTTGGGCAACTGTCCGTAGGGCAGACTTGGGCTAGCTACCTGGCGCCATACCCGGAACTCGCAGAAACAGCTCCCTCGAGAAATGCGCAGTCAGGTGCCATCTTCCTCCAAGATGTGACAGCATTGTGGGTGGCAGGGTGTGTGCCGGGAAAAGAGTGGGGACAATCCCCGAAAGCTCCCCATTCCAGTAACGGGCAGTGTTCAGGGATCCTGTCGCCTCTCCTCTCCTGTGAGGAAGACACTGACCTAGCCCGCGAATCCACCTGAGGGCCAGTGCCAAAGGCCAAAGTTGCCTACACCGGGAGATGGTAGTGTGCATAGAGTGCCATCCTAGGCAATGCACGCTGCTGCAGGGTTGTGGCTGTGTCTGCTTAGTTCACCCTGGCATGGGGAACCCAGGGCATCAACATGGAGTCCGGGAAAGCAAGGCCCAAGAGGCAGCAGCTCTCCCGCAGCTCTTCTTCCCTGCCGCTACAGAGCGAACAACCAAAGCCTTGCTGAGGAAGCAGCAGCGAAGTGCGATTCGTGCCAGGCTGAAAACCTCTGCGAAAGCATAGCAGTCGCTGGGAAATCAGAGTCTGTTCTGTGGGTTGCTGTTGCTGCTTGCCTTAGCCTAGTATTATCAGCATGGCGGGAGAAACCCGCATTAAGCGAAAGACTCTTGGCACGGGCATCCCCTCTAGGAACGCACAGCATTCTTTGGGAAATCAGAGTCGGGTGTGTGGGATGCTGCCTCTTCCTTGCCAGAGCTTGTCTCCACAGCATGGTGTAATAAACCCGCAAGGAGCGAAATCCTCTATGCCTGGGCATCCCCTCTGCCTGAGAGAGAACCGTGCCTGCGCCTGTGGAAAGAGCCTTAAGGAAAGGGACATGTCTGTCACTGGGCTCCACAGGAGCCTGTCTTGGGAAAATGCAGCACGCTGCCCCAGGAGAAGAGAAGGAGCCCTTGGCCTTGGGGTCGGGAAACGGTCGTGAAGCTGGAGAGCCGGCCCTGGCAGGAACAGCGGGCCTGCGGCAAGACAAGTGTCACCCGCTCCCTGTGCAGAGAGACGAAGCCTGGCTGCTAAGGAGACATGAGGGGACGATTGGGCAAGGGAGCGTGCTCCAATCTGAGGAAGGAGTCCGAGAAGGAAGGCCTTTCCTGTGCCTCTGGTCCCAAGGGGACAGCATCTCCTTGGCCACCAGTCCAGAGGGCAGAAGTGGGCTTGCCACCAAACTCCCGGCCCTGAACTCGCAGAATCACCTCCTGGAGGAATGGGCAATCAGATGCCGTCTTCCTCCAGGATGTGGCAGCATTGGCGGAGGCAGGGAGTGTCCCGGGGAAACAGGGACAGTTACCCATTACTCCCCATCCCAGGGCACGGGCGGTGTTGCAGTGATCCTCTCACGTCTCCTCAAGGATGGGGAAGGCACTGGCCTAGTCCCCTGTCCACCTGAACGCCAGAGCGAAAGGGCAGGCCTTGCCTATGCCGAGAGATGGCATTGTGAGCAGAGTGCCATCCTAGGCCACGCACGCTGCTGCAGGGTCGAGGCTGTGTCTGCTTAGTTCGGCTTAGCGAGGTGAACCCCGGGTGCGAACTTGGAGCCGAGGAAATCAAGGCCCAAGCGGCACCAGCTCTCCCGTGGCTCTTCTTCCCTGCCGCGACAGAGGGAACGACCAGAGCCTTGCAAAAGAAGGAGCAGTGAAGTGTGGATCGCGCCAAGCTGAAAACCTCTGCGAAAGCATAGCAGTCACTGGGAAATCAGAGTCGGTTCTGCGGGCTGCTTTTGTAGCTTGCCTTAGCCTAGTATTCGCAGCACGATGGGAGAAACCCGTAGAGAGCGAAAGCCCCTTTGCTGTGGCATCTCCTCTGGGAAAGCACAGCATTCGTTGTGAAATCAGAATCGGATGTGTGGGATGCTGCAGCTGAATGCCTGAGCTAGTCCCCGCAGAATGGTGGAAGATACCCGCATGGAGCGAAATCCTCTTTGCCCTAGCACCCCTTTGCCTAAGAGAAGCATGGTTGCACATCTGAAAGGGCCTTCAGGAAAGGGAAACGGCTGTCACCGCGCTCCCCAGAAACAAGTCTGGGGAAGGCACAGCACGCCGCCCCCAGAGAAGAGAAGGAGCCATTGGCCTTGGGGTCGGGAAACGGTCGGGAAGCAGAAGAGCCTGCCCTGGCAGGAACAGCAGGCCGGTGGCAAGACAAATGTCACCCGCTCCCTTTGCAGAGAGACAAAGCCTGGCTAATAAGGAGACATGAAGGGACGACTAGGGCAGGGACGCGTGCTCCACTCTGAGGAAGGAGTCTGGGCAGAAGGCAGGCCTGTCCTGTGCCTCTGGTCCCAAGGGGACAGCATCTCCTTGGGCAACTGTCCGTAGGGCAGACTTGGGCTAGCTACCTGGCGCCATACCCGGAACTCGCAGAAACAGCTCCCTCGAGAAATGCGCAGTCAGGTGCCATCTTCCTCCAAGATGTGACAGCATTGTGGGTGGCAGGGTGTGTGCCGGGAAAAGAGTGGGGACAATCCCCGAAAGCTCCCCATTCCAGTAACGGGCAGTGTTCAGGGATCCTGTCGCCTCTCCTCTCCTGTGAGGAAGACACTGACCTAGCCCGCGAATCCACCTGAGGGCCAGTGCCAAAGGCCAAAGTTGCCTACACCGGGAGATGGTAGTGTGCATAGAGTGCCATCCTAGGCAATGCACGCTGCTGCAGGGTTGTGGCTGTGTCTGCTTAGTTCACCCTGGCATGGGGAACCCAGGGCATCAACATGGAGTCCGGGAAAGCAAGGCCCAAGAGGCAGCAGCTCTCCCGCAGCTCTTCTTCCCTGCCGCTACAGAGCGAACAACCAAAGCCTTGCTGAGGAAGCAGCAGCGAAGTGCGATTCGTGCCAGGCTGAAAACCTCTGCGAAAGCATAGCTGTCGCTGGGAAATCAGAGTCTGTTCTGTGGGTTGCTGTTGCTGCTTGCCTTAGCCTAGTATTATCAGCATGGCGGGAGAAACCCGCATTAAGCGAAAGACTCTTTGCACGGGCATCCCCTCTAGGAACGCACAGCATTCTTTGGGAAATCAGAGTCGGGTGTGTGGGATGCTGCCGGTTCCTTGCCAGAGCTTGTCTCCACAGCATGGTGTAATAAACCCGCATGGAGCGAAATCCTCTATGCCTGGGCATCCCCTCTGCCTGAGAGAGAACCGTGCCTGCGCCTGTGGAAAGAGCCTTAAGGAAAGGGACATGTCTGTCACTGGGCTCCACAGGAGCCTGTCTTGGGAAAATGCAGCACGCTGCCCCAGGAGAAGAGAAGGAGCCCTTGGCCTTGGGGTCGGGAAACGGTCGTGAAGCTGGAGAGCCGGCCCTGGCAGGAACAGCGGG
Source organism: Mustela lutreola (assembly GCF_030435805.1). Lineage (NCBI taxonomy): Eukaryota > Metazoa > Chordata > Mammalia > Carnivora > Mustelidae > Mustela > Mustela lutreola. Next base: position 130,889,508 of record NC_081295.1, read on the forward strand.
CCTGCGGCAAGACAAGTGTCACCCGCTCCCTGTGCAGAGAGACGAAGCCTGGCTGCTAAGGAGACATGAGGGGACGATTGGGCAAGGGAGCGTGCTCCAATCTGAGGAAGGAGTCCGAGAAGGAAGGCCTTTCCTGTGCCTCTGGTCCCAAGGGGACAGCATCTCCTTGGCCACCTGTCCAGAGGGCAGAAGTGGGCTTGCCACCAAACTCCCGGCCCTGAACTCGCAGAATCACCTCCTGGAGGAATGGGCAATCAGATGCCGTCTTCCTCCAGGATGTGGCAGCATTGGCGGAGGCAGGGAGTGTCCCGGGGAAACAGGGACAGTTACCCATTACTCCCCATCCCAGGGCACGGGCGGTGTTGCAGTGATCCTCTCACGTCTCCTCAAGGATGGGGAAGGCACTGGCCTAGTCCCCTGTCCACCTGAACGCCAGAGCGAAAGGGCAGGCCTTGCCTATGCCGAGAGATGGCATTGTGAGCAGAGTGCCATCCTAGGCCACGCACGCTGCTGCAGGGTCGAGGCTGTGTCTGCTTAGTTCGGCTTAGCGAGGTGAACCCCGGGTGCGAACTTGGAGCCGAGGAAATCAAGGCCCAAGCGGCACCAGCTCTCCCGTGGCTCTTCTTCCCTGCCGCGACAGAGGGAACGACCAGAGCCTTGCAAAAGAAGGAGCAGTGAAGTGTGGATCGCGCCAAGCTGAAAAACTCTGCGAAAGCATAGCAGTCACTGGGAAATCAGAGTCGGTTCTGCGGGCTGCTTTTGTAGCTTGCCTTAGCCTAGTATTCGCAGCACGATGGGAGAAACCCGTAGAGAGCGAAAGCCCCTTTGCTGTGGCATCTCCTCCGGGAAAGCACAGCATTCGTTGTGAAATCAGAATCGGATGTGTGGGATGCTGCAGCTGAATGCCTGAGCTAGTCCCCGCAGAATGGTGGAAGATACCCGCATGGAGCGAAATCCTCTTTGCCCTAGCACCCCTTTGCCTAAGAGAAGCATGGTTGCACATCTGAAAGGGCCTTCAGGAAAGGGAAACGGCTGTCACCGCGCTCCCCAGAAACAAGTCTGGGGAAGGCACAGCACGCCGCCCCCAGAGAAGAGAAGGAGCCATTGGCCTTGGGGTCGGGAAACGGTCGGGAAGCAGAAGAGCCTGCCCTGGCAGGAACAGCAGGCCGGTGGCAAGACAAATGTCACCCGCTCCCTTTGCAGAGAGACAAAGCCTGGCTAATAAGGAGACATGAAGGGACGACTAGGGCAGGGACGCGTGCTCCACTCTGAGGAAGGAGTCTGGGCAGAAGGCAGGCCTGTCCTGTGCCTCTGGTCCCAAGGGGACAGCATCTCCTTGGGCAACTGTCCGTAGGGCAGACTTGGGCTAGCTACCTGGCGCCATACCCGGAACTCGCAGAAACAGCTCCCTCGAGAAATGCGCAGTCAGGTGCCATCTTCCTCCAAGATGTGACAGCATTGTGGGTGGCAGGGTGTGTGCCGGGAAAAGAGTGGGGACAATCCCCGAAAGCTCCCCATTCCAGTAACGGGCAGTGTTCAGGGATCCTGTCGCCTCTCCTCTCCTGTGAGGAAGACACTGACCTAGCCCGCGAATCCACCTGAGGGCCAGTGCCAAAGGCCAAAGTTGCCTACACCGGGAGATGGTAGTGTGCATAGAGTGCCATCCTAGGCAATGCACGCTGCTGCAGGGTTGTGGCTGTGTCTGCTTAGTTCACCCTGGCATGGGGAACCCAGGGCATCAACATGGAGTCCGGGAAAGCAAGGCCCAAGAGGCAGCAGCTCTCCCGCAGCTCTTCTTCCCTGCCGCTACAGAGCGAACAACCAAAGCCTTGCTGAGGAAGCAGCAGCGAAGTGCGATTCGTGCCAGGCTGAAAACCTCTGCGAAAGCATAGCAGTCGCTGGGAAATCAGAGTCTGTTCTGTGGGTTGCTGTTGCTGCTTGCCTTAGCCTAGTATTATCAGCATGGCGGGAGAAACCCGCATTAAGCGAAAGAGTCTTTGCACGGGCATCCCCTCTAGGAACGCACAGCATTCTTTGGGAAATCAGAGTCGGGTGTGTGGGATGCTGCCGGTTCCTTGCCAGAGCTTGTCTCCACAGCATGGTGTAATAAACCCGCATGGAGCGAAATCCTCTATGCCTGGGCATCCCCTCTGCCTGAGAGAGAACCGTGCCTGCGCCTGTGGAAAGAGCCTTAAGGAAAGGGACATGTCTGTCACTGGGCTCCACAGGAGCCTGTCTTGGGTAAATGCAGCACGCTGCCCCAGGAGAAGAGAAGGAGCCCTTGGCCTTGGGGTCGGGAAACGTTCGTGAAGCTGGAGAGCCGGCCCTGGCAGGAACAGCGGGCCTGCGGCAAGACAAGTGTCACCCGCTCCCTGTGCAGAGAGACGAAGCCTGGCTGCTAAGGAGACATGAGGGGACGATTGGGCAAGGGAGCGTGCTCCAATCTGAGGAAGGAGTCCGAGAAGGAAGGCCTTTCCTGTGCCTCTGGTCCCAAGGGGACAGCATCTCCTTGGCCACCTGTCCAGAGGGCAGAAGTGGGCTTGCCACCAAACTCCCGGCCCTGAACTCGCAGAATCACCTCCTGGAGGAATGGGCAATCAGATGCCGTCTTCCTCCAGGATGTGGCAGCATTGGCGGAGGCAGGGAGTGTCCTGGGGAAACAGGGACAGTTACCCATTACTCCCCATCCCAGGGCACGGGCGGTGTTGCAGTGATCCTCTCACGTCTCCTCAAGGATGGGGAAGGCACTGGCCTAGTCCCCTGTCCACCTGAACGCCAGAGCGAAAGGGCAGGCCTTGCCTATGCCGAGAGATGGCATTGTGAGCAGAGTGCCATCCTAGGCCACGCACGCTGCTGCAGGTTCGAGGCTGTGTCTGCTTAGTTCGGCTTAGCGAGGTGAACCCCGGGTGCGAGCTTGAAGCCGAGGAAATCAAGGCCCAAGCGGCACCAGCTCTCCCGTGGCTCTTCTTCCCTGCCGCGACAGAGGGAACGACCAAAGCCTTGCAAAAGAAGGAGCAGTGAAGTGTGGATCGCGCCAAGCTGAAAACCTCTGCGAAAGCATAGCAGTCACTGGGAAATCAGAGTCGGTTCTGCGGGCTGCTTTTGTAGCTTGCCTTAGCCTAGTATTCGTTCGCAGCACGATGGGAGAAACCCGTAGAGAGCGAAAGCCCATTTGCTGTGGCATCTCCTCTGGGAAAGCACAGCATTCGTTGTGAAATCAGAATCGGATGTGTGGGATGCTGCAGCTGAATGCCTGAGCTAGTCTCCGCAGAATGGTTGAAGATACCCACATGGAGCGAAATCCTCTTTGCCCTAGCACCCCTTTGCCTAAGAGAAGCATGTTTGCACATCTGAAAGGGCCTTCAGGAAAGGGAAACGGCTGTCACCGCGCTCCCCAGAAACAAGTCTGGGGAAGGCACAGCACGCCGCCCCCAGAGAAGAGAAGGAGCCATTGGCCTTGGGGTCGGGAAACGGTCGGGAAGCAGAAGAGCCTGCCCTGACAGGAACAGCAGGCCGGTGGCAAGACAAATGTCACCCGCTCCCTTTGCAGAGAGACAAAGCCTGGCTAATAAGGAGACATGAAGGGACGACTAGGGCAGGGACGCGTGCTCCACTCTGAGGAAGGAGTCTGGGCAGAAGGCAGGCCTGTCCTGTGCCTCTGGTCCCAAGGGGACAGCATCTCCTTGGGCAACTGTCCGTAGGGCAGACTTGGGCTAGCTACCTGGCGCCATACCCGGAACTCGCAGAAACAGCTCCCTCGAGAAATGCGCAGTCAGGTGCCATCTTCCTCCAAGATGTGACAGCATTGTGGGTGGCAGGGTGTGTGCCGGGAAAAGAGTGGGGACAATCCCCGAAAGCTCCCCATTCCAGTAACGGGCAGTGTTCAGGGATCCTGTCGCCTCTCCTCTCCTGTGAGGAAGACACTGACCTAGCCCGCGAATCCGCCTGAGGGCCAGTGCCAAAGGCCAAAGTTGCCTACACCGGGAGATGGTAGTGTGCATAGAGTGCCATCCTAGGCAATGCACGCTGCTGCAGGGTTGTGGCTGTGTCTGCTTAGTTCACCCTGGCATGGGGAACCCAGGGCATCAACATGGAGTCCGGGAAAGCAAGGCCCAAGAGGCAGCAGCTCTCCCGCAGCTCTTCTTCCCTGCCGCTACAGAGCGAACAACGAAAGCCTTGCTGAGGAAGCAGCAGCGAAGTGCGATTCGTGCCAGGCTGAAAACCTCTGCGAAAGCATAGCAGTCGCTGGGAAATCAGAGTCTGTTCTGTGGGTTGCTGTTGCTGCTTGCCTTAGCCTAGTATTATCAGCATGGCGGGAGAAACCCGCATTAAGCGAAAGACTCTTTGCACGGGCATCCCCTCTAGGAACGCACAGCATTCTTTGGGAAATCAGAGTCGGGTGTGTGGGATGCTGCCGGTTCCTTGCCAGAGCTTGTCTCCACAGCATGGTGTAATAAACCCGCATGGAGCGAAATCCTCATTGCCTGGGCATCCCCTCTGCCTGAGAGAGAACCGTGCCTGCGCCTGTGGAAAGAGCCTTAAGGAAAGGGACATGTCTGTCACTGGGCTCCACAGGAGCCTGTCTTGGGAAAATGCAGCACGCTGCCCCAGGAGAAGAGAAGGAGCCCTTGGCCTTGGGGTCGGGAAACGGTCGTGAAGCTGGAGAGCCGGCCCTGGCAGGAACAGCGGGCCTGCGGCAAGACAAGTGTCACCCGCTCCCTGTGCAGAGAGACGAAGCCTGGCTGCTAAGGAGACATGAGGGGACGATTGGGCAAGGGAGCGTGCTCCAATCTGAGGAAGGAGTCCGAGAAGGAAGGCCTTTCCTGTGCCTCTGGTCCCAAGGGGACAGCATCTCCTTGGCCACCTGTCCAGAGGGCAGAAGTGGGCTTGCCACCAAACTCCCGGCCCTGAACTCGCAGAATCACCTCCTGGAGGAATGGGCAATCAGATGCAGTCTTCCTCCAGGATGTGGCAGCATTGGCGGAGGCAGGGAGTGTCCCGGGGAAACAGGGACAGTTACCCATTACTCCCCATCCCAGGGCACGGGCGGTGTTGCAGTGATCCTCTCACGTCTCTTCAAGGATGGGGAAGGCACTGGCCTAGTCCCCTGTCCACCTGAACGCCAGAGCGAAAGGGCAGGCCTTGCCTATGCCAAGAGTTGGCATTGTGAGCAGAGTGCCATCCTAGGCCACGCACGCTGCTGCAGGGTCGAGGCTGTGTCTGCTTAGTTCGGCTTAGCGAGGTGAACCCCGGGTGCGAACTTGGAGCCGAGGAAATCAAGGCCCAAGCGGCACCAGCTCTCCCGTGGCTCTTCTTCCCTGCCGCGACAGAGGGAACGACCAAAGCCTTGCAAAAGAAGGAGCAGTGAAGTGTGGATCGCGCCAAGCTGAAAACCTCTGCGAAAGCATAGCAGTCACTGGGAAATCAGAGTCGGTTCTGCGGGCTGCTTTTGTAGCTTGCCTTAGCCTAGTATTCGCAGCACGATGGGAGAAACCCGTAGAGAGCGAAAGCCCCTTTGCTGTGGCATCTCCTCTGGGAAAGCACAGCATTCGTTGTGAAATCAGAATCGGATGTGTGGGATGCTGCAGCTGAATGCCTGAGCTAGTCCCCGCAGAATGGTGGAAGATACCCGCATGGAGCGAAATCCTCTTTGCCCTAGCACCCCTTTGCCTAAGAGAAGCATGTTTGCACATCTGAAAGGGCCTTCAGGAAAGGGAAACGGCTGTCACCGCGCTCCCCAGAAACAAGTCTGGGGAAGGCACAGCACGCCGCCCCCAGAGAAGAGAATGAGCCATTGGCCTTGGGGTCGGGAAACAGTCGGGAAGCAGAAGAGCCTGCCCTGGCAGGAACAGCAGGCCGGTGGCAAGACAAATGTCACCCGCTCCCTTTGCAGAGAGACAAAGCCTGGCTAATAAGGAGACATGAAGGGACGACTAGGGCAGGGACGCGTGCTCCACTCTGAGGAAGGAGTCTGGGCAGAAGGCAGGCCTGTCCTGTGCCTCTGGTCCCAAGGGGACAGCATCTCCTTGGGCAACTGTCCGTAGGGCAGACTTGGGCTAGCTACCTGGCGCCATACCCGGAACTCGCAGAAACAGCTCCCTCGAGAAATGCGCAGTCAGGTGCCATCTTCCTCCAAGATGTGACAGCATTGTGGGTGGCAGGGTGTGTGCCGGGAAAAGAGTGGGGACAATCCCCGAAAGCTCCCCATTCCAGTAACGGGCAGTGTTCAGGGATCCTGTCGCCTCTCCTCTCCTGTGAGGAAGACACTGACCTAGCCCGCGAATCCACCTGAGGGCCAGTGCCAAAGGCCAAAGTTGCCTACACCGGGAGATGGTAGTGTGCATAGAGTGCCATCCTAGGCAATGCACGCTGCTGCAGGGTTGTGGCTGTGTCTGCTTAGTTCACCCTGGCATGGGGAACCCAGGGCATCAACATGGAGTCCGGGAAAGCAAGGCCCAAGAGGCAGCAGCTCTCCCGCAGCTCTTCTTCCCTGCCGCTACAGAGCGAACAACGAAAGCCTTGCTGAGGAAGCAGCAGCGAAGTGCGATTCGTGCCAGGCTGAAAACCTCTGCGAAAGCATAGCAGTCGCTGGGAAATCAGAGTCTGTTCTGTGGGTTGCTGTTGCTGCTTGCCTTAGCCTAGTATTATCAGCATGGCGGGAGAAACCCGCATTAAGCGAAAGACTCTTTGCACGGGCATCCCCTCTAGGAACGCACAGCATTCTTTGGGAAATCAGAGTCGGGTGTGTGTGATGCTGCCGGTTCCTTGCCAGAGCTTGTCTCCACAGCATGGTGTAATAAACCCGCATGGAGCGAAATCCTCTATGCCTGGGCATCCCCTCTGCCTGAGAGAGAACCGTGCCTGCGCCTGTGGAAAGAGCCTTAAGGAAAGGGACATGTCTGTCACTGGGCTCCACAGGAGCCTGTCTTGGGAAAATGCAGCACGCTGCCCCAGGAGAAGAGAAGGAGCCCTTGGCCTTGGGGTCGGGAAACGGTCGTGAAGCTGGAGAGCCGGCCCTGGCAGGAACAGCGGGCCTGCGGCAAGACAAGTGTCACCCGCTCCCTGTGCAGAGAGACGAAGCCTGGCTGCTAAGGAGACATGAGGGGACGATTGGGCAAGGGAGCGTGCTCCAATCTGAGGAAGGAGTCCGAGAAGGAAGGCCTTTCCTGTGCCTCTGGTCCCAAGGGGACAGCATCTCCTTGGCCACCTGTCCAGAGGGCAGAAGTGGGCTTGCCACCAAACTCCCGGCCCTGAACTCGCAGAATCACCTCCTGGAGGAATGGGCAATCAGATGCCGTCTTCCTCCAGGATGTGGCAGCATTGGCGGAGGCAGGGAGTGTCCCGGGGAAACAGGGACAGTTACCCATTACTCCCCATCCCAGGGCACGGGCGGTGTTGCAGTGATCCTCTCACGTCTCCTCAAGGATGGGGAAGGCACTGGCCTAGTCCCCTGTCCACCTGAACGCCAGAGCGAAAGGGCAGGCCTTGCCTATGCCGAGAGATGGCATTGTGAGCAGAGTGCCATCCTAGGCCACGCACGCTGCTGCAGGGTCGAGGCTGTGTCTGCTTAGTTCGGCTTAGCGAGGTGAACCCCGGGTGCGAACTTGGAGCCGAGGAAATCAAGGCCCAAGCAGCACCAGCTCTCCCGTGGCTCTTCTTCCCTGCCGCGACAGAGGGAACGAACAGAGCCTTGCAAAAGAAGGAGCAGTGAAGTGTGGATCGCGCCAAGCTGAAAACCTCTGCGAAAGCATAGCAGTCACTGGGAAATCAGAGTCGGTTCTGCGGGCTGCTTTTGTAGCTTGCCTTAGCCTAGTATTCGCAGCACGATGGGAGAAACCCGTAGAGAGCGAAAGCCCCTTTGCTGTGGCATCTCCTCTGGGAAAGCACAGCATTCGTTGTGAAATCAGAATCGGATGTGTGGGATGCTGCAGCTGAATGCCTGAGCTAGTCCCCGCAGAATGGTGGAAGATACCCGCATGGAGCGAAATCCTCTTTGCCCTAGCACCCCTTTGCCTAAGAGAAGCATGGTTGCACATCTGAAAGGGCCTTCAGGAAAGGGAAACGGCTGTCACCGCGCTCCCCAGAAACAAGTCTGGGGAAGGCACAGCACGCCGCCCCCAGAGAAGAGAAGGAGCCATTGGCCTTGGGGTCGGGAAACGGTCGGGAAGCAGAAGAGCCTGCCCTGGCAGGAACAGCAGGCCGGTGGCAAGACAAATGTCACCCGCTCCCTTTGCAGAGAGACAAAGCCTGGCTAATAAGGAGACATGAAGGGACGACTAGGGCAGGGACGCGTGCTCCACTCTGAGGAAGGAGTCTGGGCAGAAGGCAGGCCTGTCCTGTGCCTCTGGTCCCAAGGGGACAGCATCTCCTTGGGCAACTGTCCGTAGGGCAGACTTGGGCTAGCTACCTGGCGCCATACCCGGAACTCGCAGAAACAGCTCCCTCGAGAAATGCGCAGTCAGGTGCCATCTTCCTCCAAGATGTGACAGCATTGTGGGTGGCAGGGTGTGTGCCGGGAAAAGAGTGGGGACAATCCCCGAAAGCTCCCCATTCCAGTAACGGGCAGTGTTCAGGGATCCTGTCGCCTCTCCTCTCCTGTGAGGAAGACACTGACCTAGCCCGCGAATCCGCCTGAGGGCCAGTGCCAAAGGCCAAAGTTGCCTACACCGGGAGATGGTAGTGTGCATAGAGTGCCATCCTAGGCAATGCACGCTGCTGCAGGGTTGTGGCTGTGTCTGCTTAGTTCACCCTGGCATGGGGAACCCAGGGCATCAACATGGAGTCCGGGAAAGCAAGGCCCAAGAGGCAGCAGCTCTCCCGCAGCTCTTCTTCCCTGCCGCTACAGAGCGAACAACCAAAGCCTTGCTGAGGAAGCAGCAGCGAAGTGCGATTCGGGCCAGGCTGAAAACCTCTGCGAAAGCATAGCAGTCGCTGGGAAATCAGAGTCTGTTCTGTGGGTTGCTGTTGCTGCTTGCCTTAGCCTAGTATTATCAGCATGGCGGGAGAAACCCGCATTAAGCGAAAGAGTCTTTGCACGGGCATCCCCTCTAGGAACGCACAGCATTCTTTGGGAAATCAGAGTCGGGTGTGTGGGATGCTGCCTGTTCCTTGCCAGAGCTTGTCTCCACAGCATGGTGTAATAAACCCGCATGGAGCGAAATCCTCTATGCCTGGGCATCCCCTCTGCCTGAGAGAGAACCGTGCCTGCGCCTGTGGAAAGAGCCTTAAGGAAAGGGACATGTCTGTCACTGGGCTCCACAGGAGCCTGTCTTGGGAAAATGCAGCACGCTGCCCCAGGAGAAGAGAAGGAGCCCTTGGCCTTGGGGTCGGGAAACGGTCGTGAAGCTGGAGAGCCGGCCCTGGCAGGAACAGCGGGCCTGCGGCAAGACAAGTGTCACCCGCTCCCTGTGCAGAGAGACGAAGCCTGGCTGCTAAGGAGACATGAGGGGACGATTGGGCAAGGGAGCGTGCTCCAATCTGAGGAAGGAGTCCGAGAAGGAAGGCCTTTCCTGTGCCTCTGGTCCCAAGGGGACAGCATCTCCTTGGCCACCAGTCCAGAGGGCAGAAGTGGGCTTGCCACCAAACTCCCGGCCCTGAACTCGCAGAATCACCTCCTGGAGGAATGGGCAATCAGATGCCGTCTTCCTCCAGGATGTGGCAGCATTGGCGGAGGCAGGGAGTGTCCCGGGGAAACATGGACAGTTACCCATTACTCCCCATCCCAGGGCACGGGCGGTGTTGCAGTGATCCTCTCACGTCTCCTCAAGGATGGGGAAGGCACTGGCCTAGTCCCCTGTCCACCTGAACGCCAGAGCGAAAGGGCAGGCCTTGCCTATGCCGAGAGATGGCATTGTGAGCAGAGTGCCATCCTAGGCCACGCACGCTGCTGCAGGGTCGAGGCTGTGTCTGCTTAGTTCGGCTTAGCGAGGTGAACCCCGGGTGCGAACTTGGAGCCGAGGAAATCAAGGCCCAAGCGGCACCAGCTCTCCCGTGGCTCTTCTTCCCTGCCGCGACAGAGGGAACGACCAAAGCCTTGCAAAAGAAGGAGCAGTGAAGTGTGGATCGCGCCAAGCTGAAAACCTCTGCGAAAGCATAGCAGTCACTGGGAAATCAGAGTCGGTTCTGCGGGCTGCTTTTGTAGCTTGCCTTAGCCTAGTATTCGCAGCACGATGGGAGAAACCCGTAGAGAGCGAAAGCCCCTTTGCTGTGGCATCTCCTCTGGGAAAGCACAGCATTCGTTGTGAAATCAGAATCGGATGTGTGGGATGCTGCAGCTGAATGCCTGAGCTAGTCCCCGCAGAATGGTGGAAGATACCCGCATGGAGCGAAATCCTCTTTGCCCTAGCACCCCTTTGCCTAAGAGAAGCATGGTTGCACATCTGAAAGGGCCTTCAGGAAAGGGAAACGGCTGTCACCGCGCTCCCCAGAAACAAGTCTGGGGAAGGCACAGCACGCCGCCCCCAGAGAAGAGAAGGAGCCATTGGCCTTGGGGTCGGGAAACGGTCGGGAAGCAGAAGAGCCTGCCCTGGCAGGAACAGCAGGCCGGTGGCAAGACAAATGTCACCCGCTCCCTTTGCAGAGAGACAAAGCCTGGCTAATAAGGAGACATGAAGGGACGACTAGGGCAGGGACGCGTGCTCCACTCTGAGGAAGGAGTCTGGGCAGAAGGCAGGCCTGTCCTGTGCCTCTGGTCCCAAGGGGACAGCATCTCCTTGGGCAACTGTCCGTAGGGCAGACTTGGGCTAGCTACCTGGCGCCATACCCGGAACTCGCAGAAACAGCTCCCACGAGAAATGCGCAGTCAGGTGCCATCTTCCTCCAAGATGTGACAGCATTGTGGGTGGCAGGGTGTGTGCCGGGAAAAGAGTGGGGACAATCCCCGAAAGCTCCCCATTCCAGTAACGGGCAGTGTTCAGGGATCCTGTCGCCTCTCCTCTCCTGTGAGGAAGACACTGACCTAGCCCGCGAATCCACCTGGGGCCAGTGCCAAAGGCCAAAGTTGCCTACACCGGGAGATGGTAGTGTGCATAGAGTGCCATCCTAGGCAATGCACGCTGCTGCAGGGTTGTGGCTGTGTCTGCTTAGTTCACCCTGGCATGGGGAACCCAGGGCATCAACATGGAGTCCGGGAAAGCAAGGCCCAAGAGGCAGCAGCTCTCCCGCAGCTCTTCTTCCCTGCCGCTACAGAGCGAACAACCAAAGCCTTGCTGAGGAAGCAGCAGCGAAGTGCGATTCGTGCCAGGCTGAAAACCTCTGCGAAAGCATAGCCGTCGCTGGGAAATCAGAGTCTGTTCTGTGGGCTGCTGTTGCTGCTTGCCTTAGCCTAGTATTATCAGCATGGCGGGAGAAACCCGCATTAAGCGAAAGACTCTTTGCACGGGCATCCCCTCTAGGAACGCAGAGCATTCTTTGGGAAATCAGAGTCGGGTGTGTGTGATGCTGCCGGTTCCTTGCCAGAGATTGTCTCCACAGCATGGTGTAATAAACCCGCATGGAGCGAAATCCTCATTGCCTGGGCATCCCCTCTGCCTGAGAGAGAACCGTGCCTGCGCCTGTGGAAAGAGCCTTAAGGAAAGGGACATGTCTGTCACTGGGCTCCACAGGAGCCTGTCTTGGGAAAATGCAGCACGCTGCCCCAGGAGAAGAGAAGGAGCCCTTGGCCTTGGGGTCGGGAAACGGTCGTGAAGCTGGAGAGCCGGCCCTGGCAGGAACAGCGGGCCTGCGGCAAGACAAGTGTCACCCGCTCCCTGTGCAGAGAGACGAAGCCTGGCTGCTAAGGAGACATGAGGGGACGATTGGGCAAGGGAGCGTGCTCCAATCTGAGGAAGGAGTCCGAGAAGGAAGGCCTTTCCTGTGCCTCTGGTCCCAAGGGGACAGCATCTCCTTGGCCACCTGTCCAGAGGGCAGAAGTGGGCTTGCCACCAAACTCCCGGCCCTGAACTCGCAGAATCACCTCCTGGAGGAATGGGCAATCAGATGCCGTCTTCCTCCAGGATGTGGCAGCATTGGCGGAGGCAGGGAGTGTCCCGGGGAAACAGGGACAGTTACCCATTACTCCCCATCCCAGGGCACGGGCGGTGTTGCAGTGATCCTCTCACGTCTCCTCAAGGATGGGGAAGGCACTGGCCTAGTCCCCTGTCCACCTGAACGCCAGAGCGAAAGGGCAGGCCTTGCCTATGCCGAGAGATGGCATTGTGAGCAGAGTGCCATCCTAGGCCACGCACGCTGCTGCAGGGTCGAGGCTGTGTCTGCTTAGTTCGGCTTAGCGAGGTGAACCCCGGGTGCGAACTTGGAGCCGAGGAAATCAAGGCCCAAGCGGCACCAGCTCTCCCGTGGCTCTTCTTCCCTGCCGCGACAGAGGGAACGACCAAAGCCTTGCAAAAGAAGGAGCAGTGAAGTGTGGATCGCGCCAAGCTGAAAACCTCTGCGAAAGCATAGCAGTCACTGGGAAATCAGAGTCGGTTCTGCGGGCTGCTTTTGTAGCTTGCCTTAGCCTAGTATTCGTTCGCAGCACGATGGGAGAAACCCGTAGAGAGCGAAAGCCCCTTTGCTGTGGCATCTCCTCTGGGAAAGCACAGCATTCGTTGTGAAATCAGAATCGGATGTGTGGGATGCTGCAGCTGAATGCCTGAGCTAGTCCCCGCAGAATGGTGGAAGATACCCGCATGGAGCGAAATCCTCTTTGCCCTAGCACCCCTTTGCCTAAGAGAAGCATGTTTGCACATCTGAAAGGGCCTTCAGGAAAGGGAAACGGCTGTCACCGCGCTCCCCAGAAACAAGTCTAGGGAAGGCACAGCACGCCGCCCCCAGAGAAGAGAAGGAGCCATTGGCCTTGGGGTCGGGAAACGGTCGGGAAGCAGAAGAGCCTGCCCTGACAGGAACAGCAGGCCGGTGGCAAGACAAATGTCACCCGCTCCCTTTGCAGAGAGACAAAGCCTGGCTAATAAGGAGACATGAAGGGACGACTAGGGCAGGGACGCGTGCTCCACTCTGAGGAAGGAGTCTGGGCAGAAGGCAGGCCTGTCCTGTGCCTCTGGTCCCAAGGGGACAGCATCTCCTTGGGCAACTGTCCGTAGGGCTGACTTGGGCTAGCTACCTGGCGCCATACCCGGAACTCGCAGAAACAGCTCCCTCGAGAAATGCGCAGTCAGGTGCCATCTTCCTCCAAGATGTGACAGCATTGTGGGTGGCAGGGTGTGTGCCGGGAAAAGAGTGGGGACAATCCCCGAAAGCTCCCCATTCCAGTAACGGGCAGTGTTCAGGGATCCTGTCGCCTCTCCTCTCCTGTGAGGAAGACACTGACCTAGCCCGCGAATCCACCTGAGGGCCAGTGCCAAAGGCCAAAGTTGCCTACACCGGGAGATGGTAGTGTGCATAGAGTGCCATCCTAGGCAATGCACGCTGCTGCAGGGTTGTGGCTGTGTCTGCTTAGTTCACCCTGGCATGGGGAACCCAGGGCATCAACATGGAGTCCGGGAAAGCAAGGCCCAAGAGGCAGCAGCTCTCCCGCAGCTCTTCTTCCCTGCCGCTACAGAGCGAACAACGAAAGCCTTGCTGAGGAAGCAGCAGCGAAGTGCGATTCGTGCCAGGCTGAAAACCTCTGCGAAAGCATAGCAGTCGCTGGGAAATCAGAGTCTGTTCTGTGGGTTGCTGTTGCTGCTTGCCTTAGCCTAGTATTATCAGCATGGCGGGAGAAACCCGCATTAAGCGAAAGACTCTTTGCACGGGCATCCCCTCTAGGAACGCAGAGCATTCTTTGGGAAATCAGAGTCGGGTGTGTGGGATGCTGCCGGTTCCTTGCCAGAGCTTGTCTCCACAGCATGGTGTAATAAACCCGCATGGAGCGAAATCCTCATTGCCTGGGCATCCCCTCTGCCTGAGAGAGAACCGTGCCTGCGCCTGTGGAAAGAGCCTTAAGGAAAGGGACATGTCTGTCACTGGGCTCCACAGGAGCCTGTCTTGGGAAAATGCAGCACGCTGCCCCAGGAGAAGAGAAGGAGCCCTTGGCCTTGGGGTCGGGAAACGGTCGTGAAGCTGGAGAGCCGGCCCTGGCAGGAACAGCGGGCCTGCGGCAAGACAAGTGTCACCCGCTCCCTGTGCAGAGAGACGAAGCCTGGCTGCTAAGGAGACATGAGGGGACGATTGGGCAAGGGAGCGTGCTCCAATCTGAGGAAGGAGTCCGAGAAGGAAGGCCTTTCCTGTGCCTCTGGTCCCAAGGGGACAGCATCTCCTTGGCCACCTGTCCAGAGGGCAGAAGTGGGCTTGCCACCAAACTCCCGGCCCTGAACTCGCAGAATCACCTCCTGGAGGAATGGGCAATCAGATGCAGTCTTCCTCCAGGATGTGGCAGCATTGGCGGAGGCAGGGAGTGTCCCGGGGAAACAGGGACAGTTACCCATTACTCCCCATCCCAGGGCACGGGCGGTGTTGCAGTGATCCTCTCACGTCTCTTCAAGGATGGGGAAGGCACTGGCCTAGTCCCCTGTCCACCTGAACGCCAGATCGAAAGGGCAGGCCTTGCCTATGCCGAGAGATGGCATTGTGAGCAGAGTGCCATCCTAGGCCACGCACGCTGCTGCAGGGTCGAGGCTGTGTCTGCTTAGTTCGGCTTAGCTAGGTGAACCCCGGGTGCGAACTTGGAGCCGAGGAAATCAAGGCCCAAGCGGCACCAGCTCTCCCGTGGCTCTTCTTCCCTGCCGCGACAGAGGGAACGACCAAAGCCTTGCAAAAGAAGGAGCAGTGAAGTGTGGATCGCGCCAAGCTGAAAACCTCTGCGAAAGCATAGCAGTCACTGGGAAATCAGAGTCGGTTCTGCGGGCTGCTTTTGTAGCTTGCCTTAGCCTAGTATTCGTTCGCAGCACGATGGGAGAAACCCGTAGAGAGCGAAAGCCCCTTTGCTGTGGCATCTCCTCTGGGAAAGCACAGCATTCGTTGTGAAATCAGAATCGGATGTGTGGGATGCTGCAGCTGAATGCCTGAGCTAGTCCCCGCAGAATGGTGGAAGATACCCGCATGGAGCGAAATCCTCTTTGCCCTAGCACCCCTTTGCCTAAGAGAAGCATGTTTGCACATCTGAAAGGGCCTTCAGGAAAGGGAAACGGCTGTCACCGCGCTCCCCAGAAACAAGTCTGGGGAAGGCACAGCACGCCGCCCCCAGAGAAGAGAAGGAGCCATTGGCCTTGGGGTCGGGAAACGGTCGGGAAGCAGAAGAGCCTGCCCTGGCAGGAACAGCAGGCCGGTGGCAAGACAAATGTCACCCGCTCCCTTTGCAGAGAGACAAAGCCTGGCTAATAAGGAGACATGAAGGGACGACTAGGGCAGGGACGCGTGCTCCACTCTGAGGAAGGAGTCTGGGCAGAAGGCAGGCCTGTCCTGTGCCTCTGGTCCCAAGGGGACAGCATCTCCTTGGGCAACTGTCCGTAGGGCAGACTTGGGCTAGCTACCTGGCGCCATACCCGGAACTCGCAGAAACAGCTCCCTCGAGAAATGCGCAGTCAGGTGCCATCTTCCTCCAAGATGTGACAGCATTGTGGGTGGCAGGGTGTGTGCCGGGAAAAGAGTGGGGACAATCCCCGAAAGCTCCCCATTCCAGTAACGGGCAGTGTTCAGGGATCCTGTCGCCTCTCCTCTCCTGTGAGGAAGACACTGACCTAGCCCGCGAATCCACCTGAGGGCCAGTGCCAAAGGCCAAAGTTGCCTACACCGGGAGATGGTAGTGTGCATAGAGTGCCATCCTAGGCAATGCACGCTGCTGCAGGGTTGTGGCTGTGTCTGCTTAGTTCACCCTGGCATGGGGAACCCAGGGCATCAACATGGAGTCCGGGAAAGCAAGGCCCAAGAGGCAGCAGCTCTCCCGCAGCTCTTCTTCCCTGCCGCTACAGAGCGAACAACCAAAGCCTTGCTGAGGAAGCAGCAGCGAAGTGCGATTCGTGCCAGGCTGAAAACCTCTGCGAAAGCATAGCAGTCGCTGGGAAATCAGAGTCTGTTCTGTGGGTTGCTGTTGCTGCTTGCCTTAGCCTAGTATTATCAGCATGGCGGGAGAAACCCGCATTAAGCGAAAGACTCTTTGCACGGGCATCCCCTCTAGGAACGCAGAGCATTCTTTGGGAAATCAGAGTCGGGTGTGTGTGATGCTGCCGGTTCCTTGCCAGAGCTTGTCTCCACAGCATGGTGTAATAAACCCGCATGGAGCGAAATCCTCATTGCCTGGGCATCCCCTCTGCCTGAGAGAGAACCGTGCCTGCGCCTGTGGAAAGAGCCTTAAGGAAAGGGACATGTCTGTCACTGGGCTCCACAGGAGCCTGTCTTGGGAAAATGCAGCACGCTGCCCCAGGAGAAGAGAAGGAGCCCTTGGCCTTGGGGTCGGGAAACGGTCGTGAAGCTGGAGAGCCGGCCCTGGCAGGAACAGCGGGCCTGCGGCAAGACAAGTGTCACCCGCTCCCTGTGCAGAGAGACGAAGCCTGGCTGCTAAGGAGACATGAGGGGACGATTGGGCAAGGGAGCGTGCTCCAATCTGAGGAAGGAGTCCGAGAAGGAAGGCCTTTCCTGTGCCTCTGGTCCCAAGGGGACAGCATCTCCTTGGCCACCTGTCCAGAGGGCAGAAGTGGGCTTGCCACCAAACTCCCGGCCCTGAACTCGCAGAATCACCTCCTGGAGGAATGGGCAATCAGATGCCGTCTTCCTCCAGGATGTGGCAGCATTGGCGGAGGCAGGGAGTGTCCCGGGGAAACAGGGACAGTTACCCATTACTCCCCATCCCAGGGCACGGGCGGTGTTGCAGTGATCCTCTCACGTCTCCTCAAGGATGGGGAAGGCACTGGCCTAGTCCCCTGTCCACCTGAACGCCAGAGCGAAAGGGCAGGCCTTGCCTATGCCGAGAGATGGCATTGTGAGCAGAGTGCCATCCTAGGCCACGCACGCTGCTGCAGGGTCGAGGCTGTGTCTGCTTAGTTCGGCTTAGCGAGGTGAACCCCGGGTGCGAACTTGGAGCCGAGGAAATCAAGGCCCAAGCGGCACCAGCTCTCCCGTGGCTCTTCTTCCCTGCCGCGACAGAGGGAACGACCAAAGCCTTGCAAAAGAAGGAGCAGTGAAGTGTGGATCGCGCCAAGCTGAAAACCTCTGCGAAAGCATAGCAGTCACTGGGAAATCAGAGTCGGTTCTGCGGGCTGCTTTTGTAGCTTGCCTTAGCCTAGTATTCGTTCGCAGCACGATGGGAGAAACCCGTAGAGAGCGAAAGCCCCTTTGCTGTGGCATCTCCTCTGGGAAAGCACAGCATTCGTTGTGAAATCAGAATCGGATGTGTGGGATGCTGCAGCTGAATGCCTGAGCTAGTCCCCGCAGAATGGTGGAAGATACCCGCATGGAGCGAAATCCTCTTTGCCCTAGCACCCCTTTGCCTAAGAGAAGCATGTTTGCACATCTGAAAGGGCCTTCAGGAAAGGGAAACGGCTGTCACCGCGCTCCCCAGAAACAGGTCTGGGGAAGGCACAGCACGCCGCCCCCAGAGAAGAGAAGGAGCCATTGGCCTTGGGGTCGGGAAACGGTCGGGAAGCAGAAGAGCCTGCCCTGGCAGGAACAGCAGGCCGGTGGCAAGACAAATGTCACCCGCTCCCTTTGCAGAGAGACAAAGCCTGGCTAATAAGGAGACATGAAGGGACGACTAGGGCAGGGACGCGTGCTCCACTCTGAGGAAGGAGTCTGGGCAGAAGGCAGGCCTGTCCTGTGCCTCTGGTCCCAAGGGGACAGCATCTCCTTGGGCAACTGTCCGTAGGGCAGACTTGGGCTAGCTACCTGGCGCCATACCCGGAACTCGCAGAAACAGCTCCCTCGAGAAATGCGCAGTCAGGTGCCATCTTCCTCCAAGATGTGACAGCATTGTGGGTGGCAGGGTGTGTGCCGGGAAAAGAGTGGGGACAATCCCCGAAAGCTCCCCATTCCAGTAACGGGCAGTGTTCAGGGATCCTGTCGCCTCTCCTCTCCTGTGAGGAAGACACTGACCTAGCCCGCGAATCCACCTGAGGGCCAGTGCCAAAGGCCAAAGTTGCCTACACCGGGAGATGGTAGTGTGCATAGAGTGCCATCCTAGGCAATGCACGCTGCTGCAGGGTTGTGGCTGTGTCTGCTTAGTTCACCCTATCATGGGGAACCCAGGGCATCAACATGGAGTCCGGGAAAGCAAGGCCCAAGAGGCAGCAGCTCTCCCGCAGCTCTTCTTCCCTGCCGCTACAGAGCGAACAACCAAAGCCTTGCTGAGGAAGCAGCAGCGAAGTGCGATTCGTGCCAGGCTGAAAACCTCTGCGAAAGCATAGCAGTCGCTGGGAAATCAGAGTCTGTTCTGTGGGTTGCTGTTGCTGCTTGCCTTAGCCTAGTATTATCAGCATGGCGGGAGAAACCCGCATTAAGCGAAAGACTCTTTGCACGGGCATCCCCTCTAGGAACGCACAGCATTCTTTGGGAAATCAGAGTCGGGTGTGTGGGATGCTGCCGGTTCCTTGCCAGAGCTTGTCTCCACAGCATGGTGTAATAAACCCGCATGGAGCGAAATCCTCTATGCCTGGGCATCCCCTCTGCCTGAGAGAGAACCGTGCCTGCGCCTGTGGAAAGAGCCTTAAGGAAAGGGACATGTCTGTCACTGGGCTCCACAGGAGCCTGTCTTGGGAAAATGCAGCACGCTGCCCCAGGAGAAGAGAAGGAGCCCTTGGCCTTGGGGTCGGGAAACGGTCGTGAAGCTGGAGAGCCGGCCCTGGCAGAAACAGCGGGCCTGCGGCAAGACAAGTGTCACCCGCTCCCTGTGCAGAGAGACGAAGCCTGGCTGCTAAGGAGACATGAGGGGACGATTGGGCAAGGGAGCGTGCTCCAATCTGAGGAAGGAGTCCGAGAAGGAAGGCCTTTCCTGTGCCTCTGGTCCCAAGGGGACAGCATCTCCTTGGCCACCTGTCCAGAGGGCAGAAGTGGGCTTGCCACCATACTCCCGGCCCTGAACTCGCAGAATCACCTCCTGGAGGAATGGGCAATCAGATGCAGTCTTCCTCCAGGATGTGGCAGCATTGGCGGAGGCAGGGAGTGTCCCGGGGAAACAGGGACAGTTACCCATTACTCCCCATCCCAAGGCACGGGCGGTGTTGCAGTGATCCTCTCACGTCTCTTCAAGGATGGGGAAGGCACTGGCCTAGTCCCCTGTCCACCTGAACGCCAGATCGAAAGGGCAGGCCTTGCCTATGCCGAGAGATGGCATTGTGAGCAGAGTGCCATCCTAGGCCACGCACGCTGCTGCAGGGTCGAGGCTGTGTCTGCTTAGTTCGGCTTAGCGAGGTGAACCCCGGGTGCGAACTTGGAGCCGAGGAAATCAAGGCCCAAGCGGCACCAGCTCTCCCGTGGCTCTTCTTCCCTGCCGCGACAGAGGGAACGAACAAAGCCTTGCAAAAGAAGGAGCAGTGAAGTGTGGATCGCGCCAAGCTGAAAACCTCTGCGAAAGCATAGCAGTCACTGGGAAATCAGAGTCGGTTCTGCGGGCTGCTTTTGTAGCTTGCCTTAGCCTAGTATTCGCAGCACGATGGGAGAAACCCGTAGAGAGCGAAAGCCCCTTTGCTGTGGCATCTCCTCTGGGAAAGCACAGCATTCGTTGTGAAATCAGAATCGGATGTGTGGGATGCTGCAGCTGAATGCCTGAGCTAGTCCCCGCAGAATGGTGGAAGACACCCGCATGGAGCGAAATCCTCTTTGCCCTAGCACCCCTTTGCCTAAGAGAAGCATGTTTGCACATCTGAAAGGGCCTTCAGGAAAGGGAAACGGCTGTCACCGCGCTCCCCAGAAACAAGTCTGGGGAAGGCACAGCACGCCGCCCCCAGAGAAGAGAAGGAGCCATTGGCCTTGGGGTCGGGAAACGGTCGGGAAGCAGAAGAGCCTGCCCTGGCAGGAACAGCAGGCCGGTGGCAAGACAAATGTCACCCGCTCCCTTTGCAGAGAGACAAAGCCTGGCTAATAAGGAGACATGAAGGGACGACTAGGGCAGGGACGCGTGCTCCACTCTGAGGAAGGAGTCTGGGCAGAAGGCAGGCCTGTCCTGTGCCTCTGGTCCCAAGGGGACAGCATCTCCTTGGGCAACTGTCCGTAGGGCAGACTTGGGCTAGCTACCTGGCGCCATACCCGGAACTCGCAGAAACAGCTCCCTCGAGAAATGCGCAGTCAGGTGCCATCTTCCTCCAAGATGTGACAGCATTGTGGGTGGCAGGGTGTGTGCCGGGAAAAGAGTGGGGACAATCCCCGAAAGCTCCCCATTCCAGTAACGGGCAGTGTTCAGGGATCCTGTCGCCTCTCCTCTCCTGTGAGGAAGACACTGACCTAGCCCGCGAATCCACCTGAGGGCCAGTGCCAAAGGCCAAAGTTGCCTACACCGGGAGATGGTAGTGTGCATAGAGTGCCATCCTAGGCAATGCACGCTGTGCAGGGTTGTGGCTGTGTCTGCTTAGTTCACCCTGGCATGGGGAACCCAGGGCATCAACATGGAGTCCGGGAAAGCAAGGCCCAAGAGGCAGCAGCTCTCCCGCAGCTCTTCTTCCCTGCCGCTACAGAGCGAACAACCAAAGCCTTGCTGAGGAAGCAGCAGCGAAGTGCGATTCGTGCCAGGCTGAAAACCTCTGCGAAAGCATAGCAGTCGCTGGGAAATCAGAGTCTGTTCTGTGGGTTGCTGTTGCTGCTTGCCTTAGCCTAGTATTATCAGCATGGCGGGAGAAACCCGCATTAAGCGAAAGACTCTTTGCACGGGCATCCCCTCTAGGAACGCACAGCATTCTTTGGGAAATCAGAGTCGGGTGTGTGGGATGCTGCCGGTTCCTTGCCAGAGCTTGTCTCCACAGCATGGTGTAATAAACCCGCATGGAGCGAAATCCTCATTGCCTGGGCATCCCCTCTGCCTGAAAGAGAACCGTGCCTGCGCCTGTGGAAAGAGCCTTAAGGAAAGGGACATGTCTGTCACTGGGCTCCACAGGAGCCTGTCTTGGGAAAATGCAGCACGCTGCCCCAGGAGAAGAGAAGGTGCCCTTGGCCTTGGGGTCGGGAAACGGTCGTGAAGCTGGAGAGCCGGCCCTGGCAGGAACAGCGGGCCTGCGGCAAGACAAGTGTCACCCGCTCCCTGTGCAGAGAGACGAAGCCTGGCTGCTAAGGAGACATGAGGGGACGATTGGGCAAGGGAGCGTGCTCCAATCTGAGGAAGGAGTCCGAGAAGGAAGGCCTTTCCTGTGCCTCTGGTCCCAAGGGGACAGCATCTCCTTGGCCACCTGTCCAGAGGGCAGAAGTGGGCTTGCCACCAAACTCCCGGCCCTGAACTCGCAGAATCACCTCCTGGAGGAATGGGCAATCAGATGCCGTCTTCCTCCAGGATGTGGCAGCATTGGCGGAGGCAGGGAGTGTCCCGGGGAAACAGGGACAGTTACCCATTACTCCCCATCCCAGGGCACGGGCGGTGTTGCAGTGATCCTCTCACGTCTCCTCAAGGATGGGGAAGGCACTGGCCTAGTCCCCTGTCCACCTGAACGCCAGAGCGAAAGGGCAGGCCTTGCCTATGCCGAGAGATGGCATTGTGAGCAGAGTGCCATCCTAGGCCACGCACGCTGCTGCAGGGTCGAGGCTGTGTCTGCTTAGTTCGGCTTAGCGAGGTGAATCCCGGGTGCGAACTTGGAGCCGAGGAAATCAAGGCCCAAGCGGCACCAGCTCTCCCGTGGCTCTTCTTCCCTGCCGCGACAGAGGGAACGACCAAAGCCTTGCAAAAGAAGGAGCAGTGAAGTGTGGATCGCGCCAAGCTGAAAACCTCTGCGAAAGCATAGCAGTCACTGGGAAATCAGAGTCGGTTCTGCGGGCTGCTTTTGTAGCTTGCCTTAGCCTAGTATTCGTTCGCAGCACGATGGGAGAAACCCGTAGAGAGCGAAAGCCCCTTTGCTGTGGCATCTCCTCTGGGAAAGCACAGCATTCGTTGTGAAATCAGAATCGGATGTGTGGGATGCTGCAGCTGAATGCCTGAGCTAGTCCCCGCAGAATGGTGGAAGATACCCGCATGGAGCGAAATCCTCTTTGCCCTAGCACCCCTTTGCCTAAGAGAAGCATGTTTGCACATCTGAAAGGGCCTTCAGGAAAGGGAAACGGCTGTCACCGCGCTCCCCAGAAACAAGTCTGGGGAAGGCACAGCACGCCGCCCCCAGAGAAGAGAAGGAGCCATTGGCCTTGGGGTCGGGAAACGGTCGGGAAGCAGAAGAGCCTGCCCTGACAGGAACAGCAGGCCGGTGGCAAGACAAATGTCACCCGCTCCCTTTGCAGAGAGACAAAGCCTGGCTAATAAGGAGACATGAAGGGACGACTAGGGCAGGGACGCGTGCTCCACTCTGAGGAAGGAGTCTGGGCAGAAGGCAGGCCTGTCCTGTGCCTCTGGTCCCAAGGGGACAGCATCTCCTTGGGCAACTGTCCGTAGGGCAGACTTGGGCTAGCTACCTGGCGCCATACCCGGAACTCGCAGAAACAGCTCCCTCGAGAAATGCGCAGTCAGGTGCCATCTTCCTCCAAGATGTGACAGCATTGTGGGTGGCAGGGTGTGTGCCGGGAAAAGAGTGGGGACAATCCCCGAAAGCTCCCCATTCCAGTAACGGGCAGTGTTCAGGGATCCTGTCGCCTCTCCTCTCCTGTGAGGAAGACACTGACCTAGCCCGCGAATCCACCTGAGGGCCAGTGCCAAAGGCCAAAGTTGCCTACACCGGGAGATGGTAGTGTGCATAGAGTGCCATCCTAGGCAATGCACGCTGCTGCAGGGTTGTGGCTGTGTCTGCTTAGTTCACCCTGGCATGGGGAACCCAGGGCATCAACATGGAGTCTGGGAAAGCAAGGCCCAAGAGGCAGCAGCTCTCCCGCAGCTCTTCTTCCCTGCCGCTACAGAGCGAACAACCAAAGCCTTGCTGAGGAAGCAGCAGCGAAGTGCGATTCGTGCCAGGCTGAAAACCTCTGCGAAAGCATAGCAGTCGCTGGGAAATCAGAGTCTGTTCTGTGGGTTGCTGTTGCTGCTTGCCTTAGCCTAGTATTATCAGCATGGCGGGAGAAACCCGCATTAAGCGAAAGACTCTTTGCACGGGCATCCCCTCTAGGAACGCACAGCATTCTTTGGGAAATCAGAGTCGGGTGTGTGGGATGCTGCCGGTTCCTTGCCAGAGCTTGTCTCCACAGCATGGTGTAATAAACCCGCATGGAGCGAAATCCTCATTGCCTGGGCATCCCCTCTGCCTGAGAGAGAACCGTGCCTGCGCCTGTGGAAAGAGCCTTAAGGAAAGGGACATGTCTGTCACTGGGCTCCACAGGAGCCTGTCTTGGGAAAATGCAGCACGCTGCCCCAGGAGAAGAGAAGGAGCCCTTGGCCTTGGGGTCGGGAAACGGTCGTGAAGCTGGAGAGCCGGCCCTGGCAGGAACAGCGGGCCTGCGGCAAGACAAGTGTCACCCGCTCCCTGTGCAGAGAGACGAAGCCTGGCTGCTAAGGAGACATGAGGGGACGATTGGGCAAGGGAGCGTGCTCCAATCTGAGGAAGGAGTCCGAGAAGGAAGGCCTTTCCTGTGCCTCTGGTCCCAAGGGGACAGCATCTCCTTGGCCACCTGTCCAGAGGGCAGAAGTGGGCTTGCCACCAAACTCCCGGCCCTGAACTCGCAGAATCACCTCCTGGAGGAATGGGCAATCAGATGCCGTCTTCCTCCAGGATGTGGCAGCATTGGCGGAGGCAGGGAGTGTCCCGGGGAAACAGGGACAGTTACCCATTACTCCCCATCCCAGGGCACGGGCGGTGTTGCAGTGATCCTCTCACGTCTCCTCAAGGATGGGGAAGGCACTGGCCTAGTCCCCTGTCCACCTGAACGCCAGAGCGAAAGGGCAGGCCTTGCCTATGCCGAGAGATGGCATTGTGAGCAGAGTGCCATCCTAGGCCACGCACGCTGCTGCAGGGTCGAGGCTGTGTCTGCTTAGTTCGGCTTAGCGAGGTGAACCCCGGGTGCGAACTTGGAGCCGAGGAAATCAAGGCCCAAGCGGCACCAGCTCTCCCGTGGCTCTTCTTCCCTGCCGCGACAGAGGGAACGACCAAAGCCTTGCAAAAGAAGGAGCAGTGAAGTGTGGATCGCGCCAAGCTGAAAACCTCTGCGAAAGCATAGCAGTCACTGGGAAATCAGAGTCGGTTCTGCGGGCTGCTTTTGTAGCTTGCCTTAGCCTAGTATTCGTTCGCAGCACGATGGGAGAAACCCGTAGAGAGCGAAAGCCCCTTTGCTGTGGCATCTCCTCTGGGAAAGCACAGCATTCGTTGTGAAATCAGAATCGGATGTGTGGGATGCTGCAGCTGAATGCCTGAGCTAGTCCCCGCAGAATGGTGGAAGACACCCGCATGGAGCGAAATCCTCTTTGCCCTAGCACCCCTTTGCCTAAGAGAAGCATGTTTGCACATCTGAAAGGGCCTTCAGGAAAGGGAAACGGCTGTCACCGCGCTCCCCAGAAACAAGTCTGGGGAAGGCACAGCACGCCGCCCCCAGAGAAGAGAAGGAGCCATTGGCCTTGGGGTCGGGAAACGGTCGGGAAGCAGAAGAGCCTGCCCTGGCAGGAACAGCAGGCCGGTGGCAAGACAAATGTCACCCGCTCCCTTTGCAGAGAGACAAAGCCTGGCTAATAAGGAGACATGAAGGGACGACTAGGGCAGGGACGCGTGCTCCACTCTGAGGAAGGAGTCTGGGCAGAAGGCAGGCCTGTCCTGTGCCTCTGGTCCCAAGGGGACAGCATCTCCTTGGGCAACTGTCCGTAGGGCAGACTTGGGCTAGCTACCTGGCGCCATACCCGGAACTCGCAGAAACAGCTCCCTCGAGAAATGCGCAGTCAGGTGCCATCTTCCTCCAAGATGTGACAGCATTGTGGGTGGCAGGGTGTGTGCCGGGAAAAGAGTGGGGACAATCCCCGAAAGCTCCCCATTCCAGTAACGGGCAGTGTTCAGGGATCCTGTCGCCTCTCCTCTCCTGTGAGGAAGACACTGACCTAGCCCGCGAATCCGCCTGAGGGCCAGTGCCAAAGGCCAAAGTTGCCTACACCGGGAGATGGTAGTGTGCATAGAGTGCCATCCTAGGCAACGCACGCTGCTGCAGGGTTGTGGCTGTGTCTGCTTAGTTCACCCTGGCATGGGGAACCCAGGGCATCAACATGGAGTCCGGGAAAGCAAGGCCCAAGAGGCAGCAGCTCTCCCGCAGCTCTTCTTCCCTGCCGCTACAGAGCGAACAACCAAAGCCTTGCTGAGGAAGCAGCAGCGAAGTGCGATTCGTGCCAGGCTGAAAACCTCTGCGAAAGCATAGCAGTCGCTGGGAAATCAGAGTCTGTTCTGTGGGTTGCTGTTGCTGCTTGCCTTAGCCTAGTATTATCAGCATGGCGGGAGAAACCCGCATTAAGCGAAAGACTCTTTGCACGGGCATCCCCTCTAGGAACGCACAGCATTCTTTGGGAAATCAGAGTCGGGTGTGTGGGATGCTGCCGGTTCCTTGCCAGAGCTTGTCTCCACAGCATGGTGTAATAAACCCGCATGGAGCGAAATCCTCTATGCCTGGGCATCCCCTCTGCCTGAGAGAGAACCGTGCCTGCGCCTGTGGAAAGAGCCTTAAGGAAAGGGACATGTCTGTCACTGGGCTCCACAGGAGCCTGTCTTGGGAAAATGCAGCACGCTGCCCCAGGAGAAGAGAAGGAGCCCTTGGCCTTGGGGTCGGGAAACGGTCGTGAAGCTGGAGAGCCGGCCCTGGCAGGAACAGCGGGCCTGCGGCAAGACAAGTGTCACCCGCTCCCTGTGCAGAGAGACGAAGCCTGGCTGCTAAGGAGACATGAGGGGACGATTGGGCAAGGGAGCGTGCTCCAATCTGAGGAAGGAGTCCGAGAAGGAAGGCCTTTCCTGTGCCTCTGGTCCCAAGGGGACAGCATCTCCTTGGCCACCTGTCCAGAGGGCAGAAGTGGGCTTGCCACCAAACTCCCGGCCCTGAACTCGCATAATCACCTCCTGGAGGAATGGGCAATCAGATGCCGTCTTCCTCCAGGATGTGGCAGCATTGGCGGAGGCAGGGAGTGTCCCGGGGAAACAGGGACAGTTACCCATTACTCCCCATCCCAGGGCACGGGCGGTGTTGCAGTGATCCTCTCACGTCTCCTCAAGGATGGGGAAGGCACTGGCCTAGTCCCCTGTCCACCTGAACGCCAGAGCGAAAGGGCAGGCCTTGCCTATGCCGAGAGATGGCATTGTGAGCAGAGTGCCATCCTAGGCCACGCACGCTGCTGCAGGGTCGAGGCTGTGTCTGCTTAGTTCGGCTTAGCGAGGTGAACCCCGGGTGCGAACTTGGAGCCGAGGAAATCAAGGCCCAAGCGGCACCAGCTCTCCCGTGGCTCTTCTTCCCTGCCGCGACAGAGGGAACGACCAAAGCCTTGCAAAAGAAGGAGCAGTGAAGTGTGGATCGCGCCAAGCTGAAAACCTCTGCGAAAGCATAGCAGTCACTGGGAAATCAGAGTCGGTTCTGCGGGCTGCTTTTGTAGCTTGCCTTAGCCTAGTATTCGCAGCACGATGGGAGAAACCCGTAGAGAGCGAAAGCCCCTTTGCTGTGGCATCTCCTCTGGGAAAGCACAGCATTCGTTGTGAAATCAGAATCGGATGTGTGGGATGCTGCAGCTGAATGCCTGAGCTAGTCCCCGCAGAATGGTGGAAGATACCCGCATGGAGCGAAATCGTCTTTGCCCTAGCACCCCTTTGCCTAAGAGAAGCATGTTTGCACATCTGAAAGGGCCTTCAGGAAAGGGAAACGGCTGTCACCGCGCTCCCCAGAAACAAGTCTGGGGAAGGCACAGCACGCCGCCCCCAGAGAAGAGAAGGAGCCATTGGCCTTGGGGTCGGGAAACGGTCGGGAAGCAGAAGAGCCTGCCCTGGCAGGAACAGCAGGCCGGTGGCAAGACAAATGTCACCCGCTCCCTTTGCAGAGAGACAAAGCCTGGCTAATAAGGAGACATGAAGGGACGACTAGGGCAGGGACGCGTGCTCCACTCTGAGGAAGGAGTCTGGGCAGAAGGCAGGCCTGTCCTGTGCCTCTGGTCCCAAGGGGACAGCATCTCCTTGGGCAACTGTCCGTAGGGCAGACTTGGGCTAGCTACCTGGCGCCATACCCGGAACTCGCAGAAACAGCTCCCTCGAGAAATGCGCAGTCAGGTGCCATCTTCCTCCAAGATGTGACAGCATTGTGGGTGGCAGGGTGTGTGCCGGGAAAAGAGTGGGGACAATCCCCGAAAGCTCCCCATTCCAGTAACGGGCAGTGTTCAGGGATCCTGTCGCCTCTCCTCTCCTTTGAGGAAGACACTGACCTAGTCCGCGAATCCGCCTGAGGGCCAGTGCCAAAGGCCAAAGTTGCCTACACCGGGAGATGGTAGTGTGCATAGAGTGCCATCCTAGGCAACGCACGCTGCTGCAGGGTTGTGGCTGTGTCTGCTTAGTTCACCCTGGCATGGGGAACCCAGGGCATCAACATGGAGTCCGGGAAAGCAAGGCCCAAGAGGCAGCAGCTCTCCCGCAGCTCTTCTATCCTGATGTGACAGAGCGAACAGCCAAAGCCTTGCTGAGGAAACAGCAGCGAAGTGCGGTTCGCGCCAAGGTGAAAACCTCTGCGAAAGCAGAGCAGTCGCTGGGAAATCAGAGTCTGTTCTGTGGGCTGCTGTTGCTGCTGGCCTTAGCCTAGTATTCGCAGCATGGCAGGAGAAACCCGCATAAAGCAAAAGCCTCTTTGCACTGGCACAACATCTGGGAAAGCACAGCATTCTTTGGGAAATCAGAGTCGGGTCTGTGGGATGCTGCCTGTTGCTTTCCAGAGCTAGTCTCCACAGCACGGTGTAATAAACCCGCATGGAGCGAAATCCTCTTTGCTTGGGCATCCCCTCTGCCTGAGAGAGAAGCATGGTTGCATATGTCTGTCACTGCGCTCCCTAGGAGCAAGTGTGGGGAAGGCGCAGCACGCCGTCCCTGGGGAAGAGAAGGAGCCCTTGGCCTTGGGGTCCGGAAACGCTCGGGAAGCAGGATAGCCTACCATGGCACCAACAGCAGGGCGGTGGCAAGACACGTGTCACCCGCTCCCTGTAAGGAGAGATGGAAGCCTGGCTGCTAAGGAGACATGAGGGGATGACTAGGGCAGGGGTGCGTGCTCCACTCTGAGGAAGGAGTCTGGGCAGAAGGCAGGCCTGTCCTGTGCCTCAGGTCCCAAGGGGACAGCATCTCCTTGGCCACCTGTCCCAAGGGCAGACTTGGGCTTGCCACCAGGTGCCATACCCGGAACTCGCAGAAACAACCCCATGGAGAAACCGGCAGTCAGAAGCCCTGTTCCACCAAGATGTGGCAGCGTTGTGGGTGGCAGGGGGTGTGCCGCGGAAGGAGTGGAGACAGTACCCCACAGTTCCCAATCCTAGTGCACGGGCCTTGTGCAGGGATCCTGTCGCCTCCTCTCTCCTGTGGTGAAGGCACTGGCCTAGACCCCGAGTCTGCCTGATCGCCGGAGAAACGGCAAAGCCTTACCTACGCCAGGAGATGGTAATAGGCATAGAGTGCCATGATAGGCCACGCACGTTGCTGCAGGGTTGTGTCTGTGTCTATTTGTTCGGCTTAGCAAGGTGAAACCCGGGCGCGATCTTGGAGCCCGGAAAAGCAACGTCCCAGAGGCACCAGCTCCCCCGCAGCTCTTCTTCCCTGCCGCTACAGAGCGAACAAACAAAGCCTTGCTGAGGAAGCAGCAGCGAAGTGCGATTCGTGCCAAGCTGAAAACCTCTGCGAAAGCATAGCCGTCGCTGGGAAATCAGAGTCTGTTCTGTGGGCTGCTGTTGCTGCTTGACTTAGCCTAGTATTATCAGCATGGCGGGAGAAACCCGCATTAAGCGGAAGACTCTTTGCACGGGCATCCCCTCTAGGAACGCACAGCATTCTTTGGGAAATCAGAGTCGGGTGTGTGGGATGCTGCCGGTTCCTTGCCAGAGCTTGTCTCCACAGCATGGTGTAATAAACCCGCATGGAGCGAAATCCTCTATGCCTGGGCATCCCCTCTGCCTGAGAGAGAACCGTGCTTGCGCCTGTGGAAAGAGCCTTAAGGAAAGGGACATGTCTGTCCCTGGGCTCCACAGGAGCCTGTCTTGGGAAAATGCAGCACGCTGCCCCAGGAGAAGAGAAGGAGCCCTTGGCCTTGGGGTCGGGAAACGGTCGTGAAGCTGGAGAGCCGGCCCTGGCAGGAACAGCGGGCCTGTGGCAAGACAAGTGTCACCCGCTCCCTGTGCAGAGAGACGAAGCCTGGCTGCTAAGGAGACATGAGGGGCGATTGGGCAAGGGAGCGTGCTCCAATCTGAGGAAGGAGTCCGAGAAGGAAGGCCTTTCCTGTGCCTCTGGTCCCAAGGGGACAGCATCTCCTTGGCCACCTGTCCAGAGGGCAGAAGTGGGCTTGCCACCAAACTCCCGGCCCTGAACTCGCAGAATCACCTCCTGGAGGAATGGGCAATCAGATGCTGTCTTCCTCCAGGATGTGGCAGCATTGGCGGAGGCAGGGAGTGTCCCGGGGAAACAGGGACAGTTACCCATTACTCCCCATCCCAGGGCACGGGCGGTGTTGCAGTGATCCTCTCACGTCTCCTCAAGGATGGGGAAGGCACTGGCCTAGTCCCCTGTCCACCTGAACGCCAGAGCGAAAGGGCAGGCCTTGCCTATGCCGAGAGATGGCATTGTGAGCAGAGTGCCATCCTAGGCCACGCACGCTGCTGCAGGGTCGAGGCTGTGTCTGCTTAGTTCGGCTTAGCGAGGTGAACCCCGGGTGCGAACTTGGAGCCGAGGAAATCAAGGCCCAAGCGGCACCAGCTCTCCCGTGGCTCTTTTTCCCTGCCGCGACAGAGGGAACGACCAAAGCCTTGCAAAAGAAGGAGCAGTGAAGTGTGGATCGCGCCAAGCTGAAAACCTCTGCGAAAGCATAGCAGTCACTGGGAAATCAGAGTCGGTTCTGCGGGCTGCTTTTGTAGCTTGCCTTAGCCTAGTATTCGCAGCACGATGGGAGAAACCCGTAGAGAGCGAAAGCCCCTTTGCTGTGGCATCTCCTCTGGGAAAGCACAGCATTCGTTGTGAAATCAGAATCGGATGTGTGGGATGCTGCAGCTGAATGCCTGAGCTAGTCCCCGCAGAATGGTGGAAGACACCCGCATGGAGCGAAATCCTCTTTGCCCTAGCACCCCTTTGCCTAAGAGAAGCATGGTTGCACATCTGAAAGGGCCTTCAGGAAAGGGAAACGGCTGTCACCGCGCTCCCCAGAAACAAGTCTGGGGAAGGCACAGCACGCCGCCCCCAGAGAAGAGAAGGAGCCATTGGCCTTGGGGTCGGGAAACGGTCGGGAAGCAGAAGAGCCTGCCCTGGCAGGAACAGCAGGCCGGTGGCAAGACAAATGTCACCCGCTCCCTTTGCAGAGAGACAAAGCCTGGCTAATAAGGAGACATGAAGGGACGACTAGGGCAGGGACGCGTGCTCCACTCTGAGGAAGGAGTCTGGGCAGAAGGCAGGCCTGTCCTGTGCCTCTGGTCCCAAGGGGACAGCATCTCCTTGGGCAACTGTCCGTAGGGCAGACTTGGGCTAGCTACCTGGCGCCATACCCGGAACTCGCAGAAACAGCTCCCTCGAGAAATGCGCAGTCAGGTGCCATCTTCCTCCAAGATGTGACAGCATTGTGGGTGGCAGGGTGTGTGCCGGGAAAAGAGTGGGGACAATCCCCGAAAGCTCCCCATTCCAGTAACGGGCAGTGTTCAGGGATCCTGTCGCCTCTCCTCTCCTGTGAGGAAGACACTGACCTAGCCCGCGAATCCGCCTGAGGGCCAGTGCCAAAGGCCAAAGTTGCCTACACCGGGAGATGGTAGTGTGCATAGAGTGCCATCCTAGGCAACGCACGCTGCTGCAGGGTTGTGGCTGTGTCTGCTTAGTTCACCCTGGCATGGGGAACCCAGGGCATCAACATGGAGTCCGGGAAAGCAAGGCCCAAGAGGCAGCAGCTCTCCCGCAGCTCTTCTATCCTGATGTGACAGAGCGAACAGCCAAAGCCTTGCTGAGGAAACAGCAGCGAAGTGCGGTTCGCGCCAAGGTGAAAACCTCTGCGAAAGCAGAGCAGTCGCTGGGAAATCAGAGTCTGTTCTGTGGGCTGCTGTTGCTGCTGGCCTTAGCCTAGTATTCGCAGCATGGCAGGAGAAACCCGCATAAAGCAAAAGCCTCTTTGCACTGGCACAACATCTGGGAAAGCACAGCATTCTTTGGGAAATCAGAGTCGGGTCTGTGGGATGCTGCCTGTTGCTTTCCAGAGCTAGTCTCCACAGCACGGTGTAATAAACCCGCATGGAGCGAAATCCTCTTTGCCTGGGCATCCCCTCTGCCTGAGAGAGAAGCATGGTTGCATATGTCTGTCACTGCGCTCCCTAGGAGCAAGTGTGGGGAAGGCGCAGCACGCCGTCCCTGGGGAAGAGAAGGAGCCCTTGGCCTTGGGGTCCGGAAACGCTCGGGAAGCAGGATAGCCTACCATGGCACGAACAGCAGGGCGGTGGCAAGACACGTGTCACCCGCTCCCTGTAAGGAGAGATGGAAGCCTGGCTGCTAAGGAGACATGAGGGGATGACTAGGGCAGGGGTGCGTGCTCCACTCTGAGGAAGGAGTCTGGGCAGAAGGCAGGCCTGTCCTGTGCCTCAGGTCCCAAGGGGACAGCATCTCCTTGGCCACCTGTCCCAAGGGCAGACTTGGGCTTGCCACCAGGTGCCATACCCGGAACTCGCAGAAACAACCCCATGGAGAAACCGCCAGTCAGAAGCCCTGTTCCAACAAGATGTGGCAGCGTTGTGGGTGGCAGGGGGTGTGCCGCGGAAGGAGTGGAGACAGTACCCCACAGTTCCCAATCCTAGTGCACGGGCCTTGTGCAGGGATCCTGTCGCCTCCTCTCTCCTGTGGTGAAGGCACTGGCCTAGACCCCGAGTCTGCCTGATCGCCGGAGAAACGGCAAAGCCTTACCTACGCCAGGAGATGGTAATAGGCATAGAGTGCCATGATAGGCCACGCACGTTGCTGCAGGGTTGTGTCTGTGTCTATTTGTTCGGCTTAGCAAGGTGAAACACGGGCGCGATCTTGGAGCCCGGAAAAGCAACGTCCCAGAGGCACCAGCTCCCCCGCAGTTCTTCTTCCCTGCCGCTACAGAGCGAACAAACAAAGCCTTGCTGAGGAAGCAGCAGCGAAGTGCGATTCGTGCCAAGCTGAAAACCTCTGCGAAAGCATAGCCGTCGCTGGGAAATCAGAGTCTGTTCTGTGGGCTGCTGTTGCTGCTTGCCTTAGCCTAGTATTATCAGCATGGCGGGAGAAACCCGCATTAAGCGAAAGACTCTTTGCACGGGCATCCCCTCTAGGAACGCACAGCATTCTTTGGGAAATCAGAGTCGGGTGTGTGGGATGCTGCCGGTTCCTTGCCAGAGCTTGTCTCCACAGCATGGTGTAATAAACCCGCATGGAGCGAAATCCTCTATGCCTGGGCATCCCCTCTGCCTGAGAGAGAACCGTGCTTGCGCCTGTGGAAAGAGCCTTAAGGAAAGGGACATGTCTGTCACTGGGCTCCACAGGAGCCTGTCTTGGGAAAATGCAGCACGCTGCCCCAGGAGAAGAGAAGGAGCCCTTGGCCTTGGGGTCGGGAAACGGTCGTGAAGCTGGAGAGCCGGCCCTGGCAGGAACAGCGGGCCTGCGGCAAGACAAGTGTCACCCGCTCCCTGTGCAGAGAGACGAAGCCTGGCTGCTAAGGAGACATGAGGGGACGATTGGGCAAGGGAGCGTGCTCCAATCTGAGGAAGGAGTCCGAGAAGGAAGGCCTTTCCTGTGCCTCTGGTCCCAAGGGGACAGCATCTCCTTGGCCACCTGTCCAGAGGGCAGAAGTGGGCTTGCCACCAAACTCCCGGCCCTGAACTCGCAGAATCACCTCCTGGAGGAATGGGCAATCAGATGCCGTCTTCCTCCAGGATGTGGCAGCATTGGCGGAGGCAGGGAGTGTCCCGGGGAAACAGGGACAGTTACCCATTACTCCCCATCCCAGGGCACGGGCGGTGTTGCAGTGATCCTCTCACGTCTCCTCAAGGATGGGGAAGGCACTGGCCTAGTCCCCTGTCCACCTGAATGCCAGAGCGAAAGGGCAGGCCTTGCCTATGCCGAGAGATGGCATTGTGAGCAGAGTGCCATCCTAGGCCACGCACGCTGCTGCAGGGTCGAGGCTGTGTCTGCTTAGTTCGGCTTAGCGAGGTGAACCCCGGGTGCGAACTTGGAGCCGAGGAAATCAAGGCCCAAGCGGCACCAGCTCTCCCGTGGCTCTTCTTCCCTGCCGCGACAGAGGGAACGACCAGAGCCTTGCAAAAGAAGGAGCAGTGAAGTGTGGATCGCGCCAAGCTGAAAACCTCTGCGAAAGCATAGCAGTCACTGGGAAATCATAGTCGGTTCTGCGGGCTGCTTTTGTAGCTTGCCTTAGCCTAGTATTCGCAGCACGATGGGAGAAACCCGTAGAGAGCGAAAGCCCCTTTGCTGTGGCATCTCCTCTGGGAAAGCACAGCATTCGTTGTGAAATCAGAATCGGATGTGTGGGATGCTGCAGCTGAATGCCTGAGCTGGTCCCCGCAGAATGGTGGAAGATACCCGCATGGAGCGAAATCCTCTTTGCCCTAGCACCCCTTTGCCTAAGAGAAGCATGTTTGCACATCTGAAAGGGCCTTCAGGAAAGGGAAACGGCTGTCACCGCGCTCCCCAGAAACAAGTCTGGGGAAGGCACAGCACGCCGCCCCCAGAGAAGAGAAGGAGCCATTGGCCTTGGGGTCGGGAAACGGTCGGGAAGCAGAAGAGCCTGCCCTGGCAGGAACAGCAGGCCGGTGGCAAGACAAATGTCACCCGCTCCCTTTGCAGAGAGACAAAGCCTGGCTAATAAGGAGACATGAAGGGACGACTAGGGCAGGGACGCGTGCTCCACTCTGAGGAAGGAGTCTGGGCAGAAGGCAGGCCTGTCCTGTGCCTCTGTTCCCAAGGGGACAGCATCTCCTTGGGCAACTGTCCGTAGGGCAGACTTGGGCTAGCTGCCTGGCGCCATACCCGGAACTCGCAGAAACAGCTCCCTCGAGAAATGCGCAGTCAGGTGCCATCTTCCTCCAAGATGTGACAGCATTGTGGGTGGCAGGGTGTGTGCCGGGAAAAGAGTGGGGACAATCCCCGAAAGCTCCCCATTCCAGTAACGGGCAGTGTTCAGGGATCCTGTCGCCTCTCCTCTCCTGTGAGGAAGACACTGACCTAGCCCGCGAATCTGCCTGAGGGCCAGTGCCAAAGGCCAAAGTTGCCTACACCGGGAGATGGTAGTGTGCATAGAGTGCCATCCTAGGCAACGCACGCTGCTGCAGGGTTGTGGCTGTGTCTGCTTAGTTCACCCTGGCATGGTGAACCCAGGGCATCAACATGGAGTCCGGGAAAGCAAGGCCCAAGAGGCAGCAGCTCTCCCGTAGCTCTTCTATCCTGATGTGACAGAGCGAACAGCCAAAGCCTTGCTGAGGAAACAGCAGCGAAGTGCGGTTCGCGCCAAGGTGAAAACCTCTGCGAAAGCAGAGCAGTCGCTGGGAAATCAGAGTCTGTTCTGTGGGCTGCTGTTGCTGCTGGCCTTAGCCTAGTATTCGCAGCATGGCAGGAGAAACCCGCATAAAGCAAAAGCCTCTTTGCACTGGCACAACATCTGGGAAAGCACAGCATTCCTTGGGAAATCAGAGTCGGGTCTGTGGGATGCTGCCTGTTGCTTTCCAGAGCTAGTCTCCACAGCACGGTGTAATAAACCCGCATGGAGCGAAATCCTCTTTGCCTGGGCATCCCCTCTGCCTGAGAGAGAAGCATGGTTGCATATGTCTGTCACTGCGCTCCCTAGGAGCAAGTGTGGGGAAGGCGCAGCACGCCGTCCCTGGGGAAGAGAAGGAGCCCTTGGCCTTGGGGTCCGGAAACGCTCAGGAAGCAGGATAGCCTACCATGGCACGAACAGCAGGGCGGTGGCAAGACACGTGTCACCCGCTCCCTGTAAGGAGAGATGGAAGCCTGGCTGCTAAGGAGACATGAGGGGACGATTGGGCAAGGGAGCGTGCTCCAATCTGAGGAAGGAGTCCGAGAAGGAAGGCCTTTCCTGTGCCTCTGGTCCCAAGGGGACAGCATCTCCTTGGCCACCTGTCCAGAGGGCAGAAGTGGGCTTGCCACCAAACTCCCGGCCCTGAACTCGCAGAATCACCTCCTGGAGGAATGGGCAATCAGATGCCGTCTTCCTCCAGGATGTGGCAGCATTGGCGGAGGCAGGGAGTGTCCCGGGGAAACAGGGACAGTTACCCATTACTCCCCATCCCAGGGCACGGGCGGTGTTGCAGTGATCCTCTCACGTCTCCTCAAGGATGGGGAAGGCACTGGCCTAGTCCCCTGTCCACCTGAACGCCAGAGCGAAAGGGCAGGCCTTGCCTATGCCGAGAGATGGCATTGTGAGCAGAGTGCCATCCTAGGCCACGCACGCTGCTGCAGGGTCGAGGCTGTGTCTGCTTAGTTCGGCTTAGCGAGGTGAACCCCGGGTGCGAACTTGGAGCCGAGGAAATCAAGGCCCAAGCGGCACCAGCTCTCCCGTGGCTCTTCTTCCCTGCCGCGACAGAGGGAACGACCAGAGCCTTGCAAAAGAAGGAGCAGTGAAGTGTGGATCGCGCCAAGCTGAAAACCTCTGCGAAAGCATAGCAGTCACTGGGAAATCAGAGTCGGTTCTGCGGGCTGCTTTTGTAGCTTGCCTTAGCCTAGTATTCGCAGCACGATGGGAGAAACCCGTAGGGAGCGAAAGCCCCTTTGCTGTGGCATCTCCTCTGGGAAAGCACAGCATTCGTTGTGAAATCAGAATCGGATGTGTGGGATGCTGCAGCTGAATGCCTGAGCTAGTCCCCGCAGAATGGTGGAAGATACCCGCATGGAGCGAAATCCTCTTTGCCCTAGCACCCCTTTGCCTAAGAGAAGCATGTTTGCACATCTGAAAGGGCCTTCAGGAAAGGGAAACGGCTGTCACCGCGCTCCCCAGAAACAAGTCTGGGGAAGGCACAGCACGCCGCCCCCAGAGAAGAGAAGGAGCCATTGGCCTTGGGGTCGGGAAACGGTCGGGAAGCAGAAGAGCCTGCCCTGGCAGGAACAGCAGGCCGGTGGCAAGACAAATGTCACCCGCTCCCTTTGCAGAGAGACAAAGCCTGGCTAATAAGGAGACATGAAGGGACGACTAGGGCAGGGACGCGTGCTCCACTCTGAGGAAGGAGTCTGGGCAGAAGGCAGGCCTGTCCTGTGCCTCTGTTCCCAAGGGGACAGCATCTCCTTGGGCAACTGTCCGTAGGGCAGACTTGGGCTAGCTGCCTGGCGCCATACCCGGAACTCGCAGAAACAGCTCCCTCGAGAAATGCGCAGTCAGGTGCCATCTTCCTCCAAGATGTGACAGCATTGTGGGTGGCAGGGTGTGTGCCGGGAAAAGAGTGGGGACAATCCCCGAAAGCTCCCCATTCCAGTAACGGGCAGTGTTCAGGGATCCTGTCGCCTCTCCTCTCCTGTGAGGAAGACACTGACCTAGCCCGCGAATCCGCCTGAGGGCCAGTGCCAAAGGCCAAAGTTGCCTACACCGGGAGATGGTAGTGTGCATAGAGTGCCATCCTAGGCAACGCACGCTGCTGCAGGGTTGTGGCTGTGTCTGCTTAGTTCACCCTGGCATGGTGAACCCAGGGCATCAACATGGAGTCCGGGAAAGCAAGGCCCAAGAGGCAGCAGCTCTCCCGTAGCTCTTCTATCCTGATGTGACAGAGCGAACAGCCAAAGCCTTGCTGAGGAAACAGCAGCGAAGTGCGGTTCGCGCCAAGGTGAAAACCTCTGCGAAAGCAGAGCAGTCGCTGGGAAATCAGAGTCTGTTCTGTGGGCTGCTGTTGCTGCTGGCCTTAGCCTAGTATTCGCAGCATGGCAGGAGAAACCCGCATAAAGCAAAAGCCTCTTTGCACTGGCACAACATCTGGGAAAGCACAGCATTCTTTGGGAAATCAGAGTCGGGTCTGTGGGATGCTGCCTGTTGCTTTCCAGAGCTAGTCTCCACAGCACGGTGTAATAAACCCGCATGGAGCGAAATCCTCTTTGCCTGGGCATCCCCTCTGCCTGAGAGAGAAGCATGGTTGCATATGTCTGTCACTGCGCTCCCTAGGAGCAAGT
Organism: Mustela lutreola; assembly: GCF_030435805.1. Classification (NCBI taxonomy): domain Eukaryota; kingdom Metazoa; phylum Chordata; class Mammalia; order Carnivora; family Mustelidae; genus Mustela; species Mustela lutreola. The sequence goes on from NC_081295.1 coordinate 130,926,812, forward strand.
GTGGGGAAGGCGCAGCACGCCGTCCCTGGGGAAGAGAAGGAGCCCTTGGCCTTGGGGTCCGGAAACGCTCAGGAAGCAGGATAGCCTACCATGGCACGAACAGCAGGGCGGTGGCAAGACACGTGTCACCCGCTCCCTGTAAGGAGAGATGGAAGCCTGGCTGCTAAGGAGACATGAGGGGATGACTAGGGCAGGGGTGCGTGCTCCACTCTGAGGAAGGAGTCTGGGCAGAAGGCAGGCCTGTCCTGTGCCTCAGGTCCCAAGGGGACAGCATCTCCTTGGCCACCTGTCCCAAGGGCAGACTTGGGCTTGCCACCAGGTGCCATACCCGGAACTCGCAGAAACAACCCCATGGAGAAACCGGCAGTCAGAAGCCCTGTTCCACCAAGATGTGGCAGCGTTGTGGGTGGCAGGGGGTGTGCCGCGGAAGGAGTGGAGACAGTACCCCACAGTTCCCAATCCTAGTGCACGGGCCTTGTGCAGGGATCCTGTCGCCTCCTCTCTCCTGTGGTGAAGGCACTGGCCTAGACCCCGAGTCTGCCTGATCGCCGGAGAAACGGCAAAGCCTTACCTACGCCAGGAGATGGTAATAGGCATAGAGTGCCATGATAGGCCACGCACGTTGCTGCAGGGTTGTGTCTGTGTCTATTTGTTCGGCTAGGCAAGGTGAAACCCGGGCGCGATCTTGGAGCCCGGAAAAGCAACGTCCCAGAGGCACCAGCTCCCCCGCAGCTCTTCTTCCCTGCCGCTACAGAGCGAACAAACAAAGCCTTGCTGAGGAAGCAGCAGCGAAGTGCGATTCGTGCCAAGCTGAAAACCTCTGCGAAAGCATAGCCGTCGCTGGGAAATCAGAGTCTGTTCTGTGGGCTGCTGTTGCTGCTTGCCTTAGCCTAGTATTATCAGCATGGCGGGAGAAACCCGCATTAAGCGGAAGACTCTTTGCACGGGCATCCCCTCTAGGAACGCACAGCATTCTTTGGGAAATCAGAGTCGGGTGTGTGGGATGCTGCCGGTTCCTTGCCAGAGCTTGTCTCCAAAGCATGGTGTAATAAACCCGCATGGAGCGAAATCCTCTATGCCTGGGCATCCCCTCTGCCTGAGAGAGAACCGTGCTTGCGCCTGTGGAAAGAGCCTTAAGGAAAGGGACATGTCTGTCACTGGGCTCCACAGGAGCCTGTCTTGGGAAAATGCAGCACGCTGCCCCAGGAGAAGAGAAGGAGCCCTTGGCCTTGGGGTCGGGAAACGGTCGTGAAGCTGGAGAGCCGGCCCTGGCAGGAACAGCGGGCCTGTGGCAAGACAAGTGTCACCCGCTCCCTGTGCAGAGAGACGAAGCCTGGCTGCTAAGGAGACATGAGGGGACGATTGGGCAAGGGAGCGTGCTCCAATCTGAGGAAGGAGTCCGAGAAGGAAGGCCTTTCCTGTGCCTCTGGTCCCAAGGGGACAGCATCTCCTTGGCCACCTGTCCAGAGGGCAGAAGTGGGCTTGCCACCAAACTCCCGGCCCTGAACTCGCAGAATCACCTCCTGGAGGAATGGGCAATCAGATGCCGTCTTCCTCCAGGATGTGGCAGCATTGGCGGAGGCAGGGAGTGTCCCGGGGAAACAGGGACAGTTACCCATTACTCCCCATCCCAGGGCACGGGCGGTGTTGCAGTGATCCTCTCACGTCTCCTCAAGGATGGGGAAGGCACTGGCCTAGTCCCCTGTCCACCTGAACGCCAGAGCGAAAGGGCAGGCCTTGCCTATGCCGAGAGATGGCATTGTGAGCAGAGTGCCATCCTAGGCCACGCACGCTGCTGCAGGGTCGAGGCTGTGTCTGCTTAGTTCGGCTTAGCGAGGTGAACCCCGGGTGCGAACTTGGAGCCGAGGAAATCAAGGCCCAAGCGGCACCAGCTCTCCCGTGGCTCTTCTTCCCTGCCGCGACAGAGGGAACGACCAAAGCCTTGCAAAAGAAGGAGCAGTGAAGTGTGGATCGCGCCAAGCTGAAAACCTCTGCGAAAGCATAGCAGTCACTGGGAAATCAGAGTCGGTTCTGCGGGCTGCTTTTGTAGCTTGCCTTAGCCTAGTATTCGCAGCACGATGGGAGAAACCCGTAGAGAGCGAAAGCCCCTTTGCTGTGGCATCTCCTCTGGGAAAGCACAGCATTCGTTGTGAAATCAGAATCGGATGTGTGGGATGCTGCAGCTGAATGCCTGAGCTAGTCCCCGCAGAATGGTGGAAGATACCCGCATGGAGCGAAATCCTCTTTGCCCTAGCACCCCTTTGCCTAAGAGAAGCATGTTTGCACATCTGAAAGGGCCTTCAGGAAAGGGAAACGGCTGTCACCGCGCTCCCCAGAAACAAGTCTGGGGAAGGCACAGCACGCCGCCCCCAGAGAAGAGAAGGAGCCATTGGCCTTGGGGTCGGGAAACGGTCGGGAAGCAGAAGAGCCTGCCCTGGCAGGAACAGCAGGCCGGTGGCAAGACAAATGTCACCCGCTCCCTTTGCAGAGAGACAAAGCCTGGCTAATAAGGAGACATGAAGGGACGACTAGGGCAGGGACGCGTGCTCCACTCTGAGGAAGGAGTCTGGGCAGAAGGCAGGCCTGTCCTGTGCCTCTGGTCCCAAGGGGACAGCATCTCCTTGGGCAACTGTCCGTAGGGCAGACTTGGGCTAGCTACCTGGCGCCATACCCGGAACTCGCAGAAACAGCTCCCTCGAGAAATGCGCAGTCAGGTGCCATCTTCCTCCAAGATGTGACAGCATTGTGGGTGGCAGGGTGTGTGCCGGGAAAAGAGTGGGGACAATCCCCGAAAGCTCCCCATTCCAGTAACGGGCAGTGTTCAGGGATCCTGTCGCCTCTCCTCTCCTGTGAGGAAGACACTGACCTAGCCCGCGAATCCGCCTGAGGGCCAGTGCCAAAGGCCAAAGTTGCCTACACCGGGAGATGGTAGTGTGCATAGAGTGCCATCCTAGGCAACGCACGCTGCTGCAGGGTTGTGGCTGTGTCTGCTTAGTTCACCCTGGCATGGGGAACCCAGGGCATCAACATGGAGTCCGGGAAAGCAAGACCCAAGAGGCAGCAGCTCTCCCGCAGCTCTTCTATCCTGATGTGACAGAGCGAACAGCCAAAGCCTTGCTGAGGAAACAGCAGCGAAGTGCGGTTCGCGCCAAGGTGAAAACCTCTGCGAAAGCAGAGCAGTCGCTGGGAAATCAGAGTCTGTTCTGTGGGCTGCTGTTGCTGCTGGCCTTAGCCTAGTATTCGCAGCATGGCAGGAGAAACCCGCAAAAAGCAAAAGCCTCTTTGCACTGGCACAACATCTGGGAAAGCACAGCATTCTTTGGGAAATCAGAGTCGGGTCTGTGGGATGCTGCCTGTTGCTTTCCAGAGCTAGTCTCCACAGCACGGTGTAATAAACCCGCATGGAGCGAAATCCTCTTTGCCTGGGCATCCCCTCTGCCTGAGAGAGAAGCATGGTTGCATATGTCTGTCACTGCGCTCCCTAGGAGCAAGTGTGGGGAAGGCGCAGCACGCCGTCCCTGGGGAAGAGAAGGAGCCCTTGGCCTTGGGGTCCGGAAACGCTCGGGAAGCAGGATAGCCTACCATGGCACGAACAGCAGGGCGGTGGCAAGACACGTGTCACCCGCTCCCTGTAAGGAGAGATGGAAGCCTGGCTGCTAAGGAGACATGAGGGGATGACTAGGGCAGGGGTGCGTGCTCCACTCTGAGGAAGGAGTCTGGGCAGAAGGCAGGCCTGTCCTGTGCCTCAGGTCCCAAGGGGACAGCATCTCCTTGGCCACCTGTCCCAAGGGCAGACCTGGGCTTGCCACCAGGTGCCATACCCGGAACTCGCAGAAACAACCCCATGGAGAAACCGGCAGTCAGAAGCCCTGTTCCACCAAGATGTGGCAGCGTTGTGGGTGGCAGGGGGTGTGCCGCGGAAGGAGTGGAGACAGTACCCCACAGTTCCCAATCCTAGTGCACGGGCCTTGTGCAGGGATCCTGTCGCCTCCTCTCTCCTGTGGTGAAGGCACTGGCCTAGACCCCGAGTCTGCCTGATCGCCGGGGAAACGGCAAAGCCTTACCTACGCCAGGAGATGGTAATAGGCATAGAGTGCCATGATAGGCCTCGCACGTTGCTGCAGGGTTGTGTCTGTGTCTATTTGTTCGGCTTAGCAAGGTGAAACACGGGCGCGATCTGGGAGCCCGGAAAAGCAACGTCCCAGAGGCACCAGCTCCCCCGCAGCTCTTCTTCCCTGCCGCTACAGAGCGAACAAACAAAGCCTTGCTGAGGAAGCAGCAGCGAAGTGCGATTCGTGCCAAGCTGAAAACCTCTGCGAAAGCATAGCCGTCGCTGGGAAATCAGAGTCTGTTCTGTGGGCTGCTGTTGCTGCTTGCCTTAGCCTAGTATTATCAGCATGGCGGGAGAAACCCGCATTAAGCGAAAGACTCTTTGCACGGGCATCCCCTCTAGGAACGCACAGCATTCTTTGGGAAATCAGAGTCGGGTGTGTGGGATGCTGCCGGTTCCTTGCCAGAGCTTGTCTCCACAGCATGGTGTAATAAACCCGCATGGAGCGAAATCCTCTATGCCTGGGCATCCCCTCTGCCTGAGAGAGAACCGTGCCTGCGCCTGTGGAAAGAGCCTTAAGGAAAGGGACATGTCTGTCACTGGGCTCCACAGGAGCCTGTCTTGGGAAAATGCAGCACGCTGCCCCAGGAGAAGAGAAGGAGCCCTTGGCCTTGGGGTCGGTAAACGGCCGTGAAGCTGGAGAGCCGGCCCTGGCAGGAACAGCGGGCCTGTGGCAAGACAAGTGTCACCCGCTCCCTGTGCAGAGAGACGAAGCCTGGCTGCTAAGGAGACATGAGGGGACGATTGGGCAAGGGAGCGTGCTCCAATCTGAGGAAGGAGTCCGAGAAGGAAGGCCTTTCCTGTGCCTCTGGTCCCAAGGGGACAGCATTTCCTTGGCCACCTGTCCAGAGGGCAGAAGTGGGCTTGCCACCAAACTCCCGGCCCTGAACTCGCAGAATCACCTCCTGGAGGAATGGGCAATCAGATGCCGTCTTCCTCCAGGATGTGGCAGCATTGGCGGAGGCAGGGAGTGTCCCGGGGAAACAGGGACAGTTACCCATTACTCCCCATCCCAGGGCACGGGCGGTGTTGCAGTGATCCTCTCACGTCTCCTCAAGGATGGGGAAGGCACTGGCCTAGTCCCCTGTCCACCTGAACGCCAGAGCGAAAGGGCAGGCCTTGCCTATGCCGAGAGATGGCATTGTGAGCAGAGTGCCATCCTAGGCCACGCACGCTGCTGCAGGGTCGAGGCTGTGTCTGCTTAGTTCGGCTTAGCGAGGTGAACCCCGGGTGCGAACTTGGAGCCGAGGAAATCAAGGCCCAAGCGGCACCAGCTCTCCCGTGGCTCTTCTTCCCGGCCGCGACAGAGGGAACGACCAAAGCCTTGCAAGAGAAGGAGCAGTGAAGTGTGGATCGCGCCAAGCTGAAAACCTCTGCGAAAGCATAGCAGTCACTGGGAAATCAGAGTCGGTTCTGCGGGCTGCTTTTGTAGCTTGCCTTAGCCTAGTATTCGCAGCACGATGGGAGAAACCCGTAGAGAGCGAAAGCCCATTTGCTGTGGCATCTCCTCTGGGAAAGCACAGCATTCGTTGTGAAATCAGAATCGGATGTGTGGGATGCTGCAGCTGAATGCCTGAGCTAGTCTCCGCAGAATGGTGGAAGATACCCGCATGGAGCGAAATCCTCTTTGCCCTAGCACCCCTTTGCCTAAGAGAAGCATGTTTGCACATCTGAAAGGGCCTTCAGGAAAGGGAAACGGCTGTCACCGCGCTCCCCAGAAACAAGTCTGGGGAAGGCACAGCACGCCGCCCCCAGAGAAGAGAAGGAGCCATTGGCCTTGGGGTCGGGAAACGGTCGGGAAGCAGAAGAGCCTGCCCTGGCAGGAACAGCAGGCCGGTGGCAAGACAAATGTCACCCACTCCCTTTGCAGAGAGACAAAGCCTGGCTAATAAGGAGACATGAAGGGACGACTAGGGCAGGGACGCGTGCTCCACTCTGAGGAAGGAGTCTGGGCAGAAGGCAGGCCTGTCCTGTGCCTCTGGTCCCAAGGGGACAGCATCTCCTTGGGCAACTGTCCGTAGGGCAGTCTTGGGCTAGCCTCCTGGCGCCATACCCGGAACTCGCAGAAACAGCTCCCTCGAGAAATGCGCAGTCAGGTGCCATCTTGCTCCAAGATGTGACAGCATTGTGGGTGGCAGGGTGTGTGCCGGGAAAAGAGTGGGGACAATCCCCGAAGGCTCCCCATTCCAGTAACGGGCAGTGTTCAGGGATCCTGTCGCCTCTCCTCTCCTGTGAGGAAGACACTGACCTAGTCCGCGAATCCGCCTGAGGGCCAGTGCCAAAGGCCAAAGTTGCCTACACCGGGAGATGGTAGTGTGCATAGAGTGCCATCCTAGGCAACGCACGCTGCTGCAGGGTTGTGGCTGTGTCTGCTTAGTTCACCCTGGCATGGGGAACCCAGGGCATCAACATGGAGTCCGGGAAAGCAAGGCCCAAGAGGCAGCAGATCTCCCGCAGCTCTTCTATCCTGATGTGACAGAGCGAACAGCCAAAGCCTTGCTGAGGAAACAGCAGCGAAGTGCGGTTCGCGCCAAGGTGAAAACCTCTGCGAAAGCAGAGCAGTCGCTGGGAAATCAGAGTCTGTTCTGTGGGCTGCTGTTGCTGCTGGCCTTAGCCTAGTATTCGCAGCATGGCAGGAGAAACCCGCATAAAGCAAAAGCCTCTTTGCACTGGCACAACATCTGGGAAAGCACAGCATTCTTTGGGAAATCAGAGTCGGGTCTGTGGGATGCTGCCTGTTGCTTTCCAGAGCTAGTCTCCACAGCACGGTGTAATAAACCCGCATGGAGCGAAATCCTCTTTGCCTGGGCATCCCCTCTGCCTGAGAGAGAAGCATGGTTGCATATGTCTGTCACTGCGCTCCCTAGGAGCAAGTGTGGGGAAGGCGCAGCACGCCGTCCCTGGGGAAGAGAAGGAGCCTTTGGCCTTGGGGTCCGGAAACGCTCGGGAAGCAGGATAGCCTACCATGGCACGAACAGCAGGGCGGTGGCAAGACACGTGTCACCCGCTCCCTGTAAGGAGAGATGGAAGCCTGGCTGCTAAGGAGACATGAGGGGATGACTAGGGTAGGGGTGCGTGCTCCACTCTGAGGAAGGAGTCTGGGCAGAAGGCAGGCCTGTCCTGTGCCTCAGGTCCCAAGGGGACAGCATCTCCTTGGCCACCTGTCCCAAGGGCAGACTTGGGCTTGCCACCAGGTGCCATACCCGGAACTCGCAGAAACAACCCCTTGGAGAAACCGGCAGTCAGAAGCCCTGTTCCACCAAGATGTGGCAGCGATGTGGGTGGCAGGGGGTGTGCCGCGGAAGGAGTGGAGACAGTACCCCACAGTTCCCAATCCTAGTGCACGGGCCTTGTGCAGGGATCCTGTCGCCTCCTCTCTCCTGTGGTGAAGGCACTGGCCTAGACCCCGAGTCTGCCTGATCGCCGGAGAAACGGCAAAGCCTTACCTACGCCAGGAGATGGTAATAGGCATAGAGTGCCATGATAGGCCACGCACGTTGCTGCAGGGTTGTGTCTGTGTCTATTTGTTCGGCTAGGCAAGGTGAAACCCGGGCGCGATCTTGGAGCCCGGAAAAGCAACGTCCCAGAGGCACCAGCTCCCCCGCAGCTCTTCTTCCCTGCCGCTACAGAGCGAACAAACAAAGCCTTGCTGCGGAAGCAGCAGCGAAGTGCGATTCGTGCCAAGCTGAAAACCTCTGCGAAAGCATAGCCGTCGCTGGGAAATCAGAGTCTGTTCTGTGGGCTGCTGTTGCTGCTTGCCTTAGCCTAGTATTATCAGCATGGCGGGAGAAACCCGCATTAAGCGAAAGACTCTTTGCACGGGCATCCCCTCTAGGAACGCACAGCATTCTTTGGGAAGACAGAGTCGGGTGTGTGGGATGCTGCCGGTTCCTTGCCAGAGCTTGTCCCCACAGCATGGTGTAATAAACCCGCATGGAGCGAAATCCTCTATGCCTGGGCATCCCCTCTGCCTGAGAGAGAACCGTGCCTGCGCCTGTGGAAAGAGCCTTAAGGAAAGGGACATGTCTGTCACTGGGCTCCACAGGAGCCTGTCTTGGGAAAATGCAGCACGCTGCCC